>NC_090935.1:1468687719-1469312719 GCF_040938575.1 Ambystoma mexicanum
CCATCCATCTCTTTTATTACCACCATAACTAGGCTTCCCTCTCTGCCCAACTGCACATACAGTCTGTGATGCCTGTTTGTCTGTCTTCATTTCTTTAATGTACTTGGTGGTCTGTTCAATGCTTCTGGCTAGTGCAACAGCTTGATACAGACTAACATCCTTCGCTAGTAGTTTTTCTTGTATTTTCAAATTGTTGGTGCACCTCACCAGTTGGTCCCTGATTAGCGAATCTGTTAGTGTTTTGAAGTCACATGTGTGGCTCAGCGTTCTTAAAGAGGCTATATAAGACTCAACTGACTCCGAAGATTCTTGCACTCGCTGAAAAAACATATGTCGTCAAATGTTATGTTCTTCATGGGTTCAAAGTGCTCTTCAATTATTTTTTATGCTATGGCATATTCATCAGCATCACCAGCTTCTTCACCCTGACCTCTCGACAAACTGTCAAAAATACTGCGCCCTTTAGGCCCCAAATTATGTAACAACAACGCCTTCTTCCTAGCCAAGCTGAATCTGTCTCCTCCAATAGCCACCAGGTAATTGTCAAAAATGCCCTTCCATCTGTCCCACCTTATCACAGGGCAACCTGGTTCAGCTAGAAAAGGTGCTGGGGGAGATATTGCTGCAGCCATGGCCAAACTTACAAATCACCCACACTGCCTTAGATCCTTTTTACAGTGTTCAGAGAAGTGTTATGGTCCACCAAGCAAAGACTGTAAAGTCTGAGCTATCTGAAGTGTTGAAAGAATTGAGACAAGAGTGGCACTTTGATACACAGTATTACCAGTGTGTGATTATTCACATTGTTGAAGAAGATGAGGGCAAGTGTCCTTTTTGACTCATTAACTAACCGCTGAGGTTGTAGTCGCTATTACGATTATTGCCTCTAGGCAACCAGCGTCATAAAGGCTTTGAGTTGCAGAGAGTAGAATGCTGCCAGTCGTCTCTAGGCAGCCAGCTACATAAACACTTGATTGAGCCGGTGGAATTCAGCCGGGCTGAAGCCATGCCCCTTCTATGACGTGCTACAGCTTGGGGAGTGTTGCCAAGCCAACACCACGCCCCCTCTATGACGAGGCACAGCTGTAGATGCCTCGAAGCAGCGCTTCAATTAGGCCACGCCCCCATTAACGCCAAGCGAAAACAATGCCAGTTAATGTGTGTCGGCAACTCTTCGGAAGGCTAAACGCTTGTCATTGGGATCCCGCTCCCCCTTTTACACCTCCTGACCTGACCTCTTCCTGCACCTGCTGTCGCTGACTCGGATCGCGGTGGGGAGGCAGGTCCACTTCCGTAGGAAAGCCAAACGTTGCAGGATAGAAACTCACAGGAACGTAGTATCCTCGTTGCCACTGTTAGATCAGAGCCAAGGCTGAGAAGGGCTTATATCTTTTATTTAAGAATAAGCTAACACGACAGCAGGCACAACCTCTGACAGCCAGGCTTAAACTGACCATCAACCCATTCCAGAACCCCCTTCGTACCATAACATTCCCTACTAGAAGCTGCTGACATCACGGCCACCTAGCTGCATGTAAACCATATAGAACAAGTACATTAAAACATTAATCTAACTTGAATAGAAATAATTAATACATGCATTAGTAAACACTTATCACATTGTGAACTACCGATTGCAGTATTGAACAAAAACATTGTGAACTGAATATAAAAAATACCTAATCCTAACAGCCAGACGCAGGCATCGGCAAGAAGCAGCAGGAACAAGGCAGGAGTACCCCAAATAAAGGCAGCCACATATGAGAGGAGAAGCTGCCACCAACAACGGGACCACCGTGTGCTGTGAGGAACAAAAAAGGGCACAAGGGGAACAAACATGGGAAGGGAATATGACAATGGCAACCATGTATGCACCGGAAGGGAGTATGAGGTTAGGGAGGGCAGCTGGTACAGATGCAGCGGCTGTGGAACCCAGAAGCGGACGCTGGTGAAGGCCGAAGAGCTCACAGGTCCAGAGAAGGTGTAGGAGCCGAATGTGACATGGGGCACATGCCACAGCGTGCCAGAGCTTGCCACCAATCTCTGGACTGGCTGATGTAAAATGTACAGTTTATGGGATTTCAAACACATTCAACAAGTGAAAAATACCCTCTCAATCATTGTGGGATTGTTTTATATTAAAACACTTTCAGCAAATGCATAGTTTAAGCACTTATCATGCCCTAGCATGTCAACAATCTCGGGACTAGCTGATGTCACATGTACTGTTTAAATGACTTAAAAGACAGTAAACAAGTGAATATAAAGCCTCACAACCATTGTGAGATGTTATAAATCAAATAAAAAAATATATATATTAAATTCCGAGCTCACAACCTAATGGAATGTAGTCAGAAGTTCTACCATTGCACCAATGCTTTAGATGGGAAGGTTTTTGGTGCTGGTTATTATGACCTAATCAGACATTAGGGCCTGCAAGTCGCTTTTCAGTCGCAATTCTAATGTGGCATGCCACCTAGATATTTCTTTATATCCGCTTCAAATCCGTTTTTTCATTGCTTCAAAATTACTTCAGGCATCTCACCTCTTAGACTCTTGTCTTATATTTCATGACTTACAGCAATGGAATGGTTGAAAGCACTTGGAACTCCAGCATGCCACAGCATGTCACCGCTCTCGGGACTAGCTGATGGCAAATGTACTGTTTAAATGACTTCAAAGACATTAAACAAGTGTATATAAAGCCTCACAACCATTGTGAGATGTTATAAATCAAACTTTTAAAAAAAGAACTTAATTAAATTCCAAAGACATTAAACAAGTGAAGAAATAGCCTGTGTGTCACCTTGTGGCTGCTAGCTTTCTCTCTCCTGTGCATTACACAATATGGCCTGGGTAGAAGTAGAATCCTCTGATAGCAAGTAAAGCAGAGAAGGGGTTTCAAACATTCTGCAAGACCCCTCTCTGGCACAGCTGGTGGAGAAAGCAGCATGGGCAGGTCTAGGGCCGTTATCCCATAAACTGGACTTTCTCCTGGGCTGGGTCACCTTTTCGCAAGGGCTGACAACTGTGAGGCCCAGAGCCTGCAAGAGACAATGGCAGGTGGAACATAAGGCCACTGGCAAACCACTGTCCGAATCATGCAAAGGACACACAAAATAGTGGCATGCTAAGGGAAAGGCGTGATGGAAGGCACAAGGTGACATGCCCATAGCTCTCAACTCACACGCTTTTGACGGGTGTCACCCGCCTTGTAAAGGGCTGACTCACCCGCCAAGCCTCCTGCATGCCTATTCCAATCGGCATCTCACCCACCCAAAAAAAAATCTGGTGATTTCACCCACCTTTGCAAAACAAATGGTTGAGAGCTATGCATACTCCTTAGCCCACAGGAAGACCAAGAGGGCACTGAAAGGGATTCCAGCAGCACTGAGAGTTCTCACGTTTCTGTGAGCTTGGCCACTCCTCAGAACCATGCAAAAGACACAATAAGAGCGTTTAGAAATGCAGAGATAGTTCCCTGGTCGACCCCTTTCATCCAGACCTGCTACTCCACCTGAGATCCTTGGATGGGAAGCCCCACTTAAAGCCAAAAGGTACTTGAGCAAGCGACTGCGCACGCCTACAAATAAGGAGGTGAGAGTCTAATTGAAGGCACAATATCCCAAACCTTCTCTGCCGGATAAAGTAGCAGACACTGTGGAGGTGGACTCATTCATAGTGAAGCACACCAAGGACCAGAAAAGGGCATTGATCGCTCATGGATAGCATGCCAGGACACGCTCCCCGATTCCATAGGTCCATTGGCCAAGATCATTAAAATGGTGGAAGAGACCAAAGAGGCCCTGCCTATGGATGTGCATATTCTGGTTAATTGGGCACAAAGAGTGGTTTGTTTAACAATGAATACCAACTATACTATAGCAGTGGAGTGCAGACGATCGATTTTAGTAAAGATTGAACTGAAACTCAGGAAGTTGGCATCCTCTGAGGCCGCTGCAGCAGCTAAAGGGCTTTTGTTTGGAGAAGCTTTTGTCAAAGACATGTCCAGATTTGTTAGCACCTTTGCCGCTCTGGACAAAGGTCAGACATCGTTAAAAAGAGTGTTTGTGCCCTGTGGATCTGCCAGGGCGGCAGAAGCAGAGGTGTCTCCTGCAGCTGCTGAGGCGGCCAGAGGCCCTATAGAGGACACAAATGGTGACAGCAGGAAGACAGAAGGCTGAATCCTTCCTTCCCCTCCCGTGGAAGAGGAAGGCATTGGGGCTGGTACTGCAGCAACAGGTGAGAGTACAGTCGTATGCACACAGCGCAGCAGCAAGCAATGCGATTCTTGCGATAGGTGGTAGGCTAACGATGCACCTAAGCGCTTGGGAGGAGCTTACCGTGGACTCTTGGGTCGCAGAGATTGTGCAGGGGTGTTGTCTGTAATCTTTAAAGCACACAGACAAACGAAACTGCAGCAACCTTTTGCAATTTCAGAGTGTTAGGCAGAATCACATTCAGTACCCGTTGGGAACACTACATGCAATTAAGACTACAAGTGTCAGTACAATTTCACCTTTGGTACAAGTCTGTACTACACAGTTATGTGGTAGCATGGGCTGAGCAGCCAGAGTTATCTCAAGAGTTTAAGTGAGCAGTAGAACAAGTTACACAAAGGGACCAACAAATACAGTGGTTCAAACAAACACTTACTCAAGGTTTCTTGGTAAAAGAATATACATTTATTTACACAGTCAATTAGAAAACATTAAACTAGCAAAAACAGCTTAATATCATACACTAATACACCACAATACACAACCAATAAGTTACTGAACAAATTCAGCTCCCCTGAAGTGGGAGCAAAATGGCACTTCAGTTACTTTAAAAAGGGGTAAAAAGACAAGGTTACAAGAAATGCAGCCCAAATACATTCATAGGTAGGGTAAAGGGTTTCAGTTAACTACAACCAGCAATTCAATTTGATAGGCCTGGGCCAAAGTCAATGGTTCAGAGTCTTTGTATAGGATAGCACAGTTCTTGTAGATAACGGTTAAGTCTTTGCCACGGTTTTTAGAAGAATTTGGCTAGGCAAAAAGTTAGATGAATGTTTAGGGAAGGACCAGCCTTCAAAGAGGGGAAGTTTCAAAAACATTCTCTGTGGTCGAAAAGATTTCCGGACCGTATTTGCACAGTACCTTTAAAGTGAAGAAGAGCTGTAGCTGAGGCAGTTGTTCCAGGCAGTTCGAGCAGACCTTGCTGTTCCTGTGCTTCAGTCGTGGGGACAAGAAGGAGGACGTTGGGAGGTTCCTGCACTGCCCAGGGAAGAGGCCACAAGCTTGGATAAACGTCGGTTTAAGGTGTGAGTGCCTTAAAGACTACAAACTGGTATCCTTCCCACTGGCTATCCGGTTTTCCACAGCACTCTGTAGAAAATTCGACCAGGAGGGGACGGTTTTCAGGCGGCTTGTGAGTTGGTTGGTCCCACCAAACACAAGGGAAGAAGTTAACCTTGAAGGGCTTCTCTGTCGATGGAGTTTCAGGCAATTTGGACCTGCAGCAGAGCTTCACCGGTCATCCAGGAGTTGCAGCAGTCCTCTTCCTTCAGCTCGTCTTCGGTTCTTTCGTTCCAGTGGTCCTCTCTGCTTTCCAAGTCCCACAGACCTGCTTTGAAACAGTTTTCCCCCATTAATTCCAGCCTGGCTGTCACTCACAAAGCAGGGTGGCTGTCCTTGCCGGACAGCCAGCCAGCCAATCACGCCAGAGTGCATTCAAGTCTCCTAGGGGACTAAGCAGAGGGAGTTTCGGACACGTCCTTCACATCCTGTCCACCCCACTTCAGCACTGAAACCCGCCAAAGGCCAACGAACAAAGGGACCAAACCTGGTTTGCTGCGCAGAGTTAAACACAAGGAGGACCTTTCCTAAAAGAAACGGTGAAAAAAGTCGACCGGAGTCTGTTTTTACAGATAGGTCTTGGGCGCCATCTTGAAAAACATGGCTGACCCGATTTTTTGCTACCATTGTTCGCGGTTGGTAAAATCATGGTAGTTTGATCTAAACCACTGCCACCAGCCATTTAAAGTAGGAAAGGGTAACATTTGACTGTTACATGAGTGTTTTGACTCAGGGTATGCTAGGCAACCCCTCCAGCACTCTATAGGAAGATAGTGTGTGCTGGGTCAGTAAATATAAAGAGACTAGTAAAGTCAATTTAACTTTACATGCTCTGGAAGATGGTAGTCAGTCCCAGAGAAACTGTTTAAACCTTGGGGAGTCTGAAAGACACCCCTGTGCCACTGCACTGAAGGTGCTGTGAGACACAAAGAAAAAGATGATGCCTATGGAGTTGTTTTAAAACACCATAACCAAAGAACACAAAAGTAAAACAGACATCAAAATACACGGAAGAGTGGGAAAAAAAGGCTCACACTATTCCCAGGTAGAAAAATCAAATCCTAGAAATCCAGCAAAGTTGCTGGGGGTCTCAAAAGGTAAGGGAAATTAGCACATTTTGAGAATCCTCCCTAACACAGGAGGAGCAAAGCCTCATGGACAAGGAAGTAGGAGAGTTTCTAAAGAAAATGGCGATAAGGCGAGCGCAGCAGGTGGCGCAACGCTTCCTAAGCAATGTCTTACTGGTGAAACAGGAGCAAAAGGTCAGGCCGGTGATAAATCTCAGACAATTTAACGCCTTTCTTGTGTACCGACACTGCAAGATGGAGGAAATCCATCTCTTCAGGGACATTTTGCAGAAAGGGCATTAGCTAACCTGCATAGATTTGAGGGATGCCTTTCTAGCAATACCCATTCCTGAGATGCAGCAGCAATTTTTAGAATTCCTCTGGTGATGGCAAAGGTGGGAGTTTATGTATCTCCCTTTTCGGACTAACTTCAGCACTGTAGTGCTTCACAAAGCTACTCAGGAGTGAGACTGATTTTATACATCGAGGATGTTTGTCTCATGGCACAGGATCCGATGCGGCTGCCAGAGCAAATGGTCCCAATGACGTGTCTCCTAGAGATGCTGGGGTTTATCATCAATTGGGAGAAATCCGAGGCAAGGCCAAAGCAGAGAATGGGGTTCCTGTGGTTTCTCACAGACTCAAAGCTTGGGCACTGTCTCTGCCCCTGTAGAAAATGAACGACCCTTTGAAACATCACAGTATTGACTTTCCATTAAAGACTAAACTTTACTTGACAGTCTCGTGTTTGCTCAATCACCTCTTCTATTTAAAGTTTCTTTTAACTAACTGATCAATTTTCCATCAATCATATGTCCTAACAAGTTGCATTCGTCAGTAATTTTACAGTCACTTATCTAAGAAGGAATCTGCTGAACCTCCAAGGGAACCTGACAGCAGGTGCAGACACTAAACAGGCAGACAACACAGGGCTGATCCCTGCTGGATTTGAAGGCGTTTCATTACAGGTTTTGTTCTTCGCTGTACCCTATTCGAGATGGAGTCATTCATTAGGAAGCTACAGCGAGACAGTGAAAGAAAGAGGAATTGGGGATGAGGAATTGTGAGGTGATAGGACCATAATGTCGTGATTCATGGACTAGGACAAGTGTCATGCCTGAGGGCAATTGAGTTTCAAACTGCAAAGACTACATTGACACAGAAAATGTTTTGTTTCTTTGATTTGTGTTTAATGTTTTTTTTTCTTTTTAATATTGCTGCTTGAGTTTTAATAAAGAAAAGTTTGCATAATACAAGCCTCTGTGACTTTAATAGAATCATGAATTTCCTGAAAGAAAGTATGGACAATATGGACTCTACCACAGTACTAACTGCCTCAATGGAGTTTACCATCAGACATCATTTCTGGCTAGCCCTTTTTTCTGGCAATGTATTCCATATCGTGTCATGGAGTGCCCCTTACATTTTTCTGTCAACAGAGCTGCCAAGTCTCCCTAAAATCGTGGAAGTCTCTAGCAAAAGGAGACAGACACCTGCACTCTCATATTTGAGCAGGATTTTCTTTCTACATCTGCAAAGATCTTCAGCTGTGCCTCGGACAGTCCCTTTGTTTGTGGCAACACTGGATTGAAGTAAGTAACACACTGCTGAACACAGCACTCAACAGCACATGCTGGTCTGACTGGGGTTAAGCTGTGTCCTATACACCTCGACTGCTGAATTTCCAGCTGATCTCAGTGGCAACTTTGGATAAAGAGGGATAAATGGGATAGATAAGATGATCGTGTGTAATTTCAGCACAGGTGGTGTGAGAGAGGCTACACGGCCCATGTGATGGTCTGACATGCATATTCTGGCACACAAACATGACTGTAGTGTTTGACAGAACATATTCTTGCTTTGCTTCTAAATTTGATTAGAAACCACATCCTGCAGTCTCATATGAAGCACACTTTAGGGATCCTAAGCCATACCTTTCATTTTTTAAAGTTACATCAGGAAAGGAGAGGACCTTGCAATTCTCTTATTGATTTCATATGCAAGTTCATCACTACCAGGTCGGTGTTGCGGACCCCAATCAACGTCAATGGATAGGCTTCACAGAGGGACTACTTCACCTTAATGTCTACTTTCCTTAAGCCTCATCCCGAGGAAAATCCAGACACTTCCCAACAGACTGGTCCCGCTGAATGTCGCTGTGGCTCATATGTCTCACACTCTGCCCGACCTCTATTGTCTTTCAAAGGCATACATGAAATGGACAACTGCCCTCAGGGTCACAGCGTTATGGAAGAAATGGCAGCAATTATATGGCTTTTCCCCTAATCCATGTTGGCAAGAGAGTAACAATATTCTTATACTGCAGGCCCATGTGAAATATAGCTTTGTCTTAGGATCTATGTATCATATGTTTGTCCTTCTGTAGGCTGTTGATTTCTTTGAGTCATAGATGTGTGTGATGTGTTGCATTTTGATAAGTCGTTCATTTTGTGAGGCCCATTGCTTCCGAGTCACATTTTACATGTTACTGTGTAGGATCTCAGCAGTGGGTCGAAGAATAGAAGAAAAGCATGACAGGGTTTAGTTAAAAACAATATTTCCAGAGACACATGGGCTAGATGGAGCCTGGGGTCCCCTGGTATATTAAACTGGCCAGGCATTTCAGGAGCCACATAAGGAAAGAAGGAAGGCCCTTTACCCTGGAATAGGGGTTGCAGAGAGTGGGGCTCCCAGAGCATTGATATGAACAGAAATGCGACATTCACGAATAGAGTGTGAGGTGTTTCTTGGTCTGTTGTGGTGTCGTCATGTCCACCTTTACATTTTTCATCATCCTATCATGATCGTGATGGACCCAAAACCCCTACTGCCAATTTTCCAAGGGTCATTTCTTTGCACACCACTCCCATTAGACCACTTGATTGCAACTGTCAGATTACATGGTCACTGTCCGTTACGATGCAGTGGCTGGCAACCCCATGGACTACCTGCTGGGTTATCCAGGTCTTCGGGCATCGACATCCGAGGCAGTGGAAGTTGAGGCGAAAGCTCTAGTTAGCATGGTCAGATCGATGACTCCTCTAAAATATATATCACTTTGATTGTCCTGCTGCTATTTAAATTAGTTTTCAGCTGTGTGCACATCGTGATTGTCGAGCTGGTGTTTAAATAAATTCATTTTCAGCTGTGTGCACATCTTGATTGTCCTGCTGCTGTTTAAATTCGTTTTCAGCTGTGTGCCCATCTTGATTGTCCTGCTCCTGTTTACATTTATTTTTAGCTGTGTGCATAACCTGTTTTTCATGAGAATGTGTTAACAAGCCACCCCTCTGTACTCTGCCTATTCTGCTACCGGTTCCCATACCCTTCCTCAGTCCCATTGTCCCTCTGTGCTGGTATTCCCCTCAGCCATACACCCGCTACCTCCCCTTCCTCTGCGTGTTCACTGTTTTTCTGTGCATATTACCTCCCCAGGCTCCCATTGTTTTTCTCCCAGTCTGGTTCCCTGTCTCCCCCCTTTACCTTCTACTCTTGCTGTGCCTCTGCGGCCTCAGCCTGGTAAAGTGTACCTCACTCTCTGCAGTTTGCTACGGCGCTATCTATCTCTCCTATCTTCTCAAGCTGCTTCTCTATCTCTTATCCTTCACCCTTACTAAGTCTGTCAGGAAGAACCTCAAGAAGGACATACTGAGCTCTAACCCAGGCCTTCCGATTGCAGGCACCTACGTCATTGCCTCTGCCAGAGAGACTCTCACAGACATACTCAATGTCTTTCCCTCACCCGTCCTATGGACTCTCCATATGATTGCTCTTCTCTCTCCTTTCTCTTCTTCGCCCATCAATGGTGGCACCCGTTGGGAGATCTTTCTTGCCCTCTCCACCTCCAGGGTCATCATCAATGTCTACTGCAATGGTACCATCATGGTCCACGGTCCTCAACCCAACCTTCTACTCTTTGATAGGCTCCTCCCCCACCTTATCAACCTCCCTCCGCCTTTTGCACCAGCTCCTTCAGCTGCCCTGGCTCCCATGCCGGCTGTGCCCACGTCGGCTCCCTTGCCACCTCCTTTCCACCCTTCTACCCTCGCCATGGCTTTCTTGCCACCACCCCACACATTGACAACCCCATCTGCCTTCTCCTCTTGGGTGAACCAGTCACCCACTAACACTGTATCTGGGGCTCCCTTGCCCCCTGTGGTGCCTCCCGCACTGGTTCCCTCCTCACCCATTATAGTCCCGGCTCCCTTCCCGGCTTGGCTCCTCTACCCCCTTCTACCTCTGCCCCTCAGGCACTATAGTCACTTAGGGGTGCCCACTGTCCCCTGCTCCCCCGTAAGTCTTTCACTGATTGCAATCTGCTCCACATTGCCATGGTAGGCACTTGCTCAGCTGTCAAACACTCCTCTGACATCTGTAACCTCCTTGAACTCCTGGATTGTGATGTTCTTGCCATCACTGAAACCTGGTTCAAGGATTGCTCTGTCACAAGTTTTGACACACTTCTCCCAGAAGGCTACACAATACTCTCTCTTCCTAGACCGAACAGACCAGGTGGGGGAGTAGCATTGATCTTCCCTGAGTGTATCCCTGTGTCTGTCAATCCCACTCAGGCCTACTCATCCTTTGAGTGCCTGATCTGTAGGCTTTCCCTCTCTCCAAGGTCTTCACTGCTGCTGTCCACCTTCTATCGGCCACCTGGTCAGCCCTCCCTCTTCCTTTCGTAATGGGCTGACCTGGCCTCCTCTCTCCTTTCCTCCTCTTCTCATCTCCTCCTACTGGGTGATCCCAACATCCATCACGACTCACCTGACTCCTTAAGACCTTTATTCAACCTTTGTGACTCTGTTTCTTTCCATCTTACCATCTGGCCCAACGCACAGCGCTGGCCACACCTTGGATGCTCTCTTCTCAACTGACATTCCACTATCTATCCTTCTTACTACTTCTCCCTCCTGGAGTGATCAGTTTCTCCTCTCTTCTCACTTGAAGCCCTCTTCTCCCCTTGCATATGTAAGCCCGGCACTGCCTCCTGTCTACAAGGTCATCCGACCCATGAAAAGAGTCTCAGTAGCTGCTTTTGCCTCCATCTATTATGCTCCTTTCGCTCCTGCGACTGACTCCCACCCTGCCACAGCCCTCTCAAACCTAAACCTGTCTGTTTCCAATACTCTTTATAGTCTTGCCTCTGTCATGAGAGTACGACTGAAACCTACCAAAAAGTACAACTCTTGGTATGACTCCAAATCAGCTTCCCTTAAACACAAGTGCAGGGCAGCCAAATGGAAATGGGATTCCTCTGGCGCACCCTCTGACAAACTGGCCTGCCGCCTCCTCCAAAGGCAGTATAGATTCTGCATCTGCTCCCACAAAAGAGACTTTATACAAGCCTGCATATCTGCCGTATGCAATAACACGGACACACTTTTCAAAGTCTGCAAGGAATTAGCCAACCCTACCGCAGCCTCCTCCACCATTGCACCCACCCAGGCATTTTGCTCGGCCCTGGCTGCACACTCACCTCAAATACAGTGGATATCATATCCTCTCTCTCTTCCTCACAAACTCATGTAGCAACATCTCTTGTACCACTCTTGGCCACCTTCATCCCTCCCCTTCTTCCCCCGTCACACCTCAGGAGGTTACTAGACAAGTCCGGTCTATGAAAGCCTCCTCCAAACAGGTGGACCCCTGTCCCTCCAAAATCACCAAGGACAACATTGACTCTCTCGCACCAGCCTTGGCTGACCTCTGCAACATCTCCTTTGCCACTGGAGTTTTCCCCACCACTGCTCTTAAGCACTCCCTTGTCCACCCTCCCCTGGAAAACTATCGCCCGATCTCTATCACTCCTTTCCTGGGCAAACTCCTGGAGAAGTGTGCTATTTCCCAGCTTACCCTCCGCACTGAATCTGTTGGCTCCTTCCAAGACCACCAGTCTGGTTTTAGACCATTCAAAGGCATGGAAACTGCTCTTCTGAACACCCGTGAAGATATGCTCTCAAATCTTGATTCTAACTCTCCCTCTATCCTCATTCTACTTGACCTCTCCTCTGCCTTCGATACGGTGAACCACAACACACTAATCACACGTCTCTGTGATACCCTGTTCATCACTGATCAGGCCCTGGCATGGCTAACCTCCTTTCACTCCGACAGCCCATCCCAGGTGGAACTGGGGTCTTTCCTCTCCCCTATCACTCCCTCTACTTGCGTTTTTCCCCAGGGATCTGACCTACCCCCATGGATTTTCAATGGCTACATGGCCCTCCTGCCCCGTATGATAGCCACCTTCACCTCCAATGTTCAGTGTTACATGGATGACACACAGCTCTCCTTCAAGCTACCCTCGGCCTCTTCCTCTTCCTCACTAATACCTGACTGTCTGGCCGCAATTCATTCGTGGTGTGCTGTAAACGACCTCTGAACAGCATCCACAGCAGAATCACTCACCTGCCATAGCAATGAGGGTTTCATGGCCATTTCAGCACCAGAGGCTTAGGCTTCCTCAGAGGTGTACTCACAGACACCCCTGGCCAGGATGGTCTGTAGCACCAGTGGATTCTCATGGGCTACCACACCACATCCTCCACCACTGCATCCAATGCCTCATCACCTGCACAAATAAAAAAAACTTGAATACAAATGTTAATAGCATAGGCCACACACATAGGTATTGCAATGTTGTCAGCCAACACATAACCCTGCCATGTCACACATCTCACAAAGTCAGGCATGCACGCAGTGTCAAAGAAAGGGAAGGGGAGCCTGAAAGCATACATGTATGCGTGTCAAATGGCAAAATAACACATATACTGCAGAGCACCTGCATCACACACAAGCATGTGACTGGCATAGTCCTTCCACAAACATGAATGATGCCAGTACACAGATGGCACGTAGCATAGCCATGCCAGAATTGTCAACCAGCCTCAGATGGAAGTTGAATACTTCTGACCATAAGCCATGTACAATGCATGTCAGATGACATCTCATGGAATTCACTATTAGAATACACACATGTGTCACAGGGTGCAACAACGCTAGAGTTTTGTAATACAGTGAAGGCAGGCATACAGATTCAATAATGCTAGGTCACATTGACATCACGCAAGTGAATAGGGATATTGAAGGGGATAGCAGGGTTTAGAAGTGTGTGGGTGCAGTGCAGTAGATGGGTACGGCCTCAACTATGAATAAAAACACAGATCCAGTAATGTCAATGTCGTGGCCTGATGGCAGTGTAGGGGTAAGTGCCGTCATCATGTGTAAAGTGCTGGCAGTGGGTTGTAGGGATACAGTAAGCCCCACCCCTAAGGGCGGGGGGTGGCTGGGAGGCAGTGCATGGGTTAAAATGGTTGCTCAGAGGACCGTGTCGTAGCAGACAGTGTGGGCAGGTGGCAAGTGCATTCTCTCAGTCATCTGGGACTACAGCAGGGGAGGGGAGGACAGAAAGCACAAAACATGAGGAAGCATCAGAAGTGCCTGCAGACCTGGAGAAGCTACACCTCCAGTTACATAGAGGCAGGGAGGCTGTACCAGAGGGAGGCCCCAGTTCAACACAGATGTGAAACACAAACTAATTTCCATGAGGAGTAACTGACCCTGAGGGAGTAAGAAAGGGATGATCAAAGACCATGAGAATGAAGTAAATACTGGAGGTGGAGTTGAAGGAATTGCTGGCCCAGGACCCATAGGGACTTGCTAAGAATGCACAGTGTTCAGGAATGAACCTTCATAGCTACTGTGAGCCTGTGCCATCATCACAGTCCTAGGGAGATACCTTGCACCAAGCCTAAAGAACCTTTCACACAGTCCAGGACTGGCAGAGTTGCAGAGGGAACAGTGTAGAATCACAGAAATCCTGGTAAACGCCTGTTGCAGTAGTCCACCGTAGGAATTACCAGTCCTCTGGAGACAGTGAGCTGCTGGGGGATGGAGAGGAAAGGAAGAATGCCTCTGAGGAGGAGCAACTTGCAGGGTGACCTCACAGAGACGTCAGTCATGTGACGATAGAAGGCGACTGTTGAGTGGAAGATCATCACAGGCTATCCGCGACCACAGGTTTGAGCAAGAATAGGACCAAGAGAGGCTGGACAGAGAGTGTCATGGAAGGAGGAAGCAGGTGTGTTGAGGAGGATTGTCTCGGTGTGCAGCACATGGTTTATATGCAGTCTGCATGACAACAAGCACGTATCAGTCCAAAATCACATGGGTCACACATGGCAGTCATGACAATCTAGTCTGAACTGGCAGACAATCATAACACATCACCCAAGCAACATACACATGGCCTGTACACACACACATCACCACTCACCGGACATTCCCACATACATTGGCAGGTCTCCCACGCCTTGGATCTGCTCCACTGCAATGAAATCACTAGCGATCTCCTCATGTCCAGTGAGTTCATCGTCCTCTGATGGTGACCCACTGCCAGTCACCAGAGTAGAGGCGAACTTTGTAGCCAGCTTGTCTTTTGCTCGGTGTCAGAAGTCATTCCAATGCTTCACAACATCACCAGCTGTGCACCTCTCATAGTCCAAGGCGCTAATACGGTCCGCGAGGCACTGCCAGTGGGTAATGAGCTGAGCAGGTGTATGTGTGCTCCCTGCCTGCACCAGCATGTCACGGCCGTGTTCCAACATGTAGTCCACAAGCATGTCAAGTTCCTCATCACAGAAACTCCTCTTTATCGACGTGTGGGACTCCTGTGCCGTGTCTGGGGTCTTAGCCTGTACCGCTGAAGCATGCTTCTGCTTCTTGTGAGGTGGTGCAGACCCTGAGTGGCTTGTACCGCTCTGGTCAGTAGGGGTTGGAGTACAGGTGGACTGGCCTATGGGATCAGCCACCAATGTAACTACAGAAGGTCAAGCTTGCAAGTATTAGTAGCTGGGTGCTGTTGCCAGGACTCTGCGCCACACGTGTCTTGGCCTTAGTGACAAGGGACTTGGCCCCTGAGTCACACTGGGTCGGGACCAATCCAGTCCTGGCTGGGTGACCCTGAGCTAGGGCGCTGATTGCTACAGATGCCCCTGCAGCTTCCAGACCCTGGCCGGTGTGAACAGCAGATGACACTGCTGCTCCAGATCCCCAGGTGACGTTGCCTGGAACTTGCACCACACATGTCTTGGCCTTTGGGACATGGAAATTGGCCATTGAGTCACCCTGTCCCTGTGCCGGGACTTCTACCATCTGGGCTGGATGACCCTGAGCGTGGGTAGTGGTAGCCCTGGCTGCTCTGGACAGCAGATGGCACTGTTTGTCCGGGACCACAGGTGCTGGGTAGGTCAGCAGCTGCTGCATCTCCCTGCCCCAGTTGGGTGTGGGGCATAGTTCTCCCTGCATGGCCCTGGACACATTAGCCACGTGGGCCACCTTGGCCACCCTGGCCACGTCACCCACCTTGGCCAGCTTGGTCACCCTGGCCACGTCGCCCACCTTGGCCACCTCTGGCAAGTCGGCCACCTTTGCCTCCCTTCCCACTTGTTGCCCTCCCAGTCATGGCACTGATGGACTAGCGCAATGGGAGGTGCAGCCAACAATTGTCCTGGGCAATTGGAGTGAGGGGGCAGGGTACGTGATGGAAAACGTACCACTGTGCTCCAGAAAGGCTCAATGTGACCCCTGGTGAAAAAATAACAGGTCGCGCAACACTCAGGCACCCGAAAAACAAAAATCAATGTGTACGTGACCCCTCGGTAGCCCACGTGTGAGTAAAAAACATCCTGCAGTACACTGTGTCACCCAGCAACACAAAAAATGCATACGCATGGTACACTTAGGCTACTATGACCTCGAAAATGGGGTATGTGACACATACTGTACCTAATAACCTCAAAGAATCCTGGGTCCTTCCCCTGCTCAAATAACAATCACTAGACCCTATCATCCCACCAATTAGAGACCCATTACCACTGTCCCTTTTCTACTTAAAATTATTGATAGAGTGGCCTATATTCAAATTCAGGACTACCTAGAAACTAATCATCTACTAGGATCATGACAGTCTGGCTTCCGCCCACTCCACGGCACAGAAACTGCCTTGCTAGACCTTAAGACTCAAATCGACGAGTTGAAGGACAAGGGACAAACAGCTATGCTACTTCTCCTGGACCTCTCTGCAGCGTTCGACCTAGTGGATCATGCAGTTCTATGTAACCATCTTAGGTCGGCGGTGCACTTCTCTGGGGCAGCCAAGTCTTTTCCCCACTAACGGCTGCTGATCCAACTCAAATCTCCTGCTGAGTACCTCAAGGATCCTGTGTCTCACCCACTATGTATAACATATTTACTAAGCCTTTGTTCGACAAATTGGACAGACTGGGTACCACCTACACAAATTATGCAGATGATACCCAGAACCTCATTCCCCTATCGGGCAACTTCTTGGAGGACACAGCCTTAGTAAATAGAGAATACCTCATCATTCAGGCATGGATGGCATCACATGGCCTCTGCCTGAATGACGAAAAAACTGAGATACTAATCCTAGGCTCCGAAACTAACATAAAAAAACTTAGCCCTAACTATACCGCCTTCAATATCGACAACAATCTCATCAAGGTGATGCCTGTGGTCAAAACACTAGGCTTCTATCTTGATGCCATTCTCTCACTGAAGAAACAAGTCAACTCCTCTCATCCTCCACAGCCTACACCTGTAAGCTTATCCGAGCTTACAGACCATTCCTCTCTACCTCGAGTTGCATCACCCTCGCCAATGCCCTTGTAATGTCGAGATTAGACTATTGTAACGCTCTCTACTCAGGTGCTAACAAAAATATCATCGACAAAATACAAAGAATGCAAAATAATGCCCTAAGAGCAGCACTGAATATCCCTAGGAGAGAACACATCTCTGATGCTAGATGAAAGGTTCATTGGCTAAAAATATCTGACAGGATACTTCTAAAAACAGCTTCCCTCACTTCCAAATGCTTCAACAACTCGGCCACACCCTACCTTGCTAAAAGGATAAATAGAAGATCGTCCACACGCCCAATGAGAACAGCCAATGCCCACACCCTGGAAATGCCTAGATTTAAACGTGCCACAGCGGGAGGATCCAGCTTCCCAGTTATCGCAGCACAAACTTGGAACGCACTACCGCACGCCCTCAGAAAGGAACAACCATATCCTAAATTTAGACTCAATATAATCAAATGGCTACGAACAAATGACTGTTAGCTTACCTTCCAGGCATGTCTCTGCTGCTTGTCTCTTAACTTGCTTTCCCTCCGTATACCACTGTACACCACTGGCAGTTATCCTCAAACTGTTTTTGTATATTATATGCTTCTTTGTAAATTTTATGTAACCATTATATGCTTCTTTGTACACATTATGTAACTAAGTTTAAGCTGTCTTGACCTCTACTGCGCCCGGCTACCTAATGGGTTTGGCGCGCATTATCAAATAAACAAACAAACAAACAAACAAACAAAGGGGCAACCACAGTGGGAAAAATGCATCTGTCACCGTCTGTCTCGTAGAATGAAAAAAATCACACGTGTGTGTGCACGTAGGCAACTCCCCTCCCAAAACAAGAAGTATGCACTGCCACAGTAATTAACTATTCACGTGTGAACCCACAAATATATGAGGTTCACACGTCCATCCCACCGAAAAGCCCCGACAGTGCACTGTTGTCCTAAGCAGACCTTTAACCCGATACTGAACGACAATGCCCAACGTCCAGCGAGTGTCACGTAACTTATGCGCATAGGGCCTTTCCTCTGATTACATACTAACACGCTGTTTCCGCACGTGCGGAGTCATTCTGTTTCCAGCCAGCCACGCAAAAGAACACAGAAAACCCACGCTCCTGCCTACAAGGCCATTTACCTGCCTCCAACTGCCCGAGCTGCCTCCTACAAGCCATCTGCGACTGCCAGCCCACTCTGTGTGCCTTCTGCCCACATGCCCTGCATTTTGGTGCCTGCTCTTCAGCCATTGCCAGTGATCCTGTTGTTGTGACCACCTCTGCTGATCCTGAAGACTCCTGACTGCCATACCACTGCTCCACAGCCCAGCCCCAGGACCACCTTGCCCACCCATAACTGCCTCAGGTGTTGCCATGTCTGACACCACACCATCTGTGGCAAGTGGCAACCCCCCCGGCAAAGAGGCAGCTGTCAGCTTCTCACTCAGGGAAGTTGGCATCCTGGTGGAGCAAGTCCAGGGGCATCATGATGCCCTCTTCCACGGCCCATCGCAAGTCGGCAATATAGGACGGAAGAGGATCTGGGGGGACATCGTGGGTGCCATCAATACGGAGGGGGTGGCACCCCGTGACTACCATCATGTCCTCAAGCTCTGGGAAGACTTCAAGTCCAGGACCCACAACAAGGCCCGGTTCCTCATCAAGGCTGGTGATGATCGAGCGAGGTGCCGGGGCCGGTTGACCATCGACGAGATAAGGGTCCTGGAGCGCTTCTACCCAGCGCTGTACCCCCAGGTCTTGGAGTTGGTGCTCCATCTGGAGGCGACTGGTAAGTGTGCATTTGTTCTTGTCCACCATAGTGCATGTGAATGTTGATGTGTGGCTGGAGTATGCACATTGGCCTTATGTCTGGCATGCTTCCTTCCTGTACAGATGCCTGTGTGCATGTCCCTGACAGTGCTGCATGTGAGTCCATTCAAGCGTATCCCACATCGATGGTGTCTGTGTTGCAAAGCGTGAAGCGCACCGGCATGTAACGATGCGCACATATTGGCACTGGGGCATGCAAGAGGTGTGACACATGGGTGCTTATGCCACCATCATGGACATGCATGTCGTACATGTGCGTGTGTCTGAGTAGTGAGTATGTGACTGCCCACGCATGTATGTTACTTGAGTTCTTGATTTGTGATTGCCTCCCGCTGCCAATTTGCCCTCGAGTGCACTGTGACGTGATAGCTCCATGGCCTGCCTCATGACTGTCAGGTGATGTGTGTGAATGAGATGTATATGTCCCAGGATGTGTGTGATTTGAATACACAATTATGATCTTGTGTCAGTGCCTTGTCCATGGATGTGAATGTCTGTTGTGAATGACAGACATGTTTGTGAATGTGTGTGAATGGCACTCCCCTGTGTGTATTGGAGGGTAATGATGGTTGTGACCTTTGACAGTGCCACTGATATAAATTTGCATTGTGACAAACACACATACCCACATACCCACATATGTTCAGTAGCCTGATGTTTGTGTTCTATGTTTCCCTATCCACAGCGACGATGGAAGAAGAGGGCGGAGAAGACGCTGTGGAGCAGCGCAGCAGGGATATCTCCACCAGGCAAAGATGCAGGGCCCAGTCCTCCTCCCAGGTACTGGTATCTTCCGGGAGCGAGGAGACTGGTGCTGCGGCCATGACAATGGCCGCAGCTGTTGAGGGGAGGCCCAAGAGGGTGAAGTTGGTTGTGGGCACTTCGGCAGTGGGAGGGACAGGTGAGCCCACGCAGGGGCGATCCGATGCGGAAGACAGTGGGGAGTCATCCAGGTTGTTGGTGGTGGAGGAGGAGGAGGCGACATCAGCCCAGCACATGGGGCTCGGCAGGGGTGATGAGGTAGGTCTGACTGGTGCAGTCCAGGATCAGGGGCTGGAGGCAGTGCAGGTCACCGTGGAGGGGCCTGTGACTGATCTTGTCCCCGGAACTGCAACTGCAACAGTATGCACCTGCGGGCATGCCTCATGCCGGACCCATCGGCATGTGGCGGATGTATCCACGCACATGGATCTTCCACTACCTGCAGATGAAACAATTTGTGACAGGGTGGAACCGTTGCTAGCCGCTATTGCGAGGCGTACAGCCAGCATTCGTGATGATGTGCAGTCTTCAAATAGGGGGCTTGCACATCATCAAGATGAGGTCTGTCACCTCATTAACTGGCTAGCTCAGTTCCTGATCACGAATCTGGTATGTGTGCTGGCTTCTGCTGCAACCCACCTCCTCCTTTTCCTCCTCTGTGCGTCAGTCGTCCTCCCTGCCATCTTCCACCCCAGATACCACCAGGGCCCTCTGTGTTCCTGTCCCAACCCCGAAAGCCCGTCTGGTGGAGATCACATCCATGCCACAGTCGGGAGTCGAAGATGGATCAGCAGAGGTTGTCACCGCAGCGACATGAGCTATGGCAATATAGGAAGTGCAGGCACCAAGCAGCAGGGCACGTGCACGACGGCCCCAGGTGGTGTCATCATCCCAGAGGCTGTCCTTGTGGCGCAGGCACCAGGCATTTTGGCAGCAGCAGACTCAGGGTAGGATGCAACAGGACTCGGGGCATTCATCATCAGAGGGGCAGGTATGGGCCATCGACGCAGGAGGCAAACGTGGACCTTACGACAAGGATGTCTTCCGTGTTGGAGTGTTTGGGCCAGCAAATCGAGGCAGAGCGGCAGCGGGCACAGGGACGCACCTCACCATGGCCAGGGCGGAGAATTCACTGCGTCGGGTAGAGAGGCGGGCGGAGGTCCTCGAGGAGACTAGCAGGGAGTTCGAGAGGATGATGGAGGAGTCCCTGCAAGCCCTCGAGGGGGAAGCCGAGGCACACCTACTGGAAGTGGACACAGTGTTCGATGATGCCCTGGTGGAAACTATGAGAGAGCATGGTGAGGAGATGGACTAGCCCGCTGTCTTTGTATACAGTTCTTTAGGAGTAGGTTTCATTTGTTTTTTTCTTTTTATTTGGAGTTCCCGGACTTTGCTCCGCATCTTGTATATAGCTATTTTTGTATTTTATTTTTAGGATTTTTCTACATTTTTTGGGACCATGGACCTTGGATCTTTGTAAATATTTGGATTTTAATTTGAACAGTTTTTTAACCATGAAGAAATGGTTTTCACATGATATGTGATTTCATTTGCACATACGTTAATGGACAAGGACCACATATTTGACTCTTTCATTTTTTACATCACATTGATTTTGGTTTTCACTTTCTTTTGGTTTTTGATTTGGTTCATGCATGTTTAATTTGATGTTATTACTGTGTGTGACTTAGATACATATTTTTTAATATAATTTTTTAACATTGAAATCGAAGTGGTGTCTGGTCTCAACGGTTTAGTGCACGTTTCACTCCCCCATGACTCATTTGCATGTTCCTGCTGTTCACCAATGCTGTTCATGTGTGTGCACACATGCATGCATGTATGATGTTAGGATTCACATGACATGGGGCATGTATTAGGGAGCATGACCAATGGATTGGTGTTTAGGCGCACCAGGGGGGTGCAGCGTGTGGTGGCCTTTTAGTTGGCATGTGCTGCGTGATTGTATGTTGGTCAAATGTGTTTTGGGGTAGGGGGTGGGGACATGAGGTGGGGCCTGCCTGCAGGTTGCTGTCACTGGAGAAGGGTGGGGACATTAGGCGGGGCCTGCCTGCAGGTTGCCGTCACAGGTGGGGACATGTGGCAGGGCCTGCCTGCAGGTTACCGTCTCTGGTGGGGGTTGGGGGATTGAGTCGGGGCCTGCCTGCAGGTTGCCGTCACTGCTGGGAGGGTGGGGAAATGATGCAGGCCTGCCTGCAGGTTTCCACCACTGGTGGGGGCATGAGGTGGGGCCTGCCTGCAGGTTGCCCTCACAGGTGGGGACATGTGGTGGGCCTGCCTGCAGGTTGACATCACTGGTGGGGTGTGGGGACATGAGGCGGGGCCTACCTGCAGGTTGTCATCACTGGTAGGGGGTGGGGACATGAGGCGGGGCCTGCCTGCAGGTTGCCATCACAGGTGGGTACATGTGGTGGGCCTGCCTGCAAGTTGCCATCACAGGTGGGGGCCTGAGGCGGGGCCTGCCTGCGGGGTATGGGCAAGGGTGATGGGGTGGCTATGTGGTGTGGCCTGCCTGCAGGGTATGTTCACAGGGGATGGTGGGTGTCCCATGTGGCGTGGGCTGCCTGCGGGGTGTGGTCACAGGTGATGGGGTGGCCATGTGGTGTGGGCTGCCTGCGGGGTATGTTCACAGGTGATGGTGGGGGTCACATGTGGTGTGGGCTGCCTGCGGGGTATGTTCACAGGTGATGGGGGGGCCATGTGGTGTGGGCTGCCTGCTGAGTATGGTCCAGTGGTGGGGTCTGTCTGTGCCGTGAGGAGGTGTCTGCTTCCAGGGGAGTTGTGCATGTATCGCGGTGTACACACGGGCCTTCGCACGTGATTTGGCTGGTGCGAACAGGGTATGTGATTTTGCTGGGGTGCGGACAGGTTATGCGCAGGCCTTCCCATGCGATTCGGCTGGTGTGAGTGGGGTACGCGATTTCACTGGGGTGCGGACGGGGTACGCACGGGCCTTCCCACGCGATTTGGCTGGTGCAAGCAGGGTATGCTCTGATTTTTCACACGACTACGATGGGGGGGGGCTGTGTGCTGGGCCACGGAGGGCCCCGGGCTTTGCGCCGTATTGGGCTTTTCCCTGGCTTTTTCCTGCGCATTGGGGGCGTTACTGGCACTGCTTGGTGTTTATTGCACCACGGCAACTGATGCCTTGGAAAATCCATGAATACGTGTGCTGTGCAATTGCTGGTTTGCACCACAGCTGGTGCACATGTGGCGTACGCTCCTTCTCGGCGCACGGCACTTGCACTGCTTCTGTGCTGGATTCTATGAATTGGGCCCTAAATCTGAAGATTTAGCAACCTTTGTAAATGATGTTTTCATAATCGTGCATATACTCTGATACATAAGTTATAAATATTATCAGTAGGTTATGGTTGTACTGTATTTATGCCAGTTTGTACAGTCCAGTGTGAAACGCATGAATTAATGTACAAACACACACACTTTAATATTGCGACCATACTGTTTTGGAAAACATGCACAGAAATACATGTTTGACATTTAAAGCCTTACACAATAACAGATTTTGGATTGAACTGTTTTTTAAATGTATTATTATGCAAGAAAAGCACAAGATGCAAATACTTACGGTAAATTGTTTCTATCCTGCAAACTTTCAGAAACGCACTGCAGTTTGTTTTAAGATGTAACTTAAAATAAAAAGGGACCATCATTGAACCATGTTATAGTTCACATTAGAGATAGAATTTAAACAATTTCATAAATTGCGACGTAGTGGTGTAGTGGTTAACGAGCTAGGCATGATAGCACGAAGTCTTGAGATCTAATTCGCGTTGAACCTTTCATTTTTATTTTTACAAAAAAAGGATTATAATTGGCGCTTCCCATTTTTATTTTTAAAAAGGAGGATTATAATTTGAAAAACGAAGAGACAGACGCCACATCTGATATTTGCTTTACCATGGCAGGTGAAACCTTTTTTTGGGGAGGCATGTGACACCTGCCAGTGGCACGTGTCACTTTTAATGGTGACATCACTGGCATATGACACATGCCATATTCTGCTCCTACCCCTACTGCCGGCCCCCACGCCAGAGAAAGCTATCAACGGTAGCTTAGACCTGCTGCTGCACGTGACCGTATCATTTTTGATTGGACAGCTGCCTTCCCAGGCTCCTCACTGACCAATCACTGCAAGTAGCGTGGTCGCAAGAAACGCCAACATCATTTCCTTGGTAACACTGCTTCTTTATCGAGTCAGAGGTGTATGCTCAAAACTGTCCACAAAACTGTTAGCCTGTTTAAACAACAGATCTTCCTACGTGACCCCTTCACCATGAATAGAACTACCATTCCAATGTATTACAGAACCCACCTCAAGTGTGTTATTGAGATCATTTGGGCATCAGCTCTGTGGTGTTGGTCTTTTAAGAATACCCGTCATGACTTCGTCATGACTCACTGCCAATAAAACGAGCTGGTTGTGGAATAGACTCGTCAGTGTGGACGCGGGAGTGAAGGGGGGGGGAGGAGCCGGAGCCCGTGCGCGCGCTCGCGCGCTGCTGCACAAGAAGTTCTTTTCCCCAGGCAGCCCGTGACTTCTTCCACTCGGCGGAGCTAGCAGTGAACCCGAGAGGGGTCTTTTGGCCGTCTCTGTCTCCATCAAGTGGTACTATGTGGCGCTCGTCAAAATCTGATTCCATGAACTTTATTGCTTGCTGTTCTCGGTGCTTGATTATGAGCACCCGGCACAGCAGAGCTTCTGCAGTTTGCTTTACACCCCGCAAAAAGCTTGCTGCACAGCGTGTACACACCTCCCAACTGCCCTTTTTAGGGCAAACCTGAGCTTTTCTCCACTTTGCAATTGCCCTTTTCAGGGCATCGTTGTTCTCTGCGCTTGATTTTGGGCACCTGGCACAGCCGAGCTTCTGGAGTCTGCTTTACACCCCAGCAAAGAGCTTTTTGCACACTGTGTACACACTTTCCAACTGCCCTTTTTAGGGCAAACCTGAGCTGTTCTCCACTTTGCAATTGCCCTTTTCAGGGTAACCAAGAGTTAACTTCTGACAAACTGTTCTTATAAGAGCAAGTACAAAGAGTGGCGAAAGAGTTCCTGCTTTACCCTCCTCCCTTGGTCTCCCACCTTATGTCCCTCCTCCCTCTGTCCTCCATTTTCTACCCCACTTCTCTCTTGCTTGCTTTCCACTCCTTTCTCTCCCACTTTTATATCCCTTCTCTCCACTCCTCTCTCTTTCCTTAGAGCCCACATGGCTGCAGAAATGACTGAGCTGCTCCACCTCCAGGACGCTGAAGAAGATATGGACACAGTCTTCTGCAAGAAGAGAGCGTGGAAGACTTCTGCCAATATATCACCAGCTGCATCACCACAAAAGCAGAAGTTGGCTGGACCATCAGCTGTGGACTTGAGCACCAGCAATGGCATGCTGCTCTGGAGCTGTAAGAACCCAGCACAGAATCAGGTGGTGCACAAGCAGATGCCCCTCCCACCCAAGAGCATCTGTAGCCTGCTAGTCTTTGTGAAAAGCCTGAAGACTCAAAAGGACCTGGTCGCCTTGCTCTGTGAGCTGTGCGCCACATCAAGCCTCATGCTGACCACATGAAGATATCACTTACCAGAGTGGAGGACTACATGAGCATGATGGACACCCTCAGCAAGCAGCGTCTACAGTACTACATATTCCCATTAGAGCGAGTGAGGTCTCAGAGGCCCGTGATTCGTTGCCTCCTGACAATCACCAACTTTGGAGACATCCCAGAGGAGCTTGAGGAACATGGCATCGCAGTGAAGAGTGTCATAAAGCTGACCTCACTGGCAGACATGAGCAGAAAATTCCTTCTGTTTGGTGCTATACTGGCATCAGCTGGCGATGGAAGACCTGCTGACCTTATAACGGTCACACGGCTATGCAGCTGTGCAGTCAGCATGGACGCACTGAAGGGCAGACAAGGACCGATCATCTGCTTCAACTGCCAGGGCATCAGCCGCACATCTGTGTTCTGCCACCAGGAGCCACGCAGAGTGTGATGTGGGGAGGACCACACATCACAGCACTGCGCCAGAGATTGAAGTGAGCGGGCAACCTGCGCCAACTCCAGGGGACCTCACCCTGCCAGCTGCTGCAGATTGTAGGCCCTAACCAGCGTCAATCAAGACAAGCAGCAGAGGAGAGCCCCAGGACCACTGCAGACACCATGGAACCCAGCATCCACTGCACATACTCCCAGAAAAAACTATCACGCAGAGGAGCAACGGAACCCACCTGCCACACCAAGGCACTGCACATCACCAGGACTCTGAACAGACAATGTACCAAACAGCAGAAAAACAACCCACTTTGCCAGACACCCAGTTCAAAGCCCACCAAATACCCAGAGGACACCCACCGCTTCTGGGCTGAGTTATGCTGATGTCCTAAAGACACCACGCAACCCGCCACAAGCTGCCGTCCCAGCGCATGAAGGTGGAGCAGCGAGCTCCATCAACTGGAAGACCCTCATTGTGAAGATTGTAGCTGTTGTTGCAGACCTGAACAGCAACCCCACCACATTACCCAGAGCAGATACTTCAAACATGTCTGCCCCTTTGTGGAAATGTATTCTAATAAAGAGTGACTCATTTTATGAACACGCTGATATTTATTTTTTACATATGAAGTTATGTGGTTGCAACCACATGGCAGCTGGGAACGGTGGTCTGTCTTTTGCGCTCCCTCCTTTCTGCAGGCTTGCCCACCCCAGTCCTCCTCTTCTGATCTCTCCATTTGCCTTATTTGCTGTCCTTGGTGTGATGCACCCATGACATTTGCTTAACTACATTATCCCCTTCTGTATAAAAAAAGACGTGAATCAGTCCATGGCAAAGTCGTTGTACCTTTCAGGTCGTTTCTTGCTCCTGTTAGGTTCTGGAACTGTGTCAATCGCGTCTTCTTGTTGCTCCATGTCTTCTTTATCTGCTCCTATGCTTTCAGCTGTAGTCTCTTGTGTGGTGTTTCCCTCTTCTTCAAGTGGTTGTTCCCATGCCTCTTGTTCACCGCCTTGATCTTCCCTTATCTGTGCTTCTTCGTCCATTGGCTCTTGTGTGTCGACCTGATTGCTCTTCTCTTTCTTTCTGTCTCTTTCTGTGTCCTTTCTGCACTCTTTCTTGCTGTAGAAAGCCACTCTCTCAGCATTCCATTTACTTCCGTCTGTAGTGTACATAGTGTTCTTGTGCTCTTTGCACTACATTGGTATGCTGAACCAAGGGATTGTTTGCTGGGTATGTTGTCTGTTCCAATGGAAGCTGAACTGGGTGCATGTACTAAATTTGCGTCATCACCTTGTATGGTATGCACGATCCTTAATACAGTGCCGATGGATCCGTTTTATGTTGATTCCTGGGACAGGTTATGACGAACTTCGGAGGACGAATTGGGGTGTAACATCTCGGATAAGGAGTGGGGTGGATGCAGAAGGCTGGATTTAGGAGTAAATTGGACCTGAATTTTCGACTTAGCCAACAGAAGGTTTTGGTCGCCTGTATTGGACACCGGTACGGATGCATAGTTTGGGTCTGATGGATAATGACGTGTGCTGGCGCTGTGATAAGGGGTGGGGTACTTTGTTAGATATGTTATGGATTTGTCCGAAAGTGTGTGAATTGTGGGAGGGTGTGCTGGACAGAATGGACACAGTTTTATATATGAGTTATCCTAGGATGCCTTTGCAAGTTCTTTTATTGTCTTGCAGAGAAAGATGCAAGATTTCTAGGCGGTATTCACAGTGGATAGACAAAGCATTGGTGGTGGCGACGGCAAAGCAGGTTCTAAAGGTGTGGAAAACTAGGAAAAAGCCACTGGTGGGGAATTGACTGAAGGATTTTCTGATGTTGTCAAACTTCGAGAGGGTTTTGTTCTGTGGGCAAGGTCGGGAGGACTTTTATTTAGATCTTTTGGTGCCCTTTCACAATCTGTATGGTAATTATAATGGTTGTGTCACCTCCTGTGTAACCAAGTTCATGCAGGTGGCAATGTTTTACCAATCTACTTAACCTATTCTAACATTACATGTCTACTTCCTGTAAGGAAGCATGATATCAAAATGATGACAGACACAAGAGCTGCAAGTTCAAAACCTTTTTAAAGATTTCAAAGGGGTTGGAAAACTCCTGTTTTGCCCTACAACTAAGATGGGAGTATTCTCGACCATCAAATAATAAAGAAAACACAGCCCCAGTCAGTCTATGTCAAATCAAAATGGCGTATACTAACCAAAACCTAATGCCTACACTATCTCATACAAAAATTATGTAAAGGGGGAATATGTATGCAAAGGAAAATCAGTGTTATAAGATAAAGGATCAATGTGGCTGAGTCAGCCCTACTCCCCAAGTTGGACAGCACAGAGAAAGGCGGCCCCTGTAGACAGAATGACACAATCTGGATCGGGTTCTCAAAACAAAGGCAGTTCAAAACATGGATCGAGGCCCTCCTGGCCTTCCACGTTAAAGTTACTTATTCCAGCATTCCAAAAGTTCTTTCACAGTTCTACAAAAAGTTCACGCAGATCTCCATCTGTTGAGCTCGAACCTCTCAAAGGTTTAACAGTTTACATAGGTCTCCCTCATCCGGGCTTGGACCTCTCAATTAACAAATACCTAATTCAATGCAGATCTCCCTCAGCCTGGTTCAGACATCGTAATCACAATACTTGCAGGGGTTCCCTTCCCCAAGATTTATTCACATTCGCTAGGCTTTCCCTTCCCCTAACTTATCACACTTCCTCAGTCGGGCTCTGACCGTTCATTGATGTCGAAGATTTTCGAATTTGCAAGGCTTTTACTATAGACCTTTGCAGGACCACTTCAACTTTCTCTTCAACTCACACTCTTGTGTTATTTGCCTCAGTGTCTCTTGGTCTGGGTATTTCAGTACCATAAGCACAAATGTTCATACCAATCTTTCACTTAAAGAAATCACCTTTTAACTTCCCCTTTTGCCGGGATTAATCTTGACGATTGCGCCTTTCAGAGTTTGTTCACTTTGCTGCTTTATAACAAAATCTTTCACATTTCACGAAGACTTTCGAGTGTGCTAATTCCTTTCGCCAGACCACTCCGCTACTGTATAGCTTTTAGTTTAAAGTTCAATAATGCTTAACCTCTCACGCGGGTCTCCCTCAGCCAGGTTCAGACCCTTCTGGATTTGCAAAAATAATTGTCTCTGGACTTCAAGTCTGTAAGAAACTCATGGTGGCATCAGTAAAGACAGAAACAAGTGATTATAGTTCAAGGGTGTTTATTAAACTGAATGCAGGGTGGAAAAATACCTAATCTAAACCTAAATCTAAGATGGGGGGAAACGTCGACCATCAATTGAAAATAAGGCAATCTTAGTGGTGTTGTGCAAAAATAAAAAGGGCCTATACTAAGAAACATATTGGCAAACCTTACAACTAATACAAAAAGGGTGTCGGATGGTTTTCAAGAAAAGAAAGAAGTGTTGACAAATAATATGTCAGGATGCAGTAACCTGGGTCTCGCTTGAGCACGGGGTAAAGTGGGATCTTGGAGCACAGTACACACCAGAGCTTTCCCAGCACAAATTGACAGTTCTGTTCCAGTCTATCAGGAGTCTCAGTGGCCAAGTCTTGTTTTCCTTGAAAGTCTCTTGTCTTCGAGGACCTGACATGTTCAAATAACAACAAAAAAAGTTCCTTCAACAAAATTTAAGTTTGCTTCCTTGTTTTGCTTAGGGTGAGGGTTCTTCACCCCTGGTTCCCCCTCTTCCGGGCATTGACCCATGCTCCTCGTGGTGTTGGGTGACAGCTTTTCACCCCCTGGATTGCCCTATTCTGGGCTCTGATCCTAAAACAGTTCTTATCGATATCAAGGCCTTTAGTGGTTGAGTCTCCTGGTTCTGAGGGCCTGATAGGTTTACAAAAAAACAACTAACAAACACAGAGTTCTGTTCTACATATATCTCGGGTGATAGCATCACCCATGAGTCCCCCTGTTCCGTGCGCAGACCCCTCTATACTTTCAGCCTCCCTCCACCAGGCTCACTATGGCTTTTCCTTCATTCACAAATCTTAATGTCTTTTTAAACTGTTTCAGTGGCCATCCCTTGTCTGATTCACCTTTGTCAACACACTGTTTCTTGGGACTTTAGACTTTGCCTCATCCTTGTCAGCATCCCGCTTCCGGGTTCACTCTTGCCAACTTCACATTCACATTTACTTTCAATGTTTACGGGATTCCCTTCCCTTGCTCTCTCATGTGATGGGATTCACTTCCCTCTTTCTTTATAGTTCTTAGGTCAAAGGTTTTCGACTGTACAGGGATTTTGCTTGACCTCCTGTGTGACCACATTGACCTATCTTGGTGGCTCTCCTACGGCCTTCTGGTATCTGTAGTTTTACACTGATGGGGATGGACCAGGGTTTCTCGGAGCAGCGCCCACATGGTGCCGGTCCCCTTCTGCAGCTGGACTCCCCTTTACAATCTTATAGTTCTTTGAACTTCTCTCACTTTGCCATTTTGCGACTCTCATTCACCACAGCCCGGTTCTTATTGGTTCTCCTTCGACTCACAGGCTGTGATGAACCGCTTGGCTTTCCTTGTGGCCGGAGTCAAGGCCAGTACCACGGTAGCAGGAGGCCCCCCTCGCTCCCGCTTATCAGCGTTGATACACTGCGTTTACCATTGACATACGCTGCAACACACTTGGGCTATTGTCCTCTGTCTTACGATTCCTTCTGCAGAGGTTTCGCTGGGTTTTGTCAAAAAGGGCATGGTTGTATCGCCCCTTGTCAGCCTTTTGGTATTTGCCGCCTTTCTCCTCCTCTTGAAGTGCTTGGTCTTTATAGCTGTCTCGTCATGCAGTCTGCCTTGCTCGTACTGTGCTCTCTTGCTCCACTTTTTATCCCTGTGGGGAAAGGAAAGGGCCGCCAGGTGTGTGTGATTCAGGTTAATTGCCTGACTTTGCCTGACCCTCGTGTCGGGACATGTCAGATAAACAGCTTTAGGGTTAGTCCAGTGTTTTCTATGGTGTGCATAAGTGTTTAGGTCAGGAAAGGGAAGAGTTGGAGTTTCAGAGTAGCCTACGGGGGTAGGATGATGAGATAGGTTATTTATAAAGAACTCAATACCCAGGGGTTTCCAAGCACAGGTCTGGGAATCGAACCTGCATTGCTCCGTGTCGTCTTGCTTCAAAGGTGTTAGGGAGAATTCTCTCTTTAGGCTGAATTTCCTAACCTAGTGAGTGCCCCAGCAGCTTTGCTGGATTTCTGGAGTTTGTTTTTTTCTCCTGCAAAGAGTGAGACTCTTTTCCTCCCACTCTTGGACATGATTTATGGTGTTCCTTTGACTGTTCATGTGTTTTATGGGCTATGGGGTCCTTTACTCCATAGGGTCTCATGTGTTTTTATTATGTGTGTTACACAGCACCCTCCGTGAAGTAACACAGGGGTGTCATAGTGGCTCCCCACCATAGACTCCATACCCTGGGACTGACTACTGTCTCCCAGGCCATGTAAAGTCACCATTGGCTTTACTAGTCCCAAATTATTAACAGAAACCAGTACAAACCATCATATTGTGGACGTACTGGTCGGGGTAATTCGATTGCCCCGGGGTCTGTTAGTCGAGGGGGCACGTCTCTGTCCCCCCTGATCGAGTTTTGGCTGGTGGCAGTGGAAACTACTTTTTATATTCAACCGTGAATATTTTCCTATGGGAGTTTCCCATTGTTTGAGGCTACCAACTTTAATTATTTAATTCTCATAGCCTCGAACATACCGCCGGTTTATTTATTTAATATTAATTCGCCGGTTGGTATTTTTTGCCAGGACTCGATTCTAAAATGGCATTTGTGTTCTATTCTGTGACTCCAACCCAAGTCGAGCCCTTTGTTTCACTTTTTGGCGGGCTTCTCCACAGAAGCCTCCAAAAGTGGTGCCACTCTGTCTGGGTACCACAGGGGGCGTAGGAGGAGGTTTAGGCACCCTGGACTGAGTTACCTTGGTAACTCAAGTCGCACTCTTGTGTGATTGGCCCAAGTGGTGAGCCGGCCGGCTCACCACTTAGCATGTTTGATTGACAGCTAGGCTGAGTGAATGGGGGTATGCTGCATAAAAGCAGGGCTTTTGGGACTGGAACTTCAGAAGTCGCCACAGGACCTGAGAATCCGACGAGGGAGAAGCTGAGCCGACCTACCATGACGACACCACCGGTGGAGCCCTGCAGAACCGACTCACCACTTCCCGACGACAGAGAAGATCTCCCGGCTGGAGAGGCTTCTTCCCCTGACTGGTGGGCACAACCAGTTTTTTCCTTCCTTCTTTGCACCCCAGACCGGTTTGTGGTCGAACTGCCCGTGCCAAGCACCCCGGCAGCCGGATAGCCACTCACCACTGAACCGCGAATCAACGGACCGCTCCTTGTACCTGAGAAACTCTGCGGCTGGTTTCTTCCCTGGCAGTGCAACGGACTCCTGTCTTCCTCCACGACGAGATCCTCTCTGCCCCCGGACGAAGCACCGACTTGCATCCGCTGCCAGGAACAACTACCCCGCTGGAGTCTTCTCACCACTTTAAGGTACCGTGTCCGCCAGGCCTCCTTTTTCTAAAGATTGCTACAAGGTAATAATAACTCCTTAACCTTCTGGACTGGGCTGGCTGCCTTGACCCTCTAACTGGTCCCTTTCTGTGGTCCAACTCCTTTTTGAACCATTACAAGACTTTTGTGCACTGCAACCGTGTGACCTTGGACACATTTCATTTTGATCCTCTGAAAGTGGATCCGGCCTCTTGAACTCTAACTTCACGGTTTTACTTTGCCTTCCTCTCTTGTTATGTTCTTGTAAAAGTGTTGGGATCTGTTTCAACTTGTTCTCTGCTTTTCTCTCCCTTTTAAAAACTAACTATTAGAGTGCCATCTACGTTAAGCGCTCACCGCTGTCTGAAAATAAGTGGGGCTTTACTTAAGACTTGTCTAATATTCTTTTAAGGGAGTGTATATCTTTTATTGACCGTGTTTTTGAATTGCTTACTATTGGTGCCTGTGTGTTTTTCTAGATGTGGTTTTTAAATAAATAATTATATCTCTTTTACACCAATCCCTGGTCAGTGTTTACTTGTTCTATTGTGTTCTCTTGACCTATTGTGAATACTCTGTATACTGCCTAACTCTTCTTGAGGGAAGTCTGACTGCTCAGCCACAGCTACCAAGTGAATCTGTGTGGTACAGACTGCTACCAAGTGGGTTTACTGCCAAACACCTGTAGTCTTAAATCTTTTGCAGTGGTCCCAGAGGGAACTGCACAGGTTTCTGCCTAACACTGGTGTACAGCGGTGGGATCTGTATTGAGTATACACTTTAGAGTGCTTGTTGAACACTTTAGGACAACTAACCACAGAGCTTAGCACTAAGAAGCTGATTTTCTAACTATGTCTGCTATGGAGAGTTATACCCTAGATTCATTGTCTGCCAAAACTGCTGATTGCTTAAAAGTATTGTGTAGACATAAGAATCTCTCTGAGAAAGGCAAGAAAATGGAACTTATAGAAAGATTGTTAGAAAACCAAAGTGTGGGTGGTACAGAGGAATCTACCCCCCCCAGCAAATGTACAAAACAGTGATGGTATTGATCTGAATCAAAGTCTTGATAATGAGTCAGAAGGGGAAAGTGAACCTAATGAAGTTAGCCACTTTGAGCCTCTGTCTGCCTTACCTACTGTACCTACTGGGCCTATACCAGGTCCTACATGTAACCCTGCTTATTTTGAACTTGAAAAATTAAGCTTGAATTAGAGTACAAACGTTTTATTGCTCAATCTGAAAGAAACCAAGAGCTAGAGTTCAGTAGAATGAATGCCCAGGCTGAGCAGAAGCAAGCTGAATAAGACTCAGAGAAATAGAGCTTAATCATGAACTATAAATGAAAAAGTTGTCTGGGGAAAATGCTTTTCTCTCCTCTGGTTCTTCTAGGAGTTCCAGTCCCAAAAGACCCTGGATGCCTAAGGAATTAGTGGGTATGTATGAACCTAGATTGGATGTGTTGGATTGGTTGAAAATGTTTCAGTATAATCATGGGCTCCAGGACATCACAGGGAATGAGTTACTTCCCTGGTTGTTCTCTAGGCTTCCCCCTGTTGCAACTGATGTGGTAATGGAGTTGGGGGAGGTGGATAAGAAGGATTATGAATGTGTGAAACTAGCTTTGATAGCTAGATTTGGGAAGACCCCTTCCCAGTACCTTAAGGGGTTTAGGACTCTCAAAAAGCATGATGGTACCCCTTGGGCTACCTGGGTGAGTGAAAGTTTGAAAAACGTAGAGGGATGTATTAAGGGTTACAGAGTTAACACTTATGAAGGAATGAAGAATCTTGTAATGTTGGAGTCAATTTATGATGCCTGCTCTCATGAGCTCAGACAGCACTTGGCTGATTCAAAGGAATTAGATTCCAGGAAGTTAGCTAAGGGTGCTGACTTGTGGGTTGCCAACAGGGCCACTCACAAGGATTCTGTGGCTACTCAGAAAAAGGATGAGGGAAAACAGCCAAAAAGGACTCCAAAGAGAGTTCTAATAATTCCAATTCCAAAGAGGGCTCCAAACAAAACCAAAAGGGTAAGCCATCAGGGAAACCAAATCAGGCTAGTGTACCTCCTGGTGCCAAACCAGAAGGAGGTCAGAACAAGCCACCATTCCAGAAAGCATTTGGTAAATGCTTTGTTTGTGGCTCTACTGACCATGTGAAAGGAGATCCCAGATGTAAGGGTAAACCTTCAGGGGTCCAACTTGTCTCCTTAGCCTTCGCTCCAGAGGAGGAAGTCCAAATGGCAAGTGGAAACTTTCTACCTTTCTACTACTGGCTGATGAACCCATGGGAGTCTCAGTCAGTGTTTCTTTAGTGTCTCTGGGTCTGTGGGAACAACATAACTTAGATGTCTATAATTCTATCCCAGATAATACTAAAGAGTATTATAAGGACAGTGTCCAGGTGAATGGTCAGGAGACTCCTTCCAATAGGGACACTGGGGCCAGCATAACTGTGGTGGACAAATTGTTTTTTCAGGCTGAGGATGTTGCTAAGGCACCCAAATGCCTCACCAAGTTAGCTGGAGGGCCTGTGCAGATGCTTCCCCAATTAGCAGTTCTCATCCAGTGTAATGACATGACTGTGAAGATACCTGTCAGCATACAAAGTGAGGTGCCAGGCAGGGTTCTGCTGGGTAATGACATGAAAACTCTTGGAGTAGTGTCACACACCCCCAGACCTCCTAGTAAAAGGTTAGTGGAGCTCACCAGACCTGCAAGGGAGAGAACCATGAGAGGTACTCCCAAGGAGATGATGAAGAAAGAGATCACTCCTGCTCCACTGGAGATGTCAGCTGCTGTCTCTAAGAAACTAGAAGAAAAAGGGAAACCTAAAACTTCTAAAAAGAACCTCACAGCCAGCACTCCAGTGCAGCCAACAAGGACTTCCCCTAGGTTGTCCAAAGTTACACCAGTAACTCCCCCTCCAGCTGAGACTGAGAGGGAGGTACAACCCTGTGTGATTGAACTAGACTCTGAAGAAGAGTTAGTGGAAGGCCAGGAACTCATTGGAGATTTGGATCCTGTTGACCATCCTGAGCTGCAGTCTTTACTGGCAGAAGGTGGACCCAACAGGGCAGACTTCAGTAAGGGACAGAGAGAATGTCCAACTCTGGAAGGCCTTTGTCACCAGGCAGATGCTCAGGCTGAAGGGCAAGAGCCTGGGAAATATAGGTTACACTGGGAAGATGGCCTCTTCTACAGTGAACCAAACGAGTCTGCACCTGGGGACAACAAACGACTTGTAGTACCCCAAGAGAACAGACCACAGTTCTTGCAGTTAGCCCATGAGATTCCTTTGGCTGGTCACTTGAGTTTCCAGAAGACTAAGGAAAGGCTCTCACTCTACTTTTATTGGCCAAAGATGGGGGTTGAAGTAGATAAATACTGCAGGAGCTGCCACACCTGCCAGACTTCTGGTAAGGTTGGCTCCAAGAATGTGGCACCTTTAGTGCCTCTCCCTGTAGTGGGAGTCCCATTTGAGAGAGTAGGGATTGACATTGTTGGTCCCCTTGATCCTCCAACTTCCTCAGGCAACAGGTTTATACTTGTTGTAGTAGACCATGCTACTAGATACCCTGAGGCAATTCCTATGAGGACTGTTACAGCTTCGGCTGTGGCTAAGGCCCTCCTTGGTATTTTTACCAGGGTTGGGTTTCCTAAGCAAGTAATCTCTGACAGGGGGTCAAATAATTTTATGTCCCACTACATGAAAGCCATGTGGAAAACCTGCAGAGTTACTTACAAGTTCTCAACCGCATACCACCCTCAGACAAATGGACTGGTTGAAAGGTTCAACAGAACCATGAAGAGCATGATAGCTGCTTTAGAGGACCCCCTTAAAAGGAACTGGGGCCTTCTACTGCCATGCCTTCTCTTTGCTTATAGAGAAGTCCCTCAGGAGGGAGTAGGTTATTCTCCCTTTGAACTTCTCTATGGTCATCCAGTCAGAGGTCCATTGGCCCTGATCAAGGAGGGGTTGGAGAGTGCTCCTTCCCCCAAGCCAGTCAGAGTGACTGACTACGTGATAGGTCTCCGAACGAGAATGTCACAAATGATGGCAGAAGCAAGTGATAACTTGAATGCTGGACAAGCATTGGTCAAGCACTGGCATGACCAAAAGGCTAACATGGTTGAGTTTAATCAAGACCAGCTAGTTCACGTTATGATTCCAACAAGGCAGAGGGCCTTGCAAGACAAATGGATGGGACCCTTCAAAGTTGTGGGTAAACTTGGAGAGGTCAACTATCTGGTGGACTTCGGCAACCCCAAGGAGGCTCCAACAGTCTTCCACATCAACAGACTAAAAGCGTATGTCTCCAGACCTGATGTAGGAGCTTTGCTTCTAGCATCATCAGAGGAAGAAGAAGAGAGTGAAGCTCTTCCTTATCTCCTCAGAGGCTTACCTTTAGACGAAAAGATTGAAGGAGTAAATCTCTCTTCAAATCTGACACCTGAGCAACAGGAAGAGTGCAAATCTATGTTAAATCAGTTTGCCTCTCTGTTCTCACTTTCACCAGGCTTGACCCCTTGGGGACAGCATGACATACTCACTGGTGACTGTCTGCCAGTCAAAAGCAGAGGATATCGAATGTCAGAGAATCCACATCAAAGGTGAGGTCAACAAGATGCTTGATCTCGGGGTAATAGAGCCCTCTACTAGTCCATGGTCTAGCCCAGTTGTGTTAGTGCCAAAGGCAGGATCTAAAGAACTTAGATTCTGTGTGGATTACAGAGCTCTTAATGCAGTCACTAAGACTGATGCCCACACTTTGCCAAGGACAGATGAGTTGGTGGATAGACTTGGTGCAGCCAAGTTCCTGAGTACATTTGACTTGACGTCAGGCTATTGGCAAATAGCCCTGACAGGCCATGCCAAGGAGAAAACTGCATTTTCTACCTCAGTTGGCTTATACCAGTTTAAAGTTATGCCTTTTAGATTCAAAAATGCACCTGCTACGTTTCAAAGGATGGTAAACCAGGTTCTGAATGGGATGGAGGACTTCTGCATAGCATACTTGGATGACATAGCAGTGTTCAGCAATTCCTGGGAAGAACATGTGGACAACCTGAGATATGTTTTGAAGGCTCTTGGAAAGGCCAATCTGACCATAAAGGCAAGTAAATGCCAGATTGGACAGAGCAAAGTGGTCTACCTTGGACATGAGGTAGGAGGTGGAGAAATAAGGCCTTTGCCCAGTAAGATTGAAGCTGTGCAAAATTGGACAACACCTACTACTCAGACCCAGGTGAGAGCCTTCTTAGGTTTCACTGGGTATTACAGGAACTTCATTGAGAACTATGGGTCCATAGCTTCTCCACTGAATGTCATCTCCTCTCCTAAATTCCCTAAAAAGGTTAGGTGGAATGAGAAATGCAATCAGGCCTTTGAAACCCTGAAAAAGGCTCTTTGCCAAGCCCCAGTACTCAGAGCTCCTGACTATCACCAAACTTTCATTGTGCAAACAGATGCTTCAAATGTAGGAATAGGTGCAGTCCTCAGTCAACTGGATGGGAAAAGTAGGGAGCACCCCATTTGCTTCATCAGTAGAAAACTGAAGGATCCTGAAACAAGGTGGGCAACCATTGAACGAGAGTGTTTTGCTATTGTGTGGGCTCGGAAGAAGTTTAGGCCATACTTGTATGGTTCTACTTTTGTCATTCAGACTGACCACCAACCCTTGAGATGGTTAATGTAAATGAAAGAGGAAAACCCAAAACTATTGAGATGGTCAATCTGCCTGCAAGGGTTTGATTTCACCATTGAGCACAGGTCAGGGTGTCACCACCAAAATGCTGATGGTCTCTCTAGGATGTATGTCATCGACTAGAGGTATGAGATTCATCCAGGAGTCGATTAAATCCTCCTGTCCCTTAGTCTGGGGGCGGGGCGAGTGTTAGGGAGAATTCTCTCTTTAGGCTGAATTTCCTAACCTAGTGAGTCCCCCAGCAGATTTGCTGGATTTCTGGAGTAGTGTTTTTTTCTCCTGCCAAGAGTGAGACTCTTTTCCTCCCACTCTTGGACATGATTTATGGTGTTCCTTTGACTGTTAATGTGTTTTATGGGCTATGGGGTCCTTTACTCCATAGGGTCTCATGTGTTTTTATTATGTGTGTTACACAGCACCCTCCGTGCAGTAACACAGGGGTGTCATAGTGGCCCCCCACCATAGACTCCATACCCTGGGACTGACTACTGTCTTCCAGGGCATGTAAAGTCACCATTGGCTTTACTAGTCCCAAATTATTAACAGAAACCAGTACAAACCATCATATTGTGGACGTACTGGTCGGGGCAATTCGATTGCCCCGGGGTCTGTTAGTCGAGGGGCCACGTCTCCGTCCCCCCTGATCTAGTTTTGGCTGGTGGCAGTGGAAACTACTTTTTATATTCGACCGCGAATATTTTTCTATGGGATTTTCCCATTGTTCGAAGCTACCACCTTTAATTATTTAATTCTCATAGCCTCGAACATACCGCCGGTTTATTTATTTAATATTAATTCGCCGGTTGGTATTTTTTGCCAGGACTCGATTCTAAAATGGCGTTTGTGTTCTCTTCTGTGACTCCAACCCAAGTCGAGCCCTTTGTTCCACTTTTTGGCGGGCTTCTCCACAGAAGCCGCCAAAAGTGGTGCCACTCTGTCTGGGTACCACAGGGGGCGTGGGAGGGGGTTTAGGCACCCTGAACTGAGTTACTTTGATAACTCAAGTCGCACTCTTGTGTGATTGGCCCAATTGGTGAGCCGGCCGGCTCACCACTTAGCATGTTTGATTGACAGCTAGGCTGAGTGAATGGGGGTATGCTGCATAAAAGCAGGGCTTTTGGGACTGGAATTTCAGAAGTCACGACAGGACCTGAGAATCCGATGAGGGAGAAGCTGAGCCAACCTACCACGACGACACCACCGGTGGAGCCCTGCGGAACCGACTCACCACTTCCCGACGACAGATTAGATCTCCTGGCTGGAGAGGCTTTTTCCCCTGACTGGTGGGCATAACCAGTTTTTTCCTTCATTCTTCCCACCCCAGACTGGTTTGTGATCTAACTGCCCGTGCCAAGCACCCCGGCAGCCGGATAGCCACTCACCACTGAACCGCGAATCAACGGACCGCTCCTTGTACCTGAGAAACTCTGCGGCTGGTTTCTTCCCTGGCAGTGCAACAGACTCCTGTCTTCCTCCACGACGAGATCCTCTCTTCCCCCGGACGAAGCACTGACTTGCATCTGCTGCCAAGAACAACTGCCCCCGCTGGAGTCTTCTCACCACTTTAAGGTACCGTGTCCGCCAGGCCTCCCTTTCTAAAGATTGCTACAAGGTAATAATAACTCCTTAACCTTCTGGACTGGGCTGGCCGCCTTGACCCTCTAACTGGTCCCTTTCTGTGGTCCAACTCCTTTTTGAACCATTACAAGACTTTTGTGCACTGCAACCGTGTGACCTTGGACACATTTCATTTTGATCCTCTGAAAGTGGATCCGGCCTCTTGAGCTCTAACTTCACGGTTTTACTTTGCCTTCCTCTCTTGTTATGTTCTTGTAAAAGTGTTGGGATCTGTTTCAACTTGTTCTCTGCTTTTCTCTCCCTTTTAAAAACGAACTATTAGAGTGCCATCTACGTTAAGCGCTCACCGCTGTCTGAAAATAAGTGGGGCTTTACGTAAGACTTGTCTAATATTCTTTTAAGGGAGTGTATATCTTTTAGTGACCGTGTTTTTGAATTGCTTACTATTGGTGCCTGTGTGTTTTTCTAGATGTGGTTTTTAAATAAATAATTATATCTCTTTTACACCAAGCCCTGGTCAGTGTTTACTTGTTCTATTGTGTTCTCTTGACCTATTGTGAATACTCTGTATACTGCCTAACTCTTCTTGAGGGAAGTCTGACTGCTCAGCCACAGCTACCAAGTGAATCTGTGTGGTACAGACTGCTACCAAGTGGGTTTACTGCCAAACACCTGTAGTCTTAAATCTTTTGCAGTGGTCCCAGAGGGAACTGCACAGGTTTCTGCCTAACACAAGGCGAGCACGTTGCTTCCAAGGCAAGCATGTTGCCCCTGAGCTATCCTCCCTATGGGGCAAAGATTTATACGGAATTACAACCTTCGTATCAGGAGGGTTGATGACCTTAGAAGAGGGAGGTTGATAGAAGTGACCGGGAACAGTAGTGTTTAGTCCAAGTAGACTGGGTGTTCGGAACAGAATGACCAGAGGGACATGAGGAAGAATGATTGGAAGTATTCAGACAGGGAACCGGAAAGCAGGAATTCTGAGAGAGATAGTTTGTAAATGCAACGGGGTGTGGGATCCTAGGAGATTGGTTATATACGGAGGTGATGATATATTTGAGTAGGAGAGATTCAGTGGATGAAAGGGGGTAGATGTGGTACAGCCCACAAAGATCTCAGGAATCTCACCCTCCTCTCCTACTTCCCCGGTATGATACCACGTCTCACCTGGGCTATTCTCCCAAGCATAACCGCGGGTTCCCTTACTCAGGTGATCCTCCCTCGCTTGTCCACCCCTAGGGTTGGGATCTGAAAGCCCCAGCCTGTCCCTGGCCACCTGAATAAGGGATTCTCGAGGTCTTACTGGGTGAATACCCTCAGGTTTCTCACAAGTCCCAGAATGCCCAAACCTTTGCTAGCTCCCCAACATGCAAGACGGTCTTAATCGGATGTTTTCAGGGTCTTTCCACCGCCCCCTCATAGGCCTGGGATTTTCTCTCTCACCCAAGAGAGGAGCTCTGGTTTGGGCACTGCCAGGTAACCCCAGCTGCCCCTGGTTTGGCTCCCTGGAGTCAGAGCTCCCTCGCCATACTGCAGCCTCTCCTGTACTCACAGGGCCGGTAGTTTGGCAGTCCTCCTTAGTCCAGGCCTTCCAGGGTCTCTCCAGCTGCAGTCCTTCTCTCCTGGCTTCTGTGCTTCTTCCAGTATCCTCAGCTCGCTCAGAGTGTGCCTGTGTGCTCTACCTTTTATACTGACTGGGACCCTTAACAGGTTTCTGGTGGGAATGATTGTAGAGGGAGGCCTGACCTTGCCTGGCCTCATTATTGGGACATTGACATAGAGTTGGTATAGTTGATGTGTATACCTTCCCTTGGGTAATCTTCATCACTTCTGTTTGACTCTTCTTCATACTAGTACTTAAAGGATAGAATGAATGAAGGGGATTCTGGGAAATGTAGTGTTTAGCAGACTTTGAAAATAGGCCAGTTGAATAATTGTCAGGGATACGTCCATAAGAAAATTGTGATTATGGGGTTTGTAGTGTCCCTCAGAAGGAGAGGGCATGTTATTGTTAGAAAGAGGGGAATACGTGTGTCATTGTGGATAAATGGATTTTGGTTTCCTATGAGGCTTTCGCCTTCTTCTCTTCAAGGGAAAGCACTGGGGTAGGATAGGACTTAGTTTGGAATATCCCATGAAGGCTAGGGGGATGTCAGGTAGGGATGCTCCGGAAAGGGGGCGATACCATTTCTCACCTCAGATACCCCACCCCCGCTTCCCGAGGACCCCTCACACAGGTGATCTTCCCGCATTGGTCCACCCCCAGGGTCTGGCTCCAAAGGCGATGGCTGTGCCCTGAAAAGCCGAGTGAAGGGTGGGCACCACCTTGATTCGAAGTGTTTCTTACTTTCCTAATGCAGTGTAAAACTGAATTCAATGCGGGGCAACCAGTCTAAGAGAGGTCCTGACGACACCAGGACCCAATGTGACCAAGTAGAAAGAAAGAAGCTGGATAAACCATCCAGCTAAGACTGGTGCTCACGCTTGTGTTCTGAGAACTGAATTTTACTCAATCTTCTTGTAGAGTCAATCCGAATTCCATATGTAAACTGTTACTTCACAACTTTAATTTTATGTATAGGTATAGGTATAATTGATTATGTCATCAATCCATATACATGTTAGACTTAACACCATCCAAGTAGACTGTCAAATACGTATGGTTAACATTGCCTATGCATTTCGGAGACTTGCTCCTTCCTCAGGGCTAAAACCATAACATAATATCTCATTACTGAAGTCCAACTTGAATGTCACATGTGTTTCTATGTCTGGTCGAGTGGTGGAAGTGCACCTATTTCCCTTTAACTCATCACACGGATACGTGTTGGAGCTCGAAAAGAACGGGTGTCCAAGGCGATGGCTGTGCCCTGGCCACCTGAGCAAGAGATCCCCGGGGTCGAAACAGTGAGACACCCTCAGGTTTCTCACATTCCCTAGGTACAAGCCCTGACATTTGGATCTGTGAAGCATACCCAAACACTACATCGCTTTGAAAGTGACACCTTGGAGGTCCATAGCTTTAGGTACATTGTTGTCTAAGAGTCTCCTGCAGGTATTTTTGTGTTCATAGAACAGACCCTTAGACATGCATATCAGATGTGTTCTCCTCCACCCATTTAGAAGTCGTCATGGTTACATCGTCTTCTCCTCAACCACTGCATGTGGCTCTGCTGCATCTGATTAGTTTCACTGTCTGTCACTGGTGTCTTAACACAAACTTCAATGGTTTGCCTCACAGCAGTTCCTCCTTGACTTTGACCTTTCACGCTTTCATTATATGGGTTAACCCAATAGGGGTTGTAGGCAAAACCTTGTTACAGTTGCATCATTTTGTCTCCAGCAATCTTGCTGGCAGGATTTTCCTCCGGTGTAGGGTTAATGGGATCACGAGACATATCACTACAAGGTGATTCTTGGGCTGGCCACTTTTTCTTCTCTTCCTGCGATGGTCTTGTTGGCCCATGATGATTGGCCGCTTGATCCTCCATCAATATGACCCCATAGTGACCAGCCAGATCACCACCATGAGGCATAGCAATAGCATTTGTATCTATGCCATTAAAAGACTGCATTGCTGTGCTTTTTGCCATACATTGTCCATGATCTGATAAAGACAGCTTGGCAAGTTGTTGATCACATCAAGATTCTTCCCAAATAGAATGTGTTCTTGGGTATGTTCTTCTCTTAAATATCTCCCCATTCTGGTTAGTTCCTTGAGAGCCACCTCATGCCGTCAGAATCGCAAGACGAACGGCTTCCCTAGAGCATGGTTAAGAACCTGGAGGGCTAGATGCAGAGGCATTGCTAGGCGGGGGCAGAGGGGGCTATAGCACCGGGTCTTTTGGTAGAAGCCCCCGATAGAAGCTTGTGGACTACAATCAAAAGGCTAGCTAGCCCCGAATCCCGACTGTCCTGACATTAGCGTAGCCCTGGATATTTTCCAGACATAGCAAAACTCTGCCCGCACCCTTTGCCTAGACCTCAAAAGACATGCTAAACCTGCTCGTATCTGACATCTGGATCAGTCACTGATTCAGGCCTCCATACCACTCTCCCTTCCTTTCTCATAAGCTCTGGGATCTGAACAGAAACAAAACGTGTCCCTTCATCCCTTTGCTTGGACGACTGGTACACAGTTGTGAGGATAGGACTCCTCAAACACAGAGAAGTGGAGTCTAACCAAGGGCCAGAATGGCAGACAGGATCATCCCTGGAGCTGGAGGTGACCACTTCGTCAGCTGGTTGGAATGCACGGATTGAATGGAGCCAGTGGTCCAAGTGGGCGGGAGAGGTTGGGACTGGTTCTCCTCTAGTTTTTTAAATAAAGTTTTACTGTCCCTATACTTTTTTATTTTTTTATTTTTTAAACTTTTGTTTTTGTTGGCAGAGGCAATTGACATACACATGAAACAGAGCAGCTATGAGATGACAATCTGAACAATCAACAGAAAGCAACGGCACATATGAGCAGTGAACAATAGTCGCGTGGAGAATACAGCACTACAGAGCATATAGTGTCAGGGCACATAGCAACAATAATTACGGTGAATTATTAACCGAGGAGTGGGCGTCCAGACCATTAAGATAACTATTAAAGGCAGTCCAAATGTTTTTAGGCCGGGATCGGGCCGGGAGGGTACTGATGTATTCCTCCTCACAGTTCCGAGACCAATTCAATAAGTTTAGCCATTTACAGAAGGTAGGAGGAGCAGAGCTCTTCCAGCTCTGTAGAACACACTTTGTGGCAATTATACAGCACACATTTAAGAGCTTAGCCACCCCTCTGGCCTCCTCGTCTACCCATACCCCAAATAGTACACCCAGTGGATTGGGCCCAATAGCAGTATCACAGATTTCTGACAAAGTTTTCAGGATCTCATCCCAAAATGGGGTTAGCCGCGGACAGTCCCAGAACATGTGTAGATGGCCCGCATCCGCCGCACCACAGCGAGGGCAGAGCCGTGGGTCAGAGGGGGCGAACCTGGAGAGCCTGCGCGGGGTGTAATATAGCCTGTTCAGTAGTTTGTACTGTATAGTGCGGTATCTAAAATTCAGGGAGACCCTATTAGTGTGAGAGCACATTTCCCCCCATAGTTGGTCCGTGAGTTCTACCTCCAGTTCGGAAGCCCAGTCGTCCCACGCCCTAGAGAGCTGCGGCGTGTCAGTTGTGAGAAGAAGTTTGTACAATGATGATAGCACCCCACGGGCCCCACCCGAGTTGGCGATGTAGGAGATCCCAGGTGAGTCGGGGGGTTCGTTGGGGAACTGAGGCCATGCGTCACGGAATGCAGCACAGAGTCTGTAGTATTGTAGCAGTTCCATCGGTGATCCCGAGTGGCCCGGTTTCCAAGTCTGTGGTGTTATGAAGAGCCCATCCAGGTAGAAGTCAGTTAGGGCTAGGTATCCCAGAGACCGCCAGTGTTGTGCCAGGGCTGTGTCATTCGTGGGTTCAACCCAGGGAATTGCCAGGCGGGGAGCCACTTGTAGTATGGGTGTTCCTCATTGCCTGCAGGAAATATCCGCTTCCAGGCCAGTAAGGTGGTTCAGACTGGGTCTATGGGAGAGTCTGGCTCATATCATGGGTGTAAGATTAAGGTCATTATGTTGGTACCAGATGCAGCAAGGGTTTCTTGCTTGATATGCAGGCGGGGGGGGCCAGGGTACCAGTAGGTGGCAAACTGTGCCTGTGCTGCGGTCCAGTACCGTCAGATCAGGAGCAGTGAACCCGCCTTTCTCGTAAGGAAGAGTCATTTTAACCAGAGATAATCTCCCCCCCAATGACAACGGGAGGGGGCGCCAGGGCGCTATCTTGGTCTCCACCAATTCTGCCACCGCCAGGTAATTGTTAGCTAAAAGAGTTTCTTTGGTCAGAGGCACCTGAATTCCCAGATATTTAATCCCGTCAGGGGACCAGCGGAGCGGGTACTCCGTGGCAGGTTGGGTCGTGGAGCTTGTGAGGGGGAAGAGTTCGGATTTTGTATAATTGATGGTGAAGCCAGAGTATGTACCAATACGGGTAATGTCATGCAGAATAGGGTCAAGGTGGAGGTCCGGGTCTCTAACGAACAGCAGCACGTCGTCTGCGTAGAGTGAGATAATTTCAGGGGTACCCTGCAGCCGTATCCCTTTGCGTAAGTGGCGCTCCCAGACAAAGTCTGCCATAGGCTCTATGGCCAGTGCGAACAGGATGGGGGAAAACGGGCATCCCTAGCGGGTGCCTCTGAAGAGAGGGAACAAGGCGGACGTTTGAAAGTTGACTCGGACCCTGGCGCCCGGGGAAGTGTACAGCAGTCTGATGTATGCAATCATTCTAGGCCCAATACCCATGGTCTCTAGGACCAACCACATGTATTTCCAGGACACCATATCAAAGGCCTTCTGGGCATCTAGGGGGAGACCGCGACTGCACTCACATCTTGATTGATTCGTGCCGTAACGTTAAGAAGCCTCCTGATATTATGTGACGTGGATCTCCCGGGCACGAACACTGACTGGTCGTCGTGCACCATGTATGGCATAACAGGTAGGAAGCGGTTAGCAATCACCTTGGCGAAGATTTTTGTATCCAAGTTCATGAGTGAAAGGGGCCGGTATGATCCATATTCATCGCTAGGCTTACCAGGCTTGAGCAGGACCGTGATAACGGCCTTGTGTAATGTCAGGGGGAGGGATCCCAACCGGAGTGACTCATTCCACACTCCGAGCAACTCGGGGGCTAGTATAGCAACATGCTCCTGATAGAATTCAGCCGTTAGTCCGTCGGGGCCCGGTGCCTTTCCTATTGGGAAACTAGAGATGGCCTCCACTATTTCGTCCAATGTAACGGGGGAGTCTAATTGGTCTCTTGTCGCTGGGGAGACGATAGTGGTGGGAATCTGTTCCAGGAGCTCCCGCATCTGAGAGTCACTGTGTTCGGGAGGCTGGGAGTATAGCTCAAAGTAGAAGCCTGTGAAGACCTCGAGGATATGCTGATCGGACCACTGTGTCGTCCCCTGACTGTCCTTAACACAGGTAATTTGGGATTGGCCCCACTCCCCCCTCGCCAAGACGGCCAGCGTTTTGCCAGGTCTGTCACCCTCGCCGTATTTCCGTGCAGCCTGTGGGCGGCTGTAGTACTGGACTTCCCTATTGGCCAGCTCATTGAAGGTCTTGAGCTCCTCACTGATCTGGGAGAGGACATCTGGGTCAACAGAGGACGGGTGAGCTCGCTCCAGGTCCCGTAGTCCGGGACAGGGCGGCTCTTATGGATTTGAGGACTCCCGACTCCCTGGAGATGGACGCCCCCCTAATGAAGGCTTTGAAGGCATCCCAGCGGACCCCCAGGGTGGTGGACTGTGGCAAGTTGTGCTCAAAGTAAGACTGAATATCAGCGAGGATGTCCGCCCTGAACACAATGTCCCACAGAGCGGCCGATTTGAAGCGCCATGTGTTCTTGGTGGGAGGCGGTATTCCCAGTTCCAGGGATATTGAAATTGGCGAGTGGTCAGACAATGTGCGTGCATGTATGCATGTTTCCACCACCCTGCCCAGCATGGAGCCGGATAGCAGGAGCAGGTCGATCCTGGAAGAACTGTCATGCACTGATGAATAGTAAGTGAATTCCGGATGCAATGTCCTCCATGCGTCATGTATGTCGAGTGTCGCACAGTGGGTCAGGAGGCTACACGCTGCGCCTGGCCAGGGTCTGGAGGCTATGCCAGTCCTATCCAACATGGTATCAAGAATGAAGTTCATATCCCCCCCAGATGATCTGCACCCCCACATACCCCATCAGTATGGATACCACCTGGTCAATAAATTCGGGAGAATCAACATTAGGGCCAGGTATTTACCAGCAAATAGTCCCTGTTGGCAATGGCACAATGCAACACAGTATACCTCCCCTCAGGATCTATGTAACTCTTCTGGAGAACAAACTTAAGTGACTTATGGATCAATGTCAGCACTCCCCTTGAGCGAGTGGCATATGAGGTGAAATATCTGTGCGGTCGACAAGTAGGCGCTATACTCCTAGCCAGCGGGCCCGCGGAGTGTGTCTCCTGCAAAAGCAATATTTTGCAGCCGTGCCTGCCGGCATATGCCATAATATTGTGACCCTTGGTGTAATTGCTTACCCCCCCCCCCCCTATACTTTTATTTAAAAAAAGAAACCGTGCTGGAATGGTTTCGTTTTAAACTATAAGTGAAGGAAGAAGTTGAAACTTGTACCTTGAGTGCACTGCACTGACCATTCCCTTAAACAGCAGGCACATGTGTTTGAGTTTGTATTGTGAGTTGGAGGGGGTGTGGTGATGGGGTTTGTAGGGTCCTGGGCAGCAGTGGCATTTCTAGGAGGGGGCCCCTCTGAACTTCTGCACACCCCTTAACTCCACACCTAAGGCGAGCAGTGACTGTGTTCTCTGTGGTTTAATTTGTGACACTATGGCAAATGTCTGCATATCACACGGCAAATACTCTCCTTTTGTCTCAAAGGTAGCAGTGATCTTGGTATGCATTCTGGCATCGGTATGAACATGAGCCACTTCTCAGGTGTTCCTGCCCGGCTTCTGCACAGTGACCTCCATAGTGTACAGAGCAGCTTGCAGCCACCCACCCCCCCCCCCCCAGCGGAATGCAGCACACGAAACTGCTAATGATGGGTCATTAGTCACTGAATGGTTTCGTGCCTGCATTCTGATGGGAGGGGAGGTTCAGTGGGGTGTGGGTAGTTGGGGTGCACAAAAGCCTCTCTGCAGGAATGCTTGTGACGTCACATATTACCTTTCATAGGCGCCCCCCCCACTTTTGTCTATCGCCCCCCCTACTTTTGTCTTTGGCCTGCTGTGTGCCCCTCCTAAACTTGATTCCTGGTGGCGCCACTGGGGGGCAGGCCAGTAGGCAACATAGTTCCACTACCTCTTTCCGTACACTTCGACCACTGAATGAAACATGGTCAGCAGGGCTGTGAGAACAAGAAAGAACCTATTAAGAAAATAGCCAGGCAGTGAGCGAACCCCTCCTTAGAACCCGAGGAGCCTGTATACAACAGCACCTGCCAAAGAAGCCAGTCCAGGCAGGCGGCACCACTAACAAGAAGGCCGAGTGCGCCTACAAGCTGATGGGCTCTTTGGTGGGGTTCTTGGAAAGGGGCTTTGTCTACTACGGCAGAGAAGATGGAAGGGAGCAACTGAGAAACAGAAAGCCCTGCTTTGGACTAGGGTAAGTAGGTCAAACAGAAAAGAGGAAAGCAAGGCGTACATGGCCTCGCAGGTCATTCAAGTCTAATTGTGTTTGCTCAATACGTTTTTCGCCTCAATTAAAAACAAATATATGTTATGAGTGTGGGGGGGCTTGGGAGTGGAGGATGTCAAGGTGTGGGGGTGTTGACTATAGGGGCGGTTGAGTGGGACCCCATTTAAAATAAGATTGGGGGAAAAACATGACGAGCAAAAGTGCACACCATTAAAATAAAAACAAAAACAAAAATAGAACCAGTGCTAGAGAATCAGGAGCGGCTGCCAGTGAGTGGGGGTTCAGGAAGAACAGAAGGAAGGCGTGTGGTCTGAGCAGTGCCTGCAAGGCCAGTGTTAAATCAAAGCAAGGCTGAGAAAGGCTTATATCTTTTATTTAAGAATAAGCTAACGCGACAGCAGGCACAACCTCTGACAGCCAGCCTTAAACTGACCATCAACCGATTCCAGAACCCCCTTCGTACCATAACATTCCACACTAGAAGCTGCTGACATCACAGCCACCTAGCTGCATATAAACCATATAAACAAGTACATTAAAATATTAATCTAACTTGAATAGAAATAATGAATACATGCATTAGTGAACACTCATCACATTGTGAACTACCGATTGCAGTATTGAACAAAAACATTGTGAACTGAATATAAAAAATACCTAATCCTAACAAATCTCCTCCCCTTTGTCTTTATTGAAGCTGAGGTTCATTCTACACAATAGTCTCTGAGCCATGTCAGTCTTTTCCTTGCTCTCCCTCTGCACATACCTGCATTCTCCATACCACTGGTACCTTCACCATTCTCACCTCTTGCCCTCTTGAGCTCTACCTTATGTTCCACAACCCCCTTGTTGTCATCTATCATCTCATCTATTTTATTTTTTATCATATTGTCCTCATCCATGTCGGATTCACACTTAACCAATCTTGAGCCAGACCAACACTCCCCACCTTCTAAAATCACCACATTCCCTCTGACAGCTGCAACTTTTTTTGGACCTATGAATCTGCTCTCGAGAACCCAAATGTGGATTCTTTATCAGGACCATATCACCCTTCTCCATCTTAGTTTCTCTGGCCTTATTGACATCGTCAAATCTTTGCTTGTTTGTGCTTCGTTGATCAACCTCATTATTTCCTGGTGATCTTTTTCTACACTCCCTGCCATCTTCAACCAACCTGGACACAATTTGGTTCCAGGTTGTCTTCCTTTCAAAGACACAAATGAGGATACCTTAGTAGTTGAATGAGGTGTAGTGCAGTAGTTCCACACCAATTCCTTTAGTACTTCGGACCACTCTAGACCAGATGCCAATGCCAATTGTATTCCACCCTTAACAAACCTGCTTGATCTTTTAACTAGCCCATTTGCCCTTGGATGGTACAATGCTGTACGTACATGTTTGATACTAAACTTTTTGAGAAAATTCAACATCCTCTCTGAACAGAATTGCAACCCGTGGTCTGTTACTATAACCGTGGGGAAACCCTCTCTGTAGAACACATCTTCCAGAAATGATATCAACTCAGATGTGGTAGCTTCACGGAGTGCCTTCCATTCTAACCATTTAGAATGATAGTCCACCATCACAACTAAATATTTGTAGCCCTCACCTAGTTCTTGTATGGGACCAATCAAGTCAATTGCTACTTTCTCCCATGGTTTTCCAGGTACACCCACAGGAGCAAGTGGCACTTCCCTGACAACCTTACTCTTATCGCTCCTCCCACATTCCTTACAATATCTGACCTTCTTCTCTACTTCACTATCCACACCTGGCCACCAAAATGATTGCCTCAAATACCTCTTGGTTCCTCCCTTACCTAAATGCCCTTGATGAGCCACATTCACTAATTGTGCTCTAATGCTACTGGGGGGTACTACTTTATTCCCTCTTCTGAGTATGCACCCATCCTCAGACAAATTTAGTTCCTCCCTCACTTCAAAAAATCTGTTATAACATCTGTCCACATTGTTTTCGTCTGGCCAACCTTCCCTTGTCCAAACTTTCACTTGGTTCAACTCTTTATCCTCTTTATCCGCTTGCAACCAATATCCCTTGTTTATGGCATTACACCTTATCTCAGAAATACTAAAGTCATGTTCCAGGACTGTTTCTGTGTTCCCACCATTGTCCACCAAAGCTTCTACAGGTAGTCTGGATAAACAGTCTGCAACCACATTTTCCCTACCTGGTATGTAACATACTTTGAAATTGTAGCCTAACAATTCCACCATCCATCTGGAAATCCTCGGTGAGACTTTGGCCCAATCCACACCACTCATGAGTTGTACCAACAGTTTGTGATCAGTTCTAACTTGAAAAGGCTGACACCATAAGAAAAACTTGAAGTGTGCAATGGCCCATGACATCGCCAATGTTTGTCTCTCTATTACAGAGTAATTCCTCTCTGCTCCCCTCAACGGCCTTGAGGCGAAAGCTATCAGGTGTTCTGTTTTACCAGAATCATATGGGGATAACATGGCACCTAGACCTAAAATGCTAGCATCAACTGACAAAGTGTTTTTTCTACCTGAAACAAATCCACTAAGAGATGGCGCTTGAGCAATTGCTTCCTTTATGGATGTAAATGCCACTTGGCATTGCTCAGACCACTTGAAATGTACTCCCTTTTTTAACATATCCCTTAATGGGGAAGAAATGGATGCAAAACCATTCACAAATTTATGATAATATTCGGCCAAACCCATGAATTACCGCAATTGTCCTTATCCTTGGGCGAAGGAGCTTTACTGATACTGTCTACCAATTATCTTTTAGGCGATGTACCTGCGTCTGATATTCTGTGACTTAAATACTCCACTTCTTTAACTGCAATTTTACATTTACTTCTCTGAACCGTTAAACCAGCCTCTTTCAGTCTTGTCAAAACACACCATAACACTCTCTCATGTTCACTCTCATCCTCAGCATATACTAGTATATCATCTCGAAATACAGTCACATGATCTACCCATTCAATACTTCCTCCATCACTTTCTGTAAGACAGAGGCAGCTGAAGCCAGACCAAAAGGCATTCAGAGAAATTGTATGTTCCCTCAGGAGTATTAAATGCTGTGAGATGTTGACACTGTTTAGAGAGTGGCACCTGATGGTGCACTGCTGACAAATCAATTACAGAGAACCACTTGGGTTCCCCCAATGTGGCTAAAGTCTCAGCTATTATGGGTAGAGGATGTCTCTCTACTAAAATGTTTTGGTTCAAGCTCCTGAAGTCCACACACATCCTTCATTTCCCATTGCTTTTAGTAACTAACACAACTGGCGATAACCATTCAGTACCACCCACAGGTTCAATCACTCCCTTGTTCATAAGATCTGCCAACTCTTCACATAACTGTTCTCTCATATTTAAGGGCACATGTCTAACTTTATGAACAGCCGGTTGAGGATTTCTTTTGATATATGAAACAGGTGGTGGTGCCAGAATTAAGAGAGCAACTGAAGGACAAGGCAACAGGTATTACATCAAATCATCAATTTCTTTTAATTATAAATTGAAGTAAAAAGTTCATTTTACACATCTTTCATTAATTCATTTTTATAAAAAAAATCCTAAATCACAGACATTCATACATTCATTCAACTAATGCAACTCTAAAAATAATGCATTTAGATTTTCTTATGGAAATGTGAGACAAATGCAAAAACAGTTCCATTGTTCAGATAAAAAGTTTTTTGTTGTTCATTCAAAAAGACAATTAATTGTATCTAAAGCATTCAATTTGTATTTTTACAAATACAATTCCCATCTAAAAGAGAATACAAAATAAATGTCAATATTTAGTGGTTCATTCCAGACAAAAAGTATCAACTATTAGTGCCCAGACTATTATTGCCCAAATGAGTCTTCTTAATCAGACAGGCTTCTTAGTAAATAGTTTCGACTTGATTGGTAATCTATGTCTTCATCAGGATAGGGATGAACCTAACAACACTTCTCAATGCCAAATATGTAAGTTTCTTTGGCTTTATTTGCGCATATTGTAAGCACAATCTGTCTCTATTGCAGTCAGAGGTTTTCTCATCATTTTCATGAACCTCAGTCCATAGACACGCTCTTTCTCTCACGAATACAGCTCTTAAAGCTGTCTTTTATACACGCAGTTAAGGAAACGGCAAACCGCGGGTCATGTCCCCTTCATGTGACCGTTCCTGTTCTATACGCGTGGTAGTTTCCTCGCAGGACTCGACAAAAACTCGACAAAAACGACGTCGCCCGCAATGACTTCCGGCTGACTGAGGATTTCTTTTGAGCCTGATATCGTGTTCAAAATGTCTGAGCTTGCCCAAACTCTCGGTGAATACTTCAGGAAATTTTTTAAACCATTTGTCCTCCATTTCAGCTATAGTTACTAGTTCCAATGCACTATCTTGTACTCTTACACCAAGTTTCCTTTGTTCCTCCCAGCCAAGTTACGAAGCACCCTTCTTCGATACCAGAATGTTGGCTGCACACTTTCTGCCCTTGTACAGAACTTGTGCTTGAAAATGTCCTAAAATGTCAATCAGTGATTCACCATAGCCACAGGGACGAACATTTGCCAATTCAAGTGATCTTGGGTCTTTCCTCAACACTTTCTTTAAGGTCTCCTCCGATATGATGGTCCACGGTGAAGCCGTGTCAACTTTCATCACCATGTTTCAGTCATCAACTTCAAATTCATCCAGGGGCCCACCTTGCTCACCAAAGACTGCAGAAATTTGGAAGATGTGCCTGGCAGCTACTTCTTGAGTAGGAGTCACTGTTGACGCATTCAAAGTCATTCTGCTTGCTTCGCCACTGTATTCTCTTGACTCCACCATGTTGATTGATGAGTCTCTGCAAACGTTTGCAAAATGTCCTCTGCGCTTGCACTTGAAACATTCAGCGAATCTAGCTGGGCAAGTGGGGAAATTCGGACCATGTTTAGGACTGCCACATTTAGTGCACCTTGTGTTCCATCCATCTCTTTTATTACCACCATAACTAGGCTTCCTTCTCTGCCCAACTGCACATACGGTCTGTGATGCCTGTTAGTCTGTCTTCATTTCTTTAATGTACTTGGTGGTCTGTTCAATGCTTCTGGCTAGTTGAACAGCTTGATACAGAGTAACATCCTTCGCTAGTAGTTTTTCTTGTATTTTCAAATTGTTGGTGCACCTCACCAGTTGGTCCCTGGTTAGCGAATCTGTTAGTGTTTCGAAGTCACATGTGTGGCTCAGCGTTCTTAAAGAGGCTATATAAGACTCAACTGACTCCGAAGATTCTTGCACTCGCTGAAAAAAAGTATGTCGTTCAAATGTTATGTTCTTCATGGGTTCAAAGTGCTCTTCAATTATTTTTTATGCTATGGCATATTCATCAGCATCACCAGCTTCTTCACCCTGGCTTCTCGACAAACCGTCAAAAATACTGCGCCCTTTAGGCCCCAAATTATGTAACAACTACGCCTTCTTCCTAGCCAAGCTGAATCTGTCTCCTCCAATAGCCATCAGGTAATTTTCAAAAATGCCCTTCCATCTGTCCCACCTTATCACAGGGGAGCCTGGTTCAGCTAGAAAAGGTGCTGGGGGAGATATTGCTGCAGCCATGGCCAAACTTACAAATCACCCACACTGCCTTAGATCCTTTTTACAGTGTTCAGAGAAGTGTTATGGTCCACCAAGCAAAGACTGTAAAGTCTGAGCTATTTGAAGTGTTGAAAGAATTGAGACAAGAGTGGCACATTGATACACAGTATTACCAGTGTGTGATTATTCACATTGTTGAAGAATATGAGGGCATGTGTCCTTTTTGACTCATTAACTAACCGCTGAGGTTGTAGTCTCTATTACGATTATTGCCTCCAGGCAACCAGCGTCAAAAAGGCTTTGAGTTGCAGAGAGTAGAATGCTGCCAGTCGTCTCTAAGCAGCCAGCATCATAAACACTTGATTGAGCCAGTGAAATTCTGCCGGGCTGAAGCCACGCCCCTTCTATGACGTGCTACTGCTTGAGGAGTGTTGCCAAGGCGACACCATGCCCCCTCTATGACGAGGCGCCGCTGTAGGTACCTCGCAGCAGCGCTTCAATTAGGCCACGCCCCCATTAACGCGCAAGCGAAAACAACGCCAGTTAATGTGTGTCGGCAACTCTTCGGAAGGCTAAACGCTTGTCATTGGGATCCCGCTCCCCCTTTCACACCTCCTGACCTGACGTCTTCCTGCACCTGCTGTCGCTGACTCGGATCGCGGTGGCGAGGCAGGTCCACTTCCGTAGGAAAGCCAAACGTTGCAGAGCAGAAACTCACAGGAACATAGTATCCTCGTCGCCACTGTTAGATCAGAGCCAAGGCTGAGAAGGGCGCATATCTTTTATTGAAGAATAAGCTAACACGACAGCAGGCACAACCTCTGACAGCCAGGCTTAAACTGACCATCAACCCATTCCAGAACCCCCTTCATACCATAACATTCCCCACTGGAAGCTGCTGACATCACAGCCACCAAGCTGCATATAAACCATATAGAACAAGTACATTAAAACATTAATCTAACTTGAATAGAAATAATTAGTACATGCATTAGTAAACACTTATAACATTGTGAACTACCGATTACAGTATTGAACAAAAACACTGTGAAATGAATATAAAAATACCTAATCCTAACAGCCAGACGCAGACATCGGCAAGAAGCAGCAGGATCAAGACAGGAGTACCCCAAATAAAGGCAGCCACGTATGAGAGGAGAAGCTGCCACCAAGAACGGGACCACCGTGTGCTGTGAGGAACAAAAAAGGGCACAAGGGGAACAAACATGGGAAGGGAATATGACAATGGCAACCATGTATGCACCGGAAGCAGCCACCAAGGGAGTATGAGGTTAGGGAGGGCAGCTGCTACAGATGCAGCGGCTGTGGAACCCAGAAGCGGACGCTGGTGAAGGCCGAAGAGCTCACAGGTCCAGAGAAGGGATAGGAGCCGAATGTGACATGTGGCACATGCCACAGCGTGCCAGAGCATGCCACCAATCTCTGGACTGGCTCATGTAAAATGTACAGTTTATGGGATTTCAAACACATTCAACAAGTGAAAAATACCCTCTCAATCATTGTGGGATTGTTTTATATTAAAACACTTTCAGCAAATGCATAGTTTAAGCACTTATCATGCCCTAGCATGTCAACAATCTCGGGACTAGATGATGTCAAATGTACTGTTTAAATGACTTAAAAGACAGTGAACAAGTGAATATAAAGCCTCACAACCATTGTGAGATGTGATAAATCAAATGTTTTTAAAAATAACAAATTAATTAAATTCCAAGCTCACAACCTAATGGACTGTAGTCAGAAGTTCTACCATTGCACCAATGCTTTAGATGGGAAGGTTTCTGGTGCTAGTTATTATGACCTAACAGACAGTAGGGCCTGCAAGTCGCTTTTCAGTGTCAATTCTAATGTGGTATGCCACCTAGATATTTCTTTATATCTGCTTCAAATCCGTTTTTTCATTGCTTCAAAATTACTTCAGGCATCTCACCTATGAGGCTCTTGTCTTATATTTCATAATTTACAGCAAGTGAATGGTTGAAAGCACTTGCAACTCCAGCATGCCAAAGCATGTTACCGCTCTCGGGACTAGCTGATGTCAAATGTACTGTTTAAATTACTTCAAGGACATTAAACAAGTGAATATAAAGCCTCAGAACCATTGTGAGATGTTACAAATCAAATATTAAAAAAAAAAATTAATTAAATTCAGATAGTTACCTTGAGCTCACAACCTCATGGACTGTACTCAGGAAGTTCTACCATTGCACCAATGCTTTAGATGGGAAATGGTAGGTGCTAGTTCTTATGACTTAATCAGAAAGCAGGGCCTGCATGTCCCTTTTCAGTGTCAATTCTAATGTGGCATGCCACCTAGATATTTCTTTATATCCGCTTCAAATCTGTTTTTTCATTGCTTCAAAATTACTTCAGGCATTTCACCTCTTAGACTCTTGTCTTATATTTCATAACTTACAGCAATTGAATGGTTGAAAGCACTTGGAACTCCAGCATGCCACAGCATGTCACCGCTCTCGGGACTAGCTGATGGCAAATTTACTGTTTAAATGACTTCAAAGACTTTAAACAAGTGAATAAAAAGCCTCACAACCATTTGTGAGATGTTATAAATCAAATTTTAAAAAAAAGAAATTAATTAAATTCCAACAGCTCTCTTGAGCTCACAACCTCATGCACTGCAGTGAGAAGTTCTACCATTGCACCAATGCTTCCAATTGAAAATTTCTGGTGCTAGTTATTATGACCTAATCAGAAAGCAGGGCCTGCAAGACCCTTTTCAGTGTCAATTCTAACGTAGCATGCCACCTAGATTTTTCTTTATATCTGCTTCAAATCAGTTTTTTCATTGCTTCAAAATTACTTCAGGCATCTCACCTCTTAGGTTCTTGCATTATATTTCATAACTTACAGCAATTGAATGGTTGAAAGCACTTGGAACTGCAGCATGCCACAGCATGCCACCAATCTCGGGACTAGCTGATGTCAAATGTGCTGTTTAAATAAATTCAAAGACATTAAACAAGTGAAGAAATAGCCTGTGTGTCACCTTGTGGCTGCTAGCTATCTCTCTCCTGTGCATTACACAATATGGCCTGGGTAGAAGTAGAATCTTCTGGTAGCAAGTAAAGCAGAGAAGGGCTTTCAAACATTCTGCAGGACCCCTCTACGGGACAGTTGGTGGAGAAAGCAGCATGGGCAGGTCTAGGGCCATTATTCCATAAACTGGACTTTCTCCTGGGCTGGGTCGCCTTTTCGCAAGGGCTGACAACTGTGAGGCCCAGAGCCTGCAAGAGACAGTGGCAGGTGGAACATAAGGCCAGTAGCAAACCACTGTCTTAATCATGCAAAGGACACATAAAATAGTGGCATGCTAAGGGAAAGGCGTGATGGAAGGGACAAGGTGACATACCCATAGCTCTCAACTCACACGCTTTTGGCGGGTGTCACCCGCCTTGTAAAGGGCTGACTCACCCGCCAAGCCTCCCGCACGCCCATTCTTTCCAATGGGCATCTCACCGGCCAAAATAAAAATCAGGTGATTTTACCCGTCTTTGCAAAACAAATGGTTGAGAGCTATGCATACCCCTTAGCCCACAGGAAGACCAAGAGGGCACTGAATGGGATTCCAGCAGCACTGAGAGTTCTCACCTTTCTGTGAGCTTGGCCACTCCTCAGGAAGGAGAACCATGCAAAAGACACAATAAGAGCGTTTAGAAATGCAGAGATAGTTCCCTAGTCGACCCCTTTCATCCAGACCTGCTACTCCACCCGAGATCCTTGGATGGGAAGCCCCACTTAAGGCCAAAATGTACTTGAGCAAGCGACTGCGCACGCCTATGAATAAGGAGGTGAGAGTCTAATTGAAGGCACAATATCCCAAACCTTCTCTGCCGGATAAAGGAGCAGACACTCTGGAGGTGGACTCATTCAGGGTGAAGCACAACAAGGACGAGAAAAGGGCATTGATTGCTCATGGATAGCATGCCAGAACACGCTCCCCGATTCAATAGGTCCATTGGCCAAGATCATTAAAATGGTGGAAGAGACCAAAGAGGCCCTGCCTATGGATGTGCATATTCTGGTTAATTGGGCACAAAGAGTGGTTTGTTTAACAATTAATACCAACTGTACGATAGCAGCGGAGTGCAGACGATCGATTTTAGTAAAGATCGAACTGAAACTCAGGAAGTTGGCATCCTCTGAGGCCGCTGCAGCAGCTAAAGGGCTTTTGTTTGGAGAAGCTTTTGTCAAAGACATGTCCAGATTTGTTAGCACCTTTGCTGCTCTGGACAAAGGTCAGACATCGTTAAAAAGAGTGTTTGTGCCCTGTGGATCCGCCAGGGCGGCAGAAGCAGAGGTGTCTCTGCCAGCCGCTGAGGTGGCCAGAGGCCCTATAGAGGAATCAACTGGTGACAACAGGAAGACAGAAGGCTGAATCCTTCCTTCCCCTCCCGTGGAAGAGGCAGGCGTCAGGGCTTGCACTGCAGCAACAGGTGAGAGTACAGTCGTATGCACACAGCGCAGCAGCAAGCACTGCGATTCCTGCGATAGGTGGTAGGCTAACGATGCACCTAAGCGCTTGGGAGGAGCTTACCGTGGACTCTTGGGTCGCAGAGACTGTGCAGGGGTGTTGTCTGTAATCTTTAAAGCACACAGACAAACGAAACTGCAGCAACCTTTTGCAATTTCAGAGTGTTAGGCACAATCACATTCAGTACCCTTTGGGAACACTACATGCAATTAAGACTACAAGTGTCAGTACAATTTCACCTTTGGTACAAGTCTGTACTACACAGTTATGTGGTAGCATTGGCTGAGCAGCCAGACTTATCTCAAGAGTTTAAGTGAGCAGTAGAACAAGTTACACAAAGGGACCAACAAATACAGTGGTTCAAACAAACACTTACTCAAGGTTTCTTGGTAAAAGAATATACATTTATTTACACAGTCAATTAGAAAACATTACACTAGCAAAAGCAGCTTAATATCATACACTAATACACCACAATACACAACCAATAAGTTACTGAACAAATCCAGCTCACCTGAAGTGGGAGCAAAATGGCACTTCAGTTAATTTAAAAAGGGGTAAAAAGACAAGGTTATAAGAAATGCAGCCCAAATACATTCATAGGTAGGGTAAAGGGTTTCAGTTAACTACAACCAGCAATTCAATTTGATAGGCCTGGGCCAAAGTCATTGGTTCAGAGCCTTTGTATAAGATAGCACAGTTCTTGTAGATAACGGTTAAGTCTTTGCCACGGTTTTTAGAAGAATTTGGCTAGGCAAAAAGTTAGATGAATGTTTAGGGAAGGTCCAGCCTTCAAAGAGGGGAAAGTTTCAAAAACATTCTCTGTGGTCAAAAAGATTTCCGGAGCGTGTTTGCACAGTACCTTTAAAGTGAAGAAGAGCTGTAGCTGAGGCAGTTGTTCCTGGCAGTTCAGCAAACCTTGCTGTTCCTGTGCTTCATTCGTGGGGAAAGAAGGAGGACGTCGGGAGGTTCCTGCACTGCCCAGGGAAGAGGCCACAAGCTTGGATAAACGTCGGTTTAAGGTGTGAGTGCCTTAAAAACTGCAAAATGGTATACTTCCCACTGGCTATCTGGTTTTCCACAGCACTCTGTAGAAAATTCGACCAGGAGGGGACGGTTTTCACGCGGCTTGTGAGTTGGTTGGTCCCATCAAACTCAAGGGAAGAAGTTAACCTTGAAGGGCTTCTCTGTCGATGGAGTTTCAGGCAGTTTGGACCTGCAGCAGAGCTTCACCGGTCGTCCAGGAGTTGCAGCAGTCCTCTTCCTTCAGCTCGTCTTCGGTTCTTTCGTTCCAGTGGTCCTCTCTGCTTTCCAAGTCCCAGAGACCTGCTTTTAAACAGTTTTCCCCCATTCATTCCAGCCTGGCTGTCACTCACAAAGCAGGGTGGCTGTCTTTGCCGGACAGCCAGCCAGCCAATCACGCCAGAGTGCATTCAGGTCTCCTATGAGACTAAGCACAGGGAGTTTCGGGCACCTCCTTCACATAATGTCCACCCCACTTCAGCACTGAAACCTGCCTAAGGCCAACGAACAAAGGGACCAAACCTGGTTTGCCACGCAGAGTTAAACACAAGGAGGACCTTTCCTAAAAGAAATGGTGAAAAAAGTCGACCGGAGTCTTTTTTTACAGATAGGTCTTGGGCGCCATCTTGAAAAACATGGCTGTCCCGATTTTTTGCTACCATTGTTCGCGGTCGGTAAAATCATGGTAGTTTGATCTAAACCACTGCCACCAGCCATTTAAAGTAGGAAAGGGTAACATTTGACTGTTACATGAGTGTTTTGACTCAGGGGATGCTAGGCAACCCCTCCAGCACTCTATAAGAAGATAGTGTGTGCTGGGTCAGTAAATATAAAGAGACTAGTAAAGTCAATTTAACTTTACATGCTCTGGAAGATGGTAGTCAGTCCCAGAGAAAGTGTTTAAACCTTGGGGAGTCTGAAAAACACCCCTGTGCCACTGCACTGAAGGTGCTGTGAGACACAAAGAAAAAGATGATGCCTATGGAGTTGTTTTAAAACACCATAACCAAAGAACACAAAAGTAAAACAGACATCAAAATACACGGAAGAGTGGGAAAAAAGGCTCACACACTTCCCAGGTAGAAAAAGCAAATCCTAGAAATCCAGCAAAGTTGCTGGGGGTCTCAAAAGGTAAGGGAAATTAGCACATTTTGAGAATCCTCCCTAACACAGGAGGAGCAAAGCCTCATGGACAAGGAAGTAGGAGAGTTTCTAAAGAAAATGGCAATAAGGCGAGCGCAGCAGGTGGCGCAACGCTTCCTAAGCAATGTCTTACTGGTGAAACAGAAGCAAAAGGTCAGGCCGGTGTTAAATCTCAGACAATTTAACGCCTTTCTTGTGTACCGACACTGCAAGATGGAGGAAATCCATCTCTTCAGGGACATTTTGCAGAAAGGGCACTGGCTAACCTGCATAGATTTGAGGGATATCTTTCTAGCAGTACCCATTCCTGAGATGCACCAGCAATTTTTAGAATTCCTCTGGGGATGGCAAAGGTGGGAGTTTATGTGTCTCCCTTTTCGGACTAAATTCAGCACTGTGGTGCTTCACAAAGCTACTCAGGAGTGACACAGATTTTATACATCGAGGATATTTGTCTCATGGTGCAGGATCAGATGCGGCTGCCAGAGCAAATGGTCTCAATGACGGGTCTCCTAGAGAAGCTGGGGTTTCTCATCAAATGGGAGAAATCCGAGCCAAGGCCACAGCAGAGAATGAAGTTCCTTCGGTTTATCACAGACTCAAAGCTGGGGCACTGTCTCTGCCCCTGTAGAAAATGAACAACCCTTTGAAACATCACAGTATTGACTTTCCATTAAAGACTAAACTTTACTTTACAGTCTCATGTTTGCTCAATCACCTCTTCTGTTTAAAAGTTCTTTTAACTAAGTGATCAATTTTCCATCAATCATATGTCATAACAAGTTGCATTCGTCAGTAAATTTACAGTCACTTATCTAAGAAGGAATCTGCTGAACCTCCAAGGGAACCTGACAGCAGGTGCGGACACTAAACAGGCAGACAACACAGGGCTGATCCCTGCTGGATTTGAAGGCGTTTCATTACAGGTTTTGTTCTTTGCTGTACCCTGTTCGAGATGGAGTCATTCATTAGGAAGCTACAGCGAGACAGTGAAAGAAAGAGGAATTGGGGATGAGGAATTGTGAGGTGATAGGACCATAACGTTGTGATTCATGGACTAGGACAAGTGTCGTGCCTGAGGGCAATCGAGTTTCAAACTGCAAAGACTACATTGACACAGAAAATGCTTTGTTTCTTTGATTTGTGTTTAATATTTTTTTTCTTTTTAATATTGCTGCTTGAGTTTTAATAAAGAATAGTTTGCATAATACAAGCCTCTGTGTCTTTAATAGAATCATGACTTTCCTGAAAGAAAGTATGGACAATATGGACTCTACCACAGTACTAACTGCCTTAATGGAGTTTACCATCAGACAGCATTTCTGGCTAGCCCTTTTTTCTGGCAATGTATTCCATATCGTGTCATGGAGTGCCCCTTACATTTTTCTGTCAACAGAGCTGCCAAGTCTCCCTAAAATCGTGGGAGTCTCTAGCAAAAGGAGACAGACACCTGCACTCTCATATTTGAGCAGGATTTTCTTTCTACATCTGCAAAGATCTTCAGCTGTGCCTCAGACAGTCCCTTTGTTTGTGGCAACACTGGATTGAAGTACGTAACACACTGCTGAACACAGCACTCAACAGCACATGCTGGTCTGACTGGGGTTAAGCTGTGTCCTATACACTTCGACTGCTGAATTTCCAGCTGATCTCAGTGGCAACTTTGGATAAAGAGGGATAAAGGGGATAGATAAGATGATCGTGTGTAATTTCAGCACAGGTGGTGTGAGAGAGGCTACACGGCCCATGTGATGGTCTGACATGCATATTCTGGCACACAAACATGACTGTAGTGTCTGACAAGACATATTCTTGCTTTGCTTCTAAATTTGATTAGAAACCACATCCTGCAGTCTCATATGAAGCACAGTTTAGGGTTCCTAAGCCATACCTTTCATTTTTTAAAGTTACAACAGGAAAGGAGAGGACCTTGCAATTCTCTTATTGATTTCATGTGTGGGTTCATCACTACCAGGTCGGTGTTGCAGACCCCAATCAACGTCAATGGATAGGCTTCACGGAGGGACTACTTCACCTTAATGTCTACTTTCCTTAAGCCTCAGCCCAAGGAAAATCCAGACACTTCCCAACAGACTGGTCCCGCTGAATGTCGCTGTGGCTCATATGTCTCACACTCTGCCCAACCTCTATTGTCTTTCAAAGGCATGCATGAAATGGACAACTGCCCTCAGGGCCACTGCTTTATGGAAGAAATGGCAGCAATTATATGGCTTTTCCCCTAGTTCATGTTGGCAAGAGAGTAACAATATTCTTATACTGCAGGCCCATGTGAAGTATAGCTTTGTCTTAGAATCTATGTATCATATGTTTGTCCTTCTGTAGGATGTTGATTTCTTTGAGTCATATATGTGTGTGATGTGTTGCATTTTGATAAGTCGTTCATTTTGTGAGGCCCATTGCTTCCGAGTCACATTTTACATGTTACTGTGTGGGATCTCAGCAGTGGGTCGAAGAATAGAAGAAAAGCATGACAGGGTTTAGTTAAAAACAATATTTCCAGAGACACATGGGCTAGATGGAGCCTGGGGTCCCCTGGTATATTAAACAGGCCAGGCATTTCAGAAGCCACCTAAGGAAAGAAGGGAGGCCCTTTACCCTGGAAAAGGGGTTGCAGAGAGTGAGGGCTCCCAAAGCATCGATATGAACAGAAATGCGACATTCACAAATAGAGTGTGAGGTGTTCCTTGGTCTGTTGTGGTGTCGTCATGTCCACCTTTACATTTTTCATCATCCTATCATGATCATGATGGACCCAAAACCCCTACTGCCAATTTTCCAAGGGTCATTTCTTTGCACACCACTCCCATTAGAGCACTTGATTGCAACTGTCAGATTACATGGTCACTGTCCGTTTCGATGCAGTGGCTGGCAACACATGGACTACCTGCTGGGTTATCCAGGTCTTCGGGCGTCGACATCCGAGGCAGTGGAAGTTGAGGCGAAAGCTCTGGTTAGCATGGTCAGATCAATGACTCCTCTAAAATATATATCACTTCGATTGTCCTGCTGCTATTTAAATTAGTTTTCAGCTGTGTGCCCATCTTGATTGTCCTGCTCCTGTTTACATTTATTTTTAGCTGTGTGCATAACCTGTTTTTCATGAGAATTTGTTAACAAGCCACCCCTCTGTACTCTGTCTAGTCTGCTACCAGTTCCCTCACCCTTCCTCAGTCCCATTGTCCCTCTGTGCTGGTATTCCCCTCAGCCATACACCCGCTACCTCCCCTTCCTCTGCGTGTTCACTGTTTTTCTGTGCATTTTAACTCCCCCAGCTCCCATTGTTTTCTCCCAGTCTGGTTCCCTGTCTCCCCCCTTTACCGTCTGTTCTTGCTGCGCCTCTGCGGCCTCAGCCTGGTAAAGTGTACCTCACTCTCTGCAGTTTGCTATGGCGCTATCTATCTCTCCTATCTTCTCAAGCTGCTTCTCTATCTCTTATCCTTCACCCGTTACTAAGTCTGTCAGGAAGAACCTCAAGAAGGACATACTGAGCTCTAACCCAGGATTTCCAATTGCAGGCACCTACGTCATTGCCTCTGCCAGAGAGACTCTCACAGACATACTCAATGTCTTTCCCTCACCCGTCCTATGGACTCTCCATATGATTGCTCTTCTCTCTCCTTTCTCTTCTTCGCCCATCAATGGTGGCACCCGCTTGGAGATCTTTCTTGCCCTCTCCACCTCCAGGGTCATCATCAATGTCTACTGCAATGGTACCATCATGGTCCACGGTCCTCAACCCAACCTTCTACTCTTTGATAGGCTCCTCCCCCGCCTTATCAACCTCCCTCTGCCTTTGGCACCAGCTCCTTCAGCTACCCTGGCTCCCATGCCAGCTGTGCCCACGTTGGCTCCCTTGCCACCTCCTTACCACCCTTGTACCCTCGCCATGGCTTTCTTGCCACCACCCACACATTGACAACCCCGTCTGCCTTCTCCCCTTGGGTGAACCAGTCACCCAATAACACTGTATCTGGGGCTCCCTTGCCCCCTGTGGTGCCTCCTGCACTGGTTCCCTCCTCACCCATTATGGTCCCGGCTCCCTTCCCGGCTTGGCTCCTCTGCCCCCTTCTACCGCTGTCCCTCAGGCACTATCGTCACTTAGGGGTGCCCACTGTCCCCTGCTCCCCCGTAAGTCTTTCACTGATTGCAATCTGCTCCACATTGCCATGGTAGGCACTTGCTCAGCTGTCAAACACTCCTCTGACATCTGCAACCTCCTTGAACTCCTGGATTGTGATGTTCTTGTCATCACTGAAACCTGGTTCAAGGATTTCTCTGTCACAAGTTTTGACACACTTCTCCAAGAAGGCTACACAATACTCTCTCTTCCTAGAACAAACAGACCAGGTGGGGGGTAGCATTGATCTTCCCTGAGTGTATCCCTGTGTCTGTCATTCCCACTCAGGCCTACTCATCCTTTGAGTGCCTGATCTGTAGGCTTTCCCTCTCTCCAAGCTCTTCACTGCTGCTGTCCACCTTCTATCGGCCACCTGGTCAGCCCTCCCTCTTCCTTTCGTAATGGGCTGACCTGGCCTACTCTCTCCTTTCCTCCTCTTCTCATCTCCTCCTACTGGGTGATCCCAACATCCATCACGACTCACCTGATTCCTTAAGACCTTTATGCAACCTTTGTGACTCTCTGTTTCTTTCCATCTTACCATCTGGCCCAACGCACAGCGCTGGCCATACCTTGGATGCTCTCTTCTCAACTGACATTCCGCTATCTATCCTTCTTACTACTTCTCCCTCCTGGAGTGATCAGTTTCTCCTCTCTTCTCACTTGAAGCTCTCTTCTCCCCTTGCATATGTAAGCCCGGCACTGCCTCCTGTCTACAAGGTCATCCGACCCATGAAAAGAGTCTCAGTAGCTGCTTTTGCCTCCACCTATTATGCTCCTTTCGCTTCTGCGACTGACCCCCAACCTGCCACAGCCCTCTCAAACTTAAACCTGTCTGTTTCCGATACTCTTTATAGTCTTGCCTCTGTCATGAGGGTACGACTGAAGCCTACCAAAAAGTACAACTCTTTGTATGACTCCAAATCAGCTTCCCTTAAACACAAGTGCAGGGCAGCCATATGGAAATGGGATTCCTCTGGCGCACCCTCTGACAAACTGGCCTGCCGCCTCCTCCAAAGGCAGTATAGATTCTGCATCTGCTCCCAGAAAAGAGTCTTTATACAAGCCCGCATCTCAGCGGTATCCAATAACACGGACACACTTTTCAAAGTCTGCAAAGAATTAGCCAACCCTACCGCAGCCTCCTCCACCATTGCACCCACCCAGGCATTTTGCTCGGCCCTGGCTGCACACTCACCTCAAATACAGTGGATATCATATCCTCTCTCTCTTCCTCACCACCTCATGTAGCAACATCTCTTGTACCACCTTTGGCCACCTCCACCCCTCCCCTTCTTCTCCCTTCTGTCTCCCCTGTCACACCTGAGGAGGTTACTATACAAGTCTGGTCTATGAAAGCCTCCTCCAAACAGGTGGACCCCTGTTCCTCCAAAATCATCAAGGACAACATTGATTATCTCACACCATCCTTGGCTGACCTCTGCAACATCTCCTTTGCCACTGGAGTTTTCCCCACCACTGCTCTTAAGCATTCCCTTGTGCACCCTCTCCTGGAAAACTAACGCCCGATCTCTATCACTCCTTTCCTGGGCAAACTCCTGGAGAAGTTTACTATTTCCCAGCTTACCCTCCACACTGAATCTGTTGGCTCCTTCCAAGACCACCAGTCTGGTTTTAGACCATCCAAAGGCATGGAAACTGCTCTTCTGAACACCCGTGAAGGTATGCTCTCAAATCTTGCTTCTAACTCTCCCTCTGTCCTCATTCTACTTGACCTCTCCTCTGTCTTCGATACGGTGAACCACAACACACTAATCGCACGTCTCTGTGATACCCTGTTCATCACTGATCAGGCCCTGGCATGGCTAACCTCCTTTCACTCCGACAGCCCATCCCAGGTGGAACTGGGGTCTTTCCTCTCCCCTATCACTCCCTCTACTTGCGATTTTCCCCAGGGATATGACCTACCCCCATGTATTTTCAATGGCTACATTGCCCTCCTGCCCCGTATGATAGCCACCTTCACCTCCAACGTTCAGTGTTACACGGATGACACACAGCTCTCCTTCAAGCTACCCTCGGCCTCTTCCTCTTCCTCACTAATACCTGACTGTCTGGCCGCAATTCAGTCGTGGTGTGCTGTAAAAGACCTCTGAACAGCATCCACAGCACAATCACTCACCTGCCACAGCAATGAGGGTTTCTTGGCCATTTCAGCACCAGAGGCTTAGGCTTCCTCAGAGGTGTACTTACAGACAAGGTAATAGGATGGTCTGTAGCACCAGTGGATTCTCATGGGCTACCACACCACGTACTCCACCACTGCATCCAGTGCCTCATCACCTGCACAAATAGGCCACACACATAGGTATTGCAATGTTGTCAGCCAACACATGAACCTGCCTGTCACACATGACACAAAGTCAGGCATGCACGCAGTGTCAATGAAAGGGAAGGGGAGCCTGAAAGCAGACATGGATGCGTGTCAAATGGTAAAATAACACATATACTGCAGAGCACCTGCATCACACACAAGCATGTGACTGGCATAGTCCTTCCACAAACATGACTGATGTCAATACACAGATGGCACGTAGCATAGCCATGCCAGAATTGTCAACCAGCCTCAGATGGAAGTTGAATACTACTGACCATAGGCCATGTACAATGCATGTCAGATGACATTTCATGGAATTCACTATTAGAAAACACACATGTGTCACAGGGTGCAACAACGCTAGGGTTTTGTAATACAGTGAAGGCAGGCATACAGATTCAATATTGCTAGGTCACATTGACATCACGCAAGTGAATAGGCATATTGAAGGGGATAGCAGGGTTTAGAAGTGTGTGGGTGCAGTCCAGTACATGGGTACGGCCTCAACTATGAATAAAAACACAGATCCAGTAATGTCAATGTCGTGGCCTGATGGCAGTGTAGGGGTAAGTGCCGTCATCAAGTGTAAAGTGCTGGTAGTGGGTTGTAGGGATACAGTAAACCCCACCCCTAAGGGCGGGGGGTGGCTGGGAGGCAGTGCATGGGTTAAAATGGTTGTTCAGAGGACCGTGTCGTAGCAGACAGTGTGGGCAGGTGGCAAGTGCATTCTCTCAGTCATCTGGGACTACAGGAGGGGAGGACAGAAAGCACAACACATGAGGAAGCATCAGAAGTGCCTGCAGACCTGGAGAAGCTACACCTCCAGTTACATAGAGGCAGGGAGGCTGTACCAGAGGGAGGCTCCAATTCAACACAGATGTGAAACACAAACTAATTTCCATGAGGAGTAACTGACCCTGAGGGAGTAAGAAAGGGATGATCAAAGACCATGAGAATGAAGTAAATACTGGAGGTGGAGTTGAAGGAATTGCTGGCCCAGGACCCATAGGGACTTGCTAAGAATGCACAGGGTTCAGGAATGAACATTCATAGCTACTGTGAGCCTGTGCCATCATCACAGTCCTAGGGGGATACCTTGCACCAAGCCTAAAGAACTTTTCACACAGTCCAGAACTGGCAGAGTTGCAGAGGGGAGAGTGTAGAATCACAGAAATCCTGGTAAAGCATGTTGCAGTAGTCCACCATAGGAATTACCAGTCCTCTGGAGACAGTGAGCTGCTGGGGGATGGAGAGGAAAGTAAGAATGCCTCTGAGGAGGAACAACTTGCAGGGTGACCTCACAGAGACATTAGTCATGTGACGATAGAAGGCGACTGTTGAGTGGAAGATCATCACAGGCTATGCGCGACCACAGGTTGGAGCAAGAATAGGGCCAAGAGAGGCTGGACAGAGAGTGTCATGGAAGGAGGGAGCAGGTGTGATGATGAGGATTGCCTCGGTGTGCAGCACATGATTTATATGCAGTCTGCATGACAACAAGCACGTTTCAGTCCAAACTCACATGGGTCACACATGGCAGTCATGACAATGTAGCCTGAAATGGCAGACAATCATAACACATCACCCAAGTAACATACACATGGCCTGTACACACACGCATAACCACTCACTGGACATTCCCACAGACATTGGCAGGTCTCCCACGCCTTGGATCTGCTCCACTGCAATGAAATCACTAGCGACATCCTCATGTCCAGTGAGTTCATCGTACTCTGATGGTGACCCACTGCCAGTCACCAGAGTAGAGGTGAACTTTGTAGCCAGCTTGTCTTTTGCTTGGTGTCGGAAGTCATTCCAATGCTTCACAATATCACCAGCTGTGCACCTCTCATAGTCCAAGGTGCTAATACGGTCCGCGAGGCAATGCCAGTGGGTAATGCGCTGAGCAGGTGTATGTGTGCTCCCTGCCTGCACCAGCATGTCACGGCCGTGTTCCAACATGTAGTCCACGAGCATGTCCAGTTCCTCATCACAGAAACTCCTCTTTCTCGACGTGTGGGACTGGCCTATGGAATCAGCCACCAATGTAACTACAGAAGGTCAGCTTGCAGGTATTAGTAGCTGGGTGCTGTTACCAGGACTCTGTGCCACACGTGTCTTGGCCTTAGTGACAAGGGACTTGGCCCCTGAGTCACACTGGGCCGGGACCAATCCAGTCCTGGCTGGGTCACCCTGAACCAGGGTGCCGGTTGCTACAGACGCCCCTGCAGCTTCCAGACCCTGGCCGGTGTGAACAGCAGATGACACTGCTGCTCCAGATCCCCGGGTGCCGGTGCCTGGAACTTGCACCACACGTATCTTGGCCTTCGGGACATGGAAATCGGCCATTGAGTCACCCTGTCCCTGTGCCGGGACTGCTACCGTCTGGGCTGGCTGACCTTGAGCCTGGGTAGTGGTAGCCCTGGCTGCTCTGGACAGCAGATGGCACTGCTTGTCCGGGACCACAGGTGCTGGGTAGGTCAGCAGCTGCTGCATCTCCCTGCCCCGGTTGGGTGTGGGGCATAGTTCTCCCTGCATGGCCCTGGACACATTGCCCACGTGGGCCACCTTGGCCACCCTGGCCACGTCACCCACCTTGGCCAGCTTGGCCACCCTGGCCATGTCGCCCACCTTGGCCACCTCTTGCAAGTCAGCCACCTTTGCCTCCCTTCCCACTTGTTGCCCTCCCAGTCAACGCACTGATGGACTAGCGCAATGGGAGGTGCAGCCAACAATTGTCCTGGGCAATTGGAGTGAGGGGGCAGGGTACGTGATGGAAAACGTACCACTGTGCTCCAGAAAGGCTCAATGTGACCCCTGGTGAAAAAATAACAGGTCGCGCAATGCTCAGGCACCCGAAAAACAAAAACCAATGTGTATGCGACCCCTCGGTAGCCCACGTGTGAGTAAAAAACATCCTGCAGTACACTGTGTCACCCAGCAACACAAAAAATGCATACGCGTGGTACACTTAGGCTAGTATGATCTCGAAAATGGGGTATGTGACACAAAGGGGCAACCACAGTGGGAAAAATGCATCTGTCACCGTCTGTCTCGTAGAATGAAAAAAATCACACGTGTGTGTGTGCACGTAGGCAACTCCCCTCCCAAAACAAGAAGTATGCACTGCCACAGAAATGAACTTTTCACCTGTGAACCCACAAATATATGAAGTTCACGCGCCCATTCCCACGAAAAGCACATATTGTGCACTGTTGTCCTATGCAGACCTTTAACCCGATACTGAACGGCAATGCCCAACGTCCAGCGAGTGTCACATAACTTATGCGCTTAGGGCCTTTCCTCTGATTACATGCTAACGCGCTGTTTCCGCAAGTGTGGAGTCACTCTGTTTCCAGCCAGCCACGCAAAAGAACACAGAAAACCAACACTCCTGCCTACAAGGCCATTTACCTGCCTCCAACTGCCCGAGCTGCCTCCTACGAGCCATCTGCTACTGCCAGCCCAGTCTTTGTGCCTTCTGCCCACATGCCCTGCATTTTGGTGCCTGCTCTTCAGCCATTGCCAGTGATCCTGTTGTTGTGACCACCTCTGCTGATCCTGAAGACTCCTGACTGCCATACCACTGCTCCACAGCCCAGCCCCAGGACCACCTTGCCCACCCATACCTGCCTCAGGTGTTGCCATGTCTGACACCACACCATCTGACGCAAGTGGCAACCCCCCAGCAAAGAGGCAGAGGGCTGTCAGCTTCTCACCCACGGAAGTTGGCATCCTGGTGGAGCAAGTCCAGGGGCATCATGATGCCCTCTTCCACGGCCCATCGCAAGTCGGCAATGAAGGACGGAAGAGGATCTGGGGGGACATTGTGGGTGCCATCAATACGGAGGGGGTGGCACCCCGTGACTACCATCATGTCCTCAAGATCTGGGAAGACTTCAAGTCCAGGGCCCACAACAAGGCCTGGTTCCTCATCAAGGCTGGTGATGATCGAGCGAGGTGCCGGGGCCGGTTGACCACCGACGAGATGAGGCTCCTGGAGCGCTTCTACCCAGCGCTGTACCCCCAGGTCTTGGAGTCGGTGCTCCATCTGGATGCGACTGGTAAGTGCTCATTTGTTCTTGTCCACCATAGTGCATGTGAATGTTGACGTGTGGCTGGAGTATACGCCTTGGCCTTATGTCTGGCATGCTTCCTTCCTGTACAGATGTCTGTGTGCATGTCCCTGACAGTGCTGCATGTGAGTCCATTCAAGCGTGTCCCACATCGATGGTGTCTTTGTTGGAATGCGTGAAGCGCACCGGCATGTAACGATGCGCACATATTTGCATGCCTGTTTCTGGTCTGGGGCATGCGTGTGACACATGGGTGCTTATGTCACCATCATGGACATGCATGTTGTACATGTGCGTGTGTCTGAGTAGTGAGTGTGTGACTGCCCAACACTCCGCATGTATGTTACTTGAGTTCTTGATTTGTGATGGCCTCCCGCTGCCAATTTGCCCTCGAGTGCACTGTGATGTGATAGCTCCATGGCCTGCCTCATGACTGTCAGGTGATGTGTTTGAATGAGATGTGTATGTCCCAGGATGTGTGTGATCTGAATACACAATTATGATATTGTGTCAGTGCCTTGTCCATGGATGTGAATGTCTATTGTGAATGACAGACATGTTTGTGAATGTGTGTGAATGGCACTTCCCTGTGGGTATTGGAGGGTGATGATGGTTGTGACCTTTGACAGTGCCACTCATGTACATTTGCATTGTGACAAACACACATACCCACATATGTTCAGTAGCCTGATGTTTGTGTTCTATGTTTCCCTATCCACAGCGACGGTGGAAGAAGAGGGTGGAGAAGGTGCTCTGGAGCAGCGCAGCAGGGATGCCTCCACCAGGCACAGATGCAGGGCCCAGTCTTCCTCCCAGGTACCGGTATCTTCCGGGAATGGGGAGACTGCTGCTGCGCCCACGACAATGGCTGCAGCTGTTGAGGGGAGGCCCAAGAGGGTGAAGTTGGTTGTGGGCACTTCGGCAGTGGGAGGGTCAGGTGAGCCCGCGCAGGGGCAATCCGATGCGGAAGACAGTGGGGAGTCATCCAGGTTGTTGGTGGTGGAGGAGGAGGAGGCCACATCAGCCCAGCACATGGGGCTCAGCAGGGGTGATGAGGTAGGTCTGACTGGTGCAGTCCAGGATCAGGGGCTGGAGGCAGTGCAGGTCACCGTGGGGGGGCCTGTGACTGATCTTGTCCCCGGAACTGCAACTGCACCAGTATGCACCTGCGGGCATGCCTCATGCCGGACCCATCCGCATGTGGCAGATGTATCCACGCAAATGGATCTTCCACTACCTGCGGGTGAAGCAATTCGTGACAGGGTGGAACCGTTGCTAGCCGGTATTGCGAGGCGTACAGCCAGCATTCGTGATGATGTGCTTGCTTCAAATAGGGGGCTTGCACATCATCAAGATGAGGTCTGTCGCCTCATTAACTGGCTAGCTCAGTTCCTGATCACGAATCTGATATGTGTGCTGGCTTCTGCTGCAACCCACCTCCTCCTTTTCCTCCTCTGTGCGTCAGTCATCCTACCTGCCATCTTCCACCCCAGATACCACCAGGGCCCTCTGTGTTCCTGTCCCAACCCCGACAGCCCGTCTGGTGGAGATCACATCCCTGACACAGTCGGGAGTCGAAGGAGGATCAGCAGAGGTTGTCACCGCAGCGACAGGAGCTATGGCAATGGAGGAAGTGCAGGCACCAAGCAGTAGGTCACGTGCACGACGGCCCCAGGTGGTGTCATCATCCCGGAGGCTGTCCTTGTGGCATAGGCACCAGGAATTTTGGCAGCAGCAGGCTCAGGGTAGGATGCAACAGGACTCGCGGCGTTCATCATCAGAGGGGCAGGTATGGGCCATTGGGCAGGAGGCAAACGTGGACCTTACGACAAGGATGTCTTCCGTGTTGGAGTGTTTGGGCCAGCAAATCGGGGCAGAGCAGCAGCGGGCACAGGAGGCACACCTCACCATAGCCAGGGCGGAGAATTCACTGCGTCGGGCAGAGAGGCGGGCGGAGGACCTCGAGGAGACTAGAAGTGAGTTCGAGGGGATCATGGAGGAGTCCCTGCAAGCCCTCGAGGGGGAAGCCGAGGCACGCCTACTGGAAGTAGACACAGTGTTCGATGATGCCCTGGCGGAGACTATGAGAGAGCATGGTGAGGAGATGGACTAGCCCGCTGTCTTTGTATACAGTTCTTTAGGAGTAGGTTTCATTTGTTTTTTTCCTTTTTATTTGGAGTTCCTGGACTTTGCTCCGCATCTTGTATATAGTTATTTTTGTATTTTATTTTTAGGATTTTTCACATGTTTTGGGACCATGGACCTTGGATCTTTGTAAATATTTGGATTTTAATTTGAACAGTTTTTTAACCATGAAGGAATGGTTTTCACATGATATGTGATTTCATTTGAACATACGTTAATGGACAAGGACCACATGTTTGACTCTTTCATTTTTTTCACTTTCTTTTGGTTTTTGATTTGGTTCATGCATGTTTAATTTGATGTTATTACTGTGTGTGACTTAGATACATATTTTTTTATATAATTTTTTAACATTGAAATCGAAGTGGTGTCTGGTTTCAACGGTTTAGTGCATGTTTCACTCCCCCATGACTCATTTGCATGTTCCTGCTGTTCACCAATGTTGTTCATGTGTGTGCACACATGCATGCATGTGTGATGTTAGGATTTACATGACATGGGGCATGTATTAAGGAGCATGACCAATGGATGGGTGTTGAGGTGCACCAGGGGATTGCAGCGTGTGGTGGCCTTTTAGTTGGCATGTGCTGCATGATTGTATGTTGGTAAAATGTGTTTTGGGGTAGGGGGTGGGGACATGAGGTGGGGCCTGTTTGCAGGTTGCTGTCACTGGAGAGAGGTGGGGACATTAGGCGGGGCCCGTCTGCAGGTTGCCGTCACAGATGGGGACATGTGGCAGGGCCTGCCTGCAGGTTACCGTCTCTGGTGGGGGCTGGGGACATGAGGCGGGGCCTGCCTGCAGGTTGCCGTCACTGCTGGGAGGGTGGGGAAATGAGGCGGGCCTGCCTGCAGGTTGCCACCACTGGAGGGGGGTGGGGACATGAGGCGGGACCTGCCGGCAGGTTGCCGTCACCGGTGGCGACATGTGGTGGGCCTGCCTGCAGGTTGACATCACTTGTGGGGTGTGGGGATATGAGGCGGGGCCTACCTGCAGGTTGTCATCACTGGTGGGGGGTGGGGACATGAGGCGGGGCGTGCCTGCAGGTTGCTGTCACAGGTGGGGACATGAGGCGGGGCCTGCCTGCGGGGTATGGGCAAGGGTGATGGGGTGGCTATGTGGTGTGGCCTGCCTGCGCGGTATGTTCATAGGGGATGGTGGGTGTCCCATGTGGCGTAGGCTGCCTGCGGGGTGTGGTCACGGGTGATGGGGTGGCCATGTGGTGTGGGCTGCCTGCGGGGTATGTTCACGGGTGATGGTGGGGGTCACATGTGGTGTGGGCTGCCTGCGGGGTATGTTCACAGGTGATGGGGGGGCCATGTGGTGTGGGCTGCCTGCGGGGTATGGTCCAGTAGTGGGGTCTGTCTGTCCCGTGAGGAGGTGTCTGCTTCCAGGGGAGTTGTGCATGTATCACGGTGTATCCACGGGCCTTGCCACGTGATTTGGCTGGTGCGAACGGGGTATGTGATTTTGATGGGGCGGGGACGGGGTATGCGCAGGCCTTCCCACGCAATTTGGCTGGTACGAGCGGGGTACATGATTTTGCTGGGGTGCGGACGAGGTACGCACTGCCCTTCCCATGCGATTCGGCTGGTGTGAGTGGGGTACGCGATTTCACTGGGGTTCGGACAGGATACGCATGGGCCTTCCCACGCTATTTGGCTGGTGCAAGCAGGGTATGCTCTGATTTTTCACACGACTACGATGGGGGGGGCTGTGTGCTGGGCCACGGAGGGCGCCGGGCCTTGTGCCGTATTGGGCTTTTCCCTCGCTTTTTCCTGCGCATTGGGGGCGTTACTGGCACTGCTCTGTGTTTATTGCGCCACGGCAACTGATGCCTTGGAAAATCCATGAATACGTGTGCTGTGCAATTGCTGGTTTGCGCCACAGCTGGTGCACATGTGGCGTACGCTCCTTCTCGGCGCACGGCACTTGCACTGCTTCTGTGCTGGATTCTATGAATTGGGCCCTAAATCTGAAGATTTAGCAACATTTGTAAATGATGTTTTCATAATCGTGCATATACTCTGATATATAAGTTATAAATATTATCAGTAGGTTATGGTTGTACTGTATTTATCACAGTTCGTACAGTCCAGTGTGAAACGCATGAATTAATGTACAAACACACACACTTTAATATTGCGACCATACTGTTTTGGAAAACATGTACAGAAATACATGTTTGACATCTAAAGCCTCACACAGTAACAGATTTTGGATTGAACTGTTTTTTAAATTTAGTATTATGCAAGAAAAGCACAGGATGCAAATACTTACAGTAAATTGTTTCTATCCTGCAAACTTTCAGAAACGCACGTGCAGTGTGTTTTAAGATGTAACTTAAAATAAAAAAGGGACCATCATTGAACCATGTTATAGTTCACATTAGAGATAGAATTTAAACATTTTCATAAATTGCGACATAGTGGTGTAGTGGTTAACGAGCTAGGCCTGATAGCACGAAGTCTTGAGATCTAATTCGCGTGGAACCTTTCATTTTTATTTTTACAAAAAAAGGATTATAATTGGCGCTTCCCATTTTTATTTTTAAAAAGGAGGATTATAATTTGAAAAACGAAGAGACAGACGCCACATCTGATATTTGCTTTACCATGGCAGGTGAAACCTTTTTTTGGGGAGGCATGTGACACCTGCCAGTGGCACGTGTCACTTGTAATGGTGACATCACTGCATATGACACATGCCATATTCGGCTCCTACCCCTACTGCAGGCCCCGTGCCAGAGAAACCTATCAACGGTAGCTTTGACCTGCTGCTGCACGTGACCGTATCCTTTTTGATTGGACAGCTGCCTTCTCAGGCTGCTCACTGACCAATCACTGCAAGTAGCGTGGTCGCAAGAAACGCCAACATCATTTCCTTGGTAACGCTGCTTCTTTATCGAGTCAGAGGTGTATGCTCAAAACTGTCCACAAAACTGTTAGCCTGTTTAAACAACAGATCTCCCAAAGTGACCCCTTCGCCATGAATAGAACTACCATTCCAATGTATTACAGAACCCACCTCAAGTGTGTTATTGAGATCATTTGGACATCAGCTCTGTGGTGTTGGTCTTTTAAGATAACGCCTCATGACTTCGTCATGACTCACTGCCAATAAAAGGAGCTGGTTGTGGAATAGACTTGTCAGTCTGGACGCAGGAGTAAAGGGGGGAGGAGCCCGTGCGCTCTGCTGCACAAGAAGTTCTTTCCCCCAGGCAGCCCGTGACTTCTTCGACTCGACGGAGTTAGCAGTGAACCCGAGAGGGGTCTTTTGGCGGCCTCTTCCTCCATCTAGTGGTAGTATGTGGCGCTCGTCAAAATCTGCTTCCATGAACTTTATTGCTTGCTGTTCTCGGTGCTTGATTATGAGCACCCGGCACAGCAGAGCTTCTGGAGTTTGCTTTACACCCCCGCAAAGAGCTTGCTGCACAGCGTCTACACACCTCCCAACTACCCTTTTAAGGGCAGGCCTGAGCTGTTCTCCACTTTGCAATTGCCCTTTTCAGGGCATCGCTGTTCTCTGTGCTTGATTGTGGGCACCTGGCACAGCAGAGCTTCTGGAGTCTGCTTTACACCCCAGCTAAGAGCTTTTTGCACGCTGTGTACACACTTTCCAACTGCCCTTTTTAGGGCAAACCTGAGCTGTTCTCCGCTTTGCAATTGCCCTTTTCAGGGCATTGCTGTTATCTGCACTTGATTTTGGGCACCTGGCACAGCAGAGCTTCTGGAGTCTGCTTTACACTCCCGCAAAGAGCTTTTTGCACACTGTGTACACACTTTCCAACTGCCCTTTTTAGAGCAAACCTGAGTTGTTCTCCACTTTGCAATTGCCCTTTTCAGGGTAACCAAGAGCTAACTTCTGACAAACTGTTCTTATAAGAGCAAGTACAAAGAGTGGCGAAAGAGTTCCTGCTTTACCCTCCTCCCTTGGTCTCCCACCTTATGTCCCTCCTCCCTCTGTCCTCCATTTTCTACCCCACTTCTCTCTTGCTTGCTTTCCACTCCTTTCTCTCCCACTTTTATATCCCTTCTCTCCACTCCTCTCTCTTTCCTTAGAGCCCGCATGGCTGCAGAAATGACTGAGCTGCCCCACCTCCAGGACGCTGAAGAAGATATGGACACAGTCTTCTGCAAGAAGAGAGCGTGGAAGACTTCTGCCAATATATCACCAGCTGCATCACCACAAAAGCAGAAGTTGGCTGGACCATCAGCTGTGGACTTGAGCACCAGCAATGGCATGCTGCTCTGGAGCTGTAAGAACCCAGCACGGAATCAGGTGGCGCACAAGCAGATGCGCCTCCCACCCAAGAGCATCTGTAGCCTGCTAGTCTTTGTGAAAAGCCTGAAGACTCAAAAGGACCTGGTCGCCTTGCTCTGTGAGCTGTGCACCACACCAAGCCTCATGCTGACCACATGAAGATATCACTTACCAGAGTGGAGGACTACATGAGCATGATGGACACCCTCAGCAAGCAGCGTCTGCAGTACTACATCTTCCCATTAGAGCGAGTGAGGTCTCAGAGGCCCATGATTCGTTGCCTCCTGACAATCACCAACTTTGGAGACATCCCAGAGGAGGTTGAGGAACATGGCATCGCAGTGAAGAGTGTCATAAAGCTGACCTCACTGGCAGACATGAGCAGAAAATTCCTTCTGTTTGGTGCTACACTGGCATCAGCTGGCGATGGAAGACCTGCTGACCCCACAACAGTCACACAGCTATGCAGCTGTGCAGTCAGCATGGACGCACTGAAGGGCAGACAATGACCGATCATCTGCTTCAACTGCCAGGGCATCAGCTGCACATCTGTGTTCTGCCACCAGGAGCCACGCAGAGTGTGATGTGGGGAGGACCACACATCACAGCACTGCCCCAGAGATCGAAGTGAGCGGGCAACCTGCGCCAACTCCAGGGGACCTCACCCTGCCAGCTACCGCAGATGGCAGGCCCTAACCAGCGTCAAACAAGACAAGCAGCAGAGGAGAGCCCCAGGACCACTGCAGACAGCATGGAACCCAGCATCCAGTGCACATACTCCCAGAAAAAACTGTCATGCAGAGGAGCAACGGAACCCACCTGCCACACCAAGGCACTGCACATCACCAGGACTCTGAACAGACAATGTACCAAACGGCGGAACAACCCACTTTGCCAGACACCAGGTCAAAGCCCACCAAATACCCAGAGCACACACACCGCTTCGGGGCTGAGTTATGCTGATGTCCTAAAGACACCACCCAACCCGCCACAAGCTGCCGTCCCAGCGCATGAAGGTGGAGCAGCGAGCTCCATCAACTGGAAGACCTTCATTGTGAAGATTGTAGCTGTTGTTGCAGAGCTGAACAGCAACCCCACCACATTACCCAGAGCAGGTGCTTCAAACATATCTGCCCCTTTGTGGAAATGTATTTTAATAAAGAGTGACTCATTTTATGAACACACTGATATTTATGTATTACTTATGAACACACTGATATTTATGTTTTACATATGAAGTTATGTGGTTGCAACCACATGGCAGCTGGGAACGGTTGTCTGGCTTTCGCGCTCCCTCCTTTCTGCAGGCTTGCCCACCCCAGTCCTCCTCTTCTGATCTCTCCATTTGCCTTATTTGCTGTCCTTGGTGTGATGCACCCATGACATTTGCTTAACTACATTATCCCCTTCTGTATAAAAAAAGACGTGAATCAGTCCATGGCAAAGTCATTGGTTGTACCTTTCAGGTCGTTTCTCGCTCATGTTAGGTTTTGGAACTGTGTCAATCGCGTCTTCTTGTTGCTCCATGTCTTCTTTATCTCCTCCTATGCTTTCAGCTGTAGGCTCTTGTGTGGTCTTTCCCTCTTCTTCAAGTGGTTGTTCCCATGCCTCTTGTTCACCGCCCTGATCTTCCCTTATCTGTGCTTCTTCGTCCATTGGCTCTTGTGTGTCGCCCTGATTGCTCTTCTCTTTTTTCTGTCTCTTTCTGTGTCCTTCCTGCACTCTTTCTTGCTGTAGAAAGCCACTCTCTCAGCATTACATTTACTTCCGTCTGTAGTGTGTACATAGTGTTCTTGTGCTCTGTGCACTTGAATTGGTATGCTGAATCAAGGGATTGTTTGCTGGGTATGTTGTCTGTTCCAATTGAAGCTGAACTGGGTGCATGTACTAAATTTGCGTCATCACCTTGTATGGTATGCACGATCCTTAATACAGTGCCGATGGATCCGTTTTATGTTGATTCCTGGGACAGGTTATGACGAACTTCGGAGGACGAATTGGGGTGTAACATCTCGGATAAGGAGTAGGGTGGATGCAGAAGGCTGGATTTAGGAGTAAATTGGACCTGCATTTTCGACTTACTCAACAGAAGGTTTTGGTCGCCTGTATTGGACACCGGTACGGATGCATAGTTTGGGTCTGATGGATAATGACGTGTGCTGGTGCTGTGATAAGGGGTCGGGTACATTGTTACATATGTTATGGATTTGTCCGAAAGTGTGTGAATTGTGGGGAGGTGTGCTGGACAGAATGGACGCAGTTTTATCTATGAGTTATCCTAGGATGCCTTCGCAAGTTCTTTTATTGTCTGGCAGAGAAAGATGCGAGATTGCTAGGTGGTATTTGCAGTTGATAGACAAACGATTGGTGGTGGCGATGGCAAAGCAAGTTCTAAAGGTGTGGAAAACTAGGAAAAAGCCACTGGTGGGGAATTGACTGAAGGATTTTCTGATGTTGTCAGACTTGGAGAGGGTTTTGTTCCATGGGCAAGGTCGGGAAGGCTTTTATTTGAATCTTTGGGTGCCCTTTCACAATCATATGGTAAGTATAATGGTTTTGTCACCTCCTGCGTAACCAAGTTCATGCAGGTGGCAATGTTTTACCAATCTACGTAACCTATTTTAACATTACATGTCTGCTTCCTGTAAGGGAGGCATGATATCAAAATGATGACAGACACAAGAGCTGCAAGTTCAAAACCTTTATTAAAGTTTTCAATGGGGTTGGAAAACTCCTATTTTGCCTTACAACTAAGATGGGAGTATTCTCGACCATCAAATAATAAAGAAAACACAGTCCCAGTCAGTCTATGTCAAATACCAAAACCTAATGCCTACATTATCTCTCATACAAAAAGTATGTAAAGGGGGAATATGTATGCAAAGGAAAATCAGTGTTATAAGATAAAGGATCAATGTGGCTGAGTCAGCCCTACTCCCCACGTTGGACAGCACAGAGAAAGGTGGCCCCTATAGACAGAATGACACAATCTGGATCGGGTTCTTAAAACAAAGGCAGTTCAAAACATGGATCGAGGTCCTCCTAGCCTTCCACGTTAAAGTCACTTATTCCAGCATTCCAAAAGTTCTTTCACAGTTCTACAAAAAGTTCACGCAGATCTCCATCTGTTGAGCTCGGACCTCTCAAAGCTTTAACAGTTTACATAGGTCTCCCTCATCCAGGCTTGGACCTCTCAATTAACAAATACCTAATTCAATGCAGATCTCCCTCAGCCTGGTTCGGACATCGTAATCACAATACTTGCAGGGGTTCCCTTCCCCAAGCTTTATTCACATCCGCTAGGCTTTCCCTTCCCCTAATTTATCACACTTCCTCAGTCGGGCTCTGACCGTTCACTGATGTCGAAGACTTTCGAATTTGCAAGGCTTTTACTATAGACCTTTGGAGGACCACTTCGACTTTCTCTTCAACTAACACTCTTGTGTTATTTGCCTCAGTGTCTCTTGGTCTTGGTAGTTTACTACCATAAGCACAAACGTTCATACCAATCTTTCACTTAAAGAAATCACCTTTTAACTTCCCTTTTGCCGGGATTAATCTTGATGTTTGCGCCTTTCAGAGTTTGTTCACTTTGCTGCTTTATAACAAAATCTTTCACATTTCACGAAGACTTTTGAGTGGGCTACTTCCTTTCGCCAGACCACTCCGCTACTCTACATCTTTTAGTTTAAAGTTCAATAATGCTTAATCTCTCACGCAGGTCTCCCTCAGCCAGGATCAGACTCTTCTGGATTTTCAAAAAAAATTGTCTCTGGACTTCAAGTCTGTAAGAAACTCATGGTGGCATCAGTCAAGACAGACACAAGTGATTACAGTTCAAGGGTGTTTATTAAACTGAATGCGGGGTGGAAAAACACCTAATCGAAACCTAAATCTAAGATGGGGGGAAACGTCGACCATCAAATGAAAATAAGGCAGTCTTAGTGGTGTTGTGCAAAAATAAAAAGGGCCTATACTAAGTAACATATTGGCAAACCTTACAACTAATACAAAAAGGGTGTCGGATGGTTTTCAAGAAAAGAAAGAACTGTTGACAAATAATATGTCAGGATGCAGTAACCTGGGTCTCGTTTGAGCACGGGGTAAAGTGGGATCTTGGAGCAGAGTACACACCCGAGCTTTCCCAGCACAAATTGACAGTTCTGTTCCAGTCTATCAGGAGCGTCAGTGGCCAAGTCTTGTTTTCCTTGAAAGTCTCTTGCCTTCGAGGACCTGACATGTTCAAATAACAACAAAAAAAGTTCCTTCAACAAAATTTAAGTTTGCTTCCTGGTTTTCCTGAGGGTGAGGGTTCTTCACCCCTGGTTCCCCCTCTTCCGGGCATTGACCCATGCTCCTCGTGGTGTTGGGTGATAGCTTTTCACCCCCTGGATTGCCCTCTTCTGGCCTCCGATCCTAAAACAGTTCTTATCGATATCAAGGCCTTCAGTGGTTGAGTCTCCTGGTTCTGAGGGCCTGATAGGTTTACAAAAAAACAACTAACAAACACAGAGTTCTGTTCTACGTATTTCTCGGGTGATAGCGTCACCCATGAGTCCCCCTGTCCGTGCGCAGACCCCTCTATACTTTCAGCCTCCCTCCACCAGGCTCACTATGGCTTTTCCTTCATTCACAAATCTTAATGTCTTTTTTAAACTGTTTCAGTGGCCATCCCTTGTCCGATTCACCTTTGTCAACACACTGTTTCTTGGGACTTTAGACTTTGCCACTTCCTTGTCAGCATCCCGCTTCCGGGTTCACTCTTGCCAACTTCACATTCACATTTACTTTCAATGTTTTACGGGATTCACTTCCCTTGCTCTCTCATGTGATGGGATTCACTTCCCTCTTTCTTTATAGTTCTTAGGTCAAAGGTTTTCGACTGTACAGGGATTTTGCTTGACCTCCTGTGTGACCACATTGACCTATCTTGGTGGCTCTCCTACGGCCTTCTGGTATCTGTAGTTTTACGCTGATGGGGATGGACCAGGGTTTCTCGGAGCAGCACCCACATGGTGCCGGTCCCCTTCTGCAGCTGGACTCCCCTTTACAATCTTATAGTTCTTTCAACTTCTTTCACTTTGCCATTTTGCGACTTTCATTCACCACAGCCCGGTTCTTATTGGTTCTCCTTCGACTCACAGGCTGTGATGAACCACTTGGCTTTCCTTGTGGCCGGAGTCAAGGCCAGTACCACGGTAGCAGGAGGCCCCCATCGCTCCCGCTTATCAGCGTTGATACACTGCGTTTACCATTGGCATACGCATGGTTGTATCGCTCCTCGTCAGCCTTTCAGTATTTTCCGCCTTTCTCCTCCTCTTGAACTGCTTGGTCTGGATAGATGTCTCGTGCAGTCTGCCTTGCTCGTACTGTGCTCTCTTGCTCCACTTTTTATCCCTGTGGGGAAAGGAAAGGGCCGCCAGGTGTGTGTGATTCAGGTTAACTGCTTGACTTTGCCTGACCCTCGTGTCGGGACATGTCAGATAAACAGCTTTAGGGTTAGTCCAGTGTTTTCTATGGTGTGCATAAGTGTTTAGGTCAGGAAAGGGAAGAGTTGGAGTGTCAGAGTAGCCTACGGGGGTAGGATGAAGTGATAGGTTATTTATAAAGAACTCAATACCCAGGGGTTTCTAAGCATGGGCCTGGGAATCGAACCTGCGTTGCTCTGTGTCGTCTTGCTTCCAAGGCGAGCATGTTGCCCCCGAGCTATCCTCTCTATGGGGCAAAGATGTTATACGGAATTACAACCTTCGTATCAGGAGGGTTGATGACCTTAGAAGAGGGAGGTTGATAGAAGTGACCGGGGTTGTTCTTGTGAAAGGAACCAGGGGATTGTGGGAACAGTAGTGTTTAGTGCAAGTAGACTGGGTGTTCGGAACAGAATGGCCAGAGGGACATGAGGAAGAATGATTGGAAGTATTCAGACAGGGAACCGGAAAGCAGAGATTCTGAGAGAGATAGTTTGTAAATGAAACAGGGTATGGGATCCTAGGAGATTGGTTATATACGGAGGTGATGATATATTTGAGTAGGAGAGATTCAATGGCTGAAAGGGGGTAGATGTGGTATAGCCCACAAAGATCTCAGGAATCTCACCATCCTCTCCTACTTCCCCAGTATGATACCACGTCTCACCTGGGCTATTCTCCCAAGCATAACCCTGGGTTCCCTTACCCAGGTTATCCTCCCTCGCTTGTCCACCCCCAGAGTTGGGATCTGAAAGCACCAGCCTGTCCCTGGCCACCTGAATAAGGGATTCTCAAGGTCTTACTGGGAGAATACCCTCAGGTTTCTCACAAGTCCCAGGATGCCCAAAACTTTGCTAGCTCCCCAACATGGAAGACTGTCTTAATCAGATGTTTTCCTGAGATCAGGGTCTTTCCACTGCCCCCTCAAAGGCCTGGGATTTTCTGTCTCACCCAATGGAGGAGCTCTGGTTTGGGCACTGCCAGATAACCCCAGCTGCCCCTGGTTTGGCTCCCTGGAGTCAGAGCTCCCTCGCCATACTGCAGCCTCTCCTGTACTCACAGGCTCGGTAGTTTGGCAGTCCTCTTTAGTGCAGGCCTTCCAGGGTCTCTCCAGCTGCAGTCCTTCTCTCCTGGCTTCTGTGCTTCTTCCAGTATCCCCAGCTCGCTCAGAGTGTGCCTGTGTGCTCTACCTTTTATACTGACTGGGACGCTTAACAGGTTTCTGGTGGGAATGATTGTAGAGGGAGGCCTGACCTTGCCTGGCCTCATTATTGGGACATTGACATAGAGTTGGTATAGTTGATGTGTATACCTTCCCTTGGGTAATCTTCATCACTTCTGTTTGACTCTTCTTCATACTAGTACTTAAAGGATAGAATGAATGAAGGGATTCTGGGAAATGTAGAGTTTAGCAGACTTTGAAAAGAGGCCAGTTGAATAATTGTCAGGGATACGTCCATAAGGAAATTGTGATTATGGGGTTTGTAGTGTCCCTCAGAAGGGGAGGGCATGTTATTGTTAGAAAGAGGGGAATACATGTGTCATTATGGATAAATGGATCTTGGTTTCCTATGAGGCTTTCGCCTTCTTCTCTTCAAGGGAAAGCACTGGGGTAGGATAGGACTTAGTTTGGAATATCCCATGAAGGCTGGGGGGATGTCAGGTAGGGATGTTCCGGAAAGGGGGCGATACCATGTCTCACCTCAGATTACCCACCCCCGCTTCCCGAGGACCCCTCACACAGGCCCAAAGGCGATGGCTGTGCCCTGGCCACCTGAGCAAGAGATCCCTGGGGTCGAAACAGTGAGACACCCTCAGGTTTCTCACATTCCCTAGGTACAAGCTCTAACATTTGGATCTGTGAAGGATACCCAAACACTACACCACTTTGAAAGTGACACCCTGGAGGTCCATAGCTTTAGGTACATTGTTGTCTAAGAGTCTCCTGCAGGTATTTTTGTGTTCATGGAACAGACCCTTAGACATGCATATCAGATGTGTTCTCCTCCACCCATTTAGAAGTCGTCATGGTTACATCGTCTTCTCATCAACCACTGCATGTGGCTCTGCTGCATCTGATTAGTTTCACTGTCTGTCACTGGTGTCTTAACACAAACTTCAATGTTTTGCCTCACAGCAGTTCCTCCTTTGACTTTGACCTTTCACTTTTTCATTATATGGTTTAACCCAATAGGGGTGGTAGGCAAAACCTTGTTACAGTTGCATCATTTTGTCTCCAGCAATCTTGCTGGCAGGATTTTCCTCCGGTGTAGGGTTAATGGGATCACGAGACATATCACTACAAGGTGATTCTTGGGCTGGCCACTTTTTCTTCTCTTCTTCCTGTGATGGTCTTGTTGGCCCATGATGATTGGCCGCTTGATCCTCCATCAATATGACCCCATAGTGACCAGCCAGATCACCACCATGAGGCATAGCAATAGCATTTGTATCTATGCCATTAAAAGACTGCATTGCTGTGCTTTTTGCCATACATTGTCCATGATCTGATAAAGACAGCTTGGCAAGTTGTTGATCACATCAAGATTCTTCCCAAATAGAATGTGTTCTTGGGTATGTTCTTCTCTTAAATATCTCCCCATTCTGGTTAGTTCCTTGAGAGCCACCTCATGCCGTCAGAATCGCAGACGAACGACTTCCCTAGAGCATGGATAGGATAAAAACCTGGAGGGCCAGATGTAGGGGCATTGCTAGTCGGGCGCAGAGGGGGCTATAGCACCGGGTCTTTTGGTAGTAGCCCCCAATAGAAGCTTGTGGACTACAATCATAAGGCTAGCTAGCCCCGAATCCCGACTGCCCTGACATTAGCGTAGCCCTGGATATTTTCCAGACATAGCAACACTCTGCCCGCACCCTTTGCCTAGACCTCAAAAGACATGCTAAACCTGCTCGTATCTGACATCTGGATCAGTCACTGATTCAGGCCTCCATACCACTCTCCCTTCCTTTCTCATAAGCTCTGGGATCTGAACAAAAAAAAACGTGTCCCTTCATCCCTTTGCTTGGACGACTGGTACACAGTTGTGAAGATAGGACTCCTCAAACACAGAGAAGTGAAGTCTAACCAAGGTCCAGGACGGCAGACAGGATCATCCCTGGAGCTGGAGGGGACCACTTCGTCAGCTGGCTGGAATGCACGGATTGAATGGAGCCAGTGGTCCAAGTGGGCGGGAGCGCTTGGGACTGGTTCTCCTCTAGTTTTTTTAATTAAGTTTTACTGTCCCTATACTTTTTTTTAATTTTTATTTTTATTTTTTAAACTTTTATTTTTGTTGGCAGAGGCAATTGACATACACATGCAACAGAGCAGCTATGAGGTGACAATCTGAACAATCAACAGAAAGCAACGGCACATATGAGCAGTGAACGATAGTCGCGTGGAGAATACAGCACTACAGAGCATATAGTGTCAGGGCACATAGCAACAATAAACGCGGTGAATTATTAACCGAGGAGTGGGCGTCCAGACCATTAAGATAACTATTAAAGGCAGTCCAAATGTTTTTAGGCCAGGAGGGTACTGATGTATCCCTCCTCACAGTTCCGAGACCAAGTCAATAAGTTTAGCCCTTTCCGGAAGGTAGGAGGAGCAGAGCTCTTCCAGCTCTGTAGAACACACTTTTTGGCAATTATTCAGCACACATTTAAGAGCTTAGCTGCCCCTCTGGCCTCCTCGTCCCCCCATACTCCAAACAGTACACCCAGCGGATCGGGCCCAATAGCAGTATCGCAGATTTCTGACAAAGTTTTCAGGATCTCATCCCAAAATGGGGGTAGCCGCAGGCAGTCCCAGAACATGTGTAGATGGCCCGCATCCCCCGCACCACAGCGAGGGCAGAGCTGTGGGTCAAAGCGGGCGAACCTGGAGAGCCTGTGCGGGGTGTATTATAGCCTTTTCAGTAGTTTGTACTGTATAGTGCAGTATTTAAAATTCAGGGAGACCCTATTAATGTGAGAGCACATTTCCCCCATAGTTGGTCCGTGAGTTCTACCTCCAGTTCGGAAGCCCAGTCGTCCCGCGCCCTAGAGAGCTGCGGCGTGTCAGTCGTGAGAAGAAGTTTGTACAATGATGATTCCACCCCGCGGGCCCCACCCAAGTTGACGATGTAGGAGATCCCAGGGGAGTCGGGGGGTTCGTTGGGGAACTCGGGCCATGCGACATGGAATGCAGCACAGAGTCTGTAGTAGTGTAGCAGTTCCATCGATGATCCCGAGTGGCCCGGGTTTCCAAGTCTGTGGTGTTATGAAGAGCCCATCCGGGTAGAAGTCAGTTAGGACTAGGTGTCTCAGATACCGCCAGTGTCATGCCAGGGCTGTGTCATTCGTGGGTTCCAACCTGGGGAATTGCCAGGCGGGGAGCCACTTGCAGTACGGGTGTTCCTCATTGCCTACAGTAAATATCCGCTTCCAGGCCAGTAAGGTGGTTCGGACTGGGTCTATGTGAGAGTCTGGCTCATATCGTTGGTGTAAGATAATTGTCATTATGTTGGTGCCAGATAGCAAGGGTTTCTAGCTTGACATGCGGGCGGGGGGGGCCCAGGGTACCAGTAGGTGGAAACTGTGCCTGCGCTGCGGTCCATTACCGCATCAGATCAGGAGCAGTGAACCCGCCTTTCTCGCAAGGAAGAGTCATGGCAATCCATTTTTTCTGCACTGCTCCAGAGTGCCACAGGAACTGCGCGCACAGCTTGTGTAGGTCTGCGAAGTACTTCTTGCCGGGCCATATGGGGACATTCGTGAATGTGTACAACAGTTTGGGGAGCAGTATCATTTTAACCAGAGATAATCTCCCCGCCAATGACAACGGTCTCCACCAATTCTGCCACGGCCAGGTAATTGTTAGCTAAAAGAGCTTCTTTGGTCAGAGACACCTGAATTCCCAGATATTTAATCCCGTCAGGGGACCAGCGGAGCGGGTACTCCGTGGCAGGTTGGCTCGTGGAGCTCGTGAGGGGGAAGAGTTCGGATTTTGTATAATTGATGGTGAAGCCAGAGTATGTACCAATACATGTAATGTCACGCAGAATAGGGTCAAGGTGGAGGTCTGGGTCTCTAACGAACAGCAGCATGTCATCTGTGTAGAGTGAGATCATTTCGGGGGTACCCTGCAGCCGTATCTCTTTGCGTAAGTGGCGTTCCCTGACAAAGTCTGCCATAGGCTCTATGGCTGGTGCGAACAGGATTGGGGAGAACGGGCATCCCTGGCGGGTGCCTCTGAAGAAAGGGAACAAGGCGGACGTTTGAGAGTTGACTCAGACTCTGGCGACCGGGGAAGTGTACAGCAGTCCGATGTATGCAATCATTCTAGGCCCAATACCCATGGTCTCTAGGACCAACCACATGTATTTCCAGGACACCATATCAAAGGCCTTCTGGGCATCTAGGGTGACGGCGACTGCACTCACATCTTGATTGATTTGTGCCGTAACGTTAAGAAGCCTCCTGATATTATGTGACGTGGATCTCCCGGGCACGAACCATGACTGGTCATCGTGCACCATGTATGGCATAACAGGTAGGAAGCAGTTAGCAATCACCTTGGCGAAGATTTTTGTATCCAAGTTCATGAGTGAAAGGGGCCGGTATGATCCACATTCATCGCTAGGCTTACCAGGCTTGAGCAGGACCGTGATAACGGCCTCGCGTAATGTCGGGGGGAGGGATCCCAACCGGAGGGACTCATTCCACACTCCGAGCAACTTGGGAGCTAGTATAGCAACATGCTCCTGATAGAATTCTGCCGTTAGTCTGTTAGGGCCCGGTGCCTTTCCCTTTGGGAGACTAGAGATAGCCTCCACTATTTCGTCTAATGTAACGGGGGAGTCTAATTGGTCTCTTGTCCCTGGGGAGACGATAGTGGTGGGAATATGTTCCAGGAGCTCCCTCATCTGAGAGTCGCTGTGTTCGGGGGCTGGGAGTATAGCTCAGAGTAGAAGCCTGTGAAGACCTCGAGGATATAATGATCGGACCACTGTGTCGTCCCCTGACTGTCCTTAACACAGGTAATTTGGGATTGGCCCCACTCCCCCCTCGCCTAGGCGGCCAGCGTTTTGCCAGGTCTGTCACCTTCGCCATATTTCCGTGCAGCCTGTCGGCGGCTGTGGTACTGGACTTCCCTATTGGCCAGCTCATTGAAGGTCTTGAGCTCCTCACTGATCTGGGAGAGGACACCTGGGTCAACAGAGGACGGGTGAGCTCGCTCCAGGTCCCGTAGTTTAGTTTCAGTGCGGGACAGGGCAGATCTTATGGATTTGACGACTCCCGACTCCCGACACCCCCCTAATGAAGACTTTGAAGGCATCCCAGTGGACCCCCAGGGTGGTGGACTGCAGCAAGTTGTGCTCAAAGTAAGACTGAATATCAGCGAGGATGTCCACCCTGAACACAATGTCCCGCAGAGCGGCCGATTTGAAGCGCCATGTGTTAATGGTAGGAGGCGGTATTCCCAGTTCCAGGGATATTGAAATCGGCGAGTGGTCAGACAATGTGCGTGCATGTATGCATGTTTCAACCACCCTGCCCAGCATGGAGCCGGATAGCAGGAACAGGTCGATCCTGGAAGAACTGTCATGCACTGATGAATAGTAAGTGAATTCCTGCGTTTGCGGATGCAATGTCCTGCATGCGTCATGTATGTCGAGTGTCGCACAGTGGGTCAGGAGGCTACGCGCTACAGCTGGCAAGGGTATGGAGGCTGTGCCAGTCCTATCCAACATGGTATCAAGAATGAAGTTTGTATCCCCCCCAGGATGATCTGCACCCCCACATACCCCATCAGTATGGATACCACCTGGTCAATACATTCGGGAGAATCAACATTAGGGCCATAGGTATTTGTCAGCAAATAGTCCCTGTTGGCAATGGCACAATGCAACACAGTATACCTCCCCACAGAATCTATGTAACTCTTGTGGAGAACAAACTTAAGTGACTTATGGATCAATGTCAGCATTCCCCTTGAACGAGTGGAATATGAGGTGAAATATCTGTGCGGTCCCCAAGTAGGCGCTATACTCCTAGCCAGCGGGCCCACGGAGTGTGTCTCCTGCAAAAGCAATATTTTGCAGCTGTGCCTGCCGGCATATGCCATAATCTTGCGACCCTTGGTGTAATTGCTTAGGCCCCCCCTTATACATTTGTTTAAAAAAGAAACCGTGCTGGAATGGTTTCGTTTTAAACTATAAGTGTAGGAAGAAGTTGAAACTTGTACTTTGAGTGCACTACACTGACCATTCCCTTAAAAAGCAGGCACATGTGTTTGAGTTTGTATTGTGATTGGGAGGGGGTGTGGTGATGGGGTTTGTAGGGTGCTGGGCAGCAGTGGCGTTTCTACGAGGGGGCCCCTCTGAACTTCTGCACCCCCCTAAGACGAACAGTGACTGTGTTCTCTGTTTGTGGTTTAATTTGTGACACTATGGCAAATGTCTGCATATCACACGGCAAATACTCTCCTTTTGTCTCAAAGGTAGCAGTGATCTTGGTATGCATTCTGGCATCGGTATGAACATGAGCACGAGCCACTTCTCAGGTGTTCCTGACCGGCTTCTACACAGTGACCTCCATAGTGTACAGAGCCGCTTACAGCCACCCACCCACCCCCAGCGGAATGCAGCACACGAAACTGATAATGATGGGTCATTAGTCACTGAATGGTTTCGTGCCTGCATTCTGATGGGAGGGGAGGTTCAGTGGGGTATGGGTAGTTGGGGTGCACAAAAGCCTCTCTGCAGGAATGCTTGTGATGTCACACATTACCTTTCATAGGCGGCCCCCCCACTTTTGTCTATGGCCCCCCTACTGTTGTCTGTGGCCCCCTGTGTGCCCTTCCTAAATTTGATTCCTGGTGGCGCCACTGGGGGGCAGGCCAGTAGGGAACATAGTTCCACTACCTCTTTCCGTACACTTCGACCACTGAATGAAGCATGGTCAGCAGGGCTGTGAGAACAAGAAAGAACATATTAAGAAAATAGCCAGGCAGTGAGCGAAACCCCCCTTAGAACCCGAGGAGCCTGTATACAACAGCACTTGCCAAAGAAGGCAGTCCAGGCAGGCGGCACCACTAACAAGAAGGCCGAGTGCGCTTCCAAGCTGATGGGCTCTTTGGTGGGGTTCTTGGGCCGAAACACGTGTAAAGCAAGGGCGAGTGTGATAGCAAATCAATATAAATAAATTCAAGTATTTGAAATAATGCGCAATTTCCTGGACTCTTCTTCATGCGGTTGCATGTTATTTGTTCATATATTAGACGGTTTTACCTGTGGCTTACCGTCAGTCCAGTGATCTATGACAACAATACTGATTTTTCTGGGAAAGCAAGAATTTGTTGCACCTATTTTCAAGCATCAAGAGTCGTCCAACAGACCAGCTGTAGCCCTAAGCCCAGTTCACCTGTTCTTTCTTGGAAAGGGGCTTTGTCTACTATGGCAGAGAAGATGGAAGGGAGCAACTGAGAAACAGAAAGCCCTGCTTTGGACTAGGGTAAGTAGGTCAAATAGAAAATAGGAAAGCAATGCGTACATGGCCTCGCTGGTCATTCAAGTCTAATCGTGTTTGCTCAATACATTTTTCGCCTCATTTAAAAAGAAATATATGTTATGAGTGTGGGGGGGGAGGCTTGGGAGTGGAGGATGTCAAGGAGTGGGGGTGTTGACTATAGGGGCCGTTGAGTGGGACCCCCCTTTAAAATAAGATCGGGGGAAAAGCATGACGAGCAAACGTGCACACCATTAAACTAGAAACAAAAACAAAAATAGAACCGGTGCTAGAGAATCAGGAGCGGCTGCCAGTGAGTGGGGGCTCAGGAAGAACAGAAGGAAGGCGTGTGGGCTGCGCAGTGCCTGCACAGGCCAGTGTTAAATCAGAGCCAAGGCTGAGAAGGGTTTATATCTTTTATTTAAGAATCAGCTAACGCGACAGCAGGCACAACCTCTGACAGCCAGGCTTAAACTGACCATCAACCGATTCCAGAACCCCCTTCGTACCATAACATTCCACACTAGAAGCTGCTGACATCACAGCCACCTAGCTGCATATAAACCATATAAACAAGTACATTAAAACATTAATCTAACTTGAATAGAAATAATTAATACATGCATTAGTAAACACATATCACATTGTGAACTACCGATTGCAGTTTTGAACAAAAACATTGTGAACTGAGTATAAAAAATACCTAATCCTAACACATCTCCTCCCCTTTGCCTTTATTGAAGCTGAGGTTCATTCTACACAATAGTCTCTGAGCCATGTCAGCCTTTTCCTTGCTCTCCCTTTGCACATACCTGCATTCTCCATACCACTGGTACCTTCACCATTCTCACCTCTTGCCCTCTTGAGCTCTACCTTATGTTCCACAACCCCCATGTTGTCAACTATCATCTGAACCACTTCATTTTTGTTTTTTATCATACTGCCCTCATCCATGTTGGATTCACACTTAACCAATCTTGAGCCAGACCAACACTCCCCACCTTCTAAAATCACCACATTCCCTCTGACAGCTGCAACTTTTTTTGGACCTATGAATCTGCTCTCGACACATTTGGAACCCAAATGTGGATTCTTTATCAGGACCATATCACCCTTCTCCAACTTAGTTTCTCTGGCCTTATTGACATTGTCAAATCTTTGCTTGTTTGTGCTTTTTTGATCAACCTCATTATTTCCTGGTGATCTATTTCTACACTCCCTGCCATCTTCAACCAACCTGGACACAATTTGGTTCCAGGTTGTCTTCCTTTCAAAGACACAAATGAGGATACCTTAGTAGTTGAATGAGGTGTAGTGCAGTAGTTCCACACCGATTCCTTTAGTACTTCGGTCCAGTCTAGACCAGATGCCAGCGCCAATTGTATGCCACCCTTAACAAACCTGCTTGCTCTTTCAACTAGCCCATTTGCCCTTGGATGGTACAATGCTGTACGTACATGTTTGATACTAAACTTTTTGAGAAAATTCAACATCCTCTCTAAACAGAATTGCACCCCGTTGTCTGTTACTATAACCGTGGGGAAACCCTCTCTGTAGAACACATCTTCCAGAAATGATATCCACTCAGATGTGGTAGCTTCACGAAGTGCCTTCCATTCTAACCATTTAGAATGATAGTCCACCATCACAACTAAATATTTGTAGCCCTCACTCAGTTCTTGTATGGAACCAATCAAGTCAATTGCTACTTTTTCCCATGGTTCTCCAGGTACACTCACAGGAGCAAGTGGTACTTCCCTGACAACCTTACTCTTATCGCTCCTCTCACATTCCTTACAATATCTGACCTTCTTCTCTACTTCACTATCCACACCTGGCCACCAAAATGATTGCCTCAAATACCTCTTGGTTCCTCCCTTACCTAAATGCCCTTAATGAGCCACATTCACTAATTGTGCTCTAATGCTACTGGGGGGTACTACTTTATTCCCTCTTCTGAGTATGCACCCATCCTCAAACAAATTTAGTTCCTCCCTCACTTCAAAAAATCTGTTATAACACCTGTCCACATTGTTTTCGTCTGGCCAACCTTCCCTTGTCCAAACTTTCACTTGGTTCAACTCTTTATCCTCTTTATCCGCTTGCAACCAATCTCCCTTGTTTATGGCATTACACCTTATCTCAGCAATACTAAAGTTGTGTTCCCTGACTGTTTCTGTGTTCCCACCATTGTCCACCAAAGCTTCTACAGGTAGTCTGGATAAACAGTCTGCAACCACATTTCCCCTACCTGGTATGTAACATACTTTGAAATTGTAGCCTAACAATTCCACCATCCATCTGGAAATCCTCGGTGAGCCGTTGGCCCAATTCACACCACTCATGAGTTGTAGCAACGGTTTGTGATCAGTTCTAACTTGAAAAGGCTGACCCCATAAGAAAAACTTGAAGTGTGCAATGGCCCATCACATCGCCAACGCTTCTCTCTCTATTACAGAGTAATTCCTCTCTACACCCCTCAACGTCCTTGAGGCGAAAGCTATCAGGTGTTCTGTTTTACCAGAATCATAGGGGGATGACATGGCACCTAGACCTAAAATGCTAGCATCAACTGACAATGTGGTTTTTCTACTGAAACAAATCCACTAAGAGATGGCGCTTGAGCAATTGCTTCCTTTATGGATGTACTGATACTGTCTACCAATGATCTTTTAGGCGATGTACCTGCGTCTGATATTCTGTGACCTAAATACTCCACTTCTTTAACTGCAATTTTACATTTACTTCTCTGAACCGTTAAACCAGCCTCTTTCAGTGTTGTCAAAACACACCTTAACACTCTCGTGTTCACTCTCATCCTCAGCATATACTAGTATATCATCTTGAAATACAGTCACATGATCTACCCATTAAATACTTCCTCCATCACTTTCTGGAAGACAGAGGCAGCTGAAGCCAGACCAAAAGGCATTCGGAGAAATTGTATGTTCCCTCAGGAGTAATAAATGCTGTGAGATGTTGACACTGTTTAGAGAGTGGCACCTGATGGTGCGCTGCCGACAAATCAATTACAGAAAACCACTTGGGTTCCCCCAATGTGGCTAAAGTCTCAGCTATTATGGGTAGAGGATGTCTCCCTACTAAAATGTTTTGGTTCAAGTTCCTGAAGTCCACACAAATCCTTAATTTCCCATTGCTTTTACTAACTAACACAACTGGCGATAACCATTCAGTACCACCAACAGGTTCAATCACTCCCTTCTTCATAAGATCTGCCAACTCTTCACATAACTGTTCTCTCATATTTAAGGGCACATGTCTAACTTTATGAACAGCCGGTTGAGGATTTCTTTTGAGCCTGATATCGTGTTCAAAATGTCTGAGCTTGCCCAAACTCTCTGTGAATACTTCATGAAATTCTTTAGACCATTTGTCCTCCATTTCAGCTATAGTTACCAGCTCTGATGGACTATCTTGTACTCTTTCACTAAGTTTCCTTTGTTCCTCCCAGCCAAGTAACGAAGCACCCTTCTTCGATACCAGAATGTTGGCTGCACACTTTCTGCCCTTGTACAGAACTTGTGCTTGAAAATGTCCTAAAATGTCAATCAGTGATTCACCATAGCCACAGGGCTGCACATTTGCCAATTCAAGTGATCTTGGGCCTTTCCTCAACACTTTCTTTAAGGTCTCCTCCGATATGATGGTCCACGGTGAAGCCGTTTCAACTTTCATCACCATTTTTCAGTCATCTACTTCAAATTCATCCAGGGGCCCACCTTTCTCACCAGAGACTGCAGAAATTTAGAAGATGTGCCTGGCAGCTACTTCTTGAGTAGGAGTCACCGTTGACGCATTCAATGTCATTCTGCTTGCTTCGCCACTGGATTCTCTTGTCTCCACCATGTTGATTGATGAGTCTCTGCAAACGTTCGCAAAATGTCCTCTGCGCTTGCACTTAAAACATTCAGCAAATCTAGCTGGGCAAGTGGGATAATTTGGACCATATTTAGGACTGCCACATTTAGTGCACCTTGTGTTCCATCCATCTCTTTTATTACCACCATAACTAGGCTTCCTTCTCTGCCCAACTGCATATACAGTCTGTGATGCCTGTTTGTCTGTCTTCATTTCTTTAATGTACTTGGTGGTCTGTTCAATGCTTCTGGCTAGTTCAACAGCTTGATACTTAGTAACATCCTTCGCTAGTAGTTTTTCTTGTATTTTCAAATTGTTGGTGCACCTCACCAGTTGGTCCCTGATTAGCGAATCTGTTACTGTTTCGAAGTCACATGTGTGGCTCAGCGTTCTTAAAGAGGCTATATAAGACTCAACTGACTCTGAAGATTCTTGCACTCGCTGAAAAAACGTATGTCGTTCAAATGTTATGTTCTTCATGGGTTCAAAGTGCTCTTCAATTATTTTTTATGCTATGGCATATTCATCAGCATCACCAGCTTCTTCACCCTGGCTTCTCGACAAACCGTCAAAAATACTGCGCCCTTTAGGCCCCAAATTGTGTAACAACAACGCCTTCTTCCTAGCCAAGCTGAATCTGTCTCCTCCAATAGCCACCAGGTAATTTTCAAAAATGCCCTTGCATCTGTCCCACCTTATCACAGGGCAACCTGGTTCAGCTAGAAAAGGTGCTGGGGGAGATATTGCTGCAGCCATGGCCAAACTTACAAATAACCCACACTGCCTTAGATCCTTTTTACAGTGTTCAGAGAAGTGTTCTGATCCACCAAGCAAAGACTGTAAAGTCTGAGCTATTTCAAGTGTTGAAAGAATTGAGACAAGAGTGGCACTTTGATACACAGTATTACCAGTGTGTGATTATTCACATTGTTGAAGAAGATGAGGGCAAGTGTCCTTTTTGACTCATTAACTAAGCGCTGAGGTTGTAGTCTCTATTATGATTATTGCCTCCAGGCAACCAGCGTCATAAAGGCTTTGAGTTGCAGAGACTAGAATGCTGCCAGTCGTCTCTAGGCAGCCAGCGTCATAAACACTTGATTGAGCCGGTGGAATTCTGCTGGGCTGAAGCCACGCCCCTTCTATGACGTGCTACTGCTTGAGGAGTGTTGCCAAGCCGACACCACGCCCCCTCTATGACGAGGCACAGCTGTAGATGCCTCGCAGCAGTGCTTCAATTAGGCCACGCCCCCATTAACACGCAAGCGAAAACAACACCAGTTAATGTGTGTCGGCAACTCCTCGGAAGGCTAAACGCTTGTCATTGGGATCCCGCTCCGCCTTTCACACCTCCTGACCTGACCTCTTCCTGCACCTGCTGTCGCTGACTCGGATTGCGGTGGGGAGGCAGGTCCACTTCCGTAGGGAAGCCAAACGTTGCAGAGCAGAAACTCACAGGAATGTAGTATCCTCGTCGCCACTGTTAGATCAGAGCCAAGGCTGAGAAGGGCTTATATCTTTTATTTAAGAATAAGCTAACACGACAGCAGGCACAACCTCTGACAGCCAGGCTTAAACTGACCATCAACCCATTCCAGAACCCCCTTCGTACCATAACATTCCCCACTAGAAGCTGCTGACATCACAGCCACCTGGCTGCATATAAACCATATAGAACAAGTACATTAAAACATTAATCTAACTTGAATAGAAATAATCAATACATGCATTAGTAAACACTTATCACATTGTGAACTACCGATTGCAGTATTGAACAAAAAGATTGTGAACTGAATATAAAAAATACCTAATCCTAACAGCCAGACGCAGGCATCGGCAAGAAGCAGCAGGATCAAGGCAGGAGTACCCCAAATAAAGGCAGCCACATATGAGAGGAGAAGCTGCCACTAAGACCGGGACCACTGTGTGCTGTGAGGACAAAAAATGGCACAAGGGGAACAAACATGGGAAGGGAATATGACATGCACCGGAAGCAGCCGCCAAGGGAGTATGAGGTTAGGGAGGGCAGCTGGTACAGATGCAGCGGCTGTGGAACCCAGAAGCGGACGCTGGTGAAGGCCGAAGAGCTCACAGGTCCAGAGAAGGGGTAGGAGCCGAATGTGACATGTGGCACATGCCACAGCGTGCCAGAGCATGCCACTAATCTCTGGACTGGCTGATGTAAAATGTACAGTTTATGGGATTTCAAACACATTCAACAAGTGAAAAATACCCTCTCAATCATTGTGGGATTGTTTTATATTAAAACACTTTCAGCAAATGCAGTTTAAGCACTTATCATGCCCTAGCATGTCAACAATCTCAGGACTAGCAGATGTCACATGTACTGTTTAAATGACTTAAAAGACAGTAAACAAGTGAATATAAAGCCTCACAACCATTGTGAGATGTTATAAATCAAATTTTAAAAAAATTACAAATTAATTAAATTCCGAGCTCACAACCTAATGGACTGTAGTCAGAAGTTCTACCATTGCACCAATGCTTTAGATGGGAAGGTGTCTGGTGCTAGTTATTATGACCTAATCAGACAGTAGGGCCTGCAAGTCGCTTTTCAGTGTCAATTCTAATGTGGCATGCCACCTAGATATTTCTTTATATCTGCTTCAAATCTGTTTTTTCATTGCTTCAAAATTACTTCAGGCATCTCACCTCTGAGGCTCTTGTCTTATATTTCATAATTTACAGCAATTTGAATGGTTGAAAGCACTTGGAACTCCAGCATGCCACAGCATGTCACCGTCTCGGGACTAGCTGATGTCAAATGTACTGTTTAAATGACTTCCAAGACATTAAACAAGTGAATATAAAGCCTCACAACCATTGTGAGATGTTGTAAATCAAATATAAAAAAAAATGAAATTAATTATATTCGGATATTTCCCTTGAGCTCACAACCTCATGGACTGTAATCAGGAAGTTCTACCATTGCAGCAATGCTTTAGAGGGGAAATGCTAGGTGCTAGTTCTTATGACTTAATCAGAAAGCAGGGCCTGCATGTCCCTTTTCAGTGTCAATTCTAACGTGGCATGCCACCTAGATATTTCTTTATATCCGCTTCAAATCCGTTTTTTCATTGCTTCAAAATTACTTCATGCACTTCACCTCTTAGACTCTTGTCTTATATTTCAATATTTCATAACTTGCAGCAATTGAATGGTTGAAAGCACTTGTACCTCCAGCATGCCACAGCATGCCGCCAATTTCGGGACTAGCTGATGTAAAATGTGCTGTTTAAATAAATTGAAAGACATTAAACAAGTGAAGTAATAGCCTGTGTGTCATCTTGTGGCTGCTAGCTGTCTCTCTCCTGTGCATTACACAATATGGCCTGGGTAGAAGTAGAATCCTCTGATAGCAAGTAAAGCAGAGAAGGGCTTTCAAACATTCTGCAGAACCCCTCTCTGGGACAGCTGGTGGAGAAAGCAGCATGGGCAGGCCTAGGGCCGTTATCCCATAAACTGGACTTTCTCCTGGGCTGGGTCGCCTTTTCGCAAGGGCTGACAACTGTGAGGCCCAGAGCCTGCAAGAGACAATGGCAGGTGGAACATAAGACCAGTGGCAAACCACTGTCCGAATCATGCAAAGGACACACAAAATAGTGGCATGCTAAGGGAAAGGCGTGATGGAAGAGACAAAGTGACATACCCATAGCTCTCAACTCACACGCTTTTGGCGGGTGTCACCTGCCTTGTAAAGGGCTGACTCACCCGTCAAGCCTCCTGCACGGCCATTCTTTCCAATGGGCATCTCGCCCACCAAAAAAAAAATCTGGTGATTTCACCCGCCTTTGCAAAACAAATGGTTGAGAGCTATGCATACCCCGTAGCCCACAGGAAGACCAAGAGGGCACTGAATGGGATTCCAGCAGCACTGAGAGTTCTCACCTTTCTGTGAGCTTGGCCACTCCTCAGAACCATGCAAAAGACACAATAAGAGCGTTTAGAAATGCAGAGATAGTTCCCTGGTTCACCCCTTTCATCCAGACCTGCTACTCCACCTGAGATCCTTGGATGGGAAGCCCCACTTAAAGCCAAAAGGTACTTGAGCAAGCGACTGCACACGCCTATAAATAAGGAGGTGAGAGTCTAATTGAAGGCACAATATCCCAAACCTTCTCTGCCGGATAAAGTAGCAGACACTCTGGAGGTGGACTCATTCATGGTGAAGCACACCAAGGACCAGAAAAGGGCATTGATCGCTCATGGATAGCATGCCAGGACACGCTCCCTGATTCCATAGGTCCATTGGCCAAGATCATTAAAATGGTGGAAGAGACCAAAGAGGCCCTGCCTATGGATGTGCATATTCTGGTTAATTGGGCACAAAGAGTGGTTTGTTTAACAATGAATACCAACTGTACGATAGCAGCGGAGTGCAGACGATCGATTTTAGTAAAGATCGAACTGAAACTCAGGAAGTTGGCATCCTCTGAGGCCGCTGCAGCAGCTAAAGGGCTTTTGTTTGGAGAAGCTTTTGTCAAAGACATGTCCAGATTTGTTAGCACCTTTGCTGCTCTGGACAAAGGTCAGACATCGTTAAAAAGAGTGTTTGTGCCCTGTGGATCCGCCAGGGCGGCAGAAGCAGAGGTGTCTCCGCCAGCCGCTGAGGTGGCCAGAGGCCCTATAGAGGAAACAACTGGTGACAATAGGAAGACAGACGGCTGAATCCTTCCTTCCGCTCCCGTGGAAGAGGCAGGCGTCAGGGCTGGCACTGCAGCAACAGGTGAGAGCACAGTCGTATGCACACAGCGCAGCAGCAAACAATGCGATTCCTGCGATAGGTGGTAGGCTAACAATGCACCTAAGCGCTTGGGAGGAGCTTACCGTGGACTCTTGGGTCGCAGAGACTGTGCAGGGGTGTTGTCTGTAATTTTTAAAGCACACAGACAAACGAAACTGCAGCAACCTTTTGCAATTTCAGAGTGTTAGGCAGAATCACATTCAGTACCCTTTGGGAACACTACATGCAATTAAGACTACAAGTGTCAGTACAATTTCACCTTTGGTACAAGTCTGTACTACACAGTTATGTGGTAGCATTGGCTGAGCAGCCAGAGTTATCTCAAGAGTTTAAGTGAGCAGTAGAACAAGTTACACAAAGGGACCAACAAATACAGTGGTTCAAACAAACACTTACTCAAGGTTTCTTGGTAAAAGAATATACATTTATTTACACAGTCAATTAGAAAACATTACACTAGCAAAAGCAGCTTAATATCATACACTAATACACCACAATACACAACCAATAGGTTACTGAACAAATTCAGCTCCCCTGAAGTGGGAGCAAAATGGCACTTCAGTTACTTTAAAAAGGGGTAAAAAGACAAGGTTACAAGAAATGCAGCCCAAATACATTCATAGGTAGTGTAAAGGGTTTCAGTTAACTACAACCAGCAATTCAATTTGATAGACCTGGGCCACAGTCAATGGTTCAGAGTCTTTGTATAGGATAGCACAGTTCTCTGTGGTCGAAAAAAGTTCCGGCCGTGTTTGCACAGTACCTTTAAAGTGAAGAAGAGCTGTAGCTGAGGCAGTTGTTCCTGGCAGTTCGAGCAGACCTTGCTGTTCCTGTGCTTCAGTCGTGGGGACAAGGAGGCCGTCGGGAGGTTCCTGCACTGCCCAGGGAAGAGGCACCAAGCTTGGATAAACATCGGTTTAAGGTGTGAGTGCCTTAAAGACTACAAACTGGTATCCTTCCCACTGGCTATCTGGTTTTCCACAGCACTCTTAAGAAAATTCGACCAGGAGGGGACGGTTTTCAGGCGGCTTGTGAGTTGGTTGGTCCCACCAAACTCAAGGGAAGAAGTTAACCTTGAAGGGCTTCTCTGTCGATGGAGTTTCAGTCAATTTGGACCTGCAGCAGAGCTTCACCGGTGTCCAGGAGTTGCAGCAGTCCTCTTCCTTCAGCTCGTCTTCAGTTCTTTCGTTCCAGTGGTCCTCTCTGCTTTCCAAGTCCCAGAGACCTGCTTTGAAACAGTTTTCCCCCATTAATTCCAGCCTGGCTGTCACTCACAAAGCAGGGTGGCTGTCCTTGCCGGACAGCCAGCCAGCCAATCACGCCAGAGTGCATTCAAGTCTCCTAGGAGACTAAGCACAGGGAGTTTTGGGCACCTCCTTCACAACATGTCCACCCCACTTCAGCAGTGAAACCCGCCAAAGGCCAACGAACAAAGGGACCAAAACTGGTTTGCCGCGCAGAGTTAAACACAAGGAGGACCTTTCCTAAAAGAAACGGTGAAAAAAGTCGACCGGAGTCTGTTTTTACAGATAGGTCTTGGCGCCATCTTGAAAAACATGGCTGACCCGATTTTTTGCTACCATTGTTCGCGGTTGGTAAAATCATGGTAGTTTGATCTAAATCACTGCAACCAGTCATTTAAAGTAGGAAAGGGTAACATTTGACTGTTACATGAGTGTTTTGACTCAGGGGATGCTAGGCAACCCCTCCAGCACTCTATAGGAAGATAGTGTGTGCTGGGTCAGTAAATATAAAGAGACTAGTAAAGTCAATTTAACTTTACATGCTCTGGAAGATGGTAGTCAGTCCCAGAGAAAGTGTTTAAACCTTGGGGAGTCTGAAAGACACCCCTGTGCCACTGCACTGAAGGTGTTGTGTGACACAAAGAAAAAGATGATGCTTATGGAGTTGTTTTAAAACACCATAACCAAAGAACACAAAAATAAAACAGATATCAAAATACACGGAAGAGTGGGAAAAAAGTCTCACACTCTTCCCAGGTAGAAAAATCAAATCCTAGAAATCCAGCAAAGTTGCTGGGGGTCTCAAAAGGTAAGGAAAATTAGCACATTTTGAGAATCCTCCTTTACACAGGAGGAGCAAAGCCTCATGGACAAGGAAGTAGGAGAGTTGCTAAAGAAAATGGCGATAAGGCCAACGCAGCAGGTGGCGCAACGCTTCCTAAGCAATGTCTTACTGGTGAAACAGAAGCAAAAGGTCAGGCCGGTGATAAATCTCAGACAATTTAACGCCTTTCTTGTGTACCGACACTGCAAGATGGAGGGAATCCATCTCTTCAGGGACATTTTGCAGAAAGGGCACTGGCTAACCTGCATAGATTTGAGGGATGCCTTTCTAGCAGTACCCATTTCTGAGATGCACCAGCAATTTTTAGAATTCCTCTGGTGATGGCAAAGTTGGGAGTGTTTGTGTCTCCCTTTTCGGACTAACTTCAGCACTGTGGTGCTTCACAAAGCTACTCAGGAGTGAGACTGATTTTATACATCGAGGATATTTGTCTCATGGCACAGGGTCCGATGCGGCTGCCACAGCAAATGGTCCCAATTACGGGTCTCCTTGAGAAGCTGGGGTTTCTCATCAATTGGGAGAAATCCGAGACCAGGCCACAGCAGAGAATGGAGTTCCTGCGGTTTATCACAGACTCAAAGCTGGGGCACTGTCTCTGCCCCTGTAGAAAATGAACGACCCTTTGAAACATCACAGTATTGACTTTCCATTAAAGACTAAACTTTACTTGACAGTCTCATGTTTGCTCAATCACCTCTTCTGTTTAAAAGTTCTTTTAACTAACTGATCAATTTTCCATCAATCATATGTCATAACAAGTTGCATTTGTCAGTAATTTTACAGTCACTTATCTAAGAAGGAATCTGCTGAACCTCCAAGGGAACCTGACAGCAGGTGCGGACACTAAACAGACAGACAACACAGGGCTGATCCCTGCTGGATTTGAAGGCGTTTCATTACAGGTTTTGTTCTTCGCTGTACCCTGTTCGAGATGGAGTCATTCATTAGGAAGCTACAGCGAGACCGTGAAAGAAAGAGGAATTGGGGATGAGGAATTGTGAGTTGATAGGACCATAATGTCGTGATTCATGGACTAGGACAAGTGTCATGCCTGAGGGCAATCGAGTTTCAAACTGCAAAGACTACATTGACACAGAAAATGTTTTGTTTCTTTGATTTGTGTTTAATGTTTTTTTTCTTTTTAATATTGCTGCTTGAGTTTTAATAAAGAATAGTTTGCATAATACAAGCCTCTGTGTCTTTAATAGAATCATGACTTTCCTTAAAGAAAGTATGGACAATATGGACTCTACCACAGTACTAACTGCCTCAATGGAGTTTACCATCAGACAGCATTTCTGGCTAGCCCTTTTTTCTGGCAATGTATTCCATATCGTGTCATGGAGTGCCCCTTACATTTTTCTGTCAACAGAGCGGCCAAGTCTCCCTAAAATCGTGGGAGTCTCTAGCAAAAGGAGACAGACACCTGCACTCTCATATTTGAGCAGGATTTTCTTTCTACATCTGCAAAGATCTTCAGCTGTGCCTCAGACAGTCCCTTTGTTTGTGGCAACACTGGATTGAAGTAAGTAACACACTGCACTGCTGAACACAGCACTCAACAGCACATGCTGGTCTGACTGGGGTTGAGCTGTGTCCTATACACCTCGACTGCTGAATTTCCAGCTGATCCCAGTGGCAACTTTGGATAAAGAGGGATAAATGGGATAGATAAGATGATCGTGTGTAATTTCAGCACAGGTGGTGTGAGAGAGGCTACACGGCCCATGTGATGGTCTGACATGCATATTCTGGCACACAAACATGACTGTAGTGTCTGACAGGACATATTCTTGCTTTGCTTCTAAATTTGATTAGAAACCACATCCTGCAGTCTCATATGAAGCACAGTTTAGGGTTCCTAAGCCATACCTTTCATTTTTTAAAGTTACATCAGGAAAGGCGAGGACCTTGCAATTCTCTTATTGATTTCATGTGCAAGTTCATCACTACCAGGTCGGTGTTGCGGACCCCAATCAGCGTCAATGGATAGGCTTCACAGAGGGACTACTTCACCTTAATGTCTACTTTCCTTAAGCCTCAGCCCGAGAAAAATCCAGACACTTCCCAACAGACTGGTCCCGCTGAATGTCGCTGTGGCTCATATGTCTCACACTCTGCCCGACCTCTATTGTCTTTCAAAGGCATGCATGAAATGGACAACTGCCCTCAGGGCCACAGCTTTATGGAAGAAATGGCAGCAATTATATGGCTTTTCCCCTAGTCCATGTTGGCAAGAGAGTACCACTATTCTTATACTGCAGGCCCATGTGAAGTATAGCTTTGTCTTAGGATCTATGTATCATATGTTTGTCCTTCTGTAGGCTGTTGATTTCTTTGAGTCATAGATGTGTGTGATGTGTTGCATTTTGATAAGTCGTTCATTTTGTGAGGCCCATTGCTTCCGAGTCACATTTTACATGTTACTGTGTGGGATCTCAGCAGTGGGTTGAAGAATAGAAGAAAAGCATGACAGGGTTTAGTTAACAACAATATTTCCAGAGACACATGGGCTAGATGGAGCCTGGGGTCCCCTGGTATATTAAACAGGCCTGGCATTTCAGGAGCCACATAAGGAAAGACGGAAGGCCCTTTACCCTGGAATAGCGGTTGCAGGGAGTGGGGGCTCCCAAAGCATTGATATGAACAGAAATGTGACATTCACAAATAGAGTGTGAGGTGTTCCTTGGTCTTTTGTGGTGTCGTCATGTCCACCTTTACATTTTTCATCATCCTATCATTATCGTGATGGACCCAAAACCCCTACTGCTAATTTTTCAAGGGTCATGTCATGATGCCTACCTCTAAGGAGCCAGGCCGGGCCCAGCAACCCCAGAGGCAGACATCATTTTCCCCAGGGAAGTCTCAGCGGGCCCAAGTCGGGGCCCTTTGGACTCAGTCCTGGCGCCTTAGGCGCCAGGCTCATAGCGGACCCCAGTCCTGGCGCCTTAGGCGCCAGGCTCATAGAAGAGGATATGTGTTTAAGTGCTTGGGTGCACACTTACCTGATGCTGACCTTGCTGCTTCATCCAGGCCCTCTTGAGGCCTGAATGGGACTACTTAACCTGTAGGACTACTTCACCACCCGGGTGTGGTCGGGGAAGGATACATACCTGATTGGTGGAAGGATACATACCAGGAACTTCTTCCAAGGCTATTTAAACCCCACCCGAACAGCCACACATGCTTCGCGTTGTTCTGCACCTAGCAGCTGGACTATAACCGTGTCAGCTCCTGCATCCTGACTTCAGCCACGCCTGCCAGCACCCTGGAACACCTGCAAGGGGAGAAAGGAAGAGAATAGGGGAAGAAAAGCCCTTACCTGCGAAATCTGCATCCCGGAGTCATTTCTCCAACGGCCCTGAAAAGGAAGACATCATTTTAAAGGCATTTCGTTTCGATCGCTGCAGCGCTGCATTTTACTCACCTTTGCAAGGCGCTTCCATCTTCAGCACCGATCTTCCGGATTCAGCTACGCCCCGGCGCCTAGAGGAAAAAAGGCAAGAACAAAGGTGAGAGGGAGAAAAGGAATAAGGAAAGCTCAGTTTCCTTTTAAGTCTTACCTGTTGGATTATTCCCACTGCATTTCGGGTCCTGCCGCTTCCTGGCATCTCCGGACCCCGGCCCCTATGGGGAAAAAAGACAAAGACATTGAATGAGCGAATGCAAAGACATTACCTGAGCGCTCATCCAGAACTGTTTCACTTCGGGTCGGCGCCATATCTCCGGCACTCCGAACCCCGGCCCCTAAGGGGAAAAAGACATAAGCATTAGCGCTTGCTGCAATTAGACAACGAACATTATTATTAAGCTTGAACTTTTGAACAGAACTTTTACAGCGCCTTACCTGAGCAGTCAAGCTTACCTGAACTCCCATCAATCCTCAATCCAGTGAAGTAACTGGGTTTCAACGCGCCCCTGCATCAGAAGCAGGATGGAGAGCTCATCCTTCCAAACCCTAAGGTGAGGCTTCACGGGGAATCGTGGAGGAGGTATCGTGGAGGGTTGGAAGGGAGTGGGAGGCTTGAGCATTGTTCCACAGTTGGTAATACTCCCTTTTCACACACAGGAGGGTATCCAACGAGCCAGGGAAGCCAGAATAGAGGGGCCCTTCCTGTCCATCTTCAGAGTTCTGCGCCTTCAACGCCGCGCCTCCGTGGGAACCAGGTGAGCGTTACAGGTCATTTCTTCGCACGCCACTCCCATTAGAGCACTTGATTGCAACTGTCAGATTACATGGTCACTGTCCGTTTCGATGCAGTGGCTGGCAACCCCATGGACTACCTGCTGGGTTATCCAGGTCTTCGGGCATCGACATCCGAGGCAGTGGAAGTTGAGACGAAAGCTCTGGTTAGCATGGTCAGATCGATGACTCCTCTAAAATATATATCACTTTGATTGTCCTGCTGATATTTAAATTAGTTTTCGGCTGTGTGCACATCGTGATTGTCGAGCTGGTGTTTAAATTCATTTTCAGCTGTGTGCACATCTTGATTGTCCTGCTGCTGTTTAAATTCGTTTTCAGCTGTGTGCCCATCTTGATTGTCCTGCCCCTGTTTACATTTATTTTTAGCTGTGTGCATAACCTGTTTTTCATGAGAATGTGTTAACAATGTTAACAAGCCACCCCTCTGTACTCTGGCTAGTCTACTACCAGTTCCCTCACCCTTCCTCAGTCCCATTGTCCCTCTGTACTGGTATTCCCCTCAGCCATACACCCGCTACCTCCCCTTCCTCTGCGTGTTCACTGTTTTTCTGTGCATTTTACCTCCCCCAGCTCCCATTGTTTTTCTCCCAGTCTGGTTCCCTGTCTCCCCCCTTTACCTTCTGCTCTTGCTGTGCTTCTGCGGCCTCAGCCTGGTAAAGTGTACCTCACTATCTGCAGTTTGCTATGGCGCTATCTATCTCTCCTATCTTCTCAAGCTGCTTCTCTATCTCTTATCCTTCACCCCTTACTAAGTCTGTCAGGAAGAACCTCAAGAAGGACATACTGAGCTCTAACCCAGGCCTTCCAATTGCAGGCACCTACGTCATTGCCTCTGCCAGAGAGACTCTCACAGACATACTCAATGTCTTTCCCTCACCCGTCCTATGGACTCTCCATTTGATTGCTCTTCTCTCTCCTTTCTCTTCTTCGCCTATCAATGGTGGCACCCGCTGGGAGATCTTTCTTGCCCTCTCCACCTCCAGGGTCATCATCAATGTCTACTGCAATGGTACCATCATGGTCCACGGTCCTCAACCCAACCTTCTACTCTTTGATAGGCTCCTCCCCCGCGTTATCAACCTCCCTCCGCCTTTTGCACCAGCTCCTTCAGCTGCCCTGGCTCCCATGCCAGCTGTGCCCACCTTGGCTCCCTTGCCACCTCCTTACCACCCTTCCACCCTCGCCATGGCATTCTTGCCACCACCCCACACATTGACAACCCTGTCTGCCTTCTCCTCTTGGGTGAACCAGTCACCCACTAACACTGTATCTGGGGCTCCCTTGCCCCTTCTGGTGCCTCCCGCACTGGTTCCCTCCTCACCCATTATGGTCCCGGCTCCCTTCCCGGCTTGGCTCCTCTACCCCCTTCTACCTCTGTCCCTCAGGCACTATCGTCACTTAGGGGTGCCCACTGTCCCCTGATCCCCCGTAAGTCTTTCACTGATTGCAATCTGCTCCACATTGCCACGGTAGGCACTTGCTCAGCTGTCAAACACTCCTCTGACATCTGCAACTTCCTTGAACTCCTGGATTGTGATGTTCTTGCCATCACTGAAACCTGGTTCAAGGATTGCTCTGTCACAAGTTTTGACACACTTCTCCCAGAATACTACACAATACTCTCTCTTCCTAGACCAAACAGACCAGGTGGGCGGTAGCATTGCCCTGAGTGTATCCCTGTGTCTGTCATTCCCACTCAGACCTACTCATCCTTTGAGTGCCTGATCTGTAGGCTTTCCCTCTCTCCAAGCTCTTCACTGCTGCTGTCCACCTTCTATCGGCTACCTGGTCAGCCCTCCCTCTTCCTTTCGTATTGGGCTGACCTGGCCTGCTCTCTCCTTTCCTCCTCTTCTCATCTCCTCCTACTGGGTGATCCCAAAATCCATCACGACTCACCTGATTCCTTAAGACCTTTATGCAACCTTTGTGTCTCTGTGTTTCTTTCCATTTTACCATCTGGCCCAACGCACAGCGCTGGCCACACCTTGGATGCTCTCTTCTCAACTGACATTCCGCTATCTATCCTTCTTACTACTTCTCTCTCCTGGAGTGATCAGTTTCTCCTCTCTATTCACTTGAAACTCTCTTCTCCCCTTGCATATGTAAGCCCGGCACTGCCTCCTGTCTACAAGGTCATCTGACCCATGAAAAGAGTCTCAGTAGCTGCTTTTCCGTCCACCTATTATGCTCCTTTCGCTCCTGCGACTGACTCCCACCCTGCCACAGCCCTCTCAAACTTAAACCTGTCTGTTTCCAATACTCTTTATAGTCTTGCCTCTGTCATGAGGGTACGACTGAAGCCTACCAAAAAGTACAACTCTTAGTATGACTCCAAATCAGCTTCCCTTAAACACAAGTGCAAGGCAGCCAAATGGAAATGGGATTCCTCTGGTGCACCCTCTGTCAAACTGGCCTGCCGCCTCCTCCAAAGGCAGTATAGATTCTGCGTCTGCTCTCAGAAAAGAGACTTTATACAAGCCTGCATCTCTGCGGTATGCATTAACACGGACACACTTTTCAAAGTCTGCAAGGAATTAGCCAACCCTACTGCAGCCTCCTCCACCATTGCACCCACCCAGGCATTTTGCTCGGCCCTGGCTGCACACTCACCTCAAATACAGTGGATATCATATCCTCTCTCTCTTCCTCACCACCTCATGTAGTAACATCTCTTGTACCACCCTTGGCCACCTCCACCCCTCCCCTACTTTTCCCTTCTGTCTCCCCTGTCATACCTGAGGAGGTTACTAGACAAGTCTGCTCTATGAAAGCCTCCTCCAAACAGGTGGACCCCTGACCCTCCAAAATCATCAAGGACAACATTGACTCTCTCACACCAGCCTTGGCTGACCTCTGCAACATCTCCTTTGCCACTGGAGTTTTCCCCACCACTGCTCTTAAGCACTCCCTTGTGCACCATCTCCTGGAAAACTATCGCCCGATCTATATCACTGCTTTCCTGGGCAAACTCCTGGAGAAGTTTGCTATTTCCCAGCTTACCCTCCGCACTGAAACTGTTGGCTCCTTCTAAGACCACCAGTCTGGTTTTAGACCATCCAAAGGCATGGAAACTGCTCTTCTGAACACCCGTGAAGATATGCTCTCAAATCTTGGTTCTAACTCTCCCTCTGTCCTCATTCTACTTGACCTCTCCTCTGCCTTCGATACGGTGAACCACAACACACTAATCGCATGTCTCTGTGATACCCTGTTCATCACTGGTCAGGCCCTGGCATGGCTAACCTCCTTCACTCCGACAGCCCATCCCAGGTGGAACTGAGGTCTTTTCTCTCCCCTATCACTCCCTCTACTTGCGTTTTTCCCCAGGAATCTGACCTACCCCCATGGATTTTCAATGGCTGCATGGCCCTCCTGCCCCGTATGATAGCCACCTTCACCTCCAATGTTCAGTATTACACGGATGACACACAGCTCTCCTTCAAGCTACCCTCGGCCTCTTCCTCACTAATACCTGACTGTCTGGCCGCAATTCAGTCGTGGTGTGCTGTAAACGACCTCTGAACAGCATCCACAGCAGAATCACTCACCTGCGACAGCAATGAGGGTTTCATGGCCATTTCAGCACCAGAGGCTTAGGCTTCCTCAGAGGTGTACTCACAGACACCCCTGGCCAGGATGGTCTGTAGCACCAGTGGATTCTCATGGGCTACCACACCACGTCCTCCACCACTGCATCCAATGCCTCATCACCTGCACAAATAAAAAAAACTTGAATACAAATGTTAATAGCATAGGCCACACACATAGGTATTGCAATGTTGTCAGCCAACATATGAACCTGCCATGTCACACATGACACAAAGTCAGGCATGCATGCAGTGTCAATGAAAGAGAAAGGGAGCCTGAAAGCAGACATGGATGCGTGTCAAATGGCAAAATAACACATATACTGCAGAGCACCTGCATCAAACACAAGCATGTGACTGGCATAGTCCTTCCCCAAATATGACTGATGCCAATACACAGATGGCACGTATTATCATAGCCATGCCAGAATTGTCAACCAGCCTCAGATGGAAGTTGAATACTACTGACCATAAGCCATGTACAATGCATGTCAGATGACATTTCATGGAATTCACTATTAGAAAACACACATGTATCACAGGGTGCAACAACGCTAGGGTTTTGTAATACAGTGAAGGCAGGCATACAGATTCAATAATGCTAGGTCACATTGACATCATACAAGTGAATAGGCATATTGAAGGGGATAGCAGGGTTTAGAAGTGTGTGGGTGCAGTGCAGTACATGGGCACGGCCTCAACTATGAATAAAAACACAGATCCAGTAATGTCAATATCGTGGCCTGATGGCAGTATAGAGGTAAGTGCCGTCATCATGTGTAAAGTGCTGGTAGTGGGTTGTAGGGATACAGTAAACCCCACTCCTAAGGGCGGGGGTGGCTGGGAGGCAGTGCATGGGTTCAAATGGTTGCTTAGAGGACCGTGTCGTAGCAGACAGTGTGGGCAGGTGGCAAGTGTATTCTCTCAGTCATCTGGGACTACAGCAGGGGAGGGGAGGACAGAAAGCACAACACATGAGGAAGCATCAGAAATGCCTGCAGACCTGGAGAAGCTACACCTCCAGTTATATAGAGGCAGGGAGGCTGTACCAGAGGGAAGCACCAGTTCAACACAGATGTGAAACACAAACTAATTTCCAAAAGGAGTAACTGACCCTGAGGGAGTAAGAAAGGGATGATCAAAGACCATGAGAATGAAGTAAATACTGGAGGTGGAGTTGAAGGAATTGCTGGCCCAGGACCCATAGGGACTTGCTAAGAATGCACACGGTTCAGGAATGAACATTCATAGCCACTGTGAGCCTGTGCCATCATCACAGTCCTAGGGGGTACCTTGCACCAAGCCTAAATAACTTTTCACACAGTCCAGGACTGGCAGAGTTGCAGAGGGAAGAGTGTAGAATCACAGAAATCCTGGTAAACGCCTGTTGCAGTAGTCCACCATAGGAATTACCAGTCCCCTGGAGACAGTAAGCTGCTGGGGGATGGAGAGGAAAGGAAGAATGCCTCTGAGGAGGAGCAACTTGCAGGGTGACCTCACAGAGACGTCAGTCATGTGATGATAGAAGGCGACTGTTGAGTGGAAGATCATCACAGGCTATCCGCGACCACAGGTTTGAGCAAGAATAGGGCCAAGAGAGGCTGGACAGAGAGTGTCATGGAAGGAGGGAGCAGGTGTGATGATGAGGATTACCTCGGTGTGCAGCACATGGTTTATATGCAGTATGCATGACAACAAGCACGTATCAGTCCAAAATCACATGGGTCACACATGGCAGTCATGACAATGTGGTCTGAACTGGCAGACAATCATAAAACATCACCCAAGCAACATACACATGGCCTGTACACACACGCATCACCACTCACCAGACATTCCCACATACATTGGCAGGTCTCCCACGCCTTTGATCTGCTCCACTGCAATGAAATCACTAGCGATCTCCTCATGTCCAGTGAGTTCATCGTCCTCTGATGGTGACCCACTGCCAGTCACCAGAGTAGAGGCGAACTTTGTAGCCAGCTTGTCGTTTGCTCGGTGTCGGAAGTCATTCCAATGCTTCACAATATCACCAGCTGTGCACCTCTCATAGTCCAAGGCGCTAATACGGTCCGCGAGGCACTGCCAGTGGGTAATGCGCTGAGCAGGTGTATGTGTGCTCCCTGCCTGTACCAGCATGTCACGGCCGTGTTCCAACATGTAGTCCACCAGCATGTCCAGTTCCTCATCGCAGAAACTCCTCTTTCTCGACGTGTGGGACTCCTGTGCCGTGTCTGGGGTCTTATCCTGTACCGCTGGAGCATGCTTCTGCTTCTTGTGAGGTGGTGCAGACCCTGAGTGGCTTGTACCGCTCTGGTCAGTAGGGGTTGGAGTACAGGTGGACTGGCCTATGGAATCAGCCACCAATGTAACTACAGAAGGTCAGCTTGCAGGTATTAGTAGCTGGGTGCTGTTGCCAGGACTCTGCGCCACATGTGTCTTGGCCTTAGTGACAAGGGACTTGGCCCCTGAGTCACACTGGGCCGGGACCAATCCAGTCCTGGCTGGGTGACCCAGAGCCAGTGCGCTGGTTGCTACAGATGCCCCTGCAGCTTCCAGACCCTGGTCTGTGTGAACAGCAGATGACACTACTGCTCCAGATCCCCGGGTGCCGGTGCCTGGAACTTGCACCACACGTGTCTTGGCCTTCGGGACATGGAAATCGGCCATTGAGTCACCCTGTCCCTGTGCCGGGACTGCTACCGTCTGGGCTGGCTGACCCTGAGCCTGGGTAGTGGTAGCCCTGGCTGCTCTAGACAGCAGATGGCACTGCTTGTCCGGGACCACAGGTGCTGGGTATGTCAGCAGCTGCTGCATCTCCCTGCCCCGGTTGGGTGTGCGGCATAGTTCTCCCTGCATGGCCCTGGACACATTGCCCACGTGGGCCACCTTGGCCACCCTGGCCACGTCACCCACCTTGGGCAGCTTGGCCACCCTGGCCACGTTGCCCACCTTGGCCACCTCTGGCAAGTCGGCCACCTTTGCCTCCCTTCCCACCTGTTGCCCTCCCACTCATGGCACTGATGGAGTAGCGCAATGGGAGGTGCAGCCAACAATTGTCCTGGGCAATTGGAGTGAGGGGGCAGGGTACGTGATGGAAAACGTACCACTGTGCTCCAGAAAGGCTCAATGTGACCCCTGGTGAAAAAATAACAGGTCGCGCAACGCTCAGGCACCAGAAAAACAAAAATCAATGTGTACGCGACCCCTCAGTAGCCCACGTGTGAGTAAAAAACATCCTGCAGTACACTGTCTCACCCAGCAAAACAAAAAATGCGTACGCGTGGTACACTTAGGCTACTATGACCTCGAAAATGGGGTATGTGACACAATGGTGCAACCACAGTGGGAAAAATGCATCTGTCACCGTCTGTCTCGTAGAATGAAAAAAATCACACGTGTGTGTGCAACTCCCCTCCCAAAACAAGAAGTATGCACTGCCACAGTAATGAACTATTCACGTGTGAACCCACAAATATATGAAGTTCACGCGTCCATCGTCCATCCCCACGAAAAGCACATACAGTGCACTGTTGTCCTATGCAGACCTTTAACCCGATACTGAACGGCAATGGCCAACGTCCAGCGAGTTTCACATAACTTATGCGCTTAGGGCCTTTCCTCTGATTACATGCTAGCGCACTGTTTCCGCACGTGCGGAGTCACTCTGTTTCCAGCCAGCCATGCAAAAGAACACAGAAAACCCACGCTCCTGCCTACAAGGCCATTTACCTGCCTCCAACTGCCCGAGCTGCCTCCTACGAGCCATCTGCTACTGCCAGCCCACTCTGTGTGCCTTCTGCCCACATGCCCTGCATTTTGGTGCCTGCTCTTCAGCCATTGCCAGTGATCCTGTTGTTGTGACCACCTCTGCTGAGCCTGAAGACTCCTGACTGCCATACCACTGCTCCACAGCCCAGCCCCAGGACCACCTTGCCCACCCATACCTGCCTCAGGTGTTGCCATGCCTGACACCACACCATCTGAGGCAAGTGGCAACCCCCCGGCAAAGAGGCAGAGGGCTGTCAGCTTCTCACCCAGAGAAGTTGGCATCCTGGTGGAGCAAGTCCTGGGGCATCATGATGCCCTCTTCCACGGCCCATCGCAAGTCGGCAATGAAGGACGGAAGAGGATCTGGGGGTACATCGTGGGTGCCATCAATACAGAGGGGGTGGCACCCCGTGACTACCATCATGTCCTCAAGCTCTGGGAAGACTTCAGGTCCAGGACCCACAACAAGGCCCGGTTCCTCATCAAGGCTGGTGATGATCGAGCAAGGTGCCGGGGCCGGTTGACCACCGATGAGATGAGGGTCCTGGAGCTCTTCTACCCAGCACTGTACCCCCAGATCTTGGAGTTGCTGCTCCATCTGGAGGCGACTGGTAAGTGTTCATTTGTTCTTGTCCACCATAGTGCATGTGAATGTTGACGTGTGGCTGGAGTATGCACCTTGGCCTTATGTCTGGCATGCTCCCTTCCTGTACAGATGTCTGTGTGCATGTCCCTGACAGTGCTGCATGTGAGTCCATTTAAGCGTGTCCCACATCGATGGTGTCTGTGTTGCAATGCGTGAAGCGCACCGGCATGTAACGATGCGCACATATTTGCATACCTGTTTCTGGTCTGGGGCATGCGAGAGGTGTGACACATGGCTGCTTATGTCACCATCATGGACATGCATGTTGTACATGTGCGTGTGTCTGAGTAGTGAGTGTGTGACTGCCCAACACTCCGCACGTATGTTACTTGAGTTCTTGATTTGTGATTGCCTGCCGCTGCCAATTTGCCCTCGAGTGCACTGTGACGTGATAGCACCATGGCCTGCCTCATGACTGTCAGGTGATGTGTGTGAATGAGATGTATATGTCCCAGGATGTGTGTGATCTGAATACACAATTATGATCTTGTGTCAGTGCCTTGTCCATGGATGTGAATGTCTGTTGGGAATGACAGACATGTTTGTGAATGTGTGTGAATGGCACTTCCCTGTGTGTATTAGATGGTGATGCTGGTTGTGACCTTTGACAGTGCCACTGATGTACATTTGCATTGTGACAAACACACATACCCACATATGTTCAGTAGCCTGATGTTTGTGTTATATGTTTCCCTATCCACAGCGACGGTGGAAGAAGAGGGCGGAGAAGGCGCTGTGGAGCAGCGCAGCAGGGATGCCTCCACCAGACACAGATGCAGGGCCCAGTCCTCCTCCCAGGTACCGGTATCTTCCGGGAGCGAGGAGACTGGTGCTGCATCTACATCAACAGCCGCAGCTGTTGAGGGGAGGCCCAAGAGGGTGAAGTTGGTTGTGGGCACTTCGGCAGTGGGAGGGACAGTTGAGCCCACGCAGGGGCAATCCGATGCGGAAGACAGTGGGGAGTCATCCAGGTTGTTGGTGGTGGAGGAGGAGGAGGCCACATCAGCCCAGCACATGGGGCTCGGCAGGGGTGATGAGGTAGGTCTGACTGGTGCAGTCCAGGATCAGGGGCTGGAGGCAGAGCAGGTCACCGTGGAGGGGCCTGTGACTGATCTTGTCCCCGGAACTGCAACTGCACCAGCATGCACCTGCGGGCATGCCTCATGCCGGACCCATCCGCATGTGGCGGATGTATCCATGCAAATGGATCTTCCACTGCCTGCGGATGAAGCAATTCGTGACAAGGTGGAACCGTTGCTAGCCGGTATTGCGAGGCGTACAGCCAGATTTCGTGATGATGTGCAGGCTTCAAATAGGGGGCTTGCACATCATCAAGATGAGGTCTGTCACCTCATTAACTGGCTAGCTCAGTTCCTGATCACAAATCTGGTATGTGTGCTGGCCACTGCTGCAACCCACCTCCTCCTTTTCCTCCTCTGTGCGTCAGTCGTCCTCCCTGCCATCTTCCACCCCAGATACCACCAGGGCCCCCTGTGTTCCTGTCCCAACCCCGACAGCCCGTCTGGTGGAGATCACATCCCTGCCACAGTCGGGAGTCGAAGGAGGATCAGCCGAGGGTGTCACCGCAGCGACAGGAGCTATGGCAATGGAGGAAGTGCAGGCACCAAGCAGCAGGGCACCTGCATGATGGCCCCAGGTGGTGTCATCATCCCGGAGGCTGTCCTTGTGGCGCAGGCACCAGGCATTTTGGCAGCAGCAGGCTCAGGGTAGGATGCAACAGGACTCGGGGCGTTTATCATCAGAGGGGCAGGTATGGGCCATCAGGCAGAGGGCAAACGTGGACCTTACAACAAGGATGTCTTCCGTGTTGGAGTGTTTGGGCCAGTAAATCGGGGCAGAGCGGCAGCGGGCACAGGAGGCGCACCTCACCATGGCCAGGGCGGAGAATTCACTGCATCGGGCAGAGAGGCGGGCGGAGGTCCTCGAGGAGATTAGCAGGGAGTTCGAGAGGATCATGGAGGAGTCCCTGCAAGCCCTCGAGGGGGAAGCCGAGGCACGCCTACTGGAAGTAGACACAGTGTTCGATGATGCCCTGGCAGAGACTATGAAAGAGCATGGTGAGGAGATGGACTAGCCCGCTGCCCTTGTATACAGTTCTTTAGGAGTAGGTTTCATTTGTTTTTTTCTTTTTATTTGGAGTTCCTGGAGTTTGCTCCGCATCTTATATATAGTTATTTTTGTATTTTATTTTTAGGATTTTTCTACATGTTTTGGGACCATGGACCTTGGATCTTTGTAAATATTTGGATTTTAATTTGAACAGTTTTTTAACCATGAAGGAATGGTTTTCACATGATATGTGATTTCATTTGCACACACGTTAATGGACAAGGACCACATATTTGACTCTTTCATTTTTTACATCACATTGATTTTGGTTTTCACTTTCTTTTGGTTTTTGATTTGGTTCATGCATGTTTAATTTGATGTTATTACTGTGTGTGACTTAGATACATATTTTTTAATATAATTTTTTAACTTTAAAATCGAAGTGGTGTCTGGTCTCAGCGGTTTAGTGCATGTTTCACTCCTCCATGACTCATTTGCATGTTCCTGCTGTTCACCAATGTTGTTCATGTGTGTGCACACATGCATGCATGTGTGATGTTAGGATTCACATGACATGGGGCATGTATTAGGGAGCATGACCAATGGATGGGTGTTGAGGTGCACCAGGGGGTGCAGCGTGTGGTGGCCTTTTAGTTGGCATGTGCTGCATGATTGTATGTTGGTCAAATGTGTTTTGGAGTAGGGGATGGGGACATGGGGTGGGGCCTGCCTGCAGGTTGCCGTCACTGGAGAGAGGTGGGGACATTAGGCGGGGCCCACCTACAGGTTGCCGTCACAGGTGGGGACATGTGGCAGGGCCTGCCTGCAGGTTACCGTCTATGGTGGGGGTTAGGGGCATGAGGCGGGTCCTGCCTGCAGGTTGCCGTCACTGCTGGGAGGGTGGGGAAATGAGGCGGGCCTTGCTGCAGGTTGCCACCACTGGAGGGGGGTGGGGACATAAGGCGGGACCTGTCGGCAGGTTGCCGTCACAGGTGGGGTGTGGGGACATGAGGCGGGGCCTACCTGCAGGTTGTCATCACTGGTGGGGGGTGGGGACATGAGGCGGGGCCTGCCTGCAGGTTGCCGTCATAGGTGGGTACATGTGGTGGGCCTGCCTGCAGGTTGCCATCATAGGTGGGGACATGAGGCGGGGCCTGCCTGCGGGGTATGGGCAAGGGTGATGGGGTGGCTATGTGGTGTGGCCTGCCTGCAGGGTATGTTCACAGGGGATGGTGGGTGTCCCATGTGGCATGGACTGCCTGTGGGGTGTGGTCACGGGTGATGGGGTGGCCATGTGGTGTCGGCTGCCTACGGGGTATGTTCACGGGTGATGGTGGGGGTCACATGTGGCGTGGGCTGCCTGCGGGGTATGTTCACAGGTGATGGGGGGCCATGTGGTGTGGGCTGCCTGCGGGTATGGTCCAGTGGTGGGGTCTGTCTGTCCCGTGAGGAGGTGTCTGCTTCCAGGGGAGTTGTGCATGTATTGTGGTGTATCCACGGGCCTTCCCACGTGATTTGGCTGGTGCGAACGGGATATGTGATTTTGCTGGGGAGCAGACGGGGTATGCGCAGGCCTTCCCACGCGAATTTGGCTGGTACGAGCGGGGTACACGATTTTGCTGGGGTGCGGACGGGGTACGCGCTGCCCTTCCCATGCGATTCGGCTGGTGTGAGTGGGGTACGCGATTTCACTGGGGTCCAGACGGGGTACGCCTTCCCACGTGATTTGGCTGGTGCAAGCAGGGTATGCTCTGATATTTTCACACAACCACGATGGGGGGGCTGTGTGCTGGGCCACGGACGGCCCCGGGCCTTGCGCCGTATTGAGCTTTTCCCTGGCTTTTTCCTGCGCATTGGGGGCATTACTGGCACTGCTTGGTGTTTATTGCACCACGGCAACTGATGCCTTGGAAAATCCATGAATACGTGTGCTGTGCAATTGCTGGTTTGCGCCACAGCTGGTGCACATGTGGCGTACGCTCCTTCTCGGCGCACGGCACTTGCACTGCTTCTGTGCTGGATTCTATGAATTGGGCCCTAAATCTGAAGATTTAGCAACATTTGTATATGATGTTTTCATAATCGTGCATATACTCTGATATATAAGTTATAAATATTATCAGTAGGTTAAGGTTGTACTGTATTTATCACAGTTCGTACAGTCCAGTGTGAAACACATGAATTAATGTACAAACACACACACTTTAATATTGCGACCATACTGTTTTGGAAAACATGTACAGAAATACATGTTTGACAATTAAAGCCTTATACACAGTAACAGATTTTGGATTTAACTGTTTTTTAAATTTAGTATTATGCAAGAAAAGCACAAGATGCAAATACTTACGGTAAATTGTTTCTATCCTGCAAACTTTCAGAAACGCACGTGCAGTTTGTTTTAAGATGTAACTTAAAATAAAAAAGGGACCATCATTGAACCATGTTATAGTTCACATTAGAGATAGAATTTAAACAGTTTCATAAATTGCGATGTAGTGGTGTAGTGGTTAACGAGCTAGGCCTCAGAGCACGAAGTCTTGAGATCTAATTCGCGTGGAACCTTTCATTTTTATTTTTACAAAAAAAGGACTATAATTGGCGCTTCCCATTTTTATTTTTAAAAAGGAGGATTATAATTTGAAAAACGAAGAGACAGACGCCACATCTGATATTTGTTTTACCATGGCAGGTGAAACCTTTTTTTGGGGCAAGGCATGTGACACCTGCCAGTGGCACGTGTCACTTGTGGTGACGTCACTGGCATATGCCTCAAGCCATATTCGGCTCCTGCCCCTACTGCAGGTCCACACGCCAGAGAAATCTATCAACGGTAGCTTAGACCTGCTGCTGCACGTGACCGTATCCTTTTTGATTGGACAGCTGCCTTCCCAGGCTGCTCACTGACCAATCACTGTAAGTAGCGTGGTCACAAGAAACGCCAACATCATTTCATTGGTAACGCTGCTTCTTTAATCCAGTCAGAGGTGTATGCCCAAAACTGTCAGCAAAACTGTTAGCCTGTTTAAACAACAGATCTTCCAAAGTGACCCCTTCGCCATGAATAGAACTACCATTCCAATATATTACAGAACCCACCTCAAGTGTGTTGAGATCATTTGGCACCAGCTCTGTGGTGTTGGTCTTTTAAGAATACGCGTCATGACTTCGTCATGACTCACTGCCAATAAAAGGTGCTGGTTGTGGAATAGACTCGTCAGTTTGGACTCGGGAGTGAAGGGGAGAGGAGGAGCCCGTGCGCTCTGCTGCACAAGAGGTTCTTCCCCCCCCCAGGCAGCCCGTGACTTCTTCCACTCGGCGGAGCTAGCAGTGAACCCGAGAGGGGTCTTTTGGCGGTCTCTGTCTCCATCAAGTGGCAGTATGTGGCGCTCGTCAAAATCTGCTTCCATGAACTTTATTGCTTGCTGTTCTCTGTGCTTGATTGTGGGCACCTGGCACAGCTGAGCTTCTGGTGTCTGTTTTACACCCCAGCAAAGAGCTTTTTGCACAATGTACAGACTTTCCAACTGCCCTTTTTAGGGCAAACCTGAGCAATTCTCCGCTTTGCAATTGCCCTTTTCAGGGCATTGCTGTTCTCTGCATTTGATTGTGGGCACCTGGCACAGCTGAGCTTCTGGTGTCTGTTTTACACCCCAGCAAAGAGCTTTTTGCACAATGTACACACTTTCCAACTGCCCTTTTTAGGGCAAACCTGAGCAATTCTCCGCTTTGCAATTGCCCTTTTCAGGGCATTGCTGTTCTCTGCGCTTGATTTTGGGCACCTGGCATAGCAGAGCTTCTGGAGTCTGCTTTACACTCCCGCAAAGAGCTTGCTGCACAGCGTGTACACACTGCCTTTTTTTAGGGCAAACCTGAGCTGTTCTCCACTTTGCAATTGCCCTTTTCAGGGCATCGCTGTTCTCTGTGCTTGATTGTGGGCACCTGGCACAGCAGAGCTTCTGGAGTCTGCTTTACACCCCAGCAAAGAGCTTTTTGCACACTGTGTAAACCCTTTCCAACTGCCCTTTTTAGGGCAAACCTGAGCTGTTCTCCGCTTTGCAATTGCCCTTTTCAGGGCATTGCTGTTCTCTGCGCTTGATTGTGGGCACCTGGCAAAGCTGAGCTTCTGGTGTCTGCTTTACAGCCCAGCAAAGAGCTTTTTGCACAATGTACACACTTTCCAACTGCCCTTTTTAGGGCAAACCTGAGCTGTTCTCCACTTTGCAATTGCCCTTTTCAGGGTAACCAAGAGCTCACTTCTGACAAACTGTTCTTATAAGAGCAAGTACAAAGAGTGGCGAAAGAGTTCCTGCTTTACCCTCCTCCCTTGGTCTCCCACCTTATGCCCCTCCTCCCTCTGTCCCCCATTTTCTACCCCACTTCTCTCTTGCTTGCTTTCCACTCCTTTCTCTCCCACTTTTATATCCCTTCTCTCCACTCCTCTCTCTTTCCTTAGAGCCCAGATGGCTGCAGAAATGACTGAGCTGCTCCACCTCCAGGACGCTGAAGAAGATATGGACACAGTCGTCTGCAAGAAGAGAGCGTGGAAGACTTCTGCCAATATATCACCAGCTGCATCACCACAAAAGCAGAAGTTGGCTGGACCATCAGCTGTGGACTTGAGCACCAGCAATGGCATGCTGCTCTGGAGCTGTAAGAACCCAGCACAGAATCAGGTGGCGCACAAGCAGATGCCCCTCCCACCCAAGAGCATCTGTAGCCTGCTAGTCTTTGTGAAAAGCCTGAAGACTCAAAAGGACCTGGTCGCCTTGCTCTGTGAGCTGTGCGCCACATCAAGCCTCATGCTGACCACATGAAGATATCACTTACCAGAGTGGAGGACTACATGAGCATGATGGACACCCTCAGCAAGCAGCGTCTACAGTACTACATCTTCCCATTAGAGCGAGTGAGGTCTCAGAGGCCCATGATTCGTTGCCTACTGACAATCACCAACTTTGGAGACATCCCAGAGGAGGTTGAGGAACATGGCATCGCAGTGAAGAGTGTCATAAAGCTGACCTCACTGGCAGACATGAGCAGAAAATTCCTTCTGTTTGGTGCTATACTGGCATCAGCTGGCGATGGAAGACCTGCTGACCTTATAACGGTCACACGGCTATGCAGCTGTGCAGTCAGCATGGACGCACTGAAGGGCAGACAATGACCGATCATCTGCTTCAAATGCCAGGGCATCAGCCGCACATCTGTGTTCTGCCACCAGGAGCCACGCAGAGTGTGATGTGGGGAGGACCACACATCACAGCACTGCCCCAGAGATCGAAGTGAGCGGGCAACCTGCGCCAACTCCAGGGGACCTCACCCTGCCAGCTGCCGCAGATGGCAGACCCTAACCAGTGTCAAACAAGACAAGCAGCAGAGGAGAGCCCCAGGACCACTGCAGACAGCATGGAACCCAGAATCCACTGCACATACTCCCAGAAAAAACTGTCATGCAGAGGAGCAACAGAACCCACCTGCCACACCAAGGCACTGCACATCACCAGGACTCTGAACAGACAATGTACCAAACGTCGGAAAAACCCACTTTGCCAGACACCGGGTCAAAGCCCACCAATTACCCAGAGGACACCCACCGCTTTTGGGCTGAGTTATGCTTATGTCCTAAAGACACCACCCAACCCGCCACAAGCTGCCGTCCCAGCGCATGAAGGTGGAGCAGCGAGCTCCATCAACTGGAAGACCATTATGAAGATTGTAGCTGTTGTTGCAGAGCTGAACAGCAACCCCACCACATTACCCAGAGCAGGTGCTTCAAACATGTCTGCCCCTCTGTGGAAATGTATTCTAATAAAGAGTGACTCATTTTATGAACACACTGATATTCATGTATTACTTATGAACACACTGATATTTATATTTTACATATGAAGTTATGTGGTTGCAACCACATGGCAGCTGGGAACGGTGGTCTGTCTTTCGCTCTCCCTCCTTTCTGCAGGGTTGCCCACCCCAGTCCTCCTCTTCTGATCTCTCCATTTGCCTTATTTGCTGTCCTTGGTGTGATGCACCCATGACATTTGCTTAACTACATTATCCCCTTCTGTATAAAAAAAAGACGTGAATCAGTCCATGGCAAAGTCGTTGGTTGTACCTTTCAGGTCGTTTCCCGCTCCTTTTAGGTTTTGGAACTGTGTCAATCGCGTCTTCTTGTTGCTCCATGTCTTCTTTATCTCCTCCTATGCTTTCAGCTGTAGGCTCTTGTGTGGTGTTTCCCTCTTCTTCAAGTGGATGTTCCCATGCCTCTTGTTCACCGCCCTGATCTTCCCTTATCTGTGCTTCTTCGTCCATTGGCTCTTGTGTGTCGCCCTGATTGCTCTTCTCTTTCTTTCTGTCTCTTTCTGTGTCGTTCCTGCACTCTTTCTTGCTCTAGAAAGCCACTCTCTCAGCATTACATGTACTTCCGTCTGTAGTGTGTACATAGAGTTCTTGTGCTCTTTGCACTTGAATTGGTATGCTGAATCAAGGGATTGTTTGCTGGGTATGTTGTCTGTTCCAGTGGAAGCTGAACTGGGTGCATGTACTAAATTTGCGTCATCACCTTGTATGGTATGCACGATCCTTAATACAGTGCCGATGGATCCGTTTTATGTTGATTCCTGGGACAGGTTGAGACGAACTTGGGAGGACAAATTGGAGTGCAACATCTCGGATAAGGAGTGGGGTGGATGCAGAAGGCTGGATTTAGGAATAAATTGAACCTGAATTTTCGACTTACCCAACAGAAGGTTTTGGCCGCCTGTATTGGACACCGGTACGGATGCATAGTTTGGGTCTGATGGATAATGACGTGTGCTGGCGCTGTGATAAGGGGTGGGGTACTTTGTTACATATGTTATGGATTTGTCAGAAAGTGTGTGAATTGTGGGAGGGTGTGCTGGACAGAATGGACACAGTTTTATCTATGAGTTATCCTAGGATGCCTTTGCAAGTTCTTTTATTGTCTGGCAGAGAAAGATGCGAGATTGCTAGGCGGTATTCCCAGTGGATAGACAAGGCATTGGTGGTGGTGACGGCAAAGCAGGTTCTAAAGGTGTGGAAAACTAGGAAAAAGCCACTGGTGGGGAATTGACTGAAGGATTTGCCGATGTTTTCAGACTTCGAGAGGGTTTTGTTCCGCGGGCAAGGTCGGGAGGACTTTTATTTGAATCTTTGGTTGCCCTTTCACAATCTGTATGGTAAGTATAATGGTTGTGTCACCTCCTGCGTAACCAAGTTCATGAAGGTGGAAATGTTTTACCAATCTACTTAACCTATTCTAACATTACATGTCTGCTTCCTGTAAGGGAGGCATGATATCAAAATGATGACAGAAACAAGAGCTGCAAGTTGAAAACCTTTTTTAAAGTTTTCAATGGGGTTGGAAAACTCCTATTTTGCCTTACAACTAAGATGGGAGTATTCTCGACCATCAAATAATAAAGAAAACACAGTCCCAGTCAGTCTATGTCAAATACCAAAACCTAATGCCTACACTATCTCTCATACAAAAAGTATGTAAAGGGGGAATATGTATGCAAAGGAAAATCAGTGTTATAAGATAAAGGATCAATGTGGCTGAGTCAGCCCTACTCCCCACGTTGGACAGCACAGAGAAAGGTGGCCCCTATGGACAGAATGACACAATTTGGATCGGGTTCTTAAAACAAAGGCAGTTCAAAACATGGATCGAGGCCCTCCTGGCCTTCCACGTTAAAGTCACTTATTCCAGCATTCCAAAAGTTCTTTCACAGTTCTACAAAAAGTTCACGCAGATCTCCATCTGATGAGCTCGGACCTCTCAAAGCTTTAACAGTTTACATAGGTCTCCCTCATCCGGGCTTGGACCTCTCAATTAACAAATACCTAATTCAATGCAGATCTCCCTCAGCCTGGTTCGGACATCGTAATCACAATACTTGCAGGGGTTCCCTTCCCCAAGCTTTATTCACATTCGCTAGGCTTTCCCTTCCCCTAACTTATCACACTTCCTCAGTCGGCCTCTGACCGTTCACTGATGTCAAAGACTTTCGAATTTGCAAGGCTTTTACTATAGACCTTTGGAGGACCACTTCGACTTTCTCTTCAACTCACACTCTTGTGTTATTTGCCTCAGTGTCTCTTGGTCTTGGTAGTTCAGTACCATAAGCACAAATGTTCATACCAATCTTTCACTTAAAGAAATCACCTTTTAACGTCCCTTTTGCCGGGATTCATCTTGACGATTGCGCCTTTCAGAGTTTGTTCACTTTGCTGATTTATAACAAAATCTTTCACATTTCACGAAGACTTTCGAGTGGGCTACTTCCTTTCGCCAGACCACTCCGCTACTCTATATCTTTTAGTTTAAAGTTCAATAATGCTTAACCTCTCACGCGGGTCTCCTTCAGCCAGGATCAGACTCTTCTGGATTTTGAAAAAAAATTGTCTCTGGACTTCAAGTCTGTAAGAAACTCATGGTGACATCAGTCAAGACAGACACAAGTGATCACAGTTCAAGGGTAAACTGAATGCAGGGTGGAAAAACACCTAATCTAAACCTAAATCTAAGATGAGGGGAAACGTCGACCATCAAATGAAAATAAGGCAGTCTTAGTGGTGTTGTGCAAAAATAAAAAGGGCCTATACTAAGAAACATATTGGCAAACCTTACAACTAATACAAAAAGGGTGTTGGATGGTTTTCAAGAAAAGAAAGAACTGTTGACAAATAATATGTAAGGATGCAGTAACCTGGGTCTCGCTTGAGCACGGGGTAAAGTGGGATCTTGGAGCACAGTACACACCCGAGCTTTCCCAGCACAAATTGACAGTTCTGTTCCAGTCTATCAGGAGCCTCAGTGGCCAAGTCTTGTTTTCCTTGAAAGTCTCTTGCCTTCGAGGACCTGACATGTTCAAATAACAAAAAAACAGTTCCTTCAACAAAATGTAAGTTTGCTTCCTGGTTTTTCTTAGGGTGAGGGTTCTTCACCCCTGGTTCCCCCTCTTCCGGGCATCGACCCATGCTCCTCGTGGTGTTGGGTGATAGCTTTTCACCCCCTGGATTGCCCTCTTCTGGCCTCCGATCCTAAAACAGTTCTTATCGATATCAAGGCCTTCAGTGGTTGAGTCTCCTGGTTCTGAGGGCCTGATAGGTTTACAAAAAAACAACTAACAAACACAGAGTTCTGTTCTACGTATATCTCGGGTGATAGCGTCACCCATGAGTCCCCCTGTTCCGTGCGCAGACCCCTCTATACTTTCATCCTCCCTCCACCAGGCTCACTATGGCTTTTCCTTCATTCACAAATCATAATGTCTTTTTAAACTGTTTCAGTGGCCATCCATTGTCCGATTCACCTTTGTCAACACACTGTTTCTTGGGACTTTAGACTTTGCCACTTCCCTGTCAGCATCCCGCTTCCGGGTTCACTCTTGCCAACTTCACATTCACATTTACTTTCAATGTTTACAGGATTCACTTCCCTTGCTCTCTCATGTGATGGGATTCACTTCCCTCTTTCTTTATAGTTCTTAGGTCAAAGGTTTTCGACTGTACAGGGATTTTGCTTGACCTCCTGTGTGACCACATTGACCTATCTTGGTGGCTCTCCTACGGCCTTCTGGTATCTGTAGTTTTACGCTGATGGGGATGGACCAGGGTTTCTCGGAGCAGCACCCACATGGTGCCGGTCCCCTTCTGCAGCTGGACTCCCCTTTACAATCTTATAGTTCTTTGAACTTCTCTCACTTTGCCATTTTACGACTTTCATTCACCACAGCCCGGTTCTTATTGTTTCTCCTTCGACTCACAGGCTGTGATGAACCACTTGGCTTTCCTTTTGGCCGGAGTCAAGGCCAGTACCACGGTAGCAGGAGGCCCCCATCGCTCCCGCTTATCAGCGTTGATACACTGCGTTTACCATTGACATACGCTGCAACACACTTGGGCTATTGTCCTCGGTCTTACGATTCCTTCTGCGGAGGTTTCACTGGGTTTTGTCAAAAGGGCATGGTTGTATTGCTCCTTGTCAGCCTTTCGGTATTTGCCGCCTTTCTCCTCCTCTTGAACTGCTTGGTCTGGATAGCTGTCTCGTCGTGCAGTCTGCCTTGCTGGTACTGTGCTCTCTTGCTCCACTTTTTATCCCTGTGGGGAAAGGAAAGGGCCGCCAGGTGTGTGTGATTCAGGTTAACTGCCTGACTTTGCCTGACCCTCGTGTCGGGACATGTCAGATAAACAGCTTTAGGGTTAGTCCAGTGTTTCCTATGGTGTGCATAAGTGTTTAGGTCAGGAAAGGGAAGAGTTGGAGTGTCAGAGTAGCCTACAGGGGTAGGATGATGTGATAGGTTATTTATAAAGAACTCAATACCCAGGGGTTTCTAAGCACGGGCCTGGGAACCGAACCTGCGTTGCTCCGTGTCGTCTTGCTTCCAAGGCGAGCACGTTGCTTCCAAGGTGAGCATGTTGCCCCTGAGCTATCCTCCCTATGGGGCAAAGATGTTATACGGAATTACAACCTTCGAATCAGGAGGGTTGATGACCTTAGAAGAGGGAGGCTGATAGAAGTGACCGGGATTGTTCCTGTGAAAGGAACCAGGGGATTGTGGGAACAGTAGTGTTTAGTCCAAGTAGACTGAGGTGTTCGGAACAGAATGACCAGAGGGACATGAGGAAGAATGATTGGAAGTATTCAGACAGGGAACCGGAAAGCAGGGATTCTGAGAGAGATAGTTTGTAAATGAAACGGGTGTGGGATCCTAGGAGATTGGTTATATACGGAGGTGATGATATATTTGAGTAGGAGAGATTCATTGGATGAAAGGGGGTAGATGTGGTACAGCCCACAAAGATCTCAGGAATCTCACCCTCCTCTCCTACTTCCCCAGTATGATACCACGTCTCAGCTGGGCTATTCTCCCAAGCATAACCCCGGGTTCCCTTACCCAGGTGATCCTCCCTCGCTTGTCCACCCCAGAGTTGGGATCTGAAAGCACCAGCCTGTCCCTGGCCACCTGAATAAGGGATTCTCGAGGTCTAACTGGGAGAATTCCCTCAGGTTTCTCACAAGTCCCAGAATGCCCAAAACTTTGCTAGCTTCCCAACATGGAAGACTGTCTTAATCAGATGTTTTCCTGAGATCAGGGTCTTTCCACCGCCCCCACAAAGGCCTTGGATTTTCTGTCTCAGTTTTGTCAAAAGGGCATGGTTGTATCGCTCCTTGTCAGCCTTTCGGTATTTGCCGCCTTTCTCCTCCTCTTGAACTGCTTGGTCTGGATAGCTGTCTCGTCGTGCAGTCTGCCTTGCTCCACTTTTTATCCCTGTGGGGAAAGGAAAGGGCCACCAGGTGTGTGTGATTCAGGTTAACTGCCTGACTTTGCCTGACCCTCGTGTCGGGACATGTCAGATAAACAGCTTTAGTGTTAGTCCAGTGTTTCCTATGGTGTGCATAAGTGTTTAGGTCAGGAAAGGGAAGAGTTGGAGTGTCAGAGTAGAGTAGCCTATGGGGGTAGGATGATGTGATAGGTTATTTATAAAGAACTCTATACCCAGGGGTTTCTAAGCACGGGCCTGGGAATCGAACCTGCGTTGCTCCGTGTCGTCTTGCTTCCAAGGCGAGCATGTTGCTTCCAAGGTGAGCATGTTGCCCCTGAGCTATCCTCCCTATGGGGCAAAGATGTTATACGGAATTACAACCTTCGTATCAGGAGGGTTGATGACCTTAGAAGAGGGAGGTTGATAGAAGTGACCGGGATTGTTCCTGTGAAAGGAACCAGGGGATTGTGGGAACAGTAGTGTTTAGTCCAAGTAGACTGAGGTGTTCGGAACAGAATGACCAGAGGTACATGAGGAAGAATGATTGGAAGTATTCAGACAGGGACCCGGAAAGCAGGGATTCTGAGAGAGATAGTTTGTAAATGAAACGGGGTGTGGGATCCTAGGAGATTGGTTATATACGGAGGTGATGATATATTTGAGTAGGAGAGATTCATTGGATGAAAGGGGGTAGATGTGGTACAGCCCACAAAGATCTCAGGAATCTCACCCTCCTCTCCTACTTCCCCAGTATGATACCACGTCTCACCTGGGCTATTCTCGCAAGCATAACCCCGGGTTCCCTTACCCAGGTGATCCTCCCTCGCTTATCCACCCCCAGAGTTGGGATCTGAAAGCACCAGCCTGTCCCTGGCCACCTGAATAAGGGATTCTCGAGGTCTAACTGGGAGAATTCCCTCAGGTTTCTCACAAGTCCCAGAATGCCCAAAACTTTGCTAGCTCCCCAACATGGAAGACTGTCTTAATCAGATGTTTTCCTGAGATCAGGGTCTTTCCACCGCATCCCTCAAAGGCCTTGGATTTTCTGTCTCACCCAATGGAGGAGCTCTGGTTTGGGCACTGCCAGATAACCCCAGCTGCCCCTGGTTTGGCTCCCTGGAGTCAGAGCTCCCTTGCCATACTGCAGCCTCTCCTGTACTCACAGGGCCGGTAGTTTGGCAGTCCTCCTTAGTCCAGGCCTTCCAAGGTCTCTCCAGCTGCAGTGCTTCTCTCCTGGCTTCTGTGCTTCTTCCAGTATCCCCAGCTCGCTCAGAGTGTGCCTGTGTGCTCTACCTTTTATACTGACTGGGACGCTTAACAGGTTTCTGGTGGGAATGATTGTAGAGGGAGCCCTGACCTTGCCTGGCCTCATTATTGGGACATTGACATAGAGTTGGTATAGTTGATGTGTATACCTTCCCTTGGGTAATCTTCATCACTTCTGTTTGACTCTTCTTCATACTAGTACTTAAAGGATAGAATGAATGAAGGGGATTCTGGGAAATGTAGTGTTTAGCAGACTTTGAAAAGAGGCCAGTTGAATAATTGTCAGGGATACGTCCATAGGAAAATTGTGATTATGGGGTTTGTAGTGTCCCTCAGAAGGGGAGGGCATGTTATTGTTAGAAAGAGGGGAATACATGTGTCATTGTGGATAAATGGATCTTGGTTTCCTATGAGGCTTTCGCCTTCTTCTCTTCAAAGGAAAGCCCCGGGGTTAGGATAGGACTTAGTTTGGAATATCCCATGAAGGCTGGGGATGTCAGGTAGGGATGCTCCGGAAAGGGGGCGTTACCATGTCTCACCTCAGATGCCCCACCTCCGCTTCCCAAGGACCCCTCACACAGGTGATCTTCCCGCATTGGTCCACCCCCAGGGTCTGGCTCCAAAGGCAATGGCTGTGCCCTGGCCACCTGAGCAAGAGATCCCCGGGGTCGAAACAGTGAGACACCCTCAGGTTTCTCACATTCCCTAGGTACAATCCCTAACATTTGGATCTGTGAAGCATACCCAAACACTACACCGCTTTGAAAGTGACACCCTGGAGGTCCATAGCTTTAGGTACATTGTTGTCTAAGAGTCTCCTGCAGGTATTTTTGTGTTCATGGAACAGACCCTTAGACATGCATATCAGATGTGTTCTCCTCCACCCATTTAGAAGTCGTCATGGTTACATCGTCTTCTCATCAACCACTGAGTGTGGCTCTGCTGCATCTGATTAGTTTCACTGTCTGTCACTGGTGTCTTAACACAAACTTAAATGGTTTGCCTCACAGCAGTTCCTCCTTGACTTTGACCTTTCACGCTTTCATTATATGGGTTAACCCAATAGGGGCTGTAGGCAAAACCTTGTTACAGTTGCATCATTTTGTCTCCAGCAATCTTGCTGGCAGGATTTTCCTCCGGTGTAGGGTTAATGGGATCACGAGACATATCACTACAAGGTGATTCTTGGGCTGGCCACTTTTTCTTCTCTTCTTCCTGCGATGGTCTTGTTGGCCCATGATGATTGGCCGCTTGATCCTCCATCAATATGACCCCATAGTGACCAGCCAGATCACCACCATGAGGCATAGCAATAGCATTTGTATCTATGCCATTAAAAGACTGCATTGCTGTGCTTTTTGCCATACATTGTCCATGATCTGATAAAGAAAAAATTGAAAGACAGATAGACTACCCCTCTCTTTTAGTCTTATATGGATCTCAAGCCTTTTTTCCTGGCACATGCACAGCGCATATTAAGGAAATTCATAAACTTCTGGAACTTTTGTCCATTCTAATCCTCGAAAAGGATTCTGGCTGCATTCAGCTAAAGCAAGAACAGCCTTCAACACAAAAATAGCAGTTGCTAAATTTTATAAACATCAGGGTTGTTGATTCGTGCCACTCCAGGGAGGACGATTGAGTACAACACTCCAAGATAGCAAGCCAGCTACAGTTAAATCAAGATGGAATCTTAGACACACAAACAGAAGAACGTGCAAATATGTGTTTGTGTATTAACGGGGAACAAGATTGATCTACCACAAAGCAATTGCTGTCCTGAAGATGGCCCCATACTCATTTTAGTGACCACCATTGACAAAAGTGGTATATTATAATGGGCCGAAACATATGTTGACTGTCTAAGGAAAATCTAATGTTTTTTTCCATGTCAAAAATGCATACTCTGATTAAATGTAATGCAATAAGTTTTTTCTTAACGATAGAACTCCCATGTTAGATGTGATAATTGATGACTGAATGGTATGATTGATAATCAATTTTGAAATGTTTTTTAAGATTTTTTTAACCATTAAAGAGATAGATTTTGTGTAATAAGTTGCAGTGTTTGACGTAATTTTTCTCAACAAGGCGACAACCTAAACAATGATGCAGATAGGTTGCCCTTAACTCTCACTTGAGATCCATATAAGACTAAAAGAGAGGGATAGTCTATCTGTCTTTCAATTTATTCTCCATAGATTGTCCCTTCCATCAGATTAGACCCCCCGTTAACAAAAAATAGGAATTACCCATTATTTAAAAAACATGATCTGATAAAGACAGCTTGGCAAATTGTTGATCACATCAAGATTCTTCACAAACAGAATGTGTTCTTGGGTATGTTCTTCTCTTAAATATCTCCCCATTCTGGTTAGTTCCTTGAGAGCCACCTCATGCCGTCAGAATCGCAGACGAACGGCTTCCCTAGAGCATGGATAAAAACCTGGAGGGCTAGATGCAGAGGCATTGCTAGGCGGCGGCAGAGGGGGCTATAGCACCGGGTCTTTTGGTAGTAGCCCCGATAGAAGCTTGTGGACTACAATCATAAGGCTAGCTAGCCCCGAATCCCGACTGTCCTGACATTAGCGTAGCCCTGGATATTTTCTAGACATAGCAACACTCTGCCCGCACCCTTTGCCTAGACCTCAAAAGACATGCTAAACTTGCTCGTATCTGACATCTGGATCAGTCACTGATTCAGGCCTCCATACCACTCTCCCTTCCTTTCTCATAAGCTCTGGGATCTGACAGAAAAAAACGTGTCCCTTCATCCCTTTGCTTGGACGACTGGTACACAGTCGTGAGGATAGGACTCCTCAAACACAGAGAAGTGAAGTCTAACCAAGGGCCAGGATGGCAGACATGATCATCCCTGGAGCTGGAGGGGACCACTTCGTTAGCTGGTTGGAATGCACGGATTGAATGGAGCCAGTGGTGCAAGTGGGCGGGAGCGGTTGGGACTGGTTCTCCTCTAGTTTTTTTAATTAAGTTTTACTGTCCCTATACTTTTCTTTTATTTTTATTTTTATTTTTTAAACTTTTATTTTTGTTGGCAGAGGCAATTGACATACACATGCAACAGAGCAGCTATGAGGTGACAATCTGAACAATCAACAGAAAGCAACGGCACATATGAGCAGTGAGCAATAGTCGCGTGGAGAATACAGCTTTACAGAGCATATAGTGTCAGGGCACATAGCAACAATAATTACGGTGAATTATTAACCGAGGAGTGGGCGTCCAGACCATTAAGATAACTATTAAAGGCAGTGCAAATGTTTTTAGGCCTGGCTCGGGCCGGGAGGGTACTGATGTATTCCTCCTCACAGTTCCGAGACCAAGTCAATAGGTTTAGTCCTTTCCTGAAGGTAGGAGGAGCAGAGCTCTTCCAGCTCTGTAGAACACACTTTTTGGCAATTATACAGCACATATTTAAGAGCTTAGCTGCCCCTCTGGCCTCCTCGTCCCCCCATACCCCAAACAGTACACCCAGCGGATCGGGCCCAATAGCAGTATCGCAGATTTCTGACAAAGTTTTCAGGATCTCATCCCAAAATGGGGTTAGCCGCGGGAGGTTCCAGAACATGTGTAGATGGCCCGCATCCCCCGCACCACAGCGAGGGCAGAGCCGTGGATCAGAGCGGGCGAACCTGGAGAGCCTGCGCGGGGTGTAATATAGCCTGTTCAGTAGTTTGTACTGTATAGTGCTGTATCTAAAATTCAGGGAGACCCTATTAGTGTGAGAGCACATTTCCCCCCATAGTTGGTCCGTGAGTTCTACCTCCAGTTCGGAAGCCCAGTCGTCCCGCGCCCTATAGAGCTGCGGCGTGTCAGTCGTGAGAAGAAGTTTGTACAATGATGATACCACCCCATGGGCCCCACCCGAGTTGGTGATGTAGGAGATCCCAGGGGAGTCGGGGGGTTCGTTGGGGAACTCAGGCCATGCGTCACGGAATGCAGCACGGAGTCTGTAGTATTGTAGCAGTTCCATCGGTGATCCCGAGTGGCCCGGTTTCCAAGTCTGTGTTGTTATGAAGAGCCCATCCGGGTAGAAGTCAGTTAGGGCTAGGTATCCAGGAGACCGCCAGTGTCGTGCCAGGGCTGTGTCATTCGTGGATTCCAACCCGGGGAAGTGCCAGGCGGGGAGCCACTTGTAGTACGGGTGTTCCTCATTGCCTGCAGTAAATATCCGCTTCCAGGCCAGTAAGGTGGTTCGGACTGGGTCTATGGGAGAGTCTGGCTCATATCGTGGGTGTAAGATTAAGGCCATTATGTTGGTGCCAGAGGAAGCAAGGGTTTCTAGCTTGACATGCAGGCGGGTGGGGGTGGGGGGGGCCAGGGTACCAGTAGGTGGCAAACTGTACCAGCGCTGCGGTCCAGTACCGCATCAGATCAGGAGCAGGGAACTCGCCTTTCTCATAAGGAAGAGTCATGGCAATCCATTTTTTCTGCACTGCTCCATCGTGCCACAGGCACTGCGTGCACAGCTTGTGTAGGTCTGCGAAGTACTTCTTGCCGGGCCATATGGGGACATTCATGAATGTGTACGACAGTTTGGGGAGCAAGAGTTCGGATTTTGTACAATTGATGGTGAAGCCAGAGTATGTACCAATACGGGTAATGTCACGCAGAATAGGGTCAAGGTGGAGGTCTGGCTCTCTAACGAACAGCAGCACGTCGTCTGCGTAGAGTGAGGTAATTTCGCGGGTACCCTGCAGCCGTATCCCTTTGCGTAAGTGGCGCTCCCTGACAAAGTCTGCCATAGGCTCTATGGCCAGTGCGAACAGGATCGGGGAGAACGGGCATCCCTGGCGGGTGCCTCTGAATAGAGGGAACAAGGCGGTCTTTTGAGAGTTGACTCGGACCCTGGCGACCGGGGAAGTGTACAGCAGTCTGATGTATGAAATCATTCTAGGCCCAATACCCATGGTCTCTAGGACCAACCACATGTATTTCCAGGACACCATATCAAAGGCCTTCTGGGCATCTAGGGTGACCGCGACTGCACTCACATCTTGATTGATTCGTGCCGTAACGTTAAGAAGCTTCCTGATATTATGTGACGTGGATCTCCCGGGCACAAACCCTGCCTGGTCGTCGTGCACCATGTATGGCATAACAGGTAGGAAGCGGTTAGCAATCACCTTGGCGAAGATTTTTATATCCAAGTTCATGAGTGAAAGGGGCCGGTATGATCCACATTCATCGCTAGGCTTACCAGGCTTGAGCAGGACCGTGATAACGGCCTCGCATAATCTCGGGGGGGGGATCCCAACCGGAGGGAATAATTCCACACTCCGAGCAACTCGGGAGCTAGTATAGCAACATGCTCCTGATAGAATTCTGCCGTTAGTCCGTCGGGCCCGGTGCTTTTCCCTTTGGGAGACTAGAGATAGCCTCCACTATTTCGTCCAATGTAACGGGGGAGTCTAATTGGTCTCTTGTCGCTGGAGAGACGATAGTGGTGGGAATCTGTTCCAGGAGCTCCCGCATCTGAGAGTCGCTGTGTTCGGGGGGCTGGGAGTATAGCTCAGAGTAGAAGCCTGTGAAGACCTCGAGGATATGCTGATGGGACCACTGTGTCGTCCCCTGACTGTCCTTAGCACAGGTAATTTGGGATTGGCCCCACTCCCCCCTCGCCGAAGCGGCCAGCGTTTTGCCAGGTCTGTCACCCTCGACGTATTTCCGTGCAGCCTGTGGGCGGCTGTAGTACTGGACTTCCCTATTGGCCATCTCATTGAAGGTCTTGAGCTCCTCATTGATCTGGGAGAGGACACCTGGGTCAAAAGAGGACAGGTGAGTTCGCTCCAGGTCCCGTAGTTTAGTTTCAGTGCGGGACAGGGCGGCTCTTATGGATTTGAGGACTCCCGACTCCCTGGAGATGTACGCCCCCCTAATTAAGGCTTTGAAGGCATCCCAGCGGACCCTCAGGGTGGTGGACTGCAGCAAGTTGTGCTCAAAGTAAGACTGAATATCGGCGAGGATGTCCGCCCTCAACACAATGTCCCGCAGAGCGGCCGATTTGAAGCGCCATGTGTTGATGGTGAGAGGCGGTATTCCCAGTTCCAGGGATATTGAAATCGACGAGTGGTCAGACAATGTGCGTGCATGTATGCATGTTTCAACCACCCTGCCCAGCATGGAGCCGGATAGCAGGAACAAGTCGATCCTGGAAGAACTGTCATGCACTGATGAATAGTAAGTGAATTCCCGCGTTTGCGGATGCAATGTCCTCCATGCTTCATGTATGTCGAGTGTCGCACAGTGGGTCAGGAGGCTACGCGCTGCGCCTGGCAAGGGTCTGGAGGCTGTGCCAGTAATATCCAACATGGTATCAAGAATGAAGTTCATATCCCCCCCAGATGATCTGCACCCCCACATACCCCACCAGTATGGATACCACCTGGTCAATACATTCGGGAGAATCAACATTAGGGCCATAGGTATTTATCAGCAAATAGTCCCTGTTGGCAATGGCACAATGCAACACAGTATACCTCCCCACAGTCCTATGTAACTCTTGTGGAGAACAAACTTAAGTGACTTATGGATCAATGTCAGCATTCCCCTTGAACGAGTGGAATATGAGGTGAAATATCTGTGCGGTCCCCAAGTAGGCGCTATACTCCTAGCCAGTGGGCCCACGGAGTGTGTCTCCTGCAAAAGCAATATTTTGCAGCTGTGCCTGCCGGCATATGCCATAATCTTGCGACCCTTGGTGTAATTGCTTAGGCCCCCCCTATACTTTTGTTTAAAAAAGAAACCGTGCTGGAATGGTTTTGTTTTAATCTATAAGTGTAGGAAGAAGTTGAAACTTGTACTTTGAGTGCACTACACTGACCATTCCCTTAAACAGCAGGCACATGTGTTTGAGTTTGTATTGTGAGTGGGAGGGGGTGTGGTGATGGGGTTTGTAGGGTGCTGGGCAGCAGTGGCGTTTCTAGGAGGGGGCCCCTCTGAACTTCTGCACCCCCCTTAACTCCCCACCCAAGGCGAGCATGACTGTGTTCTCTATTTGTGGTTTAATTTGTGACACTATGGCAAATGTCTGCATATCACACGGCAAATACTCTCCTTTTGTCTCAAAGGTAGCAGTGATCTTGGTATGCATTATGGCATTGGTATGAACATGAGCACGAGCCACTTCTCAGGTGTTCCTGCCCGGCTTCTGCACAGTGACCTCCATAGTGTACAGAGCAGCTTGCAGCCACCCACCCACCCAGCGGAATGCAGCACACGAAACTGCTAATGATGGGTCATTAGTCACTGAATGGTTTCGTGCCTGCATTCTGATGGGAGGGGAGGTTTGGTGGGGTGTGGGTAGTTGGGGTGCACAAAAGCCTCTCTGCAGGAATGCTTGTGACGTCACACATTACCTTTCATAGGCGCCCCCCCCCCACTTTTGTCTATGGCCCCCCCCCCTACTTTTGTCTTTGGCCCCTGTGTTCCCCTCCTAAATTTTATTCCTGGTGGCGCCACTGGGGGGCAGGCCAGTAGGGAACATAGTTCCACTACCTCTTTCCGTACACTTCGACCACTGAATGAAGCATGGTCAGCAGGGCTGTGAGAACAAGAAAGAAACTATTAAGAAAATAGCCAGGCAGTGAGCGAACCCCTCCTTAGAACCCGAGGAGCCTGTATACAACAGCACCTGCCAAAGAAGGCAGTCCAGGCAGGCGGCACCACTAACAAGAAGGCCGAGTTCGCTTCCAAGCTGATGGGCTCTTTGGTGGGGTTCTTGGAAAGGGGCTTTGTCTACTACGGCAGAGAAGATGGAAGGGAGCAACTGAGAAACAGAAAGCCCTGCTTTAGAATAGGGTAAGTAGGTCAAATAGAAAAGAGGAAAGTAAGGCGTACATGGCCTCGCTGGTCATTCAAGTCTAATCGTGTTTGCTCAATAGGTTTTTCGCCTCATTTAAAAACAAATATATGTTATGAGTTGGGGGGGGCTTGGGAGTGGAGGATGTCAAGGAGTGGGGGTGTTGACTATAGGGGCGGTTGAGTGGGACCCCCATTTAAAATAAGATTGGGGGAAAAACATGATGAGCAAAATTGCACACCATTAAACTAAAAACAAAAATAGAACCGGTGCTAGAGAATCAGGAGCGGCTGCCAGTGAGTGGGGGGTCAGGAAGAACAGAAGGAAGGCGTGTGGGCTGCACAGTGCCTGCACAGGCCAGTGTTAAATCAGAGCAAGGCTGAGAAGGGCTTATATTTTTATTTAAGAATAAGCTAACGCGACAGCAGGCACAACCTCTAACAGCCAGGCTTAAACTGACCATCATCCGATTCCAGAACCCCCTTCGTACCATAACATTTCACACTAGAAGCTGCTGACATCACAGCCACCTAGCTGCATATAAACCATATAAACAAGTACATTAAAACATGAATCTAACTTGAATAGAAATAATTAATACATGCATTAGTAAACCCTTATCACATTGTGAACTACCGATTGCAGTATTGAACAGAAACATTGTCAACTGAATATAAAAAATTTCTAATCCTAACACATCTCGTCCCCTTTGCCTTTATTGAAGCTGAGGTTCATTCTACACAATAGTCTCTGAGCCATGTCAGTCTTTTCCTTGCTCTCCCACTGCACATACCTGCATTCTCCATACCACTGGTACCTTCACCATTCTCACTTCTTGCCCTCTTGAGCTCTACCTTATGTTCCACAACCCCCTTGTTGTCAACCATCATCTCCTCAACCACTTCATTTTTGTTTTTTATCATACTGTCCTCATCCATGTTGGATTCACACTTAACCAATCTTGAGCCAGACCAACACTCCCCACCTTCTAAAATCACCACATTCCCTCTGACAGTTGCAACTTTTGTTGGACCTATGAATCTGCTCTCGGCACATTTGGAACCCATATGTGGATTCTTTATCAGGACCATATCACCCTTCTCCATCTTAGTTTCTCTGGCCTTATTGACATCGTCAAATCTTTGCTTGTTTGTGCTTCGTTGATTAACCTCATTATTTCCTGGTGATCTATTTCTACACTCCCTGCCATCTTCAACCAACCTGGACACAATTTGGTTCCAGGTTGTCATCCTTTCAAAGACACAAATGAGGATACCTTAGTAGTTGAATGAGGTGTAGTGCAGTAGTTCCAAACCAATTCCTTTAGTACTTCGGACTACTCTAGACCAGATGCCAATGCCAATTGTATGCCCCCCTTAACAAACCTGCTTGCTCTTTCAACCAACCCATTTGCCCTTGGATGGTACAATGCTGCACATACATGTTTGATACTAAACCTTTTGAGAAAATTTAACATCCTCTCTGAACAGAATTGCACCCCGTTGTCTGTTACTATAACCTTGGGGAAACCCTCTATGTAGAACACATCTTCCAGAAATGATATCAACTCAGATGTGGTAGCTTCACAGAGTGCCTTCCATTCTAACCATTTAGAATGATAGTCCACCATCACAACTAAATATTTCTAGCCCTCGCTCAGTTCTTGTATGGGGCCAATCAAGTCAATTGCTACTTTCTCCCATGGTTCTCCAGGTACACTCACAGGAGCAAGTGGTACTTCCCTGACAACCTTACTCTTATCGCTCCTCTCACATTCCTTACAATATCTGACCTTCTTCTCTACTTCACTATCCACACCTGGCCACCAAAATGATTGCCTCAAATACCTCTTGGTTCCTCCCTTACCTAAAAGCCCTTGATGAGCCACATTCACTAATTGTGCTCTAATGCTACTGGGGGGTACTACTTTATTCCCTCTTCTGGGTATGCACCTATCCTCAGACAAATTTAGTTCCTCCCTCACTTCAAAAAATCTGTTATAACATCTGTCCACATTGTTTTCGTCTGGCCAACCTTCCCTTGTGCAAACTTTCACTTGGTTCAACTCTTTATCCTCTTTATCCGCTTGCAACCAATCTCCCTTGTTTATGGCATTACACCTTATCTCAGAAATACTAAAGTCTTGTTCCCTGACTGTTTCTGTGTTCCCACCATTGTCCACCAAAGCTTCTACAGGTAGTCTGGATAAACAGTCTGCAACCACATTTTCCCTACCTGGTATGTAACATACTTTGAAATTGTAGCCTAACAATTCCACCATCCATCTGGAAATCCTCAGTGAGCCGTTGGCCCAATCCACACCACTCATGAGTTGTAGCAACGGTTTGTGATCAGTTCTAACTTGAAAAGGCTGACCCCATAAGAAAAACTTTAAGTGGGCAATGGCCCATCACATCGCCAACGCTTCTCTCTCTATTACAGAGTAATTCCTCTCTGCTCCCCTCAACGTCCTTGAGGCGACAGCTATCAGGTGTTCTGTTTTACCAGAATCATATGGGGATAACATGGCACTAGACCTAAAATGCTAGCATCAACTGACAACGTGGTTTTTCTACCTGAAACAAATCCACAAAGAGATGGCGCTTGAGCAATTGCTTCCTTTATGGATTTAAATGCTACTTGGAATTCCTCAGACCACTTGAAATGTACTCCCTTTTTTAACATATCCCTTAATGGGGAAGAAATGGATGCAAAACCATTCACAAATTTATGTTAATATTTGGCCAAACCCATGAATGACCACAATTGTCCTTATCCTTGGGCGAAGGAGTTTTACTGAAACTGTCTACCAATAATCTTTTAGGTGATGTACCTGCGTCTGATATTCTGTGACCTAAATACTCCACTTCTTTAACTGCATTTTTACATTTACTTCTCTGAACCGTTAAACCAGCCTCTTTCAGTCTTGTCAAAACACACCTTAACACCCTCTCATGTTCACTCTCATCCTCAGCATATACGAGTATATCATCTTGAAATACAATCACATGATCTACCCATTCAATACTTCCTCCATCACTTTCTGGAAGACAGGGGCAGCTGAAGCCAGACCAAAAGGCATTCAGAGAAATTGTATGTTCCCTCAGGAGTAATAAATGCTGTGAGATGTTGACACTGTTTAGAGAGTGGCACCTGATGGTGTGCTGCCGACAAATCAATTACAGAGAACCACTTGGGTTCCCCCAATGTGGCTAAAGTCTCAGTTATTATTGGTAGAGGATGTCTCTCTACTAAAATGTTTTGGTTCAAGCTCCTGAAGTCCACACATATCCTTAATTTCCCATTGTTTTTAGTAACTAACACAACTGGCGATAACCATTCAGTATCACCCACAGGTTCAATCACTCCCTTGTTCATAAGATCTGCCAACTCTTCACATAACTGTTCTCTCAAATTTAAGGGCTCATGTCTAACTTTATGAACAGTCGGTTGAGGATTTCTTTTGAGCCTGATATCCTGTTCAAAATGTCTGAGCTTGCCCAAACTCTCTGTGAATACTTCAGGAAATTCTTTAGACCATTTGTCCTCCATTTCAGCTATAGTTACTAGTTCCGATGCACTACCTTGTACTCTTACACCAAGTTTCCTTTCTTCCTCCCAGCCAAGTAACGAAGCACTCTTCTTCGATACCAGAATGTTGGCTGCACACATTCTGCCCTTGCACAGAATTTATGCTTGAAACTGTCCTAAAATGTCAATCAGTGATTCACCATAGCCACAGGGCTGCACATTTGCCAATTCAAGTGATCTTGGGTCTTTCCTCAACACTTTCTTTAAGGTCTCCTCTGATATGATGGTCCACGGTGAAGCCGTGTCAAATTTCATCACCATTTTTCAGTCATCAACTTCAAATTCATCCAGGGGCCCACCTTGCTCACCAGAGACTGCAGAAATTTGGAAGATGTGCCTGGCAGCTACTTCTTGAGTAGGAGTCACCGTTGACGCATTCAAAGTTATTCTGCTCGCTTTGCCACTGGATTCTCTTGACTCCACCATGTTGATTGATGAGTCTCTGCAAACGTTCGCAAAATGTCCTCTGCGCTTGCACTTAAAACATTCAGCGAATCTAGCTGGGCAATTGGGGAAATTCGGACCATGTTTAGGACTGCCACATTTAGTGCACCTTGTGTTCCATCCATCTCTTTTATTACCACCATAACTAGGCTTCCTTCTCTGCCCAACTGCACATACAGTCTGTGATGCCTGTTTGTCTGTCTTCATTTCTTTAATGTACTTGGTGGTCTGTTCAATGCTTCTGGCTAGATCAACAGCTTGATACAGAGTAACATCCTTCGCTAGTAGTTTTTCTTGTATTTTCAAATTGTTGGTGCACCTCACCAGTTGGTCCCTAATTAGCGAATCTGTTAGTGTTTTGAAGTCACATGTGTGGCTCAGCGTTCTTAAAGAGGCTATATAAGACTCAACTGACTCTGAAGATTCTTGCACTCGCTGAAAAAACTTATGTCGTATAAATGTTATGTTCTTCATGGGTTCAAAGTGCTCTTCAATTCTTTTTTATGCTATGGCATATTCATCAGCATCACCAGCTTCTTCACCCTGGCTTCTCGACAAACCGTCAAAAATACTGCACCCTTCAGGCCCCAAATTATGTAACAACAACGCCTTCTTCCTAGCCAAGCTGAATCCGTCTCCTCCAATAGCCACCAGGTAATTTTCAAAAATGCCCTTCCATCTGTACCACCTTATCACAGGGCAACCTAGTTCAGCTAGAAAAGGTGCTGGGGGAGATATTGCTGCAGCCATGGCCAAACTTACAAATCACCCACACTGCCTTAGATCCTTTTTACAGTGTTCAGAGAAGTGTTATGGTCCACCAAGCAAAGACTGTAAAGTCTGAGCTATTTGAAGTGTTGAAAGAATTGAGACAAGAGTGGCACTTTGATACACAGTATTACCAGTGTGTGATTATTCACATTGTTGAAGAAGATGAGGGCAAGTGTCCTTTTTGACTCATTAACTAACCGCTGAGGTTGTAGTCTCTATTACGATTATTGCCTCCAGGCAACCAGCGTCATAAAGGCTTTGAGTTGCAGAGAGTAGAATGCTGCCAGTCGTCTGTAGGCAGCCAGCATCATAAACACTTGATTGAGCCGGTGGAATTCTGCTGGGCTGAAGCCACGCCCCTTCTATGACATGCTACTGCTCGAGGAGTGTTGCCAAGCCGACACCACGCCCCCTCTATAACGAGGCACAGCTGTAGATGCCTCGCAGCAGTGCTTCAATTAGGCCATGCCCCCATTAACGCGCAAGCGAAAACAACGCCAGACTTGAAGAAAGGATTCTGTTCACGTGCAGCAGCGCATGTACAGGGGTGCACGCACGGGCCCACCGCGAGACCAACGGTGAGCAGGGCAGGGTGATCAATCCTCACTGTTAATGTGTGTCGGCAACTCCTCGGAAGGCTAAACGCTTGTCATTGGGATCCTGCTCCCCCTTTCACACCTCCTGACCTGACCCCTTCCTGCACCTGCTGTCCCTGACTCGGATCGTGGTGGGGAGTCAGGTCCACTTCCGTAGGGAAGCCAAACGTTGCAGAGCAGAAACTCACAGGAACGTAGTATCCTTGTCGCCACTGTTAGATCAGAGCCAAGGCTGAGAAGGGCTTATATCTTCTATTTAAGAATAAGCTAACACGACAGCAGGCACAACCTCTGACAGCCAGGCTTAAACTGACCATCAACCCATTCCAGAACCCCCTTCGTAACGTAACATTCCCCACTAGAAGCTGTTGACATCACAGCCACCTAGCTGCATATAAACCATATAGAACAAGTACATTTAAACATTAATCTAACTTGAATAGAAATAATTAATACATGCATTAGTAAACACTTATCACATTGTGAACTACCGATTGCAGTATTGAACAAAAATATTGTGAACTGAATATAAAAAATACCTAATCCTAACAGCCAGACACGGACATCGGCAAGAAGCAGCAGGATCAAGGCAGGAGTACCCCAAATAAAGACCGCCACATATGAGAGGAGAAGCTGCCACTAAGAACGGGACCACCGTGTGCTGTGAGCAACAAAAAAGGGCACAAGCGGAACAAACATAGGAAGGGAATATGACAATGGCAACCATGTATGCACCGGAAGCAGCCACCTAGGGAGTATGAGGTTAGGGAGGGCAGCTGCTACAGATGCAGCGGCTGTGGAACCCAGAAGCGGACGCTGGTGAAGGCCGAGGAGCTCACAGGTCCAGAGAAGGGGTAGGAGCCGAATGTGACATGTGGCACATGCCACAGCGTGCCAGAGCATGCCACCAATCTCTGGACTGGCTGATGTAAAATGTACAGTTTATGGGATTTCAAACACATTCAACAAGTGAAAAATACCCTCTCAATCATTGTGGGATTGTTTTATATTAAAACACTTTCAGCAAATGCATAGTTTAAGCACTTACCATGCCCTAGCATGTCAACAATCTCGGGACTAGCTGATGTCAAATGTACTGTTTAAATGACTTAAAAGACAGTAAACAAGTGAATATAAAGCCTCACAATCATTGTGAGATGTTATAAATCAAATTTTAAAAAATAACAAATTAAATAAATTCCAAGCTCACAACCTAATGGACTGTAGTCAGAAGTTCTACCAGTGCACCAATGCTTTAGACAGGAAGTTTTCTGGTGCTAGTTATTATGACCTAATCAGACGGTAGGGCCTGCAAGTCGCTTTTCAGTGTCAATTCTAATGTGGTATGCCACCTAGATATTTCTTTATATCTGCTTCAAATCTGTTTTTTCATTGCTTCAACATTACGTCAGGCATCTCACCTCTTAGGCTCTTGTCTTATATTTCATAATTTTCAGCAATTGAATGGTTGAAAGCACTTGGAACTCCAGCATGCCACAGCATGTCACCGCTCTTGGGACTAGCTGATGTCAAATGTACTGTTTAAATTACTTCAAATACATTAAACAAGTGTATATAAAGCCTCAGAACCATTGTGAGATGTTATAAATCAAATATAAAAAAATGAAATTAATTAAATTCAGATAGTTCCCTTGAGCTCACACCCTCAGGGATTGTAATCAGGAAGTTCTACCATTGCACCAATGCTTTAAACGTAAAATACTAGGTGCTAGTTCTTATGACTTAATCAGAAAGCAGGGCCTGCATGTCCCTTTTCAGTGTCAATTCTAACGTGGCATGCCACCTAGATATTTCTTTATATCCGCTTCAAATCCGTTTTTTCATTGCTTCAAAATTACTTCAGGCATCTCACCTCTTAGACTCTTGTCTTATATTTCATAACTTACAGCAATTTGAATGGTTGAAAGCACTTGGAACTCCAGCATGCCAGAGCCTGTCACCACTCTCGGGACTAGCTGATGTCAAATGTACTGTTTAAATGACTTCAAAGACATTAAACAAGTGTATATAAAGCCTCACAACCATTTGTGAGATGTTATAAATCAAATAAAAAAAAAAAAAACTCCAATAGTTCCCTTGAGCTCAGAACCTCATGCACTGTAGTCAGGAGTTCTACCAATGCACCAACCCTTGAGATGGAAATTTCTGGTGCTAGTTCTTATGACACAGAGAGCAGGGCCGGCAAGACCCTTTTCAGTGTCAATTCTAATGTGGTATGCCACCTAGATATTTCTTTATATCTGCTTCAAATCCGTTTTTTCATTGCTTCAAAATTACTTCATGCACTTCACCTCTTAGGCTCTTGTCATATATTTCATAACTTAAAGCAATTGAATGGTTGAAAGCACTTGGAACTCCAGCATGCCACAGCATGTCACCCCTCTCGGGACTAGCTGATGTAAAATGTGCTGTTTAAATGACTTCAAAGACTTTAAACAAGTGAATAAAAAGCCTCACAACCATTTGTGAGATGTTATAAATCAAATTAAAAAAAAAAGAAATTAATTAAATTCCAACAGCTCTCTTGAGCTCACAACCTCATGCACTGCAGTCAGATGTTCTACCATTGCACCAATGCGTCTGATGGGATATTTCTTGTACTAGTTCTTATGATCTAATCAGAAAGCAGGGCCTGCAAGACCCTTTTCAGTGTCAATTCTAATGTGGCATGCCACCTAGATATTTCTTTATATCTGCTTCAAATCAGTTTTTTCATTGCTTCAAAATTACTTCAGGCATCTCACCTCTTAGGCTCCTGCATTATATTTCATAACTTACACCAATTGAATGGTTGAAAGCACTTGGAACTCCAGCATGCCACAGCATGCCACCAATCTCGGGACTAGCTGATATAAAATGTGCTGTTTAAATACATTCAAAGACATTAAACAAGTGAAGAAATAGCCTGTGTGTCACCTTGTGGCTGCTAGCTGTCTCTCTCCTGTGCATTACACAATATGGCCTGGGTAGAAGTAGAATCCTCTGATAGCAAGTAAAGCAGAGAAGGGCTTTCAAACATTCTGCAGGACCCCTTTCTGGGAGAGCTGGTGGAGAAAGCAGCATGGGCAGGTCTAAGGCCGTTATCCCATAAACTGGACTTTCTCCTGGGCTGGGTCGCCTTTTCACAAGGGCTGATAACTGTGAGGCCCAGAGCCTGCAAGAGACAGTGGCAGGTGGAACATAAGGCCAGTGGCAAACCACTGTCCGAATCATGCAAAGGACACACAAAATAGTGGCATGCTAAGGGAAAGGCGTGATGGAAGGGACAAGGTGACATACCCATAGCTCTCAACTCACACGCTTTTGGTGGATGTCACCCTCCTTGTAAAGGGCTGACTCACCCGCCAAGCCTCCTGCACACCCATTCTTTCCAATGGGCATCTCACCCGCCAAAAAAGAAATCAGGTGATTTCAACCGCCTTTGCAAAACAAATGGTTGAGAGCTATGCATACCCCTTAGCCCACAGGAAGACCAAGAGGGCACTGAATGGGATTCCAGCAGCACTGAGAGTTCTCACCTTTCTGTGAGCTTGGCCACTCCTCAGGAAGGAGAACCATGCAAAAGACACAATAAGAGCGTTTAGAAATGCAGAGATAGTTCCCTGGTTCACCCCTTTCATCCAGACCTGCTACTCCACCCGAGATCCTTGGATGGGAAGCCCCACTTAAGGCCAAAAGGTACTTGAGCAAGTGACTGCGCACGCCTATAAATAAGGAGGTGAGAGTCTAATTGAAGGCACAATATCCCAAACCTTCTCTGCCGGATAAAGTAGCAGACACTCTGGAGGTGGACTCATTCATGGTGAAGCACACCAAGGACCAGAAAAGGGCATTGATCGCTCATGGATAGAATGCCAGGACACGCTCCCCGATTCCATAGGTCCATTGGCCAAGATCATTAAAATGGTTGACGAGACCAAAGAGGCCCTGCCTATGGATGTGCATATTCTGGTTAATTGGGCACAAAGAGTGGTTTGTTTAACAATGAATACCAACTGTACGATAGCAGCGGAGTGCAGATGATCGATTTTAGTAAAGATTGAACTGAAACTCAGGAAGTTGGCATCCTCTGAGGCCGCTGCAGCAGCTAAAGGGCTTTTGTTTGGAGAAGCTTTTGTCAAAGACATGTCCAGATTTGTTAGCACCTTTGCTGCTCTGGACAAAGGTCAGACATCGTTAAAAAGAGTGTTTGTGCCCTGTGGTCTGCCAGGGCGGCAGAAGCAGAGGTGTCTCTGCCAGCCGCTGAGGCGGCCAGAGGCCCTATATAGCGAACAACTGGTGACAGCAGGAAGACAGAAGGCTGAATCCTTCCTTCCCCTCCCATGGAAGAGGCAGGCGTTGGGGCTGGCACTGCAGCAACAGGTGAGAGTACAGTCGTATGCACACAGCGCAGCAGCAAGCAATGCGATTCCTGCGATAGGTGGTAGGCTAACGATGCACCTAAGCGCTTGGGAGGGGCTTACCGTGGACTCTTTGGTCGCAGAGACTGTGCAGGGGTGTTGTCTGTAATTTTTAAAGCACACTGACAAACGAAACTGCAGCAACCTTTTGCAATTTTAGAGTGTTAGGCAGAATGACATTCAGTACCCTTTGGGAACACTACATGCAATTAAGACTACAAGTGTCAGTACAATTTCACCTTTGGTACAAGTCTGTACTACACAGTTATGTGGTAGCATTGGCTGAGCACCCAGACGTAGCTCAAGAGTTTCAGTGAGCAGTAGAACAAGTTACACAAAGGGACCAACAAATACCTTGGTTCAAACAAACACTTACTCAAGGTTTATTGGTAAAAGAATATACATTTATTTACACTGTCAATTAGAAAACATTACACTAGCAAAAGCAGCTTAATATCATACACTAATACACCACAATACACAACCAATAAGTTACTGAACAAATTCAGCTCCCCTGAAGTGGGAGCAAAATGGCACTTCAGTTACTTTAAAAAGGGGTAAAAAGACAAGGTTATAAGAAATGCAGCCCAAATACATTCATAGGTAGGGTAATGGGTTTCAGTTAACTACAACCAGCAATTCAATTTGATAGGCCTGGGCCAAAGTCAATGGTTCAGAGTCTTTGTATAGGATTGCACAGTTCTTGTAGATAACGGTTAAGTCTTTGCCACGGTTTTTAGAAGAATGTGGCTAGGCAAAAAGTTAGATGAATGTTTAGGGAAGGACCAGCCTTCTAAGAGGGGAAAGTTTCAAAAACATTCTCTGTGGTCGAAAAGATTTCCGGACCGTGTTTGCACAGTGCCTTTAAAGTGAAGAAGAGCTGTAGCGGAGGCAGTTGTTCCTGGCATTTCGAGCAGACCTTGCTGTTCCTGTGCTTCAGTCGTGGGGACAAGAAGGAGGACATCGGGAGGTTCCTGCACTGCCCAGAGAAGAGGCCACAAGCTTGGATAAACGTCGGTTTAAGGTGTGAGTGCCTTAAAGACTACAAACTGGTATCCTTCCCACTGGCTATCCGGTTTTCCACAGCACTCTGTAGAAAATTTGACCAGGAGGGGACGGTTTTCAGGCGGCTTGTGAGTTGGTTGGTCCCACCAAACTCAAGGGAAGAAGTTAAACTTGAAGGGCTTCTCTGTCGATGGAGTTTCAGGCAATTTGGACCTGCAGCAGAGCTTCAGCGGTCATCCAGGAGTTGCAGCAGTCCTCTTCCTTCAGCTCGTCTTCGGTTCTTTCGTTCCAGTGGTCCACTCTGCTTTCCAAGTCCCAGAGACCTGCTTTTAAACAGTTTTCCCCCATTCATTCCAGCCTGGCTGTCACTCACAAAGCAGGGTGGCTGTCCTTGCCGGACAGCCAGCCAGCCAATCACGCCAGAGTGCATTCAGGTCTCCTAGGAGACTAAGCACAGGGAGTTTCGGGCACCTCCTTCACATCCTGCCACCCCACTTCAGCACTGAAACCCGCCAAAGGCCAACGAACAAAGGGACCAAACCTGGTTTGCCGCGCAGAGTTAAAGACAAGGAGGACGTTTCCTAAAAGAAACGGTGAAAAAAGTCGACCAGAGTCTGTTTTTACAGATAGGTCTTGGGCGCCATCTTGAAAAACATGGCTGACCCGATTTTTTGCTACCATTGTTCGCGGTTGGTAAAATCATGGTAGTTTGATCTAAACCACTGCCACCAGCCATTTAAAGTAGGAAAGGGTAACATTTGACTGTTAGATGAGTGTTTTGACTCAGGGGATGCTAGGCAACCCCTCCAGCACTCTATAGGAAGATAGTGTGTGCTGAGTCAGTAAATATAAAGAGACTAGTAAAGTCAATTTAACTTTACATGCTCTGAAAGATGGTAGTCAGTCCCAGAGAAAGTGTTTAAACCTTGGGGAGTCTGAAAGACACCCCTGTGCCACTGCACTGAAGGTGCTGTGAGACACAAAGAAAAAGATGATGCCTATGGAGTTGTTTTAAAACACCATAACCAAAGAACACAAAAGTAAAACAGACATCAAAATACACGTAAGAGTGGGAAAAAAGGCTCACACTCTTCCCAGGTAAAAAAAGCAAATCCTAGAAATCCAGCAAAGTTGCTGGGGGTCTCAAAAGGTAAGGGAAATTAGCACATTTTGAGAATCCTCCCTAACACAGGAGGAGCAAAGCCTCATGGACAAGGAAGTAGGAGAGTTTCTAAAGAAAATGGCGTTAAGGCCAGCGCAGCAGGTGGCGCAACGCTTCCTAAGCAATGTCTTACTGGTGAAACAGAAGCAAAAGGTCAGGCCGGTGTTAAATCTCAGACAATTTAACGCCTTTCTTGTGTACCGACACTGCAAGATGGAGGAAATCCATCTCTTCAGGGACATTTTGCAGAAAGGGCACTGGCTAACCTGCATAGATTAGAGGGATGCCTTTCTAGCAGTGCCCATTCCTGAGATGCACCAGCAATTTTTAGAATTCCTCTGGTGATGGCAAAGGTGGGAGTTTATGTGTCTCCCTTTTCGGACTAAATTCAGCACTGTGGTGCTTCACAAAGCTACTCAGGAGTGAGACTGATTTTATACATCGAGGATATTTGTCTCATGGCACAGGATCCGATGCGGCTGCCAGAGCAAATGGTCCGAATGACGGGTCTCCTAGAGAAGCTGGGGCTTCTCATCAATTGGGAGAAATCCGAGACCAGGCCACAGCAGAATATGGAGTTCCTGCGGTTTATCACAGACTCAAAGCTGGGGCACTGTCTCTGCCCCTGTAGAAAATGAACGACCCTTTGAAACATCACAGTATTGACTTTCCATTAAAGACTAAACTTTACAGTCTCATGTTTGCTCAATCACCTCTTCTGTTTAAAAGTTCTTTTAACTAAGTGATCAATTTTCCATCAATCATATGTCATAACAAGTTGCATTCGTCAGTAAATTTACAGTCACTTATCTAAGAAGGAATCTGCTGAACCTCCAAGGGAACCTGACAGCAGGTGCGGACACTAAACAGGCAGACAACACAGGGCTGATCCCTGCTGGATTTGAAGGCGTTTCATTACAGGTTTTGTTCTTTGCTGTACCCTGTTCGAGATGGAGTCATTCATTAGGAAGCTACAGCGAGACAGTGAAAGAAAGAGGAATTGGGGATGAGGAATTGTGAGGTGATAGGACCATAACGTTGTGATTCATGGACTAGGACAAGTGTCGTGCCTGAGGGCAATCGAGTTTCAAACTGCAAAGACTACATTGACACAGAACATGTTTTGTTTCTTTGATTTGTGTCTAATGTTTTTTTTTTCTTTTTAATATTGCTGCTTGAATTTTAATAAAGAATAGTTTGCATAATACAACCTCTGTGTCTTTAATAGAATCATGACTTTCCTGAAAGAAAGTATGGGCAATATGGACTCTACCACAGTACTAACTGCCTCAATGGAGTTTACCATCAGACAGCATTTCTGGCTAGCCCTTTTTTCTGGCAATGTATTCCATATCGTGTCATGGAGTGCCCCTTACATTTTTCTGTCAACAGAGCGGCCAAGTCTCCCTAAAATCGTGGGAGTCTCTAGCAAAAGGAGACAGACACCTGCACTCTCATATTTGAGCAGGATTTTCTTTCTACATCTGCAAAGATCTTCAGCTGTGCCTCAGACAGTCCCTTTGTTTGTGGCAACACTGGATTGAAGTAAGTAACACACTGCTGAACATAGCACTCAACAGCACATGCTCGTCTGACTGGGGTTAAGCTGTGTCCTATACACCTCGACTGCTGAATTTCCAGCTGATCTCAGTGGCAACTTTGGATAAAGAGGGATACATGGGATAGATAAGATGATCGTGTGTAATTTCAGCACAGGTGGTGTGAGAGAGGCTACACGGCCCATGTGATGGTCTGACATGCATATTCTGGCACACAAACATGACTGTAGTGTTCGACAGGATGTATTCTTGCTTTGCTTCTAAATTTGATTAGAAACCACATCCTGCACTCTCATATGAAGCACAGTTTAGGGTTCCTAAGCCATACCTTTCATTTTTTAAAGTTACATCAGGAAAGGAGAGGACCTTGCAATTCTCTTATTGATTTCATGTGTGGGTTCATCACTACCAGGTCGGTGTTGCGGACCCCAATCAACGTCAATGGATAGGTTTCATGGAGGGACTACTTCACCTTAATGTCTACTTTCCTTAAGCCTCAGCCCAAGGAAAATCCAGACACTTCCCAACAGACTGGTCCCGCTGAATGTCGCTGTGGCTCATATGTCTCACACTATGCCCGACCTCTATTGTCTTTCAAAGGCATGCATGAAATGGACAACTGCCCTCAGGGCCACAGCTTTATGGAAGAAATGGCAGCAATTATATGGCTTTTCCCCTAGTCCATGTTGGCAAGAGAGTAACAATATTCTTATACTGCAGGCCCATGTGAAATATAGCTTTGTCTTAGAATCTATGTATCATATGTTTGTCCTTCTGTAGGCTGTTGATTTCTTTGAGTCATAGATGTGTGTGAATTGTTGCATTTTGATAAGTCGTTCATTTTGTGAGGCCCATTGCTTCCGAGTCACATTTTACATGTTACTGTGTGGGATCTCAGCAGTGGGTCGAAGAATAGAAGAAAAGCATGACAGGGTTTAGTTAAAAACAATATTTCCAGAGACACATGAGCTAGATGGAGCCTGGGGTCCCCTGGTATATTAAACAGGCCAGGCATTTCAGGAGCCACATAAGGAAAGAAGGACGGCCCTTTACCCTGGAATAGGGGTTGCAGAGAGTGGGGGCTCCCAGAGCATTGATATGAACAGAAATGCGACATTCACGAATAGAGTGTGAGGTGTTCCTTGGTCTGTTGTGGTGTCGTCATGTCCACCTTTACATTTTTCATCATCCTGTCATGATCGTGATGGGCCCAAACCCCCTACTGCCAATTTTCCAAGGGTCATTTCTTCGCACATCACTCCTATTAGAGCACTTGATTGCAACTGTCAGATTACATTGTCACTGTCCGTTTCGATGCAGTGGCTGGCAACCCCATGGACTACCTGCTGGGTTATCCAGGTCTTCGGGCATCGACATCCGAGGCAGTGGAAGTTGAGGCGAAAGCTCTGGTCAGCATGGTCAGATCGATGACTCCTCTAAAATATATATCACTTTGATTGTCCTGCTGGTATTTAAATTAGTTTTCAGCTGTGTTCACTTCGTGATTGTCGAGCTGGTGTTTAAATTCATTTTCAGTTGTGTGCACATCTTGATTGTCCTGCTGCTGTTTTAATTCGTTTTCAGCTGTGTGCCCATCTTGATTGTCCTGCTCCTGTTTACATTTATTTTTAGCTGTGTGCATAACCTGTTTTTCATGAGAATTTGTTAACAAGCCACCCCTCTGTACTCTGTCTAGTCTGCTACCCGTTCCCTCCCCCTTCCTCAGTCCCATTGTCCCTCTGTGCTGGAATTCCCCTCAGCCATACACCCGCTACCTCCCCTTCCTCTGCGTGTTCACTGTTTTCTTTCTGTGCATATTACCTCCCCCAGCTCCCATTGTTTTTCTCCCAGTCTGGTTCCCTGTCTCCCCCCTTTACCTTCTGCTCTTGCTGCTCCTCTGCGGCCTCAGCCTGGTAAAGTGTACCTCACTCTCTGCAGTTTGCTATGGCGCTATCTATCTCTCCTATCTTCTCAAGCTGCTTCTCTATCTCTTATCCTTCACCCCTTACTAAGTCTGTCAGGAAGAACCTCAAGAAGGACATACTGAGCTCTAACCCAGGCCTTCCAATTGCAGGCACCTACGTCATTGCCTCTGCCAGAGAGACTCTCACAGACATACTCAATGTCTTTCCCTCACCTGTCCTATGGACTCTCCATATGATTGCTCTTCTCTCTCCTTTCTCTTCTTCGCCCATCAATGGTGGCACCCGTTGGGAGATCTTTCTTGCCCTCTCCACCTCCAGGGTCATCATCAATGTCTACTGCAATGGTACCATCATGGTCCACGGTACTCAACCCAACCTTCTACTCTTTGATAGGCTCCTCCCCCACCTTATCAACCTCCCTCCGCCTTTTGCACCAGCTCCTTCAGCTGCCCTGGCTCCCATGCCAGCTGTGCCCACGTTGGCTCCCTTGCCACCTCCTTCCCACCCCTCTACCCTCGCCATGGCTTTCTTGCCACCACCCCACACATTGACAACCCTGTCTGCCTTCTCCTCTTGGGTGAACCAGTCACCCACTAACACTGTATCTGGGGCTCCCTTGCCCCCTGTGGTGCCTCTCGCACTGGTTCCCTCCTCACCCATTATGGTCCCGGCTCCCTTCCCGGCTTGGCTCCTCTGCCCCCTTCTACCTCTGTCCCTCAGGCACTATCGTCACTTAGGGTTGCCCACTGTCCCCTGCTCCCCCCGTAAGTCTTTCACTGATTGCAATCTGCTCCACTGTTACACTCACCTGGCTCCCACAGGGGCGTCAATCGGACCCGGACAGCTGCGGTCTCCACCCACGTGATGCGTAGTGCAGCGATGACTGACTGGATCTGCCCTCCTAATCTTGTCTGCTTAACCCGTAGAAATATTCTCCTGCGAGTGGAGAGATGGATTTAGCCACTTGTGGATTCAAGTGATGGCACCCTCACAGTCCTCCCCAACTAATCACCTCCAAAATGCCCTCACAGCAATCTCACCTTATATTCTTGAAAGATGAGCTCTCCATCCTGCGTGGATTTGCAGGGGTGCGTCGATTCCAGTTACTTCACTGGTTTGAAGGCTCGGGAGAGTTCCGGAGAGTATTGACTCTGAGGTTCCTGGTGAGGACCAGTAAGTATTAAGCTCATAGAGTTCAATATGTCCAATGTTCACTCTTGTTCCCCCCTTCCTTTCTTGTCTTGCAGCTGGCTTGTGAAAAGATGCTCTTGTGGCAGCTGGTGGCGCTCAGGTAAGTGTCTGTATTACCCGGCGCTGTCCGGTAAATGTTGCACGAGGAAAACGTGTTGTTTTGTCTCTCTTTACAGATGCGCCACGTGAAAATATGGAGAGTCACAAAAGGATGCCTCTGGTGGTAAATCAGGTAAGTCTATGGTTGTAAGACTTATATTTGTTGGTTCCCTCGGCTCACCTTGTGGTTTTCTTTTGTCTCCTAGGTGCCGAAGTTCGGCGAAGAAATGATGGAGGCAGCGTCGACCTGAAGGATGCTGTGAAGACTGGTGAGTATGGCGCTGCGCTGCAGCTGGAGGTGCGGCGCGTGCAGAAATGATGTTCTTTACAGGTCCGGAGACAAGATGGATCCAGAATCAGGTGTGGAATAGAAATAAGTTTGTTTTCTAACCTTGTCCCTTTCTTTAATGTTTGTTTTAGGAGCTCCGGATTCGAGGCGGGCGTGGCAGAAGACTGGATGCTGGCTGCAGGCACGGTGAGTGTTACGCTGCTGGCCTAAGGCGCCAGGACTGAACCCAGATAGCCCCTAGCCAGGGCTGCTGAGGTTTTACTAAATGTCTAGATGCCTGCTCCCGGGGCTGATGGGCTTGGTCCGGATGCCTGGGGGTAGGCATCATGACATCCACATTGCCATGGTAGGCACTTGCTCAGCTGTCAAACACTCCTCTGACATCTGCAACCTCCTTGAACTCCTGGATTGTGATGTTCTTGCCATCACTGAAACCTGGTCCAAGGATTGCTCTGTCACAAGTTTTGACACACTTCTCCCAGAAGGCTACACAATACTCTCTCTTCCTAGACCAAACAGACCAGGTGGGGGAGTAGCATTGATCTTCCCTGAGTGTATCCCTGTGTCTGTCATTCCCACTCAAGCCTACTCATCCTTTTAGTGCCTGATCTGTAGGCTTTCCCTCTCTCCAAGCTCTTCACTGCTGCTGTCCACCTTCTATCGGCTACCTGGTCAGCCCTCCCTCTTCCTTTTGTAATGAGCTGACCTGGCCTCCTCTCTCCTTTCCTCCTCTTCTCATCTCCTACTGCGTGATCCCAACATCCATCACGACTCACCTGATTCCTTAAGACCTTTATGCAACCTTTGTGTCTCTCTGTTTCTTTCCATCTTACCATCTGGCGCAACGAACAGCGCTGGCCACACTTTGGATGCTCTCTTCTCAACTGAAATTCCGCTATCTATCCTTCTTACTACTTCTCTCTCCTGGAGTGATCAGTTTCTCCCCTCTTCTCACTTGAAGCTCTCTTCTCCCCTTGCATATGTAAGCCCGGCACTGCCTCCTGTCTACAAGGTCATCTGACCCATGAAAAGAGTCTCAGTAGCTGCTTTTGCCTCCACCTATTATGCTCCTTTCGCTCCTGCGACTGACTCCCACCCTGCCACAGCCCTCCCAAACTTAAACCTGTCTGTTTCCAATACCCTTTATAGCCTTGCCTCTGAAATGAGGGTACGACTGAAGCCTACCAAAAAGTACAACTCTTAGTATGACTCCAAATCAGCTTCCCTTAAACACAAGTGCAAGGCAGCCAAATGGAAATGGGATTCCTCTGGCGCACCCTCTGACAAACTGGCCTGCCGCCTCATCCAAAGGCAGTATAGATTCTGCATCTGCTCCCAGAAAAGAGTCTTTATACAAGCCCGCATCTCTGCGGTATCCAATAACACGGACACACTTTTCAAAGTCTGCAAGGAATTAGCCAACCCTACCGCAACCTCCTCCACCATTGCACCCACCCAGGCATTTTGCTCGGTCCTGGCTGCACACTCACCTCAAATACAGTGGATATCATATCCTTTCTCTCTTCCTCACCACCTCATGTAGCAACATCTCTTGTACCACCCTTGGCTAGCTCCACCTCTCCCCTTCTTCTCCCTTCTGTCTCCCCTGTCACAACTGAGGAGGTTACTAGACAAGTCTGGTCTATGAAAGCCTCCTCCAAACAGGTGGACCCCTGTCCCTCCAAAATCATCAAGGATAACATTGACTCTCTCCCACCAGCCTTGGCTGACCTCTGCAACATCTCCTTTGCCACTGGAGATTTCCCCACCACTGCTCTTAAGCACTCCCTTGTGCACCCTCTCTTGGAAAACTATCGCCCGATCTCTACCACTCCTTTCCTGGGCAAACACCTGGAGAAGTTTGCTATTTCCCAGCTTACCCTCCGCACTGAATCTGTTGGCTCCTTCCAAGACTACCAGTCTGGTTTTAGAACATCCAAAGGAATGGGAACTGGTCTTCTGAACACCCGTGAAGAAATGCTCTCAAATCTTGGTTCTAACTCTCCCTCTGTCCTCATTCTACTTGACCTCTCCTCTGCCTTCGATACGGTGAACCACAACACACTAATCGCATGTCTCTGAGATACCCTGTTCATCACTGGTCAGGCCCTGGCATGGCTAACCTCCTTTCACTCCGACAGCCCATCCCAGGTGGAACTGGGGTCTTTCCTCTCCCCTATCACTCCCTCTACTTGCGTTTTTCCCCAGGGATCTGACCTACCCCCATGGATTTTCAATGGCTACATGGCCCTCCTGCCCCGTATGATAGCCACCTTCACCTCCAACGTTCAGTGTTACACGGATGACACACAGCTCTCCTTCAAGCTACCTTCGGCCTCTTCCTCTTCCTCACTAATACCTGACTGTCTGGCCGCAATTCATTCGTGGTGTGCTGTAAACGACCTCTGAACAGCATCCACAGCAGAATCACTCACCTGCCACAGCAATGAGGGTTTCATGGCCATTTCAGCACCAGAGGCTTAGGCTTCCTCAGAGGTGTACTCACAGACACCCCTGGCCAGGATGGTCTGTAGCACCAGTGGATTCTCATGGGCTACCACACCACGTCCTCCACCACTGCATCCAATGCCTCATCACCTGCACAAATAAAAAAAACTTGAATACAAATGTTAATAGCATAGGCCACACACATAGGTATTGCAATGTTGTCAGCCAACACATGAACCTGCCATGTCACACATGACACAAAGTCAGGCATGCACGCAGTGTCAATGAAAGGGAAGGGGAGCCTGAAAGCAGATATGGATGCGTGTCAAATGGCAAAATAACACATATACTGCAGAGCACCTGCATCACACACAAGCATGTGACTGGCATAGTCCTTCCACAAACATGACCGATGCCAATACACAGATGGCACGTAGCATAGCCATGCCAGATTGTCAACCAGCCTCAGATGGAAGTTGAATACTACTGACCATAAGCCATGTACAATGCATGTCAGATGACATTTCATGGAATTCACTATTAGAAAACACACATGTGTCACAGGGTGCAACAACGCTAGGGTTTTGTAATACAGTGAAGGCAGGCATACAGATTCAATAATGCTAGGTCACATTGACATCACGCAAGTGAATAGGCATATTGAAGGGGATAGCACGGTTTAGAAGTGTGTGGGTGCAGTGCAGTACATGGGTACGGCCTCAACTATGAATAAAAACATAGATCCAGTAATGTCAATGTGGTGGCCTGATGACAGTGTAGGGGTAAGTGCCGTCATAATGTGTAAAGTGTTGGTAGTGGGTTGTAGGGATACAGTAAACCCCACCCCTAAGGGCGGGGGGTGGCTGCGAGGCAGTGCATGGGTTAAAATGGTTGCTCAGAGGACCGTGTTGTAGCAGACAGTGTGGGCAGGTGGCAAGTGCATTCTCTCAGTCATCTGGGACTACAGCAGGGGAGGGGAGGAGAGAAAGCACAACACATGAGGAAGCATCAGATGTGCCTGCAGACCTGGAGAAGCTATACCTGCAGTTACATAGAGGCAGGGAGGCTGTACCAGAGGGAGGCCCCAGTTCAACACAGTTGTGAAACACAAACTAATTTCCATGAGGAGTTTCTGGCCCTGAGGGAGTAAGAAAGGGATGATCAAAGACCATGAGAATGAAGTAAATACTGGAGGTGGAGTTGAAGGAATTGCTGGCCCAGGACCCATAGGGACTTGCTAAGAATGCACAGGGTTCAGGAATGAACATTCATAGCCACTGTGAGCCTGTGCCATCATCACAGTCCTAGGGGATACCTTGCACCAAGCCTAAAGAACTTTTCACACAGTCCAGGACTGGCAGAGTTGCAGAGGGAAGAGTGTAGAATCACAGAAATCCTGGTAAAGCCTGTTGCAGTAGTCCACCATAGGAATTACCAGTCCTCTGGAGACAGTGAGCTGCTGGGGATGGAGAGGAAAGGAAGAATGCCTCTGAGGAGGAGCAACTTGCAGGGTGACCTCACAGAGACGTCAGTCATGTGACGATAGAAAACGACTGTTGAGTGGAAGATCATCACAGGCTATCCGCGACCACAGGTTGGAGAAAGAATAGGGCCAAGAGAGGCTGGACAGAGAGTGTCATGGAAGGAGGGAGCAGGTGTGATGAGGAGGATTGCCTCGGTGTGCAGCACATGGTTTATATGCAGTCTGCATGACAACAAGCACGTATCAGTCCAACATCACATGGGTCACACATGGCAGTCATGACAATGTGGTCTGAACTGGCAGACAATCATAAAACATCACCCAAGCAACATACACATGGCCTGTACACACACGCATCACCACTCACCGGACATTCCCACATACATTGGCAGGTCTCCCACGCCTTGGATCTGCTCCACTGCAATGAAATCACTAGCGATCTCCTCATGTCCAGTGAGTATATCGTCCTCTGATGGTGACCCACTGTCAGTCACCAGAGTAGAGGCGAACTTTGTAGCCAGCTTGTCTTTTGCTCGGTGTCGAAAGTCATTCCAATGCTTCACAATATCACCAGCTGTGCACCTCTCATAGTCCAAGGCGCTAATACGGTCCGCGAGGCACTGCCAGTGGGTAATGCGCTGAGCAGGTGTATGTGTGCTCCCTGCCTGCACCAGCATGTCACGGCCATGTTCCAACATGTAGTCCACCAGCATGTCCAGTTCCTCATCGCAGAAACTCCTCTTTCTCGACGTGTGGGACTTCTGTGCCGTGTCTGGGGTCTTATCCTGTACCGCTGGAGCATGCTTCTGCTTCTTGTGAGGTGGTGCAGACCCTGAGTGGCTTGTACCGCTCTGGTCAGTAGGGGTTGGAGTACAGGTGGACTGGCCTATGGAATCAGCCACCAATGTAACTACAGAAGGTCAGCTTGCAGGTATTAGTAGCTGGGTGCTGTTGCCAGGACTCTGCGCCACACGTGTCTTGGCCTTAGTGACAAGGGACTTGGCCCTGAGCCACACTGGGCCGGGACCAATCCAGTCCTGGCTGGGTAACCCAGAGCCAGAGCGCTGGTTGCTACAGATGCCCCTGCAGCTTCCAGACCCTGGTCTGTGTGAACAGCAGATGACACTGCTGCTCCAGATCCCCGGGTGCCGGTGCCTGGAACTTGCACCACACGTGTCTTGGCCTTCGGGACATGGAAATCGGCCATTGAGTCACCCTGTCCCTGTGCCGGGACTGCTACCATCTGGGCTGGCTGACCCTGAGTCTGGGTAGTGGTAGCCCTGGCTGCTCTGGACAGCAGATGGCACTGCTTGTCCGGGACCACAGGTGCTGGGTATGTCAGCAGCTGCTGCATCTCCCTGCCCCGGTTGGGTGTGGGGCATAGTTCTCCCTGCATGGCCCTGGACACATTGTCCACGTGGGCCACCTTGGCCACCCTGGCCACGTCACCCACCTTGGTCAGCTTGGCCACCCTGGCCACGTCGCCCACCTTGGCCACCTCTGGCAAGTCGGCCACCTTTGCCTCCCTTCCCACTTGTTGCCCTCCCACTCATGGCACTGATGGAGTAGCGCAATGGGAGGTGCAGCCAACAATTGTCCTGGGCAATTGGAGTGAGGGGGCAGGATACGTGATGGAAAACGTACCACTGTGCTCCAGAAAGGCTCAATGTGACCCCTGGTGAAAAAATAACAGGTCGCGCAACGCTCAGGCACCCGAAAAACAAAAATCAATGTGTACGCGACCCCTCAGTAGCCCACGTGTGAGTAAAAGACATCCTGCAGTACACTGTGTCACCCAGCAACACAAAAAATGCATACGCGTGGTACACTTAGGCTACTATGACCTCGAAAATGGGGTATGTGACACAAAGGGGCAACCACAGTGGGAAAAATGCATCTGTCACCGTCTGTCTCGTAGAACGAAAAAAATCACACGTGTGTGTGCAACTCCCCTCCCAAAACAAGAAGTATGCACTGCCACAGTAATGAACTATTCACGTGTGAACCCACAAATATATGAAGTTCACGCGTCCATCGTCCATCGCCACGAAAAGCACATACAGTGCACTGTTGTCCTATGCAGACCTTTAACCCGATACTGAACGGCAATGCCCAACGTCCAGCGAGTTTCACATAACTTATGCGATTAGGGCCTTTCCTCTGATTACATGCTAGCGCACTGTTTCCGCACGTGCGGAGTCACTCTGTTTCCAGCCAGACATGCAAAAGAACACAGAAAACCCACGCTCCTGCCTACAAGGCCATTTACCTGCCTCCAACTGCCCGAGCTGCCTCCTACGAGCCATCTGCTACTGCCAGCCCACTCTGTGTGCCTTCTGCCCACATGCCCTGCATTTTGGTGCCTGCTCTTCAGCCATTGCCAGTGATCCTGTTGTTGTGACCACCTCTGCTGATCCTGAAGACTCCTGACTGCCATACCACTGCTCCACAGCCCAGCCCCAGGACCACCTTGCCCACCCATACCTGCCTCAGGTGTTGCCATGTCTGACGCCACACCATCTGAGGCAAGTGGCAACCCCCCGGCAAAGAGGCAGAGGGCTGTCAGCTTCTCACCCAGGGAAGTTGGCATCCTGGTGGAGCAAGTCCTGGGGCATCATGATGCCCTCTTCCACGGCCCATCGCAAGTCGGCAATGAAGGACGGAAGAGGATCTGGGGGGACATCGTGGGTGCCATCAATACGGAGGGGGTGGCACCCCGTGACTACCATCATGTCCTCAAGCTCTGGGAAGACTTCAGGTCCAGGACCCACAACAAGGCCCGGTTCCTCATCAAGGCTGGTGATGATCGAGCAAGGTGCCGGGGCCGGTTGACCACCGATGAGATGAGGGTCCTGGAGCGCTTCTACCCAGCACTGTACCCCCAGGTCTTGGAGTTGCTGCTCCATCTGGAGGCGACTGGTAAGTGTTCATTTGTTCTTGTCCACCATAGTGCATGTGAATGTTGACGTGTGGCTGGAGTATGCACCTTGGCCTTATGTCTGGCATGCTTCTTTCCTGTACAGATGTCTGTGTGCATGTCCCTGACAGTGCTGCATGTGAGTCCATTCAAGCGTGTCCCACATCGATGGTGTCTGTGTTGCAATGCGTGAAGCGCACCGGCATGTAACGATGCGCACATATTTGCATACCTGTTTCTGGTCTGGGGCATGCGAGAGGTGTGACACATGGCTGCTTATGTCACCTGTTAAGACGGATTTCTGAACTCTGTCCTGGTGGCGCAGAAGTTCAGAAGGCCAACCTAATTACTTGGAACAGGGTAACCTCTGGACAAGCCAGACCAATCAAGGTAGCGATCGCGGCGGTCAAGACTAGGTCTCAAGAGGGGTGAGGGTGACTGAAAGCCCGCAATGAGCACACAAAGCAAGAGCGCTTACAAACTACTCCAAACAGTTGTTATATCAAAAATAGATACACATTTATTTTAAGTCCTTTAAAATAATGACCGTAGCGAGAAAATCACAATATCACAATATTAAACCAACACATACCATATCAACACAATATATATACAAATACACAGTCGCAAGCGTTTAAAGCACGAAATATGTAGTCCACCTGCCAGGGAAGGAAAACAGGCAGTGCGATAATGCTTTCGACTCAGTTCGCCTTCATAGGCACCTAACTAGATGGAAGTCCGAGCCCTGCGAAGAGTGGAGCCTTGTGCTCAAAGTACCTGCCACGCCGGTGCCGACGGGCACAAGGGGAAGCTCTTCGGAGGAAGTCAGGCGGTTCACGTTAGTGCACAGCAGAAGAAGAACAGGTTCCGCAACTCAAGCGCAGCCTTCACAGCGGGCAGAAGCAGAGCGCGAGCGCGGCAAAAGGGTGCTGTTTTTACACAGCAGGGAAAAGCAATGGGATACTGCAGGAGGGCGACCAGATCCTAGATATACTACTCACCGGTCCCCGAAGCAAGCAGACCCAGGCTTCTCCACGATAGTTTCAGCAGCTGGCAGGTTCAGAAGAGCAGGGAACACCTCGTAGTCGTGTAGAGCAAAAAGACGTCCCAATCGACGAAACCAGCACAGTTTTGTTGCCGCACAGGACAACGGAGCGGCCGTGTGTATTCGAGCCAAATGAACCCTCCTCCCTTCAGACCTGGGGACGCCAAGCGTACAAAGCGTGGGAGAGGGACAAGGACTCGCAATACAACACAACCTGGCGGCGGTTGCAGAGCCAAACTCCTTTGTAAGCTGGTCAGTCAACTGGATGGCCCAGAGACGCTTCCGAAGGCTTACTTGGCAGGAGATGGTTGAAGATGCCGGGAATAGCTGTTCCTGCTATTCCAAAGGTCGAAGCACCAGTACAGGCCTTCTGGTTCGATCCAAGGAGGAAAGGGTTTCACAGGACGACAGCAGTGCAAAGGAGGATTCCTTCAGCGGGTCACCAGCGATTCCTCGGTCCAGCCTCTTGGTTGCAGGATACTTGGCTCCTGTATTCCTTCGTTCGTGAGAACTCAGGAGATCGACATGGTAGTGGTGTTTCCAGCCCCCTCTTATCCACGGTTCCCTTCGCGCCAAAACGGAGGGGAGCCAATGGGAGATCCGCTCATCAAAACACATACCATACGTGGACCAATCACGGACCACGGTGGTCCCAGGCATTCACACCACCCTAGACTCTCTGGCACCCAGGATGTGTATTGGGACCAGACATCCCAGCCCACACCCTGGAGGCACACAAACGACATGTAGAAGCCCGCGAAAGCAACCACGTTTCGCGGGAAAGTACATGCCCAAATAAGGAAGGCCCCGGGTCGCCGGACCTGGGGAAGGTGAAGGGAGCAAGACGGACAGTGGACAGGACAAAGGAGCCTCGCGGCCTGGCCATTTTGGGAGCCAGGCCACCATTTTGGGTTCAGTGCAAAAACGTGCTCAGAACGCCAAAAGGAGCTCAAAATAAACAATACGATCGCTGCCACCATTCCAGTCCCTGAATGACTTGCACCGATCAAATACCATCCTAAAAGAGTATCTAGGGCCTGTAGAAGGCTAGAGACCCAAGAGAGCTGTAACTTAGCTTACAGTGCCCTCTTGTGTCGTGTTGCACTAAAGCTGCGACACGATAAAAGAAACTACGGGAAACCACGTTCCCCGGTACTGACTGTCTTAAGGGCATGTCAGTTTCCCCGTAAGAAAGGAGCGAAAGCCCAGAGAAGTGCGGCAGAAGGCTGTACTTCTCTGGCAAAGTCAAGAACAAGGTTAAAAACAATAGCAAAAAGTTTAGGGGTTGCCACATGGAAGGAAAATTCCCTACAATTACGAAATCTTTCCTAACATCACCATCATGGACATGCATGTTGTACATGTGCGTGTGTCTGAGTAGTGAGTGTGTGACTGCCCAACACTCCGCACGTATGTTACTTGAGTTCTTGATTTGTGATTGCCTGCCGCTGCCAATTTGCCCTCGAGTGCACTGTGACGTGATAGCGCCATGGCCTGCCTCATGACTGTCAGGTGATGTGTGTGAATGAGATGTATATGTCCCAGGATGTGTGTTGTCTGAATACACAATTATGATCTTGTGTCAGTGCCTTGTCCATGGATGTGAATGTCTGTTGGGAATGACAGACATGTTTGTGTATGTGTGTGAATGGCACTTCCCTGTGTGTATTAGATGGTGATGATGGTTGTGACCTTTGACAGTGCCACTGATGTACATTTGCATTGTGACAAACACACATACCCACATATGTTCAGTAGCCTGATGTTTGTGTTCTATGTTTCCCTATCCACAGCGACGGTGGAAGAAGAGGGCGGAGAAGGCGCTGTGGAGCAGCGCAGCAGGGATGCCTCCACCAGGCACAGATGCAGGGCCCAGTCCTCCTCCCAGGTACCGGTATCTTCTGGGAGTGAGGAGACTGGTGCTGCATCCACGACAACGGCCGCAGCTGGTGAGGGGAGGCCCAAGAGGGTGAAGTTGGTTGTGGGCACTTCGGCAGTGGGAGGGACAGTTGAGCCCACGCAGGGGCAATCCGATGCGGAAGACAGTGGGGAGTCATCCAGGTTGTTGGTGGTGGAGGAGGAGGCCACATCAGCCCAGCACATGGGGCTTGGCAGGGGTGATGAGGTAGGTCTGACTGGTGCAGTCCAGGATCAGGGGCTGGAGGCAGTGCAGGTCACCGTGGAGGGGCCTGTGACTGATCTTGTCCCCGGAACTGCAACTGCACCAGCATGCACCTGCGGGCCTGCCTCATGCCGGACCCATCCGCATGTGGCGGATGTATCCATGCAAATGGATCTTCCACTGCCTGCGGATGAAGCAATTCGTGACAGGGTGGAACCGTTGCTAGCCGGTATTGCGAGGCGTACAGCCAGATTTCGTGATGATGTGCAGGCTTCAAATAGGGGGCTTGCACATCATCAAGATGAGGTCTGTCGCCTCATTAACTGGCTAGCTCAGTTCCTGATCACAAATCTGGTATGTGTGCTGGCTACTGCTGCAACCGACCTCCTCCTTTTCCTCCTCTGTGCGTCAGTCGTCCTCCCTGCCATCTTCCACCCCAGATACCACCAGGGCCCCCTGTGTTCCTGTCCCAACCCCGACAGCCCATCACATCCCTGCCACAGTCGGGAGTCGAAGGAGGATCAGCAGAGGGTGTCACCGCAGCGACAGGAGCTATGGCAATGGAGGAAGTGCAGGCACCAAGCAGCAGGGCACGTGCACGACGGCCCCAGGTGGTGTCATCATCCCGGAGGCTGTCCGTGTGGCGCAGGCACCAGGCATTTTGGCAGCAGCAGGCTCAGGGTAGGATGCAACAGGACTCGGGCGTTTATCATCAGAGGGAGAGGTATGGGCCATCAGACATGTGGCAAACGTGGACCTTACAACAAGGATGTCTTCCGTGTTGGAGTGTTTGGGCCAGTAAATCGGGGCAGAGCGGCAGCGGGCACAGGAGGCGCACCTCACCATGGCCAGGGCGGAGAATTCACTGCGTCGGGCAGAGAGGCGGGCGAAGGTCCTCGAGGAGACTAGCGGGGAGTTCGAGAGGATCATGGAGGAGTCCCTGCAAGCCCTCGAGGGGGAAGCAGAGGCACGCCTACTGGAAGTAGACACAGTGTTTGATGATGCCCTGGCGGAGACTATGAAAGAGCATGGTGAGGAGATGGACTAGCCCGCTGACCTTGTATACAGTTCTTTAGGAGTAGGTTTCATTTGTTTTTTTCTTTTTATTTGGAGTTCCTGGACTTTGCTCCGCATCTTATATATATTTATTTTTGTATTTTATTTTTAGGATTTTTCTACATGTTTTGGGACCATGGATTTTGGATCTTTGTAAATATTTGGATTTTAATTTGAACAGTTTTTTAACCATGAAGGAATGGTATTCACATGATATGTGATTTCATTTGCACACACGTTAATGGACAAGGACCACATATTTGACTCTTTCATTTTTTACATCACATTGATTTTGGTTTTCACTTTCTTTTGGTTTTTGATTTGGTTCATGCATGTTTAATTTGATGTTATTACTGTGTGTGACTTAGATACATATTTTTTTATATAATTTTTTAACTTTAAAATCGAAGTGGTGTCTGGTCTCAGCGGTTTAGTGCATGTTTCACTCCTCCATGACTCATTTGCATGTTCCTGCTGTTCACCAATGTTGTTCATGTGTGTGCACACATGCATGCATGTGTGATGTTAGGATTTACATGACATGGGGCATGTATTAGGGAGCATGACCAATGGATGGGTGTTGAGGTGCACCAGGGGGATGCAGCGTGTGGTGGCCTTTTTGTTGGCATGTGCTGCATGATTGTATGTTGGTCAAATGTGTTTTGGAGTAGGGGGTGCGGACATGAGGTGGGGCCTGCCTGCAGGTTGTCGTCACTGGAGAGAGGTGGGGACATTAGGCGGGGCCCACCTGCAGGTTGCCGTCACAGGTGGGGACATGTGGCAGGGCCTGCCTGCAGGTTACTGTCTCTGGTGGGAGTTAGGGGCATGAGGCGGTGCCTGCCTGCAGGTTGCCGTCATAGGTGGGTACATGTGGTGGGCCTGCCTGCAGGCTGCCATCATAGGTGAGGACATGAGGCGGGGCCTGCCTGCGGGGTATGGGCAAGGGTGATGGGGTGGCTATGTGGTGTGGCCTGCCTGCGGGGTGTGTTCACAGGGGATGGTGGGTGTCCCATGTGGCATGGACTGCCTGTGCGGTGTGGTCACGGGTGATGGGGTGGCCATGTGGTGTCGGCTGCCTACGGGGTATGTTCACGGGTGATGGTGGGGGTCACATGTGGCATGGGCTGCCTGCGGGGTATGTTCACAGGTGATGGGGGGCCATGTGGTGTGGGCTGCCTGCGGGTATGGTCCAGTGGTGGGGTCTGTCTGTCCCGTGAGGAGGTGTCTGCTTCCAGGGGAGTTGTGCATGTATTGTGGTGTATCCACGGGCCTTCAAACGTGATTTGGCTGGTGCGAACGGGATATGTGATTTTGCTGGGGCGCGGACGGGGTATGCGCAGGCCTTCCCACGCGATTTGGCTGGTACGAGCGGGGTACACGATTTTGCTGGGGTGCGGACGGGGTACGCGCTGCCCTTCCCATGCGATTCGGCTGGTGTGAGTGGGGTACGCGATTTCACTGGGGTCCGGACGGGGTACGCCTTCCCACGTGATTTGGCTGGTGCAAGCAGGGTATGCTCTGATTTTTCACACAACCACGATGGGGGGGCTGTGTGCTGGGCCATGGACGGCCCCGGGCCTTGCGCCGTATTAAGCTTTTCCCTGGCTTTTTCCTGCGCATTGGGGGCATTACTGGCACTGCTTGGTGTTTATTGCACCACGGCAACTGATGCCTTGGAAAATCCATGAATACGTGTGCTGTGCAATTGCTGGTTTGCGCCACAGCTGGTGCACATGTGGCGTACGCTCCTTCTCGGCGCACGGCACTTGCACTGCTTCTGTGCTGGATTCTATGAATTGGGCCCTAAATCTGAAGATTTAGCAACATTTGTATATGATGTTTTCATAATCGTGCATATACTCTGATATATAAGTTATAAATATTATCAGTAGGTTATGGTTGTACTGTATTTATCACAGTTCGTACAGTCCAGTGTGAAACGCATGAATTAATGTACAAACACACACACTTTAATATTGCGACCATACTGTTTTGGAAAACATGCACAGAAATACATGTTTGACAATTAAAGCCTTATACACAGTAACAGATTTTGGATTTAACTGTTTTTTAAATTTAGTATTATGCAAGAAAAGCACAAGATGCAAATACTTACGGCGTGCAGTTTGTTTTAAGATGTAACTTAAAATAAAAAAGGGACCATCATTGAACGATGTTATAGTTCACATTAGAGATAGAATTTAAACAGTTTCATAAATTGCGATGTAGTTGTGTAGTGGTTAACGAGCTAGGCCTGATAGCACTAAGTCTTGAGATCTAATTCGCGTGGAACCTTTCATTTTTATTTTTACAAAAAAAGGATTATAATTGGCGCTTCCCATTTTTATTTTTAAAAAGGAGGATTATAATTTGAAAAACGAAGAGACAGACGCCACATCTGATATTTGTTTTACCATGGCAGGTGAAACCTTTTTTTGGCGAGGCATGTGACACCTGCCAGTGGCACGTGTCACTTGTGGTGACGTCACTGGCATATGCCACAAGCCATATTCGGCCCCTGCCCCTACTGCAGGCCCCTGCGCCAGAGAAACCTATTAAAGGTAGCTTAGACCTGCTGCTGCACGTGACCGTATCCTTTTTGATTGGACAGCTGCCTTCCCAGGCTGCTCACTGACCAATCACTGCAAGTAGCGTGGTCGCAAGAAACGGCAACATCATTTCCTTGGTAACGCTGCTTCTTTAATCGAGTCACAGGTGTGTGCCCAAAACTGTCAGCAAAACTGTTAGCCTGTTTAAACAACAGATCTTCCAAAGTGACCCCTTCGCCATGAATAGAACTACCATTCCAATGTATTACAGAACCCACCTCAAGTGTGTTATTGAGATCATTTGGCATCAGCTCTGTGGTGTTGGTCTTTTAAGAATACGCGTCATGACTTCGTCATGACTCACTGCCAATAAAAGGAGCTGGTTGTGGAATAGACTCGTCAGTTTGGACGCGGGAGTGAAGGGGGGAGGAGCCCGTGCGCTCTGCTGCACAAGAAGTTCTTTCCCCCAGGCAGCCCGTGACTTCTTCCACTCGGCGGAGCTAGCAGTGAACCCTAGAGGGTTCTTTTGGCGGTCTCTGTCTCCATCAAGTGGTAGTATGTGGCGCTCGTCAAAATCTGCTTCCATGAACTTAATTGCTTGCTGTTCTCTCTGCTTGATTGTGGGCACCTGGCCCAGCTGAGCTTCTGGTGTCTGTTTTACACCCCAGCAAAGAGCTTTTTGCACAATGTACACACTTTCCAACTGCCCTTTTTAGGGCAAACCTGAGCTGTTCTCCGCTTTGTAATTGCCCTTTTCAGGGCATTGCTGTTCTCTGCGCTTGATTGTGGGCACCTGGCACAGCTGAGCTTCTGGTGTCTGTTTTACACCCCAGCAAAGAGCTTTTTGCACAATGTACACACTTTCCAAGTGCCCTTTTTAGGGCAAACCTGAGCTGTTCTCCGCTTTGCAATTGCCCTTTTCAGGGCATCGCTGTTCTCTGTGCTTGATTGTGGGCACCTGGCACAGCAGAGCTTCTGGAGTCTGCTTTACACCCCAGCAAAGAGCTTTTTGCACACTGTGTACACACTTTCCAACTGCCCTTTTTAGGGCAAACCTGAGCTGTTCTCCGCTTTACAATTGCCCTTTTCAGGGCATTGCTGTTCTCTGCGCTTGATTTTGGGCACCTGGCACAGCAGAGCTTCTGGAGTCTACTTTACACTCCCGCAAAGAGCTTGCTGCACAGCGTGTACACACTGCCCTTTTTAGGGCAAACCTGAGCTGTTCTCCACTTTGCAATTGCCCTTTTCAGGGCATCGCTGTTCTCTGTGCTTGATTGTGGGCACCTGGCACAGCAGAGCTTCTGGAGTCTGCTTTACACCCCAGCAAATAGCTTTTTGCACACTGTGTACACCCTTTCCAACTGCCCTTTTTAGGGCAAACCTGAGCTGTTCTCCGCTTTGCAATTGCCCTTTTCAGGGCATTGCTGTTCTCTGCGCTTGATTGTGGGCACCTGGCACAGCTGAGCTTCTGGTGTCTGCTTTACACGCCAGCAAAGAGCTTTTTGCACAATGTACACACTTTCCAACTGCCCTTTTTAGGGCAAACCTGAGCTGTTCTCCACTTTGCAATTGCCCTTTTCAGGGTAACCAAGAGCTAACTTCTGACAAACTGTTCTTATAAGAGCAAGTAAAAAGAGTGGCGAAAGAGCTCCTGCTTTACCCTCCTCCCTTGGTCTCCCAACTTATGCCCCTCCTCCCTCTGTCCCCCATTTTCTACCCCACTTCTCTCTTGCTTGCTTTCCACTCCTTTCTCTCCCACTTTTATATCCCTTCTCTCCACTCCTCTCTTTCCTTAGAGCCCAGATGGCTGCAGAAATGACTGAGGCGCCCCACCTCCAGGACGCTGAAGAAGATATGGACACAGTCGTCTGCAAGAAGAGAGCGTGGAAGACTTCTGCCAATATATCACCAGCTGCATCACCACAAAAGCAGAAGTTGGCTGGACCATCAGCTGTGGACTTGAGCACCAGCAATGGCATGCTGCTCTGGAGCTGTAAGAACCCAGCACAGAATCAGGTGGCGCACAAGCAGATGCGCCTCCCACCCAAGAGCATCTGTAGCCTGCTAGTCTTTGTGAAAAGCCTGAAGACTCAAAAGGACCTGGTCGACTTGCTCTGTGAGCTGTGCGCCACATCAAGCCTCATGCTGAGCATGTGAAGATATCACTTACCAGAGTGGAGGACTACATGAGCATGATGGACGCCCTCACCAAGCAGCGTCTACAGCACTACATCTTCCGATTAGAGCGAGTGAGGTCTCAGAGGCCCATGATTCGTTGCCTCCTGACAATCACCAACTTTGGAGACATCCCAGAGGAGGTTGAGGAACATGGCATCGCAGTGAAGAGTGTCATGAAGCTGACCTCACTGGCAGACATGAGCAGAAAATTCCTTCTGTTTGGTGCTATACTGGCATCAGCTGGCGATGGAAGACCTGCTGACTTTACAACGGTCACACGGCTATGCAGCTGTGCAGTCGGCATGGACGCACTGAAGGGCAGACAAGGACCGATCATCTGCTTCAACTGCCAGGGCATCAGCCGCACATCTGTGTTCTGCCACCAGGAGCCACGCAGAGTGTGATGTGGGGTGGACCACACATCACAGCACTGCCCCAGAGATCGAAGTGAGCGGGCAACCTGCGCCAACTCCAGGGGACCTCACCCTGCCAGCTGCCGCAGATGGCAGGCCCTAACCAGTGTCAAACAAGACAAGCAGCAGAGGAGAGCCCCAGGACCACTGCAGACAGCATGGAACCCAGAATCCACTGCACATACTCCCAGAAAAAACTGTCATGCAGATGAGCAACAGAACCCACCTGCCACACCAAGGCACTGCACATCACCAGGACTCTGAACAGACAATGTACCAAACGTCGGAAAAACCTACTTTGCCAGACACCGGGTCAAAGCCCACCAATTACCCAGAGGACACCCACCGCTTTTGGGCTGAGTTATGCTTATGTCCTAAAGACACCACCAACCCGCCACAAGCTGCCGTCCCAGTGCATGAAGGTGGAGCAGCGAGCTCCATCAACTGGAAGACCATTATGAAGATTGTAGCTGTTGTTGCAGAGCTGAACAGCAACCCCACCACATTACCCAGAGCAGGTGCTTCAAACATGTCTGCCCCTCTGTGGAAATGTATTCTAATAAAGAGTGACTCATTTTATGAACACACTGATATTTATGTATTACTTATGAACACACTGATATTTATATTTTACATATGAAGTTATGTGGTTGCAACCACATGGCAGCTGGGAATGCTGGTCTGTCTTTTGCGCTCCCTCCTTTCTGCAGGCTTGCCCACCCCAGTCCTCCTCTTCTGATCTCTCCATTTGCCTTATTTGCTGTCCTTGGTGTGATGCACCCATGACATTTGCTTAACTACATTATCCCCTTCTGTATAAAAAAAGACGTGAATCAGTCCATGGCAAAGTCGTTGGTTGTACCTTTCAGGTCGTTTCTCGCTCCTGTTAGGTTTTGTAACTGTGTCAATCGCGTCTTCTTGTTGCTCCATGTCTTCTTTATCTCCTCCTATGCTTTCAGCTGTAGGCTCTTGTGTGGTGTTTCCCTCTTCTTCAAGTGGGTGTTCCCATGCCTCTTGTTCACCGCCCTGATCTTCCCTTATCTGTGCTTCTTCGTCCATTGGCTCTTGTGTGTCGCCCTGATTGCTCTTCTCTTTTTTCTGTCTCTTTCTGTGTCCTTCCTGCACTCTTTCTTGCTGTAGAAAGCCACTCTCTCAGCATTATATGTACTTCCGTCTGTAGTGTGTACATAGAGTTCTTGTGCTCTTTGCACTTGCATTGGTATGCTGAATCAAGGGATTGTTTGCTGGGTATGTTGTCTGTTCCAGTGGAAGCTGAACTGGGTGCATGTACTAAATTTGCGTCATCACCTTGTATGGTATGTACGATCCTTAATACAGTGCCGATGGATCCGTTTTATGTTGATTCCTGGGACAGGTTATGACGAACTTGGGAGAACAAATTGGAGTGTAACATCTCGGATAAGGAGTGGGGTGGATGCAGAAGGCTGGATTTAGGAATAAATTGAACCTGAATTTTCGACTTACCCAACAGAAGGTTTTGGCCGCCTGTATTGGACACCGGTACGGATGCATAGTCTGGGTCTGATGGATAATGACGTGTGCTGCACTGTGATAAGGGGTGGGGTACTTTGTTACATATGTTATGGATTTGTCCGAAAGTGTGTGAATTGTGGGAGGGTGTGCTGGACAGAATGGACACAGTTTTATCTATGAGTTATCCTAGGATGCCTTTGCAAGTTCTTTTGGCAGAGAAAGATGCGAGATTGCTAGGCGGTTTTCCCAGTGGATAGACAAAGCATTGTTGGTGGCGACGGCAAAGCAGGTTCTAAAGGTGTGGAAAACTAGGAAAAAGCCACTGGTGGGGAATTGACTGAAGGATTTGCTGATGTTGTCAGACTTCGAGAGGGTTTTGTTCCGCGGGCAAGGTCAGGAGGACTTTTATTTGAATCTTTGATTGCCCTTTCACAATCTGTATGATAAGTATAATGGTTGTGTCACCTCCTGCGTAACCAAGTTCATGAAGGTGGAAATGTTTTACCAATCTACTTAACCTATTCTAACATTACATGTCTGCTTCCTGGAAGGGAGGCATGATATCAAAATGATGACAGACACAAGAGCTGCAAGTTCAAAACCTTTTTTAAAGTTTTCAATGGGGTTGGAAAACTCCTATTTTGCCTTACAACTAAGATGGGAGTATTCTCGACCATCAAATAATAAAGAAAACACAGTCCCAGTCAGTCTATGTCAAATACCAAAACCAAATGCCTACACTATCTCTCATACAAAAAGTATGTAAAGGGGGAATATGTATGCAAAGGAAAATCAGTGTTATAAGATAAAGGATCAATGTGGCTGAGTCAGCCCTACTCCCCACGTTGGACAGCACAGAGAAAGGTGGCCCCTATGGACAGAATGACACAATTTGGATCGGGTTCTTAAAACAAAGGCAGTTCAAAACATGGATTGAGGCCCTCCTGGCCTTCCACGTTAAAGTCACTTATTCCAGCATTCCAAAAGTTCTTTCACAGTTCTACAAAAAGTTCACGCAGATCTCCATCTGTTGAGCTCGGACCTCTCAAAGCTTTAACAGTTTACATAGGTCTCCCTCATCCGGGCTTGGACCTCTCAATTAACAAATACCTAATTCAATGCAGATCTCCCTCAGCCTGGTTCGGACATCGTAATCACAATACTTGCAGGGGTTCCCTTCCCCAAGCTTTAGTCACATTCGCTAGGCTTTCCCTTCCCCTAACTTATCACACTTCCTCAGTCGGGCTCTGACCATTCACTGATGTCAAAGACTTTCGAATTTGCAAGGCTTTTACTATAGACCTTTGGAGGACCACTTTGACTTTCTCTTCAACTCACAATCTTGTGTTATTTGCCTCAGTGTCTCTTGGTCTTGGTAGTTCAGTACCATAAGCACAAATGTTCATACCAATCTTTCACTTAAAGAAATCACCTTTTAACTTCCCTTTTGCCGGGATTCATCTTGACGATTGCGCCTTTCAGAGTTTGTTCACTTTGCTGCTTTATAACAAAATCTTTCACATTTCACGAAGACTTTCGAGTGGGCTACTTCCTTTCGCCAGACCACTCCGCTACTCTATATCTTTTAGTTTAAAGTTCAATAATGCTTAACCTCTCACGCGGGTCTCCTTCAGCCAGGATCAGACTCTTCTGGATTTTGAAAAAAAATTGTCTCTGGACTTCAAGTCTGTAAGAAACCCATGGTGGTATCAGTCAAGACAGACACAAGTGATCACAGTTCAAGGGTAAACTGAATGCAGGGTGGAAAAACACCTAATCTAAACCTAAATCTAAGATGAGGGGAAACGTCGACCATCAAATGAAAATAAGGCAGTCTTAGTGGTGTTGTGCAAAAATAAAAAGGGCCTATACTAAGAAACATATTGGCAAACCTTACAACTAATACAAAAAGGGTGTCGGATGGTTTTCAAGAAAAGAAAGAACTGTTGACAAATAATATGTAAGGATGCAGTAACCTGGGTCTCGCTTGAGCACGGGGTAAAGTGGGATCTTGGAGCACAGAACACACCCGAGCTTTCCCAGCACAAATTGACAGTTCTGTTCCAGTCTATCAGGAGCCTCAGTGGCCAAGTCTTGTTTTCCTTGAAAGTCTCTTGCCTTCGAGGACCTGACATGTTCAAATAACAAAAAAACAGTTCCTTCAACAAAATGTAAGTTTGCTTCCTGGTTTTTCTTAGGGTGAGGGTTCTTCACCCCTGGTTCCCCCTCTTCCGGGCATTGACCCATGCTCCTCGTGGTGTTGGGTGATAGCTTTTCACCCCCTGGATTGCCCTCTTCTGGTCAACGATCCGATAAACAGTTCTTATCGATATCAAGGCCTTCAGTGGTTGAGTCTCCTGGTTTTGAGGGCCTGATAGGTTTACAAAAAAACAACTAACAAACACAGAGTTCTGTTCTACGTATATCTCGGGTGATAGCGTCACCCATGAGTCCCCCTGTTCCGTGCGCAGACCCCTCTATACTTTCATCCTCCCTCCACCAGGCTCACTATGGCTTTTCCTTCATTCACAAATCATAATGTCTTTTAAACTGTTTCAGTGGCCATCCATTGTCCGATTCACCTTTGTCAACACACTGTTTCTTGGGACTTTAGACTTTGCCACTTCCTTGTCAGCATCCCGCTTCCGGGTTCACTCTTGCCAACTTCGCATTCACATTTACTTTCAATGTTTACAGGATTCACTTCCCTTGCTCTCTCATGTGATGGGATTCACTTCCCTCTTTCTTTATAGTTCTTAGGTCAAAGGTTTTCGACTGTACAGGGATTTTGCTTGACCTATCTTGGTGGCTCTCCTACGGCCTTCTGGTATCTGTAGTTTTACGCTGATGGGGATGGACCAGGGTTTCTCGGAGCAGCACCCACATGGTGCCGGTCCCCTTCTGCAGCTGGACTCCCCTTTACAATCGTATAGTTCTTTGAACTTCTCTCACTTTGCCATTTTGCGACTTTCATTCACCACAGCCCGGTTCTTATTGGTTCTCCTTCGACTCACAGGCTGTGATGAACCACTTGGCTTTCCTTGTGGCCGGAGTCAAGGCCAGTACCACGGTAGCAGGAGGCCCCCATCGCTCCCGCTTATCAGCGTTGATACACTGCGTTTACCATTGGCATACGCTGCAAAACACTTTGGCTATTGTCCTCGGTCTTACGATTCCTTCTGCGGAGGTTTCACTGGGTTTTGTCAAAAGGGCATGGTTGTATTGCTCCTTGTCAGCCTTTCGGTATTTGCCGCCTTTCTCCTCCTCTTGAACTGCTAGGTCTGGATAGCTGTCTCGTCGTGCAGTCTGCCTTGCTGGTACTGTGCTCTCTTGCTCCACTTTTTATCCCTGTGGGGAAAGGAAAGGGCCGCCAGGTGTGTGTGATTCAGGTTAACTGCCTGACTTTGCCTGACCCTCGTGTCGGGACATGTCAGATAAACAGCTTTAGGGTTAGTCCAGTGTTTCCTATGGTGTGCATAAGTGTTTAGGTCAGGAAAGGGAAGAGTTGGAGTGTCAGAGTAGCCTACAGGGGTATGATGATGTGATAGGTTATTTATAAAGAACTCAATACCCAGGGGTTTCTAAGCACGGGCCTGGGAATCGAACCTGCGTTGCTCCGTGTCGTCTTGCTTCCAAGGCGAGCACGTTGCTTCCAAGGTGAGCATGTTGCCCCTGAGCTATCCTCCCTATGGGGCAAAGATGTTATACGGAATTACAACCTTTGAATCAGGAGGGTTGATGACCTTAGAAGAGGGAGGCTGATAGAAGTGACCGGGATTGTTCCTGTGAAAGGAACCAGGGGATTGTGGGAACAGTAGTGTTTAGTCCAAGTAGACTGGGTGTTCGGAACAGAATGACCAGAGGGACATGAGGAAGAATGATTGGAAGTATTCAGACAGGGAACCGGAAAGCAGGGATTCTGAGATAGATAGTTTGTAAATGAAACGGGGTGTGGGATCCTAGGAGATTGGTTATATACGGAGGTGATGATATATTTGAGTAGGAGAGATTCATTGGATGAAAGGGGGTAGATGTGGTACAGCCCACAAAGATCTCAGGAATCTCACCCTCCTCTCCTACTTCCCCAATATGATACCACGTCTCAGCTGGGCTATTCTCCCAAGCATAACCCCGGGTTCCCTTACCCAGGTGATCCTCCCTCGCTTGTCCACCCCCAGAGTTGGGATCTGAAAGCACCAGCCTGTCCCTGGCCACCTGAATAAGGGATTCTCGAGGTCTAACTGGGAGAATTCCCTCAGGTTTCTCACAAGTCCCAGAATGCCCAAAACTTTGCTAGCTTCCCAACATGGAAGACTGTCTTAATCAGATGTTTTCCTGAGATCAGGGTCTTTCCACCGCCCCCACAAAGGCCTTGGATTTTCTGTCTCAGTTTTGTCAAAAGGGCATGGTTGTATCGCTCCTTGTCAGCCTTTCGGTATTTGCCGCCTTTCTCCTCCTCTTGAACTGCTTGGTCTGGATAGCTGTCTCGTCGTGCAGTCTGCCTTGCTCGTACTGTGCTCTCTTGCTCCACTTTTTATCCCTGTGGGGAAAGGAAAGGGCCGCCAGGTGTGTGTGATTCAGGTTAACTGCCTGACTTTGCCTGACCCTCGTGTCGGGACATGTCAGATAAACAGCTTTAGTGTTAGGCCAGTGTTTCCTATGGTGTGCATAAGTGTTTAGGTCAGGAAAGGGAAGAGTTGGAGTGTCAGAGTAGAGTAGCCTAAGGGGGTAGAATGATGTGATAGGTTATTTATAAAGAACTCTATACCCAGGGGTTTCTAAGCACGGGCCTGGGAATCGAACCTGCATTGCTCCGTGTCATCTTGCTTCCAAGGTGAGCATCTTGCCCCTGAGCTATCCTCCCTATGGGGCAAAGATGTTATACAGAATTACAACCTTCGTATCAGGAGGGTTGATGACCTTAGAAGAGGGAGGTTGATAGAAGTGACCGGGATTGTTCCTGTGAAAGGAACCAGGGGATTGTGGGAACAGTAGTGTTTAGTCCAAGTAGACCGAGGTGTTCGGAACAGAATGACCAGAGGTACATGAGGAAGAATGATTGGAAGTATTCAGACAGGGACCCGGAAAGCAGGGATTCTGAGAGAGATAGTTTGTAAATGAAACGGGGCGTGGGATCCTAGGAGATTGGTTATATACGGAGGTGATGATATATTTGAGTAGGAGAGATTCATTGGATGAAAGGGAGTAGATGTGGTACAGCCCACAAAGATCTCAGGAATCTCACCCTCCTCTCCTACTTCCCCAGTATGATACCACGTCTCACCTGGGCTATTCTCGCAAGCATAACCCCGGGTTACCTTACCCAGGTGATCCTCCCTCGCTTGTCCACCCCCAGAGTTGGGATCTGAAAGCACCAGCCTGTCCCTGGCCACCTGAATAAGGGATTCTCGAGGTCTAACTGGGAGAATTCCCTCAGGTTTCTCACAAGTCCCAGAATGCCCAAAACTTTGCTAGCTCCCCAACATGGAAGACTGTCTTAATCAGATGTTTTCCTGAGATCAGGGTCTTTCCACCGCATCCCTCAAAGGTCTGGGATTTTCTGTCTCACCCAATGGAGGAGCTCTGGTTTGGGCACTGCCAGATAACCCCAGCTGCCCCTGGTTTGGCTCCCTGGAGTCAGAGCTCCCTTGCCATACTGCAGCCTCTCCTGTACTCACAGAGTCGGTAGTTTGGCAGTCCTCCTTAGTCCAGGTCTTCCAGGGTCTCTCCAGCTGCAGTGCTTCTCTCCTGGCTTCTGTGCTTCTTCCAGTATCCCCAGCTCGCTCAGAGTGTGCCTGTGTGCTCTACCTTTTATACTGACTCGGACGCTTAACAGGTTTCTGTTGGGAAAGATTGTAGAGGGAGGCCTGACCTTGCCTGGCCTCATTATTGGGACATTGACATAGAGTTGGTATAGTTGATGTGTATACCTTCCCTTGGGTAATCTTCATCACTTCTGTTTGACTCTTCTTCATACTATTACTTAAAGGATAGAATGAATGAAGGGGATTCTGGGAAATGTAGTGTTTAGCAGACTTCGAAAAGAGGCCAGTTGAATAATTGTCAGGGATACGTCCATAAGAAAATTGTGATTATGGGGTTTGTAGTGTCCCTCAGAAGGGGAGGGCATGTTATTGTTAGAAAGAGGGGAATACATGTGTCATTGTGGATAAATGGATCTTGGTTTCCTATGAGGCTTTCGCCTTCTTCTCTTCAAGGGAAAGCCCCGGGGTTAGGATAGGACTTAGTTTGGAATATCCCATGAAGGCTGGGGATGTCAGGTAGGGATGCTCCGGAAAGGGGGCGATACCATATCTCACCTCAGATGCCCCACCTCCGCTTCCCAAGGACCCCTCACACAGGTGATCTTCCCGCATTGGTCCACCCCCAGGGTCTGGCTCCAAAGGCGATGGCTGTGCCCTGGCCACCTGAGCAAGAGATCCCGGGGGTCGAAACAGTGAGACACCCTCAGGTTTCTCACATTCCCTAGGTACAAGCCCTAACATTTGGATCTGTGAAGCATACCCAAACACTACACCGCTTTGAAAGTGACACCCTGGAGGTCCATAGCTTTAGGTACATTGTTGTCTAAGAGTCTCCTGCAGGTATTTTTGTGTTCATGGAACAGACCCTTAGACATGCATATCAGATGTGTTCTCCTCCACCCATTTAGAAGTCGTCATGGTTACATTGTCTTCTCATCAGCCACTGCATGTGGCTCTGCTGCATCTGATTAGTTTCACTGTCTGTCACTGGTGTCTTAACACAAACTTCAATGTTTTGCCTCACAGCAGTTCCTCCTTTGACTTTGACCTTTCACTCTTTCATTATATGGTTTAACCCAATAGGGGTGGTAGGCAAAACCTTGTTACAGTTGCATCATTTTGTCTCCAGCAATCTTGCTGGCAGGATTTTCCTCCGGTGTAGGGTTAATGGGATCACGAGACATATCACTACAAGGTGATTCTTGAGCTGGCCACTTTTTCTTCTCTTCTTCCTGCGATGGTCTTGATGGCCCATGATGATTGGCCGCCTGATCCTCCATCAATATGACCCCATAGTGACCAGCCAGATCACCACCATGAGGCATAGCAATGGCATTTGTATCTATGCCATTAAAAGACTGCATTGCTGTGCTTTTTGCCATACATTGTCCATGATCTGATAAAGGCAGCTTGGCAAGTTGTTGATCACATCAAGATTCTTCCCAAATAGAATGTGTTCTTGGGTATGTTCTTCTCTTAAATATCTCCCCATTCTGGTTAGTTCCTTGAGAGCCACCTCATGCCGTCAGAATCGCAGACGAACGGCTTCCCTAGAGCATCGATGGGATAAAAACCTGGAGGGCCAGATGTAGGGGCATTGCTAGTCGGGGGCAGAGGGGGCTATAGCACCGGGTCTTTTGGTAGTAGCCCCCAAAAGAAGCTTGTGGACTACAATCATAAGGCTAGCTAGCCCCGAATCCCGACTGCCCTGACATTAGCGTAGCCCTGGATATTTTCCAGACATAGCAACACTCTGCCCGCACCCTTTGCCTAGACCTCAAAAGACATGCTAAACCTGCTCGTATCTGACATCTGGATCAGTCACTGATTCAGGCCTCCATACCACTCTCCCTTCCTTTCTCATAAGCTCTGGGATCTGAACAAAAAAAAAACGTGTCCCTTCATCCCTTTGCTTGGACGACTGGTACACAGTTGTGAAGATAGGACTCCTCAAACACAGAGAAGTGAAGTCTAACCAAGGTCCAGAATGGCAGACAGGATCATCCCTGTAGCTGGAGGGGACCACTTCGTCAGCTGGCTGGAATGCATGGATTGAATGGAGCCAGTGGTCCAAGTGGGCGGGAGCGCTTGGGACTGGTTCTCCTCTAGTTTTTTTAATTAAGTTTTACTGTCCTGGGGGCGTGGCTTGGAAGCCATGTGAGAGGACGCGCTCTTGGGAGAGCTCCCGGAGATCCTACATTCATCCTGTGCAATAGTGCATTGGCACTAACTCCCGCAGGCCAGAAACGAGAGTACCCGTCCATGAACGTGAGCTGCACAACTATTGAAGAGCTGAAACCTCCACAAGCCCGGCAACGGTAGATAAATACCATCAAAGTTCCTGGAGTCGCGGACCGGACGGAGAGAAAATGGCGGCCACACCGGACAATGGAGGGGACACAAACGCGTTGAAAGGTACACCCTCGCGGTGATCGGCGGCGACGTGGGCGGTGCAGGCCGTGGAGATAAAGATAAGCCTTTGGGAGAGCATCGGCGCGTCTCTGTGGGCACCGATGACCCAACGTGGGCCTGGGAAACGGTCGGCGACGGTCGGCGGTCGGCACTAGGACCCGCCTGAGCTGACCGGTGTAACGGACCACGTGCTTTGGCCCTGACCTTTGGGGGACACTCGGATAGTGGCTGATCCTACGACGGGGTCGTGTGTACGGGCCCACGGCATACAGTGGCTGTGGAATGGCGAATAAGGCCGTCAGACAGAGAGTAAAACAGCCCACATTGGACGAGTTTACCAAGACACCGACGGGCCCAGAGAGTGTTCGGACCAAGGAGAAGCCACCCATGGCCGCGGCTAGCCCAAATCAGGACGTGCTAGCTGCTCTCGCTGAACTGAAAGCGGACTTGAAAAGCGCTTGGGAGGCCAAGCTTGAAATGGTGGTGGCGGACCTGAAAACAGCGCTCGACCTCAAAGTCGGAGAAGTTCGGGAGGAGGTGAACCTGCTTCGACAGGATGTGAAGGCCCTATCGGAGCGCACAGAGAGTCTGGAAAAGGAGGGCAGCGCCAACACGGCAGATTGTGCCTCACACAAGGCCGACCTGCATATTTTGGAACAGAAAGTACGCAACTTGGAGAACAGGGCCGAAGAAGCGGAGGGGCGCGCCCGAAGGAACAATATCCGTGTTGTGGGCATCCCGGAAGGATTGGAGGGTCATAACCCCACGGACTTCATTGAAAATATGTTGCTCCAAGAGATCACCGGGGGTGCGCTGTCGCAGGGTTTTGCGGTGGAGCGAGCACATAGAGCATTGGCTAGGAGGCCTCCACCGGGCGGTCCGCCCAGGCCAATGATAGCCAAAATCCTTAACTACCGTGACCGGGAAAGGATTTTAGAGCATTTTCGTAAAGGAGGAACCATCAAAAGGGGGGAGGCCACTATAACGGCCTACCCAGACTACACCATGATGGTGCAGAGGAGTCGGATGAACTTCGGGGCGGTCAAGAGAAGACTGAGAGAGGCAGGGAAGAAATATATGCTCCTCTACCCGGCCAAATTAAAGGTGATCCACAATAATAGATCCCTGTTTTTTGAGTCACCGGAGGAAGCCATGGGTTGGCTGGACATGCAGGGCAGCCCCCAGGAGTCGGAGGTCCAGGCGGATGAAGGTGGCAATGAGAGATAAGTGCTCTACGACGAGAGAGGGGGTTGCCGGAGACTATGGGATTTGACTATAGTTATTGCTGTGGCCTGGGGAGGCTGGGCTTGGAACTGGATGTTAAATGCACTGTTTGCACTGTAATTGTTGTCATACATGGGAGCCTTTCGGGGCTGGTCCATTCACCCCCGTTTAGTATTTCTTAGTTAAGTGGCCGCTAGGGCGACTTTACCCTACTGGGCTCTGTGTGTAACAGCCGGAACTAGATGTGGGGGGGCCTGAGTTCCCGGGAAGGAGCTGGGCAACAGTTGGGGAGGGAGTTGGGGGGGAGGGGACGGGCAGGGGGAATGGGGGGTGTGGGGGTAGTTGGGGTGTACATAGTGTTGGGAGGTTTGAATGGGATCGCGAGCCCTGAGGGAAGATTTTGGATGAGACTTCTGGATAGCATGAACGAGCGGGGATGGTCGGGGGGGAGAGTGCAAGATATCAGTACATCATGGGGGAGCTAAAATTGTTGACATGGAATGTCAGGGGCCTCAATAGCTATCTTAAACGGAACAAAGTTATGTTGTACTTGAGGCGACAAAAGATAGACGTCGCATTACTGCAAGAGACGCATTTGACCCGAGACAAACTAGAGCTGGTGAAGAAAAAGTGGGGTGGAACGGTGGTAGGATCCGCGTACTCAGCTTATGCTAGAGGCGTGCTGATCTGGGTGGCGCCGCATGTCCCGTTTCAACTGCAGCAGGAACTTGTGGATACTGATGGGCGTCTGGCTATGGTGAGAGGGGTAGTCGAGAACAGAGAGATGTGTGTAGTGAACACGTATGCCCCGAACCAGGGCACGGCAGAGTACTTCCGGACCATGAGTACCAACTTGAGCTGGTGTGTGGGGAGTGCGGTGTTCTGGGGAGGGGATTTTAACTGTGTGTTGAACCCGGGGATGGACAGATCCGACGATAAGGTGATTAGGCCCGCCCCGGCAGCCCGGGCGCTGCCGACGCTGCTGCGGGACTTTGAGCTCGATGACGTGTGGAGGACCAAGCACCCCAATGAGAGACAGTACTCGCATTACTCGGCCCCGCAGCGGTTGCACACTAGGCTAGACTATATTTTTGCCACGTCGGACGTCTTGGTGGATGTGTCTAGTGCGGAATATAGAGCGAGGGTCCTCTCGGACCACTCGCCTATGGTGGTGGGATGGCAATATGGCCGCCCCAGAGCGCGGATCCCGACGTGGCGCCTGCGCGCAGAGGCGCTTAAAGACCAGGCTTTTAGGGAAGACATGCGGGAGGAAATAGTTAGCTATTTCGATACCAACACTGGCAGCGTTGACTCGGCGGGAACTCTGTGGGAGGCCTTTAAGGTTGTGGTACGAGGGGTGGCGATTGCTAAATCGAAAGGTTTGCAGAACGGGGCCCTGGTCGATTTACAGAAGGCGGAGAGAGAGCTGGAAAAGGCGCTGAAGAGCGAGCATATAGATAACGAGCTGGTGCTTAAACTACAGCAGCAGTGTACAGAACATTGGGGGAGGCTCTGTAATCTAAATTACAAAAAGTATACTGAGAGGCAACATGCGGGAGGAGATAAAACGGGTCGTCTTTTGGCATGGTTATATAAAAGAGAAACCCCAAGTCCCCCGATTAGGACAATAATTAGAGAAGATGGGGAGCAGATAGATACCCAGGAGGGTGTCAATGAGGAATTCGTAAATTACTATAAAGCATTGTATGGGGATCCGGGCGGCGGCGACCGGGAGGAAATGTTGGAGACCCTGCAAGATATCGGGCTGCCCAGGATAAGCACGGAGGAGAGAGAGGAACTAGATGCCCCAATAACACTAGGGGAGTTGGAGGCAGTCGTCCGGCAGCTACCCACTAGCAAGACCCCAGGAACGGACGGCCTGCCCAGTGAATTTTATAAAACTTTTGGAGCGGAAGTACTCCCCCCGATGCTTGATATGCTTAATGAGGCGTTCGAGAAGGGGAGGCTGCCGGAATCGCTCAGGGAAGCGATTATTATACCGCTCCCTAAGCCTAATAAACCCGGGCATAGTTGTGGGTCGTACAGACCAATATCTATGCTGAATCAGGACAGCAAAATACTAACGGCTGTCCTGGCCAACAGACTGCGGAGGGTGATAGGCAAACTGGTACACCCGGACCAAACGGGATATGTCCCGGGGAGGAACATTGCCCAAAACCATAGACGACTCCACCGGGTGATTGAAATGGGATCTAACAGTGATGGGGAAATGGCGATAGTGTCGTTGGACGCTGTTAAAGCCTTCGACTCGGTTAATTGGAAGTGGCTGCTGGCGGCCTTGAGAGAATACGGACTGGGACCAGGATACATTAGATGGGCGGAGCTGCTGTACAGCGCTCCGCTGGCTAGAGTTCGGACGGGCATGATTATATCCGAGAGATGGCAGCTTAGTAGAGGCACTAGACAGGGGTGTCCTTGGTCCCCGATGTTGTATATCTTGGCCCTGGAGCCTTTGGCACTGTACCTGCGGCAGCAGTATGATATCGTGGGCATTGAGGTGGGGGGAGAAAACCATCTGATATCCCTGTATGCGGATGACTTGTTATTGTACTTGAGTCATCCGGAAGAGAATTTACAATGTATCCTGGACGTGATGGGGAGATATGCGAGGTTGTCGGGCATAGCGGTCAACCCCCAGAAATCGTACATTTTCCCGTTGGGCTGCTATAGGGGTGTTCCCACGGAGCGGCTGCCGGTGCTCCAGGTGCCCTGGTCAGTCAATACATTCCGTTACCTGGGAATAGATATCTACCACACGGTGGAGGAAGAACACAAGTGCAACACGGAGATGGCTGTTGAGAAGATACGCGCATGTATGAGCTTTTGGCAGAAGTTGCCCCTAGCGATGATGGGGCGTGGGGCGATGATTAAGATGGTAGTTCTGCCTAGGCTGCTACATTACTTTAGCAACATCCCATACATGATCCCTAAGGGCTTTTTCACTAAAATAAATGGGGTTTGCAGAGAGTTTCTGTGGCATGGTACTCGTAACAGAGTAGCGCTCTGGAAGTTACAGAACTTTCATGAAAAGGGGGGAGTCAAACTCCCAAACTTTGAGGCGTATTACATAGCGAGCCAACTACAGTTTGTGTCTAAATGGCTGTCCGATGAAGAGACCCCAGAACTCAGACTATTCGGGCAAGATTGTGCCCCATTATTCCTAAAGGAGGTCATTTGGTTGCCCGAGGCTGTCACGAGAAGGTACCCGGCGATGGTGAAGCTGGGGTGGAAGGTGTGGAGACGGGCATGTACAATGATGGGTGACCCACTTCCGTGTTCTCCGCAAATTCCACTGGTTGCCCTGGCGGGGGTGGATGGACAGCTGAGGGGTATTATTAGGACCTACTGGGAATCGGTGGGGTTGGTGACATTGGGCGATGTGTGGCAGGAGGGTGCCATTAAGGGGTTTGTAGAACTTAGCGAGGAGACTGGATTGCACGAAGGCCAATATGTTACATACCACAGATTGGGGAAGAAAATTCGGGAACTGTGGCCTGAGAATACCATGGCAGATGATTCGGAGGTTACGATGGCAGGGATATACGATACAACGGAAGGGGGACATGAAATTTCTAGGCTGTATGAGATGGTGATGTCGAAAGTTGGGAAGGAACTGACAAGCCTACGATTGGAATGGGAGAGCGAGGTGGGGATCGAAATGGGAGATGGGACGTGGGAACGGGCCTTGGGGTACCACAGGAAAGTGTCTCGAAATGCCAGACTGCAGCAAATACAACTGTACGTCACGCACAGAGCGTACATGACCCCTCTGAGGATATCCAAATTTCGGAATGCAGGCAGACAGGCGTGCCCCAAATGCGACGAAGAAAATGCGGACATGACGCATATGTTTTGGGCGTGCCCAGTGATGGAGGGGTTCTGGAGGGAGGTGGCGCGCAAGCTGAGAGAGAGAGGGGTCACGCTTGCCATAGACACCGCCTGGGCATGCCTTCTGGGTGGGTTTCCCAGACCTCGGCAGCAGAAACATGTAAGCAAACTGAAAGACTTAGCGTATGTGCTGGCCAAACGACGAATAGCCATGGGCTGGAAAAAATGTAGCAAGCCACGGGTTGAGGTGTGGTGGAATGACCTACAGAAATGGGCGGAGGCTGAGACAGCGGTGTGGCAGGAGGCGAGTTGTATGTCCTGGGAGGAGGAATTGGGCTCTTTGATGGCATGGAAGACATTGATATCCCGCATATTCGGGACAGGGGTTTCGGGAGATCCAGATGATGACGATGCTCGCTCATGTGCAACAGAAGCGGAACAAGACATGGAAAATGGCTCGCGGGGGGAGGGATCAGGGGAGTAGTGCGCACTAATGGTTAAATGTTTATTGGAATATTGTTCATTGCACTGCTGTTTGGTTTGTATTGTTGTTTGAGTTGGAAAATCAATAAAAATCTATTAAAAAAAAAAAAAAAAAAAAAAAGTTTTACTGTCGCTATACTTTTTTTTAATTTTAATTTTAATTTTTTAAACTTTTATTTTTGTTGGCAGAGGCAATTGACATACACATGCAACAGAGCAGCTATGAGATGACAATCTGAACAATCAACAGAAAGCAACGGCACATATGAGCAGTGAACGATAGTCGCGTGGAGAATACAGCACTACAGAGCATATAGTGTCAGGGCACATAGCAACAATAAATGCGGTGAATTATTAACCGAGGAGTGGGCGTCCAGACCATTAAGATAACTATTAAAGGCAGTCCAAATGTTTTTAGGCCGGGATCAGGCCAGGAGGGTACTGATGTATTCCTCCTCACAGTTCCGAGACCAAGTCAATAAGTTTAGCCCTTTCCGGAAAATAGGAGGAGCAGAGATCTTCCAGCTCTGTAGAACACACTTTTTGGCAATTATACAGCACACATTTAAGAGCTTAGCTGCCCCTCTGGCCTCCTCGTCCCCCCATACTCCAAATAGTACACCCAGAGGATCGGGCCCAATAGCAGTATCGCAGATTTCTGACAAAGTTTTCAGGATCTCATCCCAAAATGGGGGTAGCCGCAGGCAGTTCCAGAACATGTGTAGATGGCCCGCATTCCCCGCACCACAGCGAGGGCAGAGCTATGGGTCAAAGCGGGCGAACCTGGAGAGCCTGCGCGGGGTGTATTATAGCCTGTTCAGTAGTTTGTACTGTATAGTGCAGTATTTAAAAGTCAGGGAGACCCTATTAGTGTGAGAGCACATTTCCCCCCATAGTTGGTCCGTGAGTTCTACCTCCAGTTCGGAAGCCCAGTCGTCCCGCGCCCTAGAGAGCTGCGGCGTGTCAGTCGTGAGAAGAAGTTTGTACAATGATGATTCCACCCCGCGGGCCCCACCCGAGTTGACGATGTAGGAGATCCCAGGGGAGTCGGGGGGTTCGTTGGGGAACTCGGGCCATGCGTCACGGAATGCAGCACGGAGTCTGTAGTAGTTTAGCAGTTCCATCGATGATCCCGAGTGGCCCGGGTTTCCAAGTCCGTGGTGTTATGAAGAGCCCATCCGGGTAGAAGTCAGTTAGGACTAGGTGTCTCAGATACCGCCAGTGTCATGCCAGGGCTGTGTCATTCGTGGGTTCCAACCTGGGGAATTGCCAGGCGGGGAGCCACTTGCAGTACGGGTGTTCCTCATTGCCTACAGTAAATATTTGCTTCCAGGCCAGTAAGGTGGTTCGGACTGGGTCTATGGGAGAGTCTGGCTCATATCGTGGGTGTAAGATAATTGTCATTATGTTGGTGCCAGATAGCAAGGGTTCCTAGCGTGACATTCGGGCGGGGGGGCCCAGGTTACCAGTAGGTGGCAAACTGTGCCTGCGCTGCGGTCCATTACCGCATCAGATCAGGAGCAGTGAACCCGCCTTTCTCGTAAGGAAGAGTCATGGCAATCCATTTTTTCTGCACTGCTCCAGAGTGCCACAGGAACTGCGTGCACAGCTTGTGTAGGTCTGCGAAGTACTTCTTGCCGGGCCATATGGGGACATTCGTGAATGTGTACAACAGTTTGGGGAGCAGTATCATTTTAACCAGAGATAATCTCCCCGCCAATGACAACGGTCTCCACCAATTCTGCCACGGCCAGGTAATTGTTAGCTAAAAGAGCTTCTTTGGTCAGAGACACCTGAATTCCCAGATATTTAATCCCGTCAGGGGACCAGCGGAGCGGGTACTCCGTGGCAGGTTGGCTCGTGGAGCTCGTGAGGGGGAAGAGTTTGGATTTTGTATAATTGATGGTGAAGCCAGAGTATGTACCAATACATGTAATGTCACGCAGAATAGGGTCAAGGTGGAGGTCTGGGTCTCTAACGAACAGCAGCATGTCATCTGCGTAGAGTGAGATCATTTCGGGGGTACCCTGCAGCCGTATCCCTTTGCGTAAGTGGCGTTCCCTGACAAAGTCTGCCATAGGCTCTATGGCTGGTGCGAACAGGATTGGGGAGAACGGGCATCCCTGGCGGGTGCCTCTGAAGAAAGGGAACAAGGCGGACGTTTGAGAGTTGACACAGACTCTGGCGACCGGGGAAGTGTACAGCAGTCCGATGTATGCAATCATTCTAGGCCCAATACCCATGCTCTCTAGGACCAACCACATGTATTTCCAGGACACCATATCAAAGGCCTTCTGGGCATCTAGGGTGACCGCGACTGCACTCACATCTTGATTGATTCGTGCCGTAACGTTAAGAAGCCTCCTGATATTATGTGACGTGGATCTCCCGGGCACGAACCCTGACTGGTCATCGTGCACCATGTATGGCATAACAGGTAGGAAGCAGTTAGCAATCACCTTGGCAAAGATTTTTGTATCCAAGTTCATGAGTGAAAGGGGCCGGTATGATCCACATTCATCGCTAGGCTTACCAGGCTTGAGCAGGACCGTGATAACGGCCTCGCGTAATGTCGGGGGGAGGGATCCCAACCGGAGGGACTTATTCCACACTCCGAGCAACTTGGGAGCTAGTATAGCAACATGCTCCTGATAGAATTCTGCCGTTAGTCTGTCAGGGCCCGGTGCCTTTCCCTTTGGGAGACTAGAGATAGCCTCCACTATTTCCTCCAATGTAACGGGGGAGTCTAATTGGTCTCTTGTCGCTGGGGAGACGATAGTGGTGGGAATATGTTCCAGGAGCTCTCGCATCTGAGAGTCGCTGTGTTCGGGGGCTGGGAGTATAGCTCAGAGTAGAAGCCTGTGAAGACCTCCAGGATATAATGATCGGACCACTGTGTCGTCCCCTGACTGTCCTTAACACAGGTAATTTGGGATTGGCCCCACTCCCCCCTCGCCAAGGCGGCCAGCGTTTTGCCAGGTCTGTCACCCTCGCCATATTTCCGTGCAGCCTGTCGGCGGCTGTGGTACTGGACTTCCCTATTGGCCAGCTCATTGAAGGTCTTGAGCTCCTCACTGATCTGGGAGAGGACACCTGGGTCAACAGAGGACGGGTGAGCTCGCTCCAGGTCCCGTAGTTTAGTTTCAGTGCGGGACAGGGCAGATCTTATGGATTTGACGACTCCCGACTCCCGACGCCCCCCTAATGAAGAATTTGAAGGCATCCCAGTGGACCCCCAGGGTGGTGGACTGCAGCAAGTTGTGCTCAAAGTAAGACTGAATATCAGCGAGGATGTCCACCCTGAACACAATGTCCCGCAGAGTGGCCGATTTGAAGCGCCATGTGTTAATGGTGGAAGGCGGTATTCCCAGTTCCAGGGATATTGAAATCGGCGAGTAGTCAGACAATGTGCGTGCATGTATGCATGTTTCAACCACCCTGCCCAGCATGGAGCCGGATAGCAGGAACAGGTCGATCCTGGAAGAACTGTCATGCACTGATGAATAGTAAGTGAATTCCTGCGTTTGTGGATGCAATATCCTCCATGCGTCATGTATGTCGAGTGTCGCACAGTGGGTCAGGAGGCTACGCGCTACAGCTGGCAAGGGTATGGAGGCTGTGCCAGTCCTATCCAACATGGTATCAAGAATGAAGTTCGTATCCCCCCCAGGATGATCTGCACCCCCACATACCCCATCAGTATGGATACCACCTGGTCAATAAATTTGGGAGAATCAACATTAGGGCCATTGGTATTTACCAGCAAATAGTCCCTGTTGGCAATGGCACAATGCGACACAGTATACCTCCCCTCAGTATCTATGTAACTCTTGTGGAGAACAAACTTAAGTGACTTATGGATCAATGTCAGCATTCCCCTTGAACGAGTGGAATATGAGGTGAAATATCTGTGCGGTCCCCAAGTAGGCGCCATACTCCTAGCCAGCGGGCCCGCGGAGTGTGTCTCCTGCAAAAGCAATATTTTGCAGCCGTGCCTGCCGGCATATGCCATAATCGTGCGACCCTTGGTGTAATTGCTTAGGCCCCCCCTATACTTTTATTTAAAAAAGAAACCGTGCTGGAATGGTTTCGTTTTAAACTATAAGTGTAGGAAGAAGTTGAAACTTGAACCTTCAGTGCACTGCACTGACCATTCCCTTAAACAGAGGCACATGTGTTTGAGTTTGTATTGTGAGTGGGAGGGGGTGTGGTGATGGGGTTTGTAGGGTGCTGGGCAGCAGTGGCGTTTCTACGAGGGGGCCCCTCTGAACTTCTGCACCCCCCTAAGACGAACAGTGACTGTGTTCTCTGTTTGTGGTTTAATTTGTGACACTATGGCAAATGTCTGCATATCACACGGCAAATACTCTCCTTTTGTCTCAAAGGTAGCAGTGATCTTGGTATGCATTCTGGCATCGGTATGAACATGAGCACGAGCCACTTCTCAGGTGTTCCTGACCGGCTTCTACACAGTGACCTCCATAGTGTACAGAGCATCTTACAGCCACCCACCACCCCCCAGCGGAATGCAGCACACGAAACTGCTAATGATGGGTCATTAGTCACTGAATGGTTTCGTGCCTGCATTCTGATGGGAGGGGAGGTTCAGTGGGGTGTGGGTAGTTGGGGTGCACAAAAGCCTCTCTGCAGGAATGCTTGTGATGTCACACATTACCTTTCATAGGCGGCCCCCCCACTTTTGTCTATGGCCCCCCCTACTGTTGTCTGTGGCCCCCTGTGTGCCCTTCCTAAATTTGATTCCTGGTGGCGCCACTGGGGGGCAGGCCAGTAGGGAACATAGTTCCACTACCTCTTTCCGTACACTTCGACCACTGAATGAAGCATGGTCAGCAGGGCTGTGAGAACAAGAAAGAACATATTAAGAAAATAGCCAGGCAGTGAGCGAAAGCCCCCTTAGAACCCGAGGAGCCTGTATACAACAGCACTTGCCAAAGAAGGCAGTCCAGGCAGGCGGCACCACTAACAAGAAGGCTGAGTGCGCTTCCAAGCTGATGGGCTCTTTGGTGGGGTTCTTGGGCCGAAAAACGTGTAAAGCAAGGGCGAGTGTGATAGCAAATCAATATAAATAAATTCAAGTATTTGAAATAATGCGCAATTTCCTGGACTCTTCTTCATGCGGTTGCATGTTATTTGTTCATATATTAGACGGTTTTACCTGTGGCTTACCGTCAGTCCAGTGATCTACGACAACAATACTGATTTTTCTGGGAAAACGAGAATTTGTTCCACCTATTTTCAAGCATCAAGAGTCGTCCAACAGACCAGCTATTGCCCTAAGCCCAGTTCACCTGTTCTTTCTTGGAAAGGGGCTTTGTCTACTATGGCAGAGAAGATGGAAGGGAGCAACTGAGAAACAGAAAGCCCTACTTTGGACTAGGGTAAGTAGGTCAAATAGAAAATAGGAAAGCAAGGCGTACATGGCCTCGCTGGTCATTCAAGTCTAATCGTGTTTGCTCAATACATTTTTCGCCTCATTTAAAAAGAAATATATGTTATGAGTGTGGGGGGGGAGCTTGGGAGTGGAGGATGTCAAGGAGTGGGGGTGTTGACTATAGGGGCAGTTGAGTGGGACCCCCCTTTAAAATAAGATCGGGGGAAAAGCATGACGAGCAAAAGTGCACACCATTAAACTAAAAACAAAAACAAAAATAGAACCGGTGCTAGAGAATCAGGAGCGGCTGCCAGTGAGTGGGGGGTCAGGAAGAACAGAAGGAAGGTGTGTGGGCTGCGCAGTGCCTGCACAGGCCAGTGTTAAATCAGAGCCAAGGCTGAGAAGGGTTTATATCTTTTATTTAAGAATCAGCTAACGCGACAGCAGGCACAACCTCTGACAGCCAGGCTTAAACAGACCATCAACCCATTCCAGAACCCCCTTCGTACCATAACATTCCCCACTAGAAGCTGCTGACATCACAGCCACCTAGCTGCATATAAACCATATAGAACAAGTACATTCAAACATTAATCTAACTTGAATAGAAATAATTAATACATGCATTAGTAAACACTAATCACATTGTGAACTACCGATTGCAGTATTGAACAAAAACATTGTGAACTGAATATAAAAAATACCTAATCCTAACAGCCAGACTCAGACATCGGCAAGAAGCAGCAGGATCAAGGCAGGAGTGCCCCAAATAAAGACAGCCACATATGAGAGGAGAAGCTGCCACTAAGAACGGGACCACCGTGTGCTGTGAGGAACAAAAAAGGGCACAAGGCGAACAAACATGGGAAGGGAATATGACAATGGCAACCATGTATGCACCGGAAGCAGCCACCAAGGGAGTATGAGGTTAGGGAGGGCAGCTGGTACAGATGCAGCAGCTGTGGAACCCAGAAGCAGACACTGGTGAAGGCCGAAGAGCTCACAGGTCCAGAGAAGGGGTAGGAACCGAATGTGACATGAGGCACATGCCACAGCGTGCCAGAGCATGCCACCAATCTCTGGACTGGCTGATGTAAAATGTACAGTTTATGGGATTTCAAACACATTCAACAAGTGAACAATACCCTCTCAATCATTGTGGGATTGTTTTATATTAAAACACTTTCAGCAAATGCATAGTTTAAGCACTTATCATGCCCTAGCATGTCAACAATCTCAGGACTAGCAGATGTCACATGTACTGTTTAAATGACTTAAAAGACAGTAAACAAGTGATATAAAGCCTCACAACCATTGTGAGATGTTATAAATCAAATTTTAAAAAAATTACAAATTAATTAAATTCCGAGCTCACAACCTAATGGACTGTAGTCAGAAGTTCTACCATTGCACCAATGCTTTAGACAGGAAGGTTTCTGGTGCTAGTTATTATGAACTAATCAGACAGTAGGGCCTGCAAGTCGCTTTTCAGTGTCAATTCTAATGTGGTATGCCACCTAGATATTTCTTTATATCTGCTTCAAATCTGTTTTTTCATTGCTTCAAAATTACTTCAGGCATCTCACCTCTGAGGCTCTTGTCTTATATTTCATAATTTACAGCAATTTGAATGGTTGAAAGCACTTGGAACTCCAGCATGCCACAGCATGTCACCGTCTCGGGACTAGCTGATGTCAAATGTACTGTTTAAATGACTTCAAAGACATTAAACAAGTGTATATAAAGCCTCACAACCATTGTGAGATGTTATAAATCAAATTTAAAAAAAATAAATTAATTAAATTCCCACAGCTCTCTTGAGCTCACAACCTCATTCACTGCCGCCAGAAGTTCTACCATTGCACCAATGCTTCCAATGGGAAATGTCTGGTGCTAGTTATTATGACCTAATCAGAAAGCAGGGCCTGCAAGACACTTTTCAGTGTCAATTCTAACATGGCATGCCACCTAGATATTTCTTTATATCTGCTTCAAATCAATTTTTTCATTGCTTCAATATTACTTCAGGCATCTCACCTCTTAGGCTCTTGCATTATATTTCAATATTTCATAACTTGCAGCAATTGAATGGTTGAAAGCACTTGTAACTCCAGCATGCAACAGCATGCCGCCAATTTCGGGACTAGCTGATGTAAAATGTGCTGTTTAAATAAATTGAAAGACATTAAACAAGTGAAGAAATTGCCTGTGTGTCACCGTGTGGCTGCTAGCTGTCTCTCTCCTGTGCATTACACAATATGGCCTGGGTAGAAGTAGAATCCTCTGATAGCAAGTAAAGCAGAGAAGGGCTTTCAAACATTCTGCAGAACCCCTCTCTGGGACAGCTGGTGGAGAAAGCAGCATGGGCAGGCCTAGGGCCGTTATCCCATAAACTGGACTTTCTCCTGGGCTGGGTCGCCTTTTCGCAAGGGCTGACAACTGTGAGGCCCAGAGCCTGCAAGAGACAATGGCAGGTGGAACATAAGGCCAGTGGCAAAGCACTGTCCGAATCATGCAAAGGACACACAAAATAGTGGCATGCTAAGGGAAAGGCGTGATGGAAGAGACAAGGTGACATACCCATAGCTCTCAACTCACATGCTTTTGGCGGGTGTCACCTGCCTTGTAAAGGGCTGACTCACCCGCCAAGCCTCCTGCACGGCCATTCTTTCCAATGGGCATCTCGCCCACCAAAAAAAAAATCTGGTGATTTCACCCGCCTTTGCAAAACAAATGGTTGAGAGATATGCATACCCCGTAGCCCACAGGAAGACCAAGAGGGCACTGAATGGGATTCCAGCAGCACTGAGAGTTCTCACCTTTCTGTGAGCTTGGCCACTCCTCAGAACCATGCAAAAGACACAATAAGAGTGTTTAGAAATGCAGAGATAGTTCCCTGGTTCACCCCTTTCATCCAGACCTGCTACTCCACCTGAGATCCTTGGATGGGAAGCCCCACTTAAAGCCAAAAGGTACTTGAGCAAGCGACTGCACACGCCTATAAATAAGGAGGTGAGAGTCTAATTGAAGGCACAATATCCCTGACCTTCTCTGCCGGATAAAGGAGCAGACACTCTGGAGGTGGACTCATTCAGGGTGAAGCACACCAAGGACCAGAAAAGGGCATTGATCGCTCATGGATAGCATGCCAGGACACGCTCCCCGAATCCATAGGTCCATTGGCCAAGATCATTAAAATGGTGGAAGAGACCAAAGAGGCCCTGCCTATGGATGTGCATATTCTGGTTAATTGGGCACAAAGAGTGGTTTGTTTAACAATGAATACCAACTGTACGATAGCAGCGGAGTGCAGACGATCGATTTTAGTAAAGATCGAACTGAAACTCAGGAAGTTGGCATCCTCTGAGGCCGCTGCAGCAGCTAAAATGCTTTTGTTTGGAGAAGCTTTTGTCAAAGACATGTCCAGATTTGTTAGCACCTTTGCTGCTCTGGACAAAGGTCAGACATCGTTAAAGAGTGTTTGTGCCCTGTGGATCTGCCAGGACGGCAGAAGCAGAGGTGTCTCCGCCAGCCGCTGAGGCGGCCAGAGGCCATATAGAGGAAACAAATGGTGACAGCAGGAAGACAGAAAGCTGAATCCTTCCTTCCCCTCCCGTGGAAGAGGCAGGCATTGGGGCTGGTACTGCAGCAACAGGTGAGAGCACAGTCGTATGCACACAGCGCAGCAGCAAACAATGCGATTCCTGCGATCGGTGGTAGGCTAACGATGCACCTAAGCGCTTGGGAGGAGCTTACGGTGGACTCTTGGGTCGCAGAGACTGTGCAGGGGTGTTGTCTGTAATTTTTAAAGCACACAGACAAACGAAACTGCAGCAACCTTTTGCAATTTCAGAGTGTTAGGCAGAATCACATTCAGTACCCTTTGGGAACACTACATGCAATTAAGACTACAAGTGTCAGTACAATTTCACCTTTGGTACAAGTCTGTACTACACAGTTATGTGCAGGGGAGTTGCTAGGCCTGGAAAAGACCCGGGGCTAAGCTGATGTAGAACTGTTGGGACTGGGGGCTAGCTAGTCTTTTGGCTGTAGCTCCTGAGATTCTATCCGGGGCTACAGCCAAAAGATCAGGGGCTATAGCCCCCTTAGCCCCCCCTAGCAACGCCCCTGGTTATGTGGTAGCATTGGCTGAGCAGCCAGAGTTATCTCAAGAGTTTAAGTGATCAGTGGAACAAGTTACACAAAGGGACCAACAAATACAGTGGTTCAAACAAACACTTACTCAAGGTTTCTTGGTAAAAGAATATACATTTATTTACATAGTCAATTAGAAAACATTACACTAGCAAAAGCAGCTTAATATCATACACTAATACACCACAATACACAACCAATAGGTTACTGAACAAATTCAGCTCCCCTGAAGTGGGAGCAAAATGGCACTTCAGTTACTTTAAAAAGACAAGGTTACAAGAAATGCAGCCCAAATACATTCATAGGTAGTGTAAAGGGTTTCAGTTAACTACAACCAGCAATTCAATTTGATAGACCTGGGCCAAAGTCAATGGTTCAGAGTCTTTGTATAGGATAGCACAGTTCTCTGTGGTCGAAAAAAGTTCCGGACCGTGTTTGCACAGTACCTTTAAAGTGAAGAAGAGCTGTAGCTGAGGCAGTTGTTCCTGGCAGTTCGAGCAGACCTTGCTGTTCCTGTGCTTCAGTCGTGGGGACAAGGAGGCCGTCGGGAGGTTCCTGCACTGCCCAGGGAAGAGGCACCAAGCTTGGATAAACATCGGTTTAAGGTGTGAGTGCCTTAAAGACTACAAACTGGTATCCTTCCCACTGGCTATCTGGTTTTCCACAGCACTCTTAAGAAAATTCGACCAGGAGGGGACGGTTTTCAGGCGGCTTGTGAGTTGGTTGGTCCCACCAAACTCAAGGGAAGAAGTTAACCTTGAAGGGCTTCTCTGTCGATGGAGTTTCAGGCAATTTAGACCTGCAGCAGAGCTTCAACAGTCGTCCAGGAGTTGCAGCAGTCCTCTTCCTTCAGCTCGTCTTCGGTTCTTTCGTTCCAGTGGTCCTCTCTGCTTTCCAAGTCCCAGAGACCTGCTTTGAAACAGTTTTCCCCCATTGATTCCAGCCTGGCTGTCACTCACAAAGCAGGGTGGCTGTCCTTGCCGGACAGCCAGCCAGCCAATCACGCCAGAGTGCATTCAAGTCTCCTAGGAGACTAAGCACAGGGAGTTTCGGGCACCTCCTTCACAACATGTCCACCCCACTTCAGCAGTGAAACCCGCCAAAGGCCAACGAACAAAGGGACCAAAACTGGTTTGTCGCGCAGAGTTAAACACAAGGAGGACCTTTCCTAAAAGAAACGGTGAAAAAAGTCGACCGGAGTCTGTTTTTACAGATAGGTCTTGGGCGCCATCTTGAAAAACATGGCTGACCCGATTTTTTGCTACCATTGTTCGCGGTTGGTAAAATCATGGTAGTTTGATCTAAATCACTGCCACCAGCCATTTAAAGTAGGAAAGGGTAACATTTGACTGTTACATGAGTGTTTTGACTCAGGGGATGCTAGGCAACCCCTCCAGCACTCTATAGGAAGATAGTGTGTGCTGGGTCAGTAAATATAAAGAGACTAGTAAAGTCAATTTAACTTTACATGCTCTGGAAGATGGTAGTCAGTCCCAGAGAAAGTGTTTAAACCTTGGGGAGTCTGAAAGACACCCCTGTGCCACTGCACTGAAGGTGTTGTGTGACACAAAGAAAAAGATGATGCTTATGGAGTTGTTTTAAAACACCATAACCAAAGAACACAAAAATAAAACAGATATCAAAATACACGGAAGAGTGGGAAAAAAGGCTCACACTCTTCCCAGGTAGAAAAATCAAATCCTAGAAATCCAGCAAAGTTGCTGGGGGTCTCAAAAGGTAAGGAAAATTAGCACATTTTGAGAATCCTCCTTTACACAGGAGGAGCAAAGCCTCATGGACAAGGAAGTAGGAGAGTTGCTAAAGAAAATGGTGATAAGGCCAACGCAGCAGGTGGCGCAACGCTTCCTAAGCAATGTCTTACTGGTGAAACAGAAGCAAAAGGTCAGGCCGGTGATAAATCTCAGACAATTTAACGCCTTTCTTGTGTACCGACACTGCAAGATGGAGGGAATCCATCTCTTCAGGGACATTTTGCAGAAAGGGCACTGGCTAACCTGCATAGATTTGAGGGATGCCTTTCTAGCAGTACCCATTTCTGAGATGCACCAGCAATTTTTAGAATTCCTCTGGTGATGGCAAAGGTGGGAGTTTTTGTGTCTCCCTTTTCGGACTAACTTCAGCACTGTGGTGCTTCACAAAGCTACTCAGGAGTGAGACTGATTTTATACATCGAGGATATTTGTCTCATGGCAGAGGATCCGATGCGGCTGCCACAGCAAATGGTCCCAATGAGACCTCCTTGAGAAGCTCCTTGAGAAGCTGGGGTTTCTCATCAATTGGGAGAAATCCGAGACCAGGCCACAGCAGAGAATGGAGTTCCTGCGGTTTATCACAGACTCAAAGCTGGGGCACTGTCTCTGCCCCTGTAGAAAATGAACGACCCTTTGAAACATCACAGTATTGACTTTCCATTAAAGACTAAACTTTACTTGACAGTCTCATGTTTGCTCAATCACCTCTTCTGTTTAAAAGTTCTTTTAACTAACTGATCAATTTTCCACCAATCATATGTCATAACAAGTTGCATTTGTCAGTAATTTTACAGTCACTTATCTAAGAAGGAATCTGCTGAACCTCCAAGGGAACCTGACAGCAGGTGCGGACACTAAACAGGCAGACAACACAGGGCTGATCCCTGCTGGATTTGAAGGCGTTTCATTACAGGTTTTGTTCCTCGCTGTACCCTGTTCGAGATGGAGTCATTCATTAGGAAGCTACAGCGAGACCGTGAAAGAAAGAGGAATTGGGGATGAGGAATTGTGAGGTGATAGGACCATAATGTCGTGATTCATAGACTAGGACAAGTGTCATGCCTGAGGGCAATCGAGTTTCAAACTGCAAAGACTACATTGACACAGAAAATGTTTTGTTTCTTTGATTTGTGTTTAATGTTTTTTTTCTTTTTAATATTGCTGCTTGAGTTTTAATAAAGAATAGTTTGCATAATACAAGCCTCTGTGTCTTTAATAGAATCATGACTTTCCTGAAAGAAAGTATGGACAATATGGACTCTACCACAGTACTAACTGCCTCAATGGAGTTTACCATCAGACAGCATTTCTGGCTAGCCCTTTTTTCTGGCAATGTATTCCATATCGTGTCATGGAGTGCCCCTTACATTTTTCTGTCAACAGAGCGGCCAAGTCTCCCTAAAATCGTGGGAGTCTCTAGCAAAAGGAGACAGACACCTGCACTCTCATATTTGAGCAGGATTTTCTTTCTACATCTGCAAAGATCTTCAGCTGTGCCTCAGACAGTCCCTTTGTTTGTGGCAACACTGGATTGAAGTAAGTAACACACTGCACTGCTGAACACAGCACTCAACAGCACATGCTGGTCTGACTGGGGTTAAGCTGTGTCCTATACACCTCGACTGCTGAATTTCCAGCTGATCCCAGTGGCAACTTTGGATAAAGAGGGATAAATGGGATAGATAAGATGATCGTGTGTAATTTCAGCACAGGTGGTGTGAGAGAGGCTACACGGCCCATGTGATGGTCTGACATGCATATTCTGGCACACAAACATGACTGTAGTGTCTGACAGGACATATTCTTGCTTTGCTTCTAAATTTGATTAGAAACCACATCCTGCAGTCTCATATGAAGCACAGTTTAGGGTTCCTAAGCCATACCTTTCATTTTTTAAAGTTACATCAGGAAAGGAGAGGACCTTGCAATTCTCTTATTGATTTCATGTGCAAGTTCATCACTACCAGGTCGGTGTTGTGGACCCCAATCAACGTCAATGGATAGGCTTCACGGAGGGACTACTTCACCTTAATGTCTACTTTCCTTAAGCCTCAGCCCGAGGAAAATCCAGACACTTCCCAACAGACTGGTCCCGCTGAATGTCGCTGTGGCTCATATGTCTCACACTCTGCCCGACCTCTATTGTCTTTCAAAGGCATGCATGAAATGGACAACTGCCCTCAGGGCCACAGCTTTATGGAAGAAATGGCAGCAATTATATGGCTTTTCCCCTATCCATGTTGGCAAGAGAGTAACAATATTCTTATACTGCAGGCCCATGTGAAATATAGCTTTGTCTTAGGATCTATGTATCATATGTTTGTCCTTCTGTAGGCTGTTGATTTCTTTGAGTCATAGATGTGTGTGATGTGTTGCATTTTGATAAGTCGTTCATTTTGTGAGGCCCATTGCTTCCGAGTCACATTTTACATGTTACTGTGTGGGATCTCAGCAGTGGGTCGAAGAATAGAAGAAAAGCATGACAGGGTTTAGTTAACAACAATATTTCCAGAGACACATGGGCTAGATGGAGCCTGGGGTCCCCTGGTATATTAAACAGGCCTGGCATTTCAGGAGCCACATAAGGAAAGACGGAAGGCCCTTTACCCTGGAATAGCGGTTGTAGAGAGTGGGGGCTCCCAAACCATTGATATGAACAGAAATGTGACATTCACAAATAGAGTGTGAGGTGTTCCTTGGTCTTTTGTGGTGTCGTCATGTCCACCTTTACATTTTTCATCATCCTATCATTATCGTGATGGACCCAAAACCCCTACTGCTAATTTTTCAAGGGTCATTTCTTCGCACACCACTCCCATTAGAGCACTTGATTGCAACTGTCAGATTACAAGGTCACTGTCCGTTTCGATGCAGTGGCTGGCAACCCCGTCGACTACCTGCTGGGTTATCCAGGTCTTCGGGTATCGACATCCGAGGCAGTGGAAGTTGAGGCGAAAGCTCTGGTTAGCATGGTCAGATCGATGACTCCTCTAAAATATATATCACTTTGATTGTCCTGCTGATATTTAAATTAGTTTTCAGCTGTGTGCACATCGTGATTGTCGAGCTGGTGTTTAAATTCATTTTCAGCTGTGTGCACATCTTGATTGTCCTGCTGCTGTTTAAATTCGTTTTCAGCTGTGTGCACATCTTGATTGTCCTGCTCCTGTTTACATTTATTTTTATCTGTGTGCATAACCTGTTTTTCATGAGAATGTGTTAACAATGTTAACAAGCCACCCCTCTGTACTCTGGCTAGTCTACTACCAGTTCCCTCACCCTTCCTCAGTCCCATTGTCCCTCTGTACTGGTATTCCCCTCAGCCATACACTCGCTACCTCCCCTTCCTCTGCGTGTTCACTGTTTTTCTGTGCATTTTACCTCCCCCAGCTCCCATTGTTTTTCTCCCAGTCTGGTTCCCTGTCTCCCCCCTTTACCTTCTGCTCTTGCTGCTCCTCTGCGGCCTCAGCCTGGTAAAGTGTACCTCACTCTCTGCAGTTTGCTATGGCGCTATCTATCTCTCCTATCTTCTCAAGCTGCTTCTCTATCTCTTATCCTTCACCCCTTACTAAGTCTGTCAGGAAGAACCTCAAGAAGGACATACTGAGCTCTAACCCAGGCCTTCCAATTGCAGGCACCTACGTCATTGCCTCTGCCAGAGAGACTCTCACAGACATACTCAATGTCTTTCCCTCACCCGTCCTATGGACTCTCCATTTGATTGCTCTTCTCTCTCCTTTCTCTTCTTCGCCCATCAATGGTGGCACCCGCTGGGAGATCTTTCTTGCCCTCTCCACCTCCAGGGTCATCATCAATGTCTACTGCAATGGTACCATCATGGTCCACGGTCCTCAACCCAACCTTCTACTCTTTGATAGGCTCCTCCCCCGCCTTATCAACCTCCCTCCGCCTTTTGCACCAGCTCCTTCAGCTGCCCTGGCTCCCATGCCAGCTGTGCCCACCTTGGCTCCCTTGCCACCTCCTTACCACCCTTCTACCCTCGCCATGGCATTCTTGCCACCACCCCACACATTGACAACCCTGTCTGCCTTCTCCTCTTGGGTGAACCAGTCACCCACTAACACTGTATCTGGGGCTCCCTTGCCCCTTCTGGTGCCTCCCGCACTGGTTCCCTCCTCACCCATTATGGTCCCGGCTCCCTTCCCGGCTTGGCTCCTCTACCCCCTCCTACCTCTGTCCCTCAGGCACTATCGTCACTTAGGGGTGCCCACTGTCCCCTGATCCCCCGTAAGTCTTTCACTGATTGCAATCTGCTCCACATTGCCATGGTAGGCACTTGCTCAGCTGTCAAACACTCCTCTGACATCTGCAACCTCCTTGAACTCCTGGATTGTGATGTTCTTGCCATCACTGAAACCTGGTTCAAGGATTGCTCTGTCACAAGTTTTGACACACTTCTCCCAGAATACTACACAATACTCTCTCTTCCTAGACCAAACAGACCAGGTGGGCGGTAGCATTGCCCTGAGTGTATCCCTGTGTCTGTCATTCCCACTCAGACCTACTCATCCTTTGAGTGCCTGATCTGTAGGCTTTCCCTCTCTCCAAGCTCTTCACTGCTGCTGTCCACCTTCTATCGGCCACCTGGTCAGCCCTCCCTCTTCCTTTCGTATTGGGCTGACCTGGCCTACTCTCTCCTTTCCTCCTCTTCTCATCTCCTCCCACTGGGTGATCCCAAAATCCATCACGACTCACCTGATTCCTTAAGACCTTTATGCAACCTTTGTGGCTCTCTGTTTCTTTCCATTTTACCATCTGGCCCAACGCACAGCGCTGGCCACACCTTGGATGCTCTCTTCTCAACTGACATTCCGCTATCTATCCTTCTTACTACTTCTCCCTCCTGGAGTGATCAGTTTCTCCCCTCTTCTCACTTGAAGCCCTCTTCTCCCCTTGCATATGTAAGCCCGGCACTGCCTCCTGTCTATAAGGTCATCTGACCCATGAAAAGAGTCTCAGTAGCTGCTTTTCCCTCCACCTATTATGCTCCTTTCGCTCCTGCGACTGACTCCCACCCTGCCACAGCCCTCTCAAACTTAAACCTGTCTGTTTCCAATACTCTTTATAGTCTTGCCTCTGTCATGAGGGTACGACTGAAGCCTACCAAAAAGTACAACTCTTAGTATGACTCCAAATCAGCTTCCCTTAAACACAAGTGCAAGGCAGCCAAATGGAAATGGGATTCCTCTGGTGCACCCTCTGTCAAACTGGCCTCCCGCCTCCTCCAAAGGCAGTATAGATTCTGCATCTGCTCTCAGAAAAGAGACTTTATACAAGCCTGCATCTCTGCGGTATGCAATAACACGGACACACTTTTCAAAGTCTGCAAGGAATTAGCCAACCCTACCGCAGCCTCCTCCACCATTGCACCCACCCAGGCATTTTGCTCGGCGCTGGCTGCACATTCACCTCAAATACAGTGGATATCATATCCTCTCTCTCTTCCTCACCACCTCATGTAGTAACATCTCTTGTACCACCCTTGGCCACCTCCACCCCTCCCCTTCTTTTCCCTTCTGTCTCCCCTGTCATACCTGAGGAGGTTACTAGACAAGTCTGCTCTATGAAAGCCTCCTCCAAACAGGTGGACCCCTGTCCCTCCAAAATCATCAAGGACAACATTGACTCTCTCACACCAGCCTTGGATGACTTCTGCAACATCTCCTTTGCCACTGGAGTTTTCCCCACTACTGCTCTTAAGCACTCCCTTGTGCACCATCTCCTGGAAAACTATCGCCCGATCTATATCACTGCTTTCCTGGGCAAACTCCTGGAGAAGTTTGCCATTTCCCAGCTTACCCTCCGCACTGAAACTGTTGGCTCCTTCCAAGACCACCAGTCTGGTTTTAGACCATCCAAAGGCATGGAAACTGCTCTTCTGAACACCCGTGAAGATATGCTCTCAAATCTTGGTTCTAACTCTCCCTCTGTCCTCATTCTACTTGACCTCTCCTCTGCCTTCGATACGGTGAACCACAACACACTAATCGCACGTCTCTGTGATACCCTGTTCATCACTGGTCAGGCCCTGGCATGGCTAACCTCCTTCACTCCGACAGCCCATCCCGGGTGGAACTGGGGTCTTTTCTCTCCCCTATCACTCCCTCTACTTGCGTTTTTCCCCAGGAATCTGACCTACCCCCATGGATTTTCAATGGCTACATGGCCCTCCTGCCCCGTATGATAGCCACCTTCACCTCCAACGTTCAGTATTACACGGATGACACACAGCTCTCCTTCAAGCTACCCTCGGCCTCTTCCTCACTAATACCTGACTGTCTGGCCGCAATTCAGTCGTGGTGTGCTGTAAACGACCTCTGAAGAGCATCCACAGCAGAATCACTCACCTGCGACAGCAATGAGGGTTTCATGGCCATTTCAGCACCAGAGGCTTAGGCTTCCTCAGAGGTGTACTCACAGACACCCCTGGCCAGGATGGTCTGTAGCACCAGTGGATTCTCATGGGCTACCACACCACGTCCTGCACCACTGCATCCAATGCCTCATCACCTGCACAAATAAAAAAAACTTGAATACAAATGTTAATAGCATAGGCCACACACATAGGTATTGCAATGTTGTCAGCCAACATATGAACCTGCCATGTCACACATGACACAAAGTCAGGCATGCATGCAGTGTCAATGAAAGAGAAAGGGAGCCTGAAAGCAGACATGGATGTGTGTCAAATGGCAAAATAACACATATACTGCAGAGCACCTGCATCAAACACAAGCATGTGACTGGCATAGTCCTTCCCCAAACATGACTGATGCCAATACACAGATGGCACGTATCATAGCCATGCCAGAATTGTCAACCAGCCTCAGATGGAAGTTGAATACTACTGACCATAAGCCATGTACAATGCATGTCAGATGACATTTCATGGAATTCACTATTAGAAAACACACATGTGTCACAGGGTGCAACAACGCTAGGGTTTTGTAATACAGTGAAGGCAGGCATACAGATTCAATAATGCTAGGTCACATTGACATCATGCAAGTGAATAGGCATATTGAAGGGGATAGCAGGGTTTAGAAGTGTGTGGGTGCAGTGCAGTACATGGGTACGGCCTCAACTATGAATAAAAACACAGATCCAGTAATGTCAATATCGTGGCCTGATGGCAGTATAGGGGTAAGTGCCGTCATCATGTGTAAAGTGCTGGTAGTGGGTTGTAGGGATACAGTAAACCCCACCCCTAAGGGCGGGGGTGGCTGGGAGGCAGTGCATGGGTTAAAATGGTTGCTTAGAGGACCGTGTCGTAGCAGACAGTGTGGGCAGGTGGCAAGTGCATTCTCTCAGTCATCTGGGACTACAGCAGGGGAGGGGAGGACAGAAAGCACAACACATGAGGAAGCATCAGAAGTGCCTGCAGACCTGGCGAAGCTACACCTCCAGTTATATAGAGGCAGGGAGGCTGTACCAGAGGGAGGCACCAGTTCAACACAGATGTGAAACACAAACTAATTTCCAAAAGGAGTAACTGACCCTGAGGGAGTAAGAAAGGGATGATCAAAGACCATGAGAATGAAGTAAATACTGGAGGTGGAGTTGAAGGAATTGCTGGCCCAGGACCCATAGGGACTTGCTAAGAATGCACAGGGTTCAGGAATGAACATTCATAGCCACTGTGAGCCTGTGCCATCATCACAGTCCTAGGTGATACCTTGCACCAAGCCTAAAGAACTTTTCACACAGTCCAGGACTGGCAGAGTTGCAGAGGGAAGAGTGTAGAATCACAGAAATCCTGGTAAAGCCTGTTGCAGTAGTCCACCATAGGAATTACCAGTCCCCTGGAGACAGTAAGCTGCTGGGGGATGGAGAGGAAAGGAAGAATGCCTCTGAGGAGGAGCAACTTGCAGGGTGACCTCACAGAGACGTCAGTCATGTGATGATAGAAGGCGACTGTTGAGTGGAAGATCATCACAGGCTATCCGCGACGACAGGTTTGAGCAAAAATAGGGCCAAGAGAGGCTGGACAGAGAGTGTCATGGAAGGAGGGAGCAGGTGTGATGATGAGGATTGCCTTGGTGTGCAGCACATGGTTTATATGCAGTCTGCTTGACAACAAGCACGTATCAGTCCAAAATCACATGGGTCATACATGGCAGTCATGACAATGTAGACTGAACTGGCAGACAATCATAACACATCACCCAAGCAACATACACAGCCTGTACACACATGCATCACCACTCACGGGAGATTTCCACATACATTGGCAGGTCTCCCATGCCTTGGATCTGCTCCACTGCAATGAAATCACTAGCGATCTCCTCATGTCCAGTGAGTTCATCGTCCCAATGCCAGTCACCAGAGTAGAGGCGAACTTTGTAGCCAGCTTGTCTTTTGCTCGGTATCGGAAGTCATTCCCATGCTTCACAATATCACTAGCTGTGCACCTCTCATAGTCCAAGGCGCTAATACGGTCCGCGAGGCACTGCCAGTGGGTAATGCGCTGAGGTGTATGTGTGCTTCCTGCCTGCACCAGCATGTCATGGCCGTGTTCCAACATGTAGTCCACCAGCATGTCCAGTTCCTCATCGCAGAAACTCCTCTTTCTCGACGTGTGGGACTCCTGTGCCGTGTCTGGGGTCTTAGCCTGTACCGCTGGAGCATGCTTCTGCTTCTTGTGAGGTGGTGCAGACCCTGAGTGGCTTGCACCGCTCTGGTCAGTAGGGGTTAGAGTACAGGTGGACTGGCCTATGGAATCAGCCACCAATGTAACTACAGAAGGTCAGCTTGCAGGTATTAGTAGCTGGGTGCTGTTGCCAGGACTCTGCGCCACACGTGTCTTGGCCTTAGTGACAAGGGACTTGGCCCCTGAGTCACACTGGGCCGGGACCAATCCAGTTCTGGCTGGGTGACCCAGAGCCAGGGCGCTGGTTGCTACAGATGCCCCTGCAGCTTCCAGACCCTGGCCGGTGTGAACAGCAGATGACACTGCTGCTCCAGATCCCCGGGTGCCGGTGCCTGGAACTTGCACCACACGTGTCTTGGCATTCGGGACATGGAAATCGGCCATTGAGTCACCCTATCCCTGCGCCTGGACTGCTACCGTCTGGGCTTGCTGACCCTGAGCCTGGGTAGTGGTAGCCCTGGCTGCTCTGGACAGCAGATGGCACTGCTTGTCCGGGACCACAGGTGCTGGGTATGTCAGCAGCTGCTGCATCTCCCTGCCCCGGTTGGGTGTGGGGCATAGTTCTCCCTGCATGGCCCAGGACACATTGCCCACGTGGGCCACCTTGGCCACCCTGGCCACGTCACCCACCTTGGCCAGCTTGGCCACCCTGGCGACGTCGCCCACCTTGGCCACCTCTGGCAAGTCGGCCACCTTTGCCTCCCTTCCCACTTGTTGCCCTCCCAGTCATGGCACTGATGGACTAGCGCAATGGGAGGTGCAGCCAACAATTGTCCTGGGCAATTGGAGTGAGGGGGCAGGGTACGTGATGGAAAACGTACCACTGTGCTCCAGAAAGGCTCAATGTGACCCCTGGTGAAAAAATAACAGGTCGCGCAACGCTCAGGCACCCGAAAAACTAAAATCAATGTGTACGCGACCCCTCGGTAGCCCACGTGTGAGTAAAAAACATCCTGCAGTACACTGTGTCAGCCAGCAACACAAAAAATGTGTACGCGTGGTACACTTAGGCTACTATGACCTCGAAAATGGGGTATGTGACACAAAGGGGAAACCACAGTGGGAAAAATGCATCTGCCACCGTCTGTCTCGTAGAATAAAAAAAATCACACGTGTGTGTGCTCGTAGGCAACTCCCCTCCCAAAACAAGAAGTATGCACTGCCACAGTAATGAACTATTCACGTGTGAACCCACAAATATATGAAGTTCACGCGTCCATCTCCACAAAAAGCACATACAGTGCACTGTTGTCCTATGCAGACCTTTAACCCGATACTGAACGGCAATGCCAAACGTCCAGCGAGTGTCACGTAACTTATGTGCTTAGGGCCTTTCCTCTGATTACATGCTAACGCACTGTTTCTGCACGTGCGGAGTCACTCTGATTCCAGCCAGCCACGCAAAAGAACACAGAAAACCCATGCTCCTGCCTACAAGGCCATTTACCTGCCTCCGACTGCCCGAGCTGTCTCCTATGAGCCATCTGCTACTGCCAGCCCACTCTGTGTGCCTTCTGCCCACATGCCCTGCATTTTGGTGCCTGCTCTTCAGCCATTGCCAGTGATCCTGTTGTTGTGACCACCTCTGCTGATCCTAAAGACTCCTGGCTTCCATACCACTGCTCCACAGCCCAGCCCCAGGACCACCTTGCCCGCCCATACCTGCCTCAGGTGTTGCCATGTCTGACACCACACCATCTGAGGCAAGTGGCAACCCCCCAGCAAAGAGGCAGAGGGCTGTCAGCTTCTCACCCAGGGAAGTTGGCATCCTGGTGGAGCAAGTCCTGGGGTATCATGATGCCCTCTTCCACGGCTCATCGCAAGTCGGCAATGAAGGGCGGAAGAGGATCTGGTGGGACATTGTGGGTGCCATCAATACAGAGGGGGTGGCACCCCGTGACTACCATCATGTCCTGAAGCTCTGGGAATACTTCAAGTCCAGGACCCACAACAAGGCCCGGTTCCTCATCAAGGCTGGTGATGATCGAGCGAGGTGCCGGGGCCGGTTGACCACCGACACGATGAGGGTCCTGGAGCGCTTCTACCCAGTGCTGTACCCCAGGTCTTGGAATTGGTGCTCCATCTGGAGGCGACTGGTAAGTGTTCATTTGTTCTTGTCCACCATAGTGCATGTGAATGTTGAAGTGCGGCTGGAGTATGCACCTTGGCCTTATGTCTGGCATGCTTCCTTCCTGTACAGATGTCTGTGTGCATGTCCCTGACAGTGCTGCATGTGAGTCCATTCAAGCGCACCGGCATGTAACGATGCGCACATATTTGCATACCTGTTTCTGGTCTGGGGTATGCGAGAGGTGTGACACATCGGTGCTTGTGTCACCATCATGGACATGCATGTTGTACATGTGCATGTGTCTGAGTAGTGAGTGTGTGACTGCCCAACACTCCGCATGTATGTTACTTGAGTTCTTGATTTGTGATTGTCTCCCGCTGCCAATTTGCCCTCGAGTGCACTGTGACGTGATAGCTCCATGGCCTGCCTCATGACTGTCAGGTGATGTGTGTGAATGAGATGTATATGTCCCAGGATGTGTGTGATCTGAATACACAATTATGATCTTGTGTCAGTGCCTTGTCCATGGATGTGAATGTCTGTTGGGAATGACAGACATGTTTGTGAATGTGTGTGAATGGCACTTCCCTGTGTGTATTGGAGGGTGATGATGGTTGTGACCTTTGACAGTGCCACTGATGTACATTTGCATTGTGACAAACACACATACCCACATATGTTCAGTAGCCTGATGTTTGTGTTCTATGTTTCCCTATCCACAGCGACGGTGGAAGAAGAGGGCGGAGAAGGCGCTGTGGAGCAGCGCAGCAGGGATGCCTCCACCAGGCACAGATGCAGGGCCAAGTCCTCCTCCCAGGTACCGGTATCTTCCGGGAGCGAGGAGACTGGTGCTGCGTCCACGACAACAGCCGCAGCTGTTGAGGGGAGGCCCAAGAGGGTGAAGTTGGTTGTGGGCACTTCGGCAGTGGGAGGGACGCAGGGGCAATCCGATGCGGAAGACGGTGGGGAGTCATCCAGGTTGTTGGTGGTGGAGGAGGAGGAGGCCACATCAGCCCAGCACATGGGGCTCGGCAGGGGTGATGAGGTAGGTCTGACTGGTGCAGTCCAGGATCAGGGGCTGGAGGCAGTGCAGGTCACCGTGGAGGGGCCCGTGACTGATCTTATCCCCGGAACTGCAACTGCACCAGTATGCACCTGCGGGCATGCCTCATGCCGGACCCATCGGCATGTGGTGGATGTATCCACGCAAATGGATCTTCCACTGCCTGCGGATGAAGCAATTCGTGACAGGGTGGAACCGTTGCTAGCCGGTATTGCGAGGCGTACAGCCAGATTTTGTGATGATGTGCAGGCTTCAAATAGGGGGCTTGCACATCATCAAGATGAGGTCTGACGCCTCATTAACTGGCTAGCTCAGTTCCTGATCACGAATCTGGTATGTGTGCTGGCTACTGCTGCAACCCACCTCCTCCTTTTCCTCCTCTGTGCGTCAGTCGTCCTCCCTGCCATCTTCCACCCCAGATACCACCAGGGCCCCCTGTGTTCCTGTCCCAACCCCGACAGCCCGTCTGGTGGAGATCACATCCCTGCCACAGTCGGGAGTCGAAGGAGGATCAGCAGAGTGTGTCACCGCAGCAACAGGAGTTATGGCAATATAGGAAGTGCAGGCACCAAGCAGCAGGGCACGTGCACGACGGCCCCAGGTGGTGTCATCATCCCGGAGGCTGTCCTTGTGGCGCAGGCACCAGGCATTTTGGCAGCAGCAGGCTCAGGGTAGGATGCAACAGGACTCGGGCGTTTATCATCAGAGGGGCAGGTATGGGCCATCAGGCAGGGGGCAAACGTGGACCTTACAACAAGGATGTCTTCCGTGTTGGAGTGTTTGGGCCAGTAAATCGGGGCAGAGCGGCAGCGGGCACAGGAGGCGCACCTCACCATGGCCAGGGCGGAGAATTCACTGCGTCGGGCAGAGAGGCGGGCGGAGGTCCTCGAGGAGACTAGCAGGGAGTTCGAGAGGATCATGGAGGAGTCCCTGCAAGCCCTCGAGGGGGAAGCCGAGGCACGCCTACTGGAAGTAGACACAGTGTTCGATGATGCGGAGACTATGAAAGAGCATGGTGAGAAGATGGACTAGCCCGCTGCCCTTGTATACAGTTCTTTAGGAGTAGGTTTCATTAGTTTTTTCTTTTTATTTGGAGTTCCTGGACTTTGCTCCGCATCCTATATATAGTTATTTTTGTATTTTATTTTTAGGATTTTTCTACATGTTTTGGGACCCTGGACCTTGGATCTTTGTAAATATTTGGATTTTAATTTGAACAGTTTTTTAACCATGAAGGAATGGTTTTCACATGATATGTGATTTCATTTGCACATACGTTAATGGACAAGGACCACATATTTGACTCTTTCATTTTTTACATCACATTGATTTTGGTTTTCACTTTCTTTTGGTTTTTGATTTGGTTCATGCATGTTTAATTTGATGTTATTACTGTGTGTGACTTAGATACATATTTTTGATATAATTTTTTAACATTGAAATCGAAGTGGTGTCTGGTCTCAGCGGTTTAGTGCATGTTTCACTCCTCCATGACTCATTTGCATGTTCCTGCTGTTCACCAATGTTGTTCATGTGTGTGCACACATGCATGCATGTGTGATGTTAGGATTTACATGACATGGGGCATGTATTAGGGAGCATGACCAATGGATGGGTGTTGAGGTGCACCAGGGGCGGTGCAGCGTGTGGTGGCCTTTTAGTTGGCATGTGCTGCATGATTGTATGTTGGTCAGATGTGTTTTGGAGTACGGGGTGGGGGCACGAGGTGGGGCCTGCCTGCAGGTTGCCGTCACTGGAGAGAGGTGGGGACATTAGGCGGGGCCCACCTGCAGGTTGCCGTCACAGGTGGGGACATGTGGCAGGGCCTGCCTGCAGGTTACCGTCTCTGGTGGGGGTTAGGGGCATGAGGCGGGTCCTGCCTGCAGGTTGCCACCACTGGAGGGGGGTGGGGACATGAGGCGGGACCTGCCGGCAGGTTGCCGTCACAGGTGGGGTGTGGGGATGTTAGGCAGAAAGCTGTGCAGTTCCCTCTGGGACCACTGCAAAAAGTTTAAGACTACAGGAGTTGGCAGTAAACCCAATTGGTAGCAGTCTGCACCACCCAGATTTACCTGGTAGCTGTGGGTGAGCAGTCAGACTTCTCTGAAGACGAGTTAGGCAGTATATAGAGTATACAAGATAGGGCAATTTACACAGTAGAACAAGCAGAGACTGATCAGAGCTTGGGTGTAAAGATATATAATTATTTATTTAAAAACACATCTATGAAAAACACACTGGCACTAATATGGCAAACAACTTCAATCACAGTTACTATAAGTATATATCAATCCCATAACAATATTTCGACAAGTCTAGGTTCAAAGACGCCACTTATTTGCAGACAGAGGTGAGTGCTTAACCTAGATGGCACTCTAGTATTCGCTAGGAAGGGAAAGAAAAAGGCAGGGTATGAAACCAACTCAGTACCAACTCTTTTACGAAGCAAATGCAAGGCAAGCAAGGCAGGGTCTACCGTAGATCACAAAGTTCAGAGGCCAGGCCCACTCGGAGAGAGGCAAGGCGGTATGTCCCAAAAATACCACAGTGGAAATGCACTTCAAGTCTTTGTAGGAAAATGTCACAGAAAGGTTGGACCAGTTTTAGAACAAAAGTTAAGAAGGTCTGGATGCGACCCAGTGGAAAGGTAAGGATTTCAGACACCTCACGCTAACCGTGACAAGGGAAGCCAGGCGGACACAGTACCTTGAAAGTGGAGAGACAGCTCCGGCGGGGGCAGTTATTCCTGGTGGTGGATGCAAGTCGGGGCTTTGCCAGAAGAAGAGATGATCTCGTCGTAGAGGAAAATTGAAGATCGTTGCACCACCAGGGAAGAGACCAGCAGCGGAGTGTTCAGTCACAAGGCACCACCTTTTGGTCGCGGTACAGTGGTTAGTGGCTATCCGGTTGCCAGGGTGCTCAGCCCGGGCAATTCGACCACTAGACATCCTGGAAGCAAAGAAAAAGCAAGGGACTGATTGTTCCCACCAGTCAAAGGGAAGAAGACTCTCCAGCAGGGAGATCTCCTCTGTCGTTGGGAAGCGGTGAGTCGGTTCAGCAGGGCTCCACCGGTGGTGTCGTCGTTGCAGGTCGGCTCAGCTTCTCCCTCGTCGGATTCTTAGGTCCTGTGGCGACTTCTGAAGTTCCAGTCCCCAAAGCCCTGCTTTTATGCAGAAAACCCCCATTCATTCAGCCTAGCTGTCAATCAAACATGCTAAGTGGTGAGTGAGGCGGCTCACCACTTGGGCCAATCACACCAGAGTGCGACTTGAGTTGGCAAGGCAACTCAGTCCAGGGTGCCTAAACCCCCTCCCTCACCCCCTGTGGTACCTAGACAGAATGGCACCACTCTGGAGGGCTTCTGTGCAGAAGCCCGCCAAAAGTGGAACAAAGGGCTCAACCTTTGGTTTGGAGTTACAGAGGCGAAAACATACGCCATTTACAAACCGAGTTCTGGCAGAAAATACCAACCGGTGAATTTATTTTAATTTAATAAACCGGCGGTATGACCAAGGCTATATAGAAAAAGTATTAGCCTCGAACAATGGGAAAATCCCATAGGAATATATTCGCGGTCGAATATAAAAAGTAGTATCCACTGCCACCAGCCAAAACTCGACGAGGGTGGACGGGTCAGTGCCCCCTCGAACAACAGACCCAGGGGTAATCGAATTACCCCTACCAGTATGTCCACAATAGGATGGTTTGTACTGGTTCTGTTAGTAAATGTAGGTCTAGTTAAGCCATTGGCGACTTTACATGCCCTGGGAGACAGTAGTCAGTCCCAGGGTATGGAGTCTATGGTGGGGGTCACCTAGGGCACCCCAGTGTTACGGCACGGAGGGTGCTGTGTAACACACATAGCAAAACACATGAGACCCTGTGGAGTAAAAGACCCCATAGCCCATAGAACACATTAACATTCAAAGAAATACCACAAATCATGTCCAAGATTGGGAGAAAAAGAGTCTCACTCTTGGCAGGATGAAAAAAAAAACTCCAGAAATCCAGCAAAGCTGCTGGGGGACTCACTAGGTTAGGAATTTCAGCCTAAACAGAGAATTCTCCCTAACAGGGGACATGAGGCGGGGCCTACCTGCAGGTTGTCATCACTGGTGGGGGGTGGGGACATGAGGCTGGGGCTGCCTGTAGGTTGCCGTCACAGATGGGTACATGTGGTGGGCCTGCCTGCAGGTTGCCATCACAGGTGGGGACATGAGGCGGGGCCTGCCTGCGGGGTATGGGCAAGGGTGATGGGGTGGCTATGTGGTGTGGCCTGTCTGCGGGGTATGTTCACATGGGATGGTGGGTGTCCCATGTGGCGTGGGCTGCCTGCGGGGTGTGGTCACGGGTGATGGGGTGGCCATGTGGTGTCGGCTGCCTACGGGGTATGTTCACGGGTGATGGTGGGGGTCACATGTGGTGTGGGCTGCCTGCGGGGTATGTTCACAGGTGATGGGGGGGCCATGTGGTGTGGGCTGCCTGCGGGTATGGTCCAGTGGTGGGGTCTGTCTGTCCCGTGAGGAGGTGTCTGCTTCCAGGGGAGTTGTGCATGTATCGTGGTGTATCCACGGGCCTTCCCACGTGATTTGGCTGGTGCGAACGGGGTATGTGATTTTGCTGGGGCGCGGATGGGGTATGCGCAGGCCTTCCCACGCGATTTGGCTGGTACGAGCGGGGTACACGATTTTCCTGGGGTGCAGAGCGGTACGCATGGGCCTTGCCACGCAATTTGGCTGGTGCAAGCAGTGTATGCTCTGATTTTTCACACGACTACGATGGGTGGGGGGCTGTGTGCTGGGCCACGGAGGGCGCCGGGCTTTGCACCGTATTGGGCTTTTCCCTGGCTTTTTCCTGCGCATTGGGGGCGTTACTGGCACTGCTTGGTGTTTATTGTGCCACCGCAACTGATGCCGTGGAAAATCCATGAATACGTGTGCTGTGCAATTGCTGGTTTGCGCCACAGCTGGTGCACATGTGGCGTACGCTCCTTCTCGGCGCACGGCACTTGCACTGCTTCTGTGCTGGATTCTATGAATTGGGCGCTAAATCTGAAGATTTAGCAACATTTGTAAATGATGATTTCATAATCGTGCATATACTCTGATATATAAGTTATAAATATTATCAGTAGGTTATGGTTGTACTGTATTAATCACAGTTCGTACAGTCAAGTGTGAAACGCATGAATTAATGTACAAACACACACACTTTAATATTGCGACCATACTGTTTTGGAAAACATGTACAGAAATACATGTTTGACATTTAAAGCCTTACACAGTAACAGATTTTGGATTGAACTGTTTTTTAAATTTAGTATTATGCAAGAAAAGCACAAGATGCAAATACTTACGGTAAATTGTTTCTATCCTGCAAACTTTCAGAAACGCACGTGCAGTTTGTTTTAAGATATAACTTAAAATAAAAAAGGGACCATCATTGAACCATGTTATAGTTCACATTAGCGATATAATTTAAACAATTTCATAAATTGTGACGTAGTTGTGTAGTGGTTAACGAGCTAGGCCTGATAGCACAAAGTCTTGAGATCTAATTCACGTGGAACCTTTCATTTTTATTTTTACAAAAAAAGGATTATAATTGGTGCTTCCCATTTTTATTTTTAAAAAGGAGGATTATAATTTGAAAAACGAAGAGACAGACGCCACATCTGATATTTGTTTTACCATGGCAGGTGAAACCTTTTTTTGGGTCAAGGTATGTGACACCTACCAGTGGCACGTGTCACTTGTGGTGATGTCACTGGCACATGACACATGCCATATTCGGCTCCTGCCCCTACTGCAGGTCCACGCGCCAGAGAAACCTATCAACGGTAGCTTAGACCTGCTGCTGCATGTGACCGTATCATTTTTGATTGGACAGCTGCCTTCCCAGGCTGCTCACTGACCAATCACTGTAAGTAGCGTGGTCACAAGAAACGCCAACATCATTTCCTTGGTAACGCTGCTTCTTTAATCCAGTCAGAGGTGTATGCCCAAAACTGTCCGCAAAACTGTTAGCCTGTTTAAACAACAGATCTTCCAAAGTGACCCCTTCGCCATGAATAGAACTACCATTCCAATGTATTACAGAACCCACCTCAAGTGTGTTATTGAGATCATTTGGCATCAGCTCTGTGGTGTTGGTCTTTTAAGAATACGCGTCATGATGACTCACTGCCAATAAAAGGAGCTGGTTGTGGAATAGACTCGTCAGTTTGGACTCGGGAGTGAAGGGGAGAGGAGGAGCCCGTGCGCTCTACTGCACAAGAGGTTCTTTCCCCCCAGGCAGCCCGTGACTCCTTCCACTCGGCGGAGCTAGCAGTGAACACGAGAGGGGTCTTTTGGCGGCCTCTGTCTCCATCTAGTGGTAGTATGTGGCGCTCGTCAAAATCTGCTTCCATGAACTTTATTGCTTGCTGTTCTCGGTGCTTGATTATGAGCACCTGGCACAGCAGAGCTTCTGGAGTCTGCTTTACACCCCCGCAAAGAGCTTGCTGCACAGCGTGTACACACCTCCCAACTGCCCTTTTTAGGGCAAACCTGAGCTGTTCTCCGCTTTGCAATTGCCCTTTTCAGGGCATCGTTGTTCTCTGCACTTGATTTTAGGCACCTGGCAAAACAGAGCTTCTGGAGTCTGCTTTACAGTCCCGCAAAGAGCTTGCTGCACAGCGTGTACACACCTCCCAACTGCCCTTTTTAGGGCAAACCTGAGCTGTTCTCCACTTTGCAATTGCCCTTTTCAGGGGAACCAAGAGCTAACTTCTGACAAACTGTTCTTATAAGAGCAAGTACAAAGAGTGGCGAAAGAGTTCCTGCTTTACCCTCCTCCCTTGGTCTCCCACCTTATGTCCCTCCTCCCTCTGTCCCCCATTTTCTACCCCACTTCTCTCTTGCTTGCTTTCCACTCCTTTCTCTCCCACTTTTATATCCCTTCTCTCCACTCCTCTCTCTTTCCTTAGAGCCCACATGGCTGCAGAAATGACTGAGCTGCTCCTTTCTCTCCCACTTTTATATCCCTTCTCTCCACTCCTCTCTCTTTCCTTAGAGCCCACATGGCTGCAGAAATGACTGAGCTGCTCCACCTCCAGGACGCTGAAGAAGATATGGACACAGACTGATGCAAGAAGAGAGCGTGGAAGACTTCTGCCAATATATCACCAGCTGCATCACCACAAAAGCAGAAGTTGGCTGGACCATCAGCTGTGGACCTGAGCACCAGCAATGGCATGCTGCTCTGGAGCTGTAAGAACCCAGCACGGAATCAGTTGACGCACAAGCAGATGCGCCTCCCACCGAAGAGCATCTGTAGCCTGCTAGTCTTTGTGAAAAGCCTAAAGACCTAGTCTTTGTGAAAAGCCTGAAGACTCAAAAGGACCTGGTCGACTTGCTCTGTGAGCTATGCGCCACATCAAGCCCCATGCTGAGCATGTGAAGATATCACTTACCAGAGTGGAGGACTACATGAGCATGATGGACTCCCTCACCAAGCAGCGTCTACAGCACTACATCTTCCCATTAGAGCGAGTGAGGTCTCAGAGGCCCGTGATTCATTGCCTCCTGACAATCACCAACTTTGGAGACATCCCAGAGGAACTTGAGGAACATGGCATCGCAGTGAAGAGTGTCATAAAGCTGACCTCACTGGCAGACATGAGCAGAAAATTCCTTCTGTTTGGTGCTACACTGGCATCAGCTGGTGATGGAAGACCTGCTGACCTTACAACGGTCACACGGCTATGCAGCTGTGCAGTCAGCATGGACGCACGGAAGGGCAGACAATGACCGATCATCTGCTTCAACTGCCAGGGCATCAGCCGCACATCTGTGTTCTGCCATCAGGAGCCACGCAGAGTGTGATGTGGGGAGGACCACACATCGCAGCACTGCCCCAGAGATCGAAGTGAGCGGGCAACCTGCGCCAACTCCAGGGGACCGCTCCCGCAGATGGCAGGCCCTAACCAGCGTCAAACAAGACCAGCAGCAGAGGAGAGCCCCAGGACCACTGCAGACACCATGGAACCCAGCATCCACTGCACATACTCCCAGAAAAAACTGTCATGCAGAGGAGCAACGGAACCCACCTGCCACACCAAGGCACTGCACATCACCAGGACTCCGGACAGACAATGTACCAAACGGCAGAACAACCCACTTTGCCAGACACCAGGTCAAAGCCCACCAAATACCCAGAGGACACCCACCGCTTCTGGGATGAGTTATGCTGATGTCCTAAAGACACCACCCAACCCGCCACAAGCTGCCGTCCCAGCGCATGAAGGTGGAGCAGCGAGCTCCATCAACTGGAAGACCCTCATTGTGAAGATTGTAGCTGTTGTTGCAGAGCTGAACAGCAACCCCACCACATTACCCAGAGCAGGTGCTTCAAACATGTCTGCCCCTTTGTGGAAATGTATTCTAATAAAGAGTGACTCATCTTATGAACACACTGATATTTATGTTTTACTTATGAAGTTATGTGGTTGCAACCACATGGCAGCTGGGAATGCTGGTCTGTCTTTTGCGCTCCCTCCTTTCTGCAGGCTTGCCCACCCCAGTCCTCCTCTTCTGATCTCTTTATTTGCTGTCCTTGGTGTGATCACCAATGACATTTGCTTAACTACATTATCCCCTTCTGTATAAAAAAAGACGTGAATCAGTCCATGGCAAAGTCGTTGGTTGTACCTTTCAGGTCGTTTCTCGCTCCTGTTAGGTTTTGTAACTGTGTCAATCGCGTCTTCTTGTTGCTCAATGTCTTCTTTATCTCCTCCTACGCTTTCAGCTGTAGGCTCTTGTATGGTGTTTCCCTCTTCTTCAAGTGGGTGTTCCCATGCCTCTTGTTCACCGCCCTGATCTTCCCTTATCTGTGCTTCTTCGTCCATTGGCTCTTGTGTCGCCCTGATTGCTCTTCTCTTTTTTCTGTCTCTTTCTGTGTCCTTTCTGCACTCTTTCTTGCTGTAGAAAGCCACTCTCTCAGCATTCCAATTACTTCCGTCTGTAGTGTGTACATAATGTTCTTGTGCTCTTTGCAATTGCATTGGTATGCTGAATCAAGGGATTGTTTGCTGGGTATGTTGTCTGTTCCAATGGAAGTTGAACTGGGTGCATGTACTAAATTTGCGTCATCACCTTGTATGGTATGCATGATCCTTAATACAGTGCCAATGTATCCGTTTTATGTTGATTCCTGGGACAGGTTATAACGAACTTGGGAGGACGAATTGGGGTGTAACATCTCGGATAAGGAGTGGGGTGGATGCAGAAGGCTGGATTTAGGAGTAAATTGGACCTGAATTTTCGACTTACCCAACAGAAGGTTTTGGTCGCCTCTATTGGACACCGGTACGGATGCATAGTTTGGGTCTGATGGATAATGACGTGTGCTGGCGCTGTGATAAGGTGTGGGGTACTTTGTTACATATGTTATGGATTTGTCCGAAAGTGTGTGAATTGTGGGAGGGTGTGCTGGACAGAATGGACACAGTTTGAACTATGAGTTATCCTAGGATGCCTTTGCAAGTTCTTTTATTGTCTGCCAGAGAAAGATGCAAGATTGCTAGGCGGTGTTCGCAGTGGATTGACAAAGCAGGTTCTAGAGGTGTGGAAAACTAGGAAAAAGCCACTGGTGGGGAATTGATTGAAGGATTTGCTGATGTTGTGAGACTTCGAGAGGGTTTTGTTCCGTGGGCAAGGTCGGGGGGACTTTTATTTGGATCTTTGGGCACCCTTTCACAATCTGTATCGTGAGTATTAATTGCTTTGTGTTGTACTGTGTTCTAGTGGTTGGTGGGAGACCTGGGTGTGTAGCATGAGTGTGTTTGTGGGTGTGGTTGTCTGTTTGTGGTGTGTTTCCATCTTTCATGTGTTTGGTTGTAGTCAGGTCTATAGAGGCTATGTTTAGGAATGGCAACATTGTGTTCTTTATTGGTTTTATTTATTTATTCTTTTGCTGTTGAACTGAATTTTCAATGCTTTGATGAATGTTGTATTGATTGGCAGGACACTGCTATTGTTGGTGGGGTTTTATTCCTCTTCTGTTCTACTTCATGCACATCATTTGGTTTAGCTTTCTTTATGTGACAAAATATAAAATCTGTAAATAAAGAGGTCAAGAAAAAAGATTTTGTTTGACGGTCCTAGTGGGGCATCCGTACCTTCACCCAATCCCCTCGCATTATGTCATAGCTTTTCACTGCCTTTCTGCCCTCATGGTTTTCGTTCCCCATTTCCTGCAAAAGTTGTACCCATGCTCGTCCTCATTTTTTGAAAATACCCTCTTTCCTTGTTTTTTAACCTACATTTTAAACCCCTCCCCCCTAATTTCCATTAACAAGGAGCCGGTAACGTCCGTTACACCACCCTAATGCCGAAATATGCAGATTGCCACCAATTATTCTTTAAGATTCCTTTTTCTTTGTAATATGCAGATTGGTCTCACTAATTAGCCTACAGGCTTCCTTTCTGTTTATTCCTTTTAATGATAATTTGTCATTTTTTAGTGTGATGTAGGTATGTAGATTTGTCCTTCTGGATGGTACAGTGTGCTGTAAAAGGCACAATTTGAACTGATTATTTCAAAAAATTTCTAGGGGAGAGAATCCCCTTGAACACCCGCACATTGTTTGGGGCACCCTCACTACGCTCTGTCGCTTGCAAACATTTGGGAGAAATATGAATCGCCGTCCAATGAAAGAATTCACCATTCTCAAATGAATGCTAGTGCCTCCTCAGGTGGCACCAAAAGCTGCCTCTGCCACTGCTCTGTGATCCGGGTCACAGCGACAGTGTCACCAGCAGAAGGCAGGTGCATGAGAGCACATTCACAGTTCTACAGCGGTTTTACCGCCGCGCTGTATATGGCACCAGTTACCAACGCGAAGCTCCACGCACGTACATTTAAAGGTTGTCTTGTGACCTTATCCGTCTTGTTCTCTATGGGAATTGGAAATTAACGACGTGGAACGGTAACACTTCATTCAACCAAGGAAGTCACACTAGACTCGGCTCCAGGTAACGCCTCATAGCCAAAGTTAAAGAGTTTATCCAGGTCATGTACTTTTAGCATAGATTTAAAACAACAATAGCTTTGTCTATTTACTACAGCCGCTTGCAGTTTTTCTCAAGATGGGGCTTTGGAACAGTTGAAGTACCCTACAATCTCCATACCTAGCATCGACTACCCCGATAGATGAGCAATGAAAGTTTTTTCTGCCCAGCGATCTGAGAGTGGGAGCCAGCGCTTCATTGCGCCTCTGGTCCCATTCCAGATCGTCATTACACTCACTATTAACATCTACCTTTAGCTTGACAGTAAGTTGTAATTGTCTGTCATTTATAGGTTCAGGAAGCCCACAGAGTGAACTTTTTGCGAATATTGACCCAGATCTTTGATCTTAAGTACAGGTTAGTTAAGTGATTGGTTATCACAGCCCCTAGTCTTGTTTCTTTTTCTTGTTCTTTTAAGAAGTGTAGCAACTTGATATTATAATAATTACCTCCTATTAATTTTACAGAAAGAATTATCTGATATCATTACCTGAAGAAGGGTTAAAGTAAACCTGAAACGCGTAGTATAGGACAGAAGACACAACAACAACAGCACTTCTCTGTCTAGATATCAGTGTATATTTTCGAATGAAACAGTTTGTCAACAATTGAATTTGTAACCCTGATGTGTTTTCGAAAAGCTTTTGGAACTATCATTTGTGCGGAGATTTTTTTTATATGAAATTTGCGTTTTGAAATTGTTGAAATATTACCAACAAGAGTTTACTGTTGGTCATGTGTTTTGATTAATACTTACCTTATTTTTGAAACCTTATATAAAAAAGTTTTTTTGAATTGTCTTATTTAAAGTTATTAAGAGTTTGAATGAAAGTGTTTTAGCAGCTATCTGGCTGCTACTGTTGTGCCCCTGTTTATATCGCGAGTTGCTCTTTGCGATACCATCCCCTTTTTCTTTATAGCTTGGGTCTAGTAGCATAGATCCCAACAGGGAGCACTACGAAGTAACATTATACATATTGACATTACTTTCTTACTTTACTATAATCAACCAAGTGTGCACCTCTACAACCAATTTTGTTTCTAGCACATGGCTGTGAACAGAAATGCTGCAGTATCAGAGATTTAAGGCCAAAAGGCAAGGCCCAGCCAATGAAGAGCAAGCCAGCATAGTTCCTGCATTTGAGCTCCCTAAACCGAAATGACAAGTTAGAACAGGGCTGGAAATGGACATTATTAACTGTGGGATCCCGCCAGCGACTGGAGAGGTGGCGTGGACGCATGCAGGAGTTTCTCTAATCAACAGGTGTTGCCTGTTTTGCTTGATTCTTCTACCCTGCTGCAACCCCCTCCCACCTCCCCAACCAGCCTACTTCTGCAGGAGTCTGTACTGATACATTCTGGTTTCACCATCACTGTCTTATGGCCAATGCTGGATTTGACTTTTATGGACTTCATTCATTCACGGTGCGTCACACTTTCTCAACTCATGCTGGACTTCCTTTGCATCTTGTACTCATGGTGGCCCTGAATCATGCTGCTCCCATCTTCATCTTGTATCCTGGCTTGCAACATTATGCGTTACTACTGATTTATATACTGAACGCATATATGAGATTGAGATTTTGGTAATGAGGTTGTACACTGCTTTGCATTTGAGCTTTCCTAAATTTGCAGGAGAACGCTGGAAAATAAAGGTGACAGATGTATAGCGTCACTGACGGCAATAGTGATGTTTTGGACCCAGGTAAATAGCTTCTGAAACAAGCATTGGCAGTGCCAACAGTTTGGGCTTTGGTGTGGGAATGGGAAAGGCAATTGCTAGGCACTGCTGTTGTGGTATTAACTGGCCATTTATGGCAGCAGGCGCAAAATGGTGTGAGTACCTGGACATCTAATAGCAGTGCCTGGCAAATACCTAATACTTACACACAAGCCAAAACAGTTTGCTTTGCCAAGGCTGCTTTTTAACAGGATTTCAGTGAAGGAGACCCATTGTTCTCAAAAATCGAGTGGCTGAAAGCAGACCTGGTTAAGACGTTTGTATTCCACCAGTAGCAGGCTTACTGTTCCAATTAAGTCATTTACTCTGAGAAGTCTGCTTTGAAAAAACACTGTCAGGCACTTCAAGCACAACGTTTGATGGTACCGCTTGAATTAAGCAAGCTCAAAGAGTTCCTGTGAGGAGCTGTTTTGGGCGGGAACTGGGTTGAAATGGACATAAGGATTAGCATGGCTATGGGCAGTCCGTGGGTTTGGCTAATAGCCAAACCCCTACAAGCTGCGTATGCCGCCTCATATGCCATTTCTCCCTATCTGTTTTCTAATGCAGCCCAAGCTGCTAAGTACGGCAGAAGTGGAAATCGACTTCATAACATTTCGGAAACAGGCCTGCATCTTCCATTACACACTTGTTTTCACTATTGTTGGGGAATGCAAATAGGTTGTTACATGGATTGCGACCCTGCTGTACCTCTCCCTGAAGTCTAAATAGATTTTACTGGGCTCATAACTCCTGTCTGTGTGCCTTTTGAAGTGTAACGGCTGGAGGAGTTCTGTGTGTCTGGGGGCACATATTTAATTTTTGATTTTGTTAAGAACTTTAAAAAAAGCGTGGCCAGTGTGATGCAATGTTTGTAAGCCCTCTCTGCTGACGGAGAGTGTAGGGGCAGACCTCTAATTACCTCATTCCAAACCGGGTCCACCACCTGAGGAACGTGTGCATGTTTTGTATGCAAGGCAAGGTTTATTGTACACAAATCCGGGGAGCAGATGGATAGTCCCATGGAACCAAACCAACCCAATTCTCAACAAATTACATCAATTGATATATTTGTATACATTTTAGCAACAGTTAAAACACTGCCAGATATTTTATTACCATCCACCTCTCAAACATCATTGGACAAAACATTTACAAAGAACTTCCATCTTTAACAAATTCATTCTCTCTCATTGGTCATCGACAATCTTTACGACACTCTTCAGATCATATTCCAAGTCCGCCTTTGCTGGGAATTGGTCTGTGGTAGGTCGTGAAATCATGGTACAAAGAAACATTCACATATAACATAATTCATCCCTCAGTAACAACTGGCCTTGAGCCTGTAACCTTAAGTGTGATTGCACATGGTTCGCTTGAATATTTTAGCAATACGAGGAAGGGCTGAACAAACGGGTTCCTCTTTGAACTACTGATTGCGACCTCACCCACTGGAACTGTTAAACCATAAACCTTTGTCCCTTTGGCAAGCTGACCTTCTACTGGGTGACTCATTCGTCCTCTGTCAGCCCCCAAGCCCGGAACCAGAATGCCCCAGCTATCTAAAATTAATTGCGCAGCAGCTAACTGCAAAGTCTGAATAAACTCATAAAACCCCACTAACTCTAGATTTTTATGAACTCCTTTTTATATGTGTATATATATTGGTGTGTATGTTTTATAAATGTTATTCCTTCTTTTCTGTGGGATTGTGTTGATTTTCGCCAGAAAGTGGAAATTTACCAGCATGAAGCTGGAGGTAAATCCCCCACTCGAGGGCCTAGTATGATGGTGTGGGAAAAGTGGCAGCAATTCCTTTACCGCCAATGTTTTCCTGCACCGCCATACTTGTAATGAGCCCCAATGTCATTTCGTTAGGCATATGAAGCTATCATATCGCCATGAATGTCTAATGAAGGTGGGCCCTTTTGTGGTTAGTTTCTGTGTGTTTGCATTAAAAATGCAACACACATACTGACCTCTTCACCTGACTAACACAGCACTCCCCCTGCTACCTCCTCTCCCCACCCCATCACCATTCACAGTCAAACCGTTTAGCGCATTTCACTCTGTAGATTGAGCGCCTTGACACCAATATTTGCATTGTGAGCAGCCACGAAAAGTAAGGCCTTAAGGCAGCTTTGGTGTATGTCGATTCTCTGGTAATTGCTTTACAGTCAATTGGCCATTTTGATTGCATTCAGCCAACGTGAACTATATCCCAGCCGATTTACAGTTCCTTTGCAATTTTTTAAGTGGACTTTTCTGTATGTTTGTAGAAGTATATATATATATAATTTCATATATACCTGTGCCCCGCCACCCTCATAGAAACCATCTTTTTTTCTCATCTGGAGGTATATAATATAATGTTGCGAGCCTCTTCACATTGTTATGTGGAGGGAGGTGGTAAAGGGAGGAACGGGAAGTGACGTGGGGTAGAGAAGCGGAAATAATTAGACAGAGGACACAAATAAGGATGGTGATACTCATCAGGTGTCCGTGTGTTCATTTGGAGTGAGGTGCCATATAGGTATGGGGCAGTGGAAGTACCACTGCACCCAGAAATACACGTCATCGGAGGTCCCACTGAACGTCACTGTAGTATAATGATGCACAGTAGGCTTCTGAGTTGCTGGTTGAACTACTTTATTGTGGCTCCAACATCAGCTTCCTTAATGCAGATATTACAATTAATCCCAAACAGTGGGGCAACAGGCCCTGCAACAATGCTTGATAAAGTTAAGGGGTAATGTCCATAAAATGAATTATTAGTCAGTCATAAAGAGGAGCACCTGGAGCTGAACCTGCTCTGTGCCCTCTGCTCCGGCTTCTGGCGCTTCGCGCTCAGGGGAGCTTTCATTTCCAGTTTCACGAGATCTCGCGAGACTACGGGTCCCGCAATATCTCTACAGTCACACTGGCTAAGAACAGAGATCTGCCCGTGCAGGACAGATTACACCTGCCTCAGATTACAGTACGCAGGAAAGCCCGAGGGATAGGGCATGGTGCACCACAACACGACACCGAGACAAAAGGTGTGTGTGTAGCATTGAGAAAGCATGTGCACACAGAGAACATTAATTAAATATATGTATGTAAAACAAGAAAAGGAATCCAATGTGGAAAGGCACACAACATATCCCAGGAGGATCTTAGAAGAAGAGGCAGAGTGCCAGAGGCTACAGAAAGTGAAGGAAGAGCCAGGCAGGGCCTCACTCAGGGACACAGAGAATGGGCGGACAAGGCATCCACGCTCACATTAGGTCTTACACGCCTAGTCCATACAAAAAGATGCAACCCTGCTCAGGCCACATCATGTCAGAGGAGGACATACCGGCTACAGTCGCAGCGACACCACTGACTCCATTCCAAGCAAGACTGAAAGTCACATTATCGCTACAACTCCCATGAGCAATTGACCTGACAGAAACAAGCAACATGGGGCCTAGAAGGGCCAGGTGGATAAGAGATTTTGACATGTATGTGGATCCATTGGGTCCCTAGACGACCACGGAAAGAAACGTCTTCTCATCCTGCAGTGGAAGCGGCCACGTAAAACATCATGTATGAACTATCTGAACACACAGTTGGCACAGTCAGGTGCCTAAAAACAGCCCTCACTATTATTTTACTCCACACACGAACGTTGACTATGAAAGGCATGTGTTCCACACCATGATGCAACACATAGGTGAGACGATGAATGCATTTGTGATGTGATTAAGGGCACAAATTAAACACTGCATTTCACAATTACTCTAATGAGGAGGTCTTGCAGACTCAAATCATAGCATAGTGCAAGTCCACAAATTTCAGGAAAAAGCTACTACAAAACCAAGGTCGTTGGAAGAAATTCTGATGCTGCATCGCTCTGAAACGGCAGTGGAACTACAAGTGATATGATATGATATGACATTTATAACAGGCCTATACACAAGTGTTTCAAGGCGCGACGGTGCAAGGGAGGGGGATCCTGGGAAGACAGACAGCGATCTTACTAGGCCAGGTGACATTGGGATTGTGCATGTGCAGGGTAAGGGGGAAGTGGAAACGTGCAGGGGAATGAGGGGGGTGGCAGTGCAGTACATGGGATCAACAGTAAAAATAAATAGAATAAATACAGCAAAAGTAAAAGTGTGGCCAGCTGGAGGCAAATGCAAGGATAAGTGCAGACGTCAGGTGACTAGTGCTGGTAGGGGACTGTAGGGATAGCAACCGGAAGTGACCTGAAGTGTACTGTTGACTGTTGGACCTGGATATTCAACGTCTGTGCTCCCGGCAATTTTTGTGTTTGGACTGTGGTTTTCATTACTGCCACTTCAGCGCAGCGGCGAGAGGACGTCATTTCAGGCAACACTCATCTTGCCTGACTTATAACTCCTCTGTGATTGGTGTGAGAGCCTTCTGCCACGCCTCTGTCTCTGCCCTCTTTCACTTTCAAAATCCGAGTGCGTAACGCACCCGGAAGTGACCTGAAGTGTACTGTTGGACTTGGATATTCAACGTCTGTGCTCCCGGCAAATTTTGTGTTTGGACTGTGGTTTTCATTACTGCCACTGCAGCGCGGCGGCGAGAGTACGTCATTTCAGGCAACACTCATCTTGCCTGACTTATAAGTAATTTTATTACGAACTATTTAAAGGGGCTCAAGTTTAATCTTTAATTGCAGCTTTCAGCTGCTTTCAGCAGATAGAGAACCATTGCTCTCTGACCCGCCCCTTGTCCTGTTTTGTTTTTCTTTCTTTTTACTGCAGCTCCTCTGTGATTGGTGTGAGAGCCTTCTGCCACGCCTCTGTCGCCGCCCTCTTTCACTTTCAAAATCCGAGTGCATAGGGCACCCGCGCGCGCACCCGGAAGTGACCTGAAGTGTACTGTTGACTGTTCACTGCGAACAGTGAGCGGTGAGGGCTCTCCCTTAATATATATTTTGAGGAACATCTGTCTTATATTTATTTCTAGTTTAATATCAGTTTCCGATGGCGAAACCATATTCCCTGCGGACTAACATGCCGCTGAACATCGAATCTCTGTCGGTTAAACCTCATGACTTACATACCACCCCTAAGCGGCTCAACAATGGCCCCCAAAGTCGTGGGACAGGGAGAGGTCGATCCCTATCACACACCAGTGATATAAGGAAATTCTATGCTGACCATAGTCAGAAGTGCTTAGCGAAACGAGCAAGGAAAATGCAGTAAGTTGCAAAAGTGCTACTGAGGCTGAGGGCGAAGCGATAATAAGTTCGGGGGGGGGGGTTGAACCAGTGATTCCTGCACCGATAGATTTGTGTACTCCATCGGACTCACTTCTTGCAGCCTTTTCCGAACAGAATTTGCTAGGTGATTTTGCCCTTCCCATTGCTAACAAAATTGTGACAGAAATCATGATACATGAAGAGCCTGTTCAATCCAATGGCACACCAGTTGAGGGAGACCAAACGGGTGATGACTATAATAGAAATGGAAATGAATCGCAATTACCACAAAATGATGATGAATTACTAAATCAAGATGCCCCAGGTGAACAAATCTGTGCAGGAGCTAATGCTGATCATTTGTCACAATCTCCCGTAATGTTTACAGAATGCTCAGATGAATCCTCTATATTATCTATATCATTTACTCAGCACACTCCTAAACACTCTGATCGTAGCAAGAAAGTATCAGAATGTAAGCAATCCCCTTTCATGTCAGCGTCATCTGAACTTACTTTGCAGGCTATGAACACAGCTCTTTTTTCTTTAGCCAAATTGTATGAAACTCTCGATGCAAGACTACTGGACCAAAACTTTTTGCTTAGAGAATTGTTGGAAAATAAAAATGTTATGTGTCAAGAGTTAATTCCACAAAAAACTCTCAGCGAACCCTGTAACTCAGCTAAAAAAGTAATCAATAATGGTATTACTATTGAGACAAAACAGACCCAAACTGACGTTAATCCGATACCTATAATTGACAAGAATGGTGGTTCTAATTGTGTCAGTTATGAACAGAGCTCGATTGTAATTATTGATCATCAAGATCCAAAACCTGAAATTCAAATTTCAGGGGGCAAGGAAAAAAAAGACTCATCCAAGGAGAAAAAGGACCTCTCTGTCTCTTCCATGGGCGATAATGAAACATACAATATATTTAGTGTGACAAAAAAAGGGCAAAAACAAATGCCGAATATACAATGTGAAAATAAAAAAACAAAGAATCAGAAACTGACTAAAAATTTAAAAAACAAGAATTCGAGTCAGTTTTATAAACGACTAACTACACCGGATAAAAGAACGCAAGAAAAAAGTGCAGCAATTGTACGGAAATATATTGCAATCAATAGAAGTAAACCGAATTTACCGGCTATTCAATTGGCCCCTAGAGGAGACATGGATGTGCCAACCAAGGAACTGAGTTATGAGCCACTTGATAACTTAGTTACCGAAGTTTGCAAATATGAAACGAAAGCGGACAGCTTAAAAACCTTTCCACCCTCACAAATAGTGCAATTTAAGGAAAAGTGTGGTGACAATGAAACAGATTATAGAAACGCCTTATTTCCAACATTAGAGGAAAGACGACAAGAAATCTTGAGGTCTATGGGTGTCTTTCATTCAAATAACATTCAAAACACCAACATGATGATGTCAAGCTCATGTACTAACAATCCCAAGCAGACAGGCGAATTTGTCCCTAGATTTCAAGAGACAAGGGTATACCAAAATAATGCCAGTCTTGGGGACAAAGTAGGACCTGATCATGCAAAAAAAACAATTGGCACCGTTTAAACAACAAGAGAAGAAAAATAGACACAACAAGTGTAACGATACTACTCATGTGAGTCTCGTTTTGCAATGTCGAGGAGGCGATTTTGGACTATATGATCTAAATCGCTCCTCGGTTCTAAACATCATGAAAAGTGTTCAAGCTCTTCAAGAGATTAAGTCTGATGACTTTCGCAGATAGAATTTATCAATGATCATGATAAGTCAGTTGTAAAAATGTGGATGTCATCTGCCATTGTTAAGTATTCGATATGGCAAGCAAGAAATGAAATTTACCAACTAGGCTTTGTGCTAGATAACCCCGGAGCCGCAATAAATACAAACAGTATTGCGACACCTAAGGTAGCCAATATATATCCTTTAAAGTTTATGAATACACCCATGAATCATCCTAATGGGAAGATGCAATTAGCGGAAAAACAATTTGACCCAATGACAATAAACTATTTTACAGCTGATGACAACCAAACAAAAATAATAACGACCTTTACTCAAAACAAAACAATGAATCAATGATAGCTAGCTCCCAAAGGAAAAGAGAGTTCTCTCCAGTTTGCGTCTTGGAATACTAGAGGCCATATGCATCTCACGTCTTCATCTGAGTCTGTTTTAAGCTCATATGACATTATCATGTTACAAGAGACATGGCTTTCTACCCCCCCGGTCTGGGAAAATCATGTGATAATCTTTGAACCTGCTATCAAATCAGCTAGAGGTCGCCCAAAAGCTGGTCTTCTCACGGCTGTAAAGTTAACAAGTGGTTTGAGAGCTGAAAAGTGGGCTGCTTATAACAGTTATATGCAGCTAGTCCGCATCTCCTGCAATGGCCATAGCATTGCATGTATTAATATATACTGGAACCACCTAGCTATCTCGGAAAACAGCTTTTTCAAGGATTTAACCAAATGCTTGGACAAGATTGACAGGGACCAATTGGTTCAATTCATTGTAATTGCAGGTGATCTGAATATGGATTGCATGAATGACAAAGGGGGTAAACTGAATGAAACTAAGAACAAATGGAAATCCTTGATGTATGAGAGGGGGCTCCATATGATAAATGGAGCCATATGTGGGGATATCCCTAGTAAAACAACCTGGCAACAAGGCAATGCTGCTTGAACAATAGATTACATATACACAAATTCTGAGTTTTTCGCTACTGTTTCTTCTTTTGAAGTATTAAAACAGTCTAAAAGCGATCATAATCTTCTACATCTCACCTGGAATTGCCCGAGCGAACCTATTGGTTACTCGAATGACAAGCTTATAACCGATCTAAGAGTGTCTACTAAGGGACATAGCTATAAGTGGTCCTCTCAAAACCTTAATGACCTGTTAGCTGCTGTATCCTATCCTAAAGACATCTTAAAGCCAGCTCTACAATATCTAGGTGGAGATTATGTTGCTACTCTCCAACTGTTCAAAAAACCATCCAAAACGTTAAATACGGTTCAGAGACAACATTCTCACTCTTAAGATGATGAGGTAAGCAGTAAAAAAGCTGAAATGAGAAGAGAGATTTGTCACATAAAATATCAGTATCCTGACAGTCAGAGTTCTATGATATCTAAATGTAAAAACAAATATAGGAACTGGATAAAAAAGCGCAAAGTGAAAATGCTGTTGCATGATGCTCACTTCATGCTCTGTTCGATCGCATCCAAAAACTCAGCCCTAGTATGGGGCCTCATCAAAACTGTCTATGGGACTACTCAATCCTAAAACAAATAAATGCTGTTCCCGATGAGATTTGGATACAATATTATAATTCTTTGTATGCGGATACACATTATGCAGGGAAAAGATATGATTGTAGTCTGGACGGGAAACATAAGCTGACCTTTGACAATCTGGACATTGAAATGTACATTAAAAAGCTAAGTAAATCAAAAGACCCTGGCCCTGATGGCCTATCTAATGTAATGTTAAGATCTAATCCCGAGATCTGGGCTGCCATTCTAGGAGTAATTTTCAATCAAATCATTGCTAGTAAAAGTATCCCGGTCTCATGACAAAAGTCAATCATTGTCCCAATTTACAAAAAAGGGGACAGATTGAACCCAAAAAATTATAGGCCCATCGCGCTGTTAGATGCGCCAGGAAAAATATTCTCACGGCTTCTCTTGAGAGACTTCAATAGATGGACCAAAGAATCACTACTGTATATGGCCTTTATCGAGTTTGAAACCGCTTTTGATTCGGTTTCAAGATCCTTATTGCATAGAAAGCTAAAGGAAAATTCGTGCCCAAAGTATTTTAGACATTGGATAATGCAGTTTCATACGAACACTTCGATACAAGTGCGCTTGTCCATGGACGGTGCTTTATCCAATTCGATTAAAACATACAAGGGCCTGAAACAGGGGTGCTTATTAGCATCAACACTTTTTAATTTCTTTATTTCAGATGTAGTAAAGAAATTTAGGGGAGTTCTCTCAGATGCACCAGGCCTTGGTAAGCATCCCATACCGTGGATGTTTTACGCTGACGATTTAGTCCTGTTGGCAAAAACGACAAAGGGATTACAAAATTTACTTGATCAATTGGGGGAATATGTGCAAGCAAATGCCTTGGTGATCAATGTAGCAAAAACTAAAATTCTAAAGAATGTACCCAACAAAAATGCAAGAGCATCTCGTCTCTCTTTGGCCCTGGGGGGAAAGATCTTGGAGAACGTGTCCCAATATAAATACCTGGGTATGAATATAAACACGTCTAAAGTAGATGCTCCTTATCTAGAGGAATTGGAAAAAAAAAATCAGTACTTCAACCTCGCAAGCATCTATCATAAATTATAGATTCTGTACATTCTCTCTTAAGCCAATAATCTCTTTTTACTGTCAAAAGGTAATACAGACTATCCTTTATGGTGCGGAATTTAAGATGTGGAGAAACGAGATGGTCTGGCAAAGATTGGAAGGTAAATTTTGGAAGACGGTTTTGCATGTGCCAAAAGCTTCTCAGATGTGTTTATTGAGTTACGAACTGGGTATTTCTTCACTAAATGCTATGTATATGTGGAAACTATGTAGTCTCTATAGAAAGTCTATTATAGTCCAACAGGATAATTTCTCCATTTTGCAAGTTTTGTCGAGTTATATGAGAACGAGTGACCATAGAGCAGTTAGCATCTGGCGCCAACAAGTTAGGAACTATTTGATAAAAACGGAAATCTCAGAAGAACTATTGATAATGAATCCTGAAAAAGCAAAAGAAAAAATAATGATTTGGGACTGGACAAACACATGCGAACAATGTCAAAGAACTGCCCATGCTCTCCATCATAAAATCGTCATAAAAAAAATGAGGACATCAGAAAGTTATTTGTTAAAGTTCCCTGGTGCTGAGGCAAGAAATTATTTTTTAAGGTTCAGAATGAATTGGTGGTACACAAAAAGTAACTTAGCCAAATGGAAAATCATTAGCAAAACAGAGAGCTTTTGTCGATTCTGTAAAAAAAATGAAAAAGCAGAAACTTTATATCATCTTGTAGCAGAATGTCCTATTCTGTTGACTATGAGAATAGAATGTTTCAAAAAACATTTTGAAACACATATTGCTCTCTCAGTCGAAAATTTCTGGCATCGAATGTATAATACCCAGATTACTACCATAAGAATAGCTGTTGTCAATTTTTTTAAAGCGTTAAAATTAAAGGAACCTTTGTTTAGTGCTGAGATAATATAACCGAAATATATTTCAGTTAAGTCTGTCAACGACAACTACTCTAATCTGCAAAGTATTTAGATGGAAAATATATATATTAGATCATTTATATATAGATTTTCGTTTCTCTACCTTGACTACATTTGATTCTTAGAATATCATCTTATGAATACCTGGGTATTGACTTTTGGTTTTATTTGGCTAAATGATTTTTAATTACAAATGTCACATTGTTTAATTTCTATATATGAATTGTATTTTCATTTTTTATTTTTAATTTTTGTTTATCGGCCCGAGATCAGAGGGTAGCCAGGTAACAAGTGCAGTTTCAGCCAGGAGTTCAGCAGGGGAGAGGAGGAGAGAAAGCAGAAGCAAAGAGCAAGGTTTTGAGGTGCTTCCGGAACCAGAGATGGTTTACCTCAAGTTTCAAGTTTCAGGGAGGCTGACCCAAAGGGAGGTCCCAGCAGAAGAAAGAGATCTACTGCCAACTCGTTGCTTGGAGAAGCGGGTGACCCTGAGGGAGTTGGAGGCGGATAAGCGAAGGGCTCGAGAAGGAAGATATTTAGGAAGATGGAGTTGAAGGTATTGAGGCCCCAGGCCCCAGAATGCCTTGTGGACAATGCAGAGGGTTTTGAAATTAATCCTCACAGCCATTGCGAGCCAATGCAGAGATTTCAGACCTGGGGAGATAACATCCCTGGGCTTGAGGCCAGGGACAAGTCTTGCAGTCCTGTTCTGGATGAGTTGCAGAGGGCGGAGAGTAGAAGCAGGCAGATTTAGAAAGAGGCTGTTGCAGTAGTCCAGCCTAGAGAGAACCAGTGCTCTGGAGACAGTGAGCTTCTGGGGGAAAGAGAGGAAAGGAAGAATACCTAGGAGGAGGTGCTGCTGGTATTGTGACTTCTTAGAGGCGTCAGAGATGTGAGGAGCGAAGGAGAGTGTGGAGTCGAAGATGACCCAGAGGTTTTTAGCCGCACAGGTGGGAGCAGGAAGAGGGCCAAGAGAGGCTGGCCTGAGAGTGACAGGAAAGGAGGCAGCAGGTGTGCCGATGAGGAGAATCTCAGTTTTACTGACATTAAGGCAGAGATCATTGGCGGCACACCACCACTCCCGGATAGCAGACAGACAGTCAGAGATGAGAGAAGGAGAAAAAGCGGTGGAAGGGAGCATGAGGATGAATTGAGTATCATCCCCATACGACTGAAAGTTGGGGCAGAGAGCAGTAATGCGGTGGGCAAGATGTGCCAGGTATTGGGGAGAGAGGTTAGACCCCTGAGGAACACCACAGGTAGAGATGGAGATAGAGGACAGGAAGGACCCAAGGTGGACCTGTGAGGGTCGATCGGATAGGAAAGAGGTCCGCCAACCAGGGCCTGATCGGTGATACTCAGGTTATCACGGAGACGGTTGAGCAGGATGGTATGGTTGACAGTGTCAAAGGCAGAGGAGAGATCAAGTAAAATGAGGACACAGGGGGTGTTGGAGTCGAGGTTGGAGAGCAGGTCTTCACGGATGTTCAGGAGAGCAGTTTCCATGTTTCTGGCAGCTCTGAAGCCATACTGGTGGTCATGGAGACAACCAACAGATTCAGTGTGAAGATTAAGCTGGGAGATGGCCAGCTTTTACAGGAGTTTGCCCAGGAAAGGAGTGATGGAGATTGGGTGATAGTTAGCCCGGCAGGACGGGTCGGCAGAGGGTGGCTCAAGAAAAGGGTGCACAAGGGAGTGCTTCAGGGGAGAAGGGAAGATACCAGTGGCGAAGTAGTGGTTACAGAGGTCAGCTAAAGCAGGGGCCAAGGTGTCGATGTAGTCTTTGATGGTTTTGGAGGAACAGGGGTGAACCTGTTTCGTCAAGACTTTCATAGATCGGACTTGTCTAGAAACCTTGTCTGGGGAGAACAGGGGAAAGGCAGAGAAGGAGGGAGGAGAGGTGGCTGAAGAAGGGCCAGAGGAAGAACAGGGAATAGAAGGTGCAGGGGGAGAGGAAGAGAGAAAGGACAGGATGGCCTGAGTTTTAGAGGTGAAATGAGAAGCCAGGGCTGTGCAAAGGGCCAGAGAGGGGACAGGAGAGGTAGAGACTGCAGCAGGAAAGGCCAGCTCCTTGCAGATTTTAAAGAGTTCGAACGAGTTGTTAGATGCCGCAGAGACGCGGACTTGGATGTGGGCTCTCTTCTTGGTGCAGCCAGAGAGCCGGTATTGCCTTTGGAGCAGGCGGTAGGCCACTTTGTCAGAGGATGCACCAGAAGCACGCAATTTCCTCTCACCCACCCTGCACTTGTCTTTAAGGGTGGCAAGGTCTAAGTCGTACCAGGAGTTGCACTTGGCTTTGGCTTCAAGTGGATCCTCATGACAGGGGCAAGAGTGTCAAGAGTATCAGATATAGCAGAGTTGAGCAAGGAGAGGACTGTGTCAGGGTGTGAGTCGGCCAAAGAGGGCAGGGGGGGAGAAAGTGGCGGCGAAAGCCTCAACTGACACACGCTTCATGGGTCGGATAACTGAGAAGGTAGGTGGCAGTGCTGGAGTTGGCTTGGCCTGAGAGGTGGAGAGAGTGAGCTGGGAGGAAAGGAGATAATGATCACTTTAGGAGAGAGGAGTGGTGAGAGGGATAGAGAGGGGAAGGTCCGTAGAGATCAGAACATCAAGAGTGTGCCCTGCAGAGTGATTCGAGCCAGAGGGGAGGATAGAGAATGAGAGAGAGTTGCAGAGGTCACAAAAGAGTCCAGAGGAAGGACTGGAAACATCCAGGTGGATGTTAAAGTCGCAGAGAAGGAGGAGATGAGTGGTCGAGACCAGGAGGGAAGAGGAGAGGTCCGCCCACTCAGAGGGGAGGGATGAGAACTGACCTGGTGGCCGATAGATGGTAGCCACAGGAAGGGAATGGCTGAGAGAGAGAGAGAGCCTACAGATGAGGCAGTCGAAAGAGGAGTAGTCCTGCGTAGGAATGACAGAGGCAGGAATCCACTCAGGGAAGATCAGGGCTACACCCCCACCAGAACAATTAGGCCTGGACATGGAGAGGATCTTGTAGCCGTCAGGGAGGAGATTGTCAAAGCTTGTGACAGAGCTGGCCGTGAACCATGTCTCGGTGAGACCGAGGACATCGAGGTCAAGTTCTTCAAGGAGGCGGCAGATGTCAGAGGTGTGTTTGACATCTGAGCGAGAAGTTAGAGTGGCAATGTGGAGAAGGTTGCCATCATTGAAAGACTTCCGGGGAGGGGTACAAATCAGAGGTTCGCCCTGCTGAGGTGTAGAAGTGGAATCGATGTGCAAGCTAAAACTGCACCCGACAGCTCTGGTGAATACAATCTCAACGTTTCCACCTTCGCAAGTCCAATAAGAGCCAATCTGCTTTAGATACAGATAAGAGTTCCCTCATGGACGTGTCCAGCCTTAAGTCAGATATGCTCAGGGTGTGGGGGGGGCACCATTTCAATGCGGTATGCCGGACAGCCCAGAACCCACCAAAACAGTCATGCAAGGAACACCTCTCATAAGGACCAAAGAGAGATTGTTGGCATCTTCGGTTTCTTCTCATCTGCATAAGAGCATGCCCAAACATCACACAGAGAGATACAGGAAGAAAGATGAAGAAAGAGAGATCCCCGGAGGACAGAAGACCACAGGAAGGACAGACGCCCCACCCATCGTTCACGAGACAACCTAGGAAGGCGAGGAGACATGTACGATACCAGGTTGAGCGATCACCATCAGTGAGTGAGTCAAGCTCCTCTCCAGATGACCAGGGACGGAAAGACTATCTATATGCATTAGGGAATCAACAAGCAATAGACCAAAGTCAAAAACTACTACTACAAAGCAACAGTCTACAAGCAGAGTGTCTGGTGGACACAGGGGCCATAGTCAACACGATCAGTGAAGAGATCTACCAGAACATCCAAGAAAAACCACCCTACGACCATCACCCCGATGGAACCGAAACACCACTGCCATGCAAGGGATTCTTTGAGGCCACATGCAGCTACAAAACACAGTCAAAGAAACTGCAGATACATAATTTAGAATCTGTGGCCAATAGTGGATGCATCCAAAGCTTTAAATCTGCACTAGACATGGGCTCAATGCATGAGCTATACAAACTGATGGCACACAAGTACATAAACACTGTTGAAAGGTTGGAACAGCTATTCCCATCACTATTTAAAGGACTGGGCAAGTTAAAAAACAAAGCAATTAGTGCTCCTTCCAAAAAGTGCTGCCTCTTCTTTATTGAAACTTGAATTTAATGTCAACCAGATAGGTGATCAAGTTGCTTTTAGACCCGCTTTATGTTGGGAGCGCCTATGGAAAACAGAGGGCTTGAAAATGTATCGAGACTCGTTAAACACCTAATATCACTGAAGGGAGGTAGCAGCATTGATTGGGTAATGCACATAAAGTCTATTCTATGCGTGCTGGGAGCTTTTTATTTATGGGAATCCCCAACAGTTAGACCTAGTACCAGCACTCCATGCCCAAAGCAGGCTATACAAACAAATGCTTTGGATAGGTTGGAATCTGGAGCTGCACTCCTGAAATTGGGCCCAGAGTATCTGGTGATGCATTCCCCACTTGGTGGTCATATTTGTCTATATTTAATAACGCCTCCGTACAAACGCTCACTATATGTTCATTTGAGAGTAGGAATTTTACAGACTGCCTTTTTTACAAGAACATGGTCTGATAATGGCTTGGGGTTATGTCCAATGTGTAAATGAGCTTCCGAAACCATAACCCATTATATATTGACATGCCTCAGTACCTTGAATTTAAGATGCCGTTACTTGAAACCGGTCTTGAGGGAAGTGGGGATTCACCATGTAGGCAAGGCCATAAGGTTCTTAAGACAGTCATCTCATTCTCATGTTGTTTTTGCAACAGCAAGGTACATTCATAGAGTGTGGCTCTACAGATCAAAGGTTTTTTTTGAAAATCATATTTTATTGGCATTTTTTGGTTATCACATCATACATTATGTTTCGTCAATATTCACCTCAAGAACATTTTAACAATAACCCTTATCCCCAACCCTCCCCCCGCCCTCAACCTCAGCCATAGATCAAGCACTGGTATCTAGTTCGTCCGGCGTGCTCACGGAAAACGTTTCAAGGCACAATCTGTCAGTTCTTTGCACACTGGTGTCTTGGGCTCTGCTTTTTGCGGCCTCTGTAGGATGGTTATTTATCTGGTGCCTTGTACCTGTGGGGCATTATCCCTGATGGTCATTAATGTCTAAGTAGGTCCGTGGGCCTGCTATTGTCACTTCAGGCCAGGTGCTCATACTTCCCAAAAAGGGGGAACCAGAGTTCTTCAATGTTAGATCTAGATTCATCAATGAGGTGTGTCAGAAGATCCATGTCATAAGTGGCCCGGACCTTGGTGACTCAGTCTTTTTCTCCAGGCATGTGTGGGCTCTTCCACTTTCGGGCTAGACAGCACCTGGCTGCCACCAGCATGACCTGTAGCATGTGGCCCTGGGTTTCCTCGTGGTCGTCCCCTACATCAATCCCAAAGAGGAGATGCCTGGGGCACAGGGACCTACTCACTCCATCAACCCCTTTAATCCAGGATAGAACCTCTCCCCAATATGTTTGCACCATGGGGCATTTCCACCACATGTGTATGTAGTCACCTATTACTTTCTGGCATTTCCAACAGTGCGGGTCGTATCCCGCCCTCATCCTGGCGATCCTCTGGGGGGGATAATGCCACCTATGCAATATCTTCAGGGCCTGGTGTCGATATTGAAGCAAAGTTGTTGATCGGTTGGCTCGGATGCACATTTTGAACAATCTTTTATCATCAATTGCCACTCCCAGGTCCCTTTCCCATTGTGTCTAGGCTGGTGGAGGGTTCCCCAGGGGCCGAGAGCAAGAGGAGTTTGTAGAGGCGGGATATGACCTTGAGCCCCGGGTGGAGATTAGGAGTTTCTCGAAATGTTTCAGGTCTCTCCTAAGAGTGTCTCTCCATGAAGGTTCAGAGAGGACTCCCTTGAGCTGCAGGTAGCTGAACGGTGATAGTTTGCCCATCCCAGGGCCTCCTCCAGACCTATTAGGGGCATGAAGGATCCCTCTACCCATAGCTGGCCTGCCCTGGTAAGACCTGCCTTGTACCATTGTTGGAATGCGGCTGGTTCGGCTATTTTGTCTATGAACGGGGAGCCCAAATGCAGCTCAACAGGGAGGGCCAGGTGGTGAGCCATCTATAGTAGCCTCCTTCCCTCCAGATCGACCATAGAACCCCCAGCACCGGGTGGTGTAGGACTCTTCTTGGAATGCGTGATCTTGGGACCCATAACCATTCACCCAGCGTGACCGGGGCAAGTACCTTGTTGTCCATCGCCACCCACTGCTTTTCCGTCCCAGGGTTAAAAATGATCTGTCGGGACCCTCAACTGGGCAGCCTTGTATTATGTTTCAAGGTCCGGGAACCCCACCCCTCCGTCTTCCTTGGGCTTCGTTAGGACCTCGTATGAAATCCTGTGCTTCTTGCCCGCCCAGAGGAATCTCAAAAGGGTTTGTTTTGTTGCCATTAGGAAGTCCTTGGGCACCTGGACGGGGAGCATCTGGAACAGGAATAGGAATTAAGGGAGGACCACCATTTTAATCAGGTTGAGATGTGCCATCCATGAGAGCCCCGAGCCCGCCCACCTCTCTACATCCCTCTTGACTTCTGTCCAGATTGGGGTAATGTTATTGGGGAAGAGGTCTGTAGGGTCACCTGTGACCTGGACTCCCAAGTATCGGATCCCGTCCCTCTGGAGTCAGAAGGGGAGCTCTCCCACGTACTCTGTCTCTGTGTCCGATAAATGTCCCCCTATGAATGCCACCGACTTGCCCAGGTTAACCTTGAATCCTGAGAGTTCTCCGTAATGCGCTATGCCCTGCAGCACATGGGGAACCGTCTGGGATGGTTTAGTGATGTAGAGGAGCGCATCATCAGCAAATAGGCTAATTTTACAGTGGGAGTCTCCTATCAGTACTCCGTCGATTGCCTCATCATTTCGGACAGAGATCGCCCAGGGCTCCAAAACCAATGCATATATTAGGGAGGATAGTGGGCAGCCCTGTCTTGTGCCTCTCCCTATGGGAAAAGCCCTTGATTCTGTCCCATTTGTGACCACCGTGGCTGAGGGAGCAGAGTATAATGCTGACATTCATCACAACCACCTCGGTCCAATCCCCACCGAAAAGAAAACCTCCCCCATGAATCCCCAACTATCCCTGTTGAATGCCTTCTCTGCGTCGAGTGCCAGCAGCAGAGCCACTTCATCACGGACCGTGCTTGAATTTAGTACGTGGAGGGTTTTACGCATGCTGTCGGAGCCTTGCCTGCTGAGGATGAATCCCGCCTGATCTGGATGGACCAGACGGGGTAGGCATCTCTCTAGTCGGGTTGCTAGAATTCTGGCAAAGATCTTAGCATCTAGGTTCAGGAGGGAAATGGGCCTGTATGATCCGCAGTCTGCCAGATCCCTGCCCGGTTTGGGTATTACAGTGATGAGGGCCTGCAGGAAGGTGGGTGGCTAGGGGCTCCGCTAGGATGGTTTGGCACTGTTTGTAGAAATCCGCTGCATACCCATCTCCCCCCACCCCCAGAGCTTTTCCCGCTTTTAGTCTCTTAATGGTGCCTTTCACCTCCTCCACAGATATATCCCCCTCAAGCCCCTGTAATTCCAGTTCGGTCAGTCGGTGTAATGGGTGTTCCACTGGGTATGCCCGGATCTCCTCCACTGATTCCCCCCCTCTTGTTTTGTGTAGAGTTCACTGTAGAAGTCAGCGAAGCATACTACTATTTGTTCCTTCTTGTTGCACTCGCTGCCCCCTCTATCTCTGGTAGGTCCCACCCTCCTTTCCATTGTACATCCCCTGGCTCTGCGCACCAGGAGAGTCCCCACCCTGTCCCCCCTTTCATAATATCTTTGTCGCGTGTATCTCATTTTCTTAACCACTTCCCTTATGAGGACCGTATGCAGTGCCTGTCTCTTCTCTTGCATCTCTGCCAGGAGGGTTTCCCTATCTTCCCCATTAAGGCCGAGCCTTGCGTGCAGGGCGTTTAATTCTTCTCTGACCTTATTTTCAATAAGCCCTCTCTCGCTTGCGCCTGGAGCCCTCGGCTATCAGGAGACCCTGGAAGGTGGTCTTTGCTGCTTCCCACACCACCACCATTTCGGATTCCCCTTTATCGTTTGTCTCAAAGTAAGCTAACATCTCATTCCTTGGGAAGTCTCTGAAGACCGGGTCTCTCAGGAGTGTGTCATTACAGCGCCATCGGGAGGATCTCGGGGACAGGGGCAACAACCAGTTTGCCACCAACAACTCGTGGTCAGACCATGTTATTGCTTCCACCCTGGGGAGCGTAGCTACCCCTGCCCCTTTCTCTGAGGTTAAGAGTAGGTCAATTCTTGTGTAGGTGTAGTGTGGGGGAGAGAAGAAAGTGTATCCCCCCAGGCCTGGCCATGCCTTGCGCCATACGTCTGCCCAATAGTGTTCCCTTAGGAGGGTCTGTAGAGCTAGATTGTCTTTGGTGACACCCCTTGACCCCTCTCCTCTTGCCGCCCACCAGTCTAGTTTGGGGTCCATTATGAGGTTGAAATCACCTCCTAGTATCATGGCCCCCTCTGCCCATTCGTCCATTTCCCTGAAGACCTGGGTCAGGAACCGTATCTGACCTGAGTTGGGCACATATAAGGTGGCCAAAGTGATGCGTTTGCCCTCGCAGGTGCCCTTGATCCCCAGGAATCGCCCCCCGAATACCCTCTTGGTTTCTATGCTTGTGAGGTGGAGTGTCTTGTTAAGATGAATGCCTACCCCTTCCTTCTTTGAACTTCTGTGGGAGGCTCAGATGTTGCTCCCAATTTCCTTTAGTTTAATCAGCTACTCTCTCCCCTGTGTATAGTGGGTTTCCTGTAGGAAGAGAACCATCAGCTGTTGTTTGCGGAACATGTTGCTAGTCAATGATCTTTTGTTTTGAGAGTTTAAGCCCTTGACATTGAGTGCGCTTATCCTGCCTTCAACCATTATCGTCCTTGGTCTTCTTTTCTTTGTGCTCCTTTATTTGTTTCTGGTGTAGGGCCCGTTGTGAAGCAAAGAGCCCTGGCCCGATATAGCTGACCCCCTTCCCCTTGACCCTTGTGAGTGACACCTCCCCCCCTTTCTTTGGTCTCCCCCCACCCTCTTCCCCTGTCCTGTCCGCTCCCCATCCCTTGTTCCCTCCCCCCCCTTTGTCCCCATTTTAAGGCGTTCGTCTACGTCCCCCAACACTCAGATCAAAGGTTTTGAATAATACCATTAGGGGTTTGGAAACCTCTGAATTGTTGTACATTTAACTTTATACCTATCATCTGGACTTGATTCAGTCTGATTACACAGAAGTTGAAAAGTTTGATATGTCAGAGACAGGCATTCCCAGAGGGGCTGCGAGTGTAACTATCCCCGAGAAAGATGGGGAATGTCCATATTATGAACTGTAAGGCTTTCATTCATTAATCCTACATACCTGATAATGTTTAAATGATGTATATTACAGTTTTATATGAATATATTGTATCATGGATTGAACGTCTTTACTATTGTCTTACTTGAAGTTTTTTACACCAAACAAAAAATCTAGCTCTACAGACCCTCCTAAGGGAACACTATTGGGCAGAAGTATGGCGCAAGGCGTGGCCAGGCCTGGGGGGATACACTTTCTTCTCTCCCCCACACTACACCTACACGAGAATTGACCTACTCTTAACCTCAGAGGAAGGGGCAGGGGTAGCTACGCTCCCCAGGGTGGATAACATTGTGCTTGATAACATTGTGCATTCCTGCTTGAAATATCTCAGCTGCTGATGACACCCCAATACGTAGATGTTTCTATTGACAGAAGCACAAGTGTGCTACAAAGGTGATGATATATTGGGACTCTGGGATTAGCTTGAAAGCCTTGGTCTAATTTTGAGGACACCTTTGCTCCGTTATTTGGTTTTGACTTCCACACCTCAGCTTGAAGATTGGTTGGGAAACCTGATTGAAAAGGAAAAGGCAATTATTCTAGGTTGTTATTCTCTATGAATTCCCTTTCACTGTACCTTTGGGTGTAACAGAGGTCTTGAGTTTCACAAATCTTTGGGATGATAAGGGATTTTATTTTCTCTACGGTCCAGGGTTTCTTGGGGCTTTTACCCCTGTTTACATGTGGATTCTGTGGCATGGTAAGCTTGTGTTTACAATGTACCATTACATACTGTGAGATCCCTGAGAAAAGAGAGGGTATTTTCACTCCTTTCCCCCTAAATCCTCCACTGAGGTGGCCAGGGGACGGCCATCCCTGTTGGATCCAGAACCTGGGGGTGGAGAAGCGAGGGAGAATCACCAGGGTGAAGAGTCCTTGGGGATTGGGAGTGGGATATCTACGGGTGAGACACGGTATTCCCCTTTTCCTACTGATGTACAATCTACCCATACCCCTCTCATGACATCTTTAGGTTGCGGTAAAACATCTTCCCTCATTTTCCCACAGGTAACATATACTGGCACAGGGACACAATATTCTCCCCTTCCCAGTTATACATCATCACATTCTCCCTCAGCTTTAGGGGGCATTTTCAATCCTATCACGTTACCCCCTCCCCATTTCCAAAATGTACTGGGACGAGGAAGAGGTGACCGGGAGTTATACGGATTACCCATAGGATCAACACTGTGCAGGGAGAAGGCTACTACACTCCAACATTAGGCTGTGCCATTAATAGAGTCAGGTGAGGTCAGGCACTTGACAGCAATCCTACACACCTGCACTCTATTAAACACCACTTCTGGATTAACCAAGAGAGAAGGGTCAGGCATGTCCTATTAATTGGCCCAATGAAGGTCAGGCTTGGGAGGCCAAGGACTCACACCTGAAGCCCCTTAACAGGCCTCAGCTGCATAAAAGGGGGTGGTAATCAACCCTACAGGAGAAGCAGTTGGGAGAGCAGAAAGGAGGCTGCGTGGCTGAGACCAGCAGGGGATAGGGGGGGTGGGAAAAGAATCCCTTCTCAGTCCCAAGCCACATTTTTTGAAAGAAAAGCAGAGCAAACTGTGGATGCTGTGGGAGCTGCAGTGCTGCAATAGAAGGAAGATCTTGGTGTATCCGGTGGAGAACGGGACGCCTGGATGCTTACCCAGTGTGTGAGAAGGGTTGCAGTGTGGTGAGAGAGCCGGGCCAAGGCATGCTGAACCCTACTGTTTGCAGCTAAGCAAGTTCTCGTTCCCATGGGAGGTATTCAGGATCCAGGGCTGTCTGAGGGGCAGGTGGTGAGACCCTGACTTGAGTGCTGAAGCCAGCAAGCCTTTATGACAGAATTGCGCTAACCAGTGAGTTTCTGTGAGGTAAGAATGCCGGTGCACGTGTGAGGCTGAAGCAGGAGATTCGAAAAGAAAGACAAGAAACTTGTGATTCCTTTTGTGAACTTAAAGTCCACTATTGCCCATAGGGAGCGGGGTATTGTGGGAATTGTAGTAAGAAGCCAAGTTATATGAAAAAGCCAAAGGGGTCTGGGACCCGCATATATGAGAAAGTTAAATGGGTCTGGGACCCATGTAACAAAGAAGAAAAAATACTTGAAACACAAGCATTGCCTTAGCCAAAAGGAAGCCAGTATTGTTTCAAGGAAAGACAGAAATAAGAGGGTGTGAGCGACCCCAGAGGAAAGCAAGAATAAAAGTTTAAAGGTGCAAACAGCACGGAAGAAAGGAAACCTAAGAGGCACGGAAAGAGAAACACAGTGTGTGCCAAAAGCATAGGGAGGAAGGACAGGCCGATGTGTTAGTGGAAATGCACTTCAAGTCTTTGTAGCAAAATGTCACAGAAAGGTTGGACCAGTTTTAGAACAAACGTTAAGAAGGTCTGGAGGTGACCCAGTGGAAAGGTAAGGATTTAAGACACCTCACGCTAACCGTGACAAGGGAAGCCAGGCGGACACACTACCTTGAAAGTGGAGAGACAGCTCCGGCGGGGGCAGTTGTTCCTGGTGGTGGATGCAAGTCGGGGCTTTGCCAGAAGAAGAGATGATCTCGTCGTAGAGGAAAGTTGAAGATCGTTGCACCACCAGGGAAGAGACCAGCCCCGGAATGCTCAGTCACAAGGCACCACCTTTTGGTCGCGATACAGTGGTTAGTGGCTATCCGGTTGCCGGGGTGCTCAGCATGGGCATTTCGACCACTAGACGTCCTGGAAGCAAAGAAAAAGCAACGTGACTGGTTGTTCCCACCAGTCAAAGGGAAGAAGACTCGCCAGCGGGGAGATCTCCTCTGTTGTTGGGAAGTGGTGAGTTGGTTCAGCAGGGCTCCACCGGTGGTGTCGTCGCTGCATGTCGGCTCAGCTTCTCCCTCGTCGGATTCTTAGGTCCTGTGGCAACTTCTGAAGTTCCAGTCTCCAAAGCCCTGCTTTTATGCAGAAAACCCCCATTCTTTCAGCCTAGCTGTCGATCAAACATGCTAAGTGGTGAGCGGGGCGTCTCACCACTTGGGCCAATCACACCAGAGGGCGACTTGAGTTGGCAAGGCAACTCAGTCCAGGGTGCCTAAACCCCCTCCCACGCCCCCTGTGGTACCCAGACAGAAGGGCACCACTCTGGAGGGCTTCTGTGCAGAAGCCCGCCAAAAGTGGAACAAAGGGCTCAACCTTTGGTTTGGAGTTACAGAGGCGAACACATACGCCATTTACAAACCAAGTTCTGGCAGAAAATACCAACCAGTGAATTTATTTTAATTTAATGAACCGGCGGTATGACCAAGGCTATATAGAAAAAGTATTAGCCTCGAACAATGGGAAAATCCTATAGGAATATATTTGCGGTCGAATATAAAAAGTAGTATCCACTGCCACCAGGCAAAACTCGACAAGGGGGGACGGGACAGTGCCCCCTCGAACAACAGACCCAGGGGTAATCGAATTACCCCTACCAGTATGTCCACAATAGGATGATTTGTACTGATTCTGTTAGTAAGTTTAGGTCTAGTAAAGCCAATGGCGACTTTACATGCCTGGGAGACAGTAGTCAGTCCCAGGGTATGGAGTCTATGGTGGGGTCACCTAGGACACCCCAGTGTTACGGCACGGAGGGTGCTGTGTAACACACATAGCAAAACACATGAGACCCTATGGAGTAAAAGACCCCATAGCCCATAGAACACATTAACATTCAAAGAAATACCACAAATCATGTCCAAGAGTGGGAGAAAAAGAGTCTCACTCTTGGCAGGATGAAAAAAAACAAACTCCAGAAATCCAGAAAAGCTGCCGGGGGACTCCCTAGGTTAGGAAATTCAGCCTATACAGAGAATTCTCCCTAACACTCGTCCCCCCCCCCCCAGACTAAGGGACAGGAGGATTTAATCCACTCCTGGATGAATCTCATACCTCTAGTCGATGACATACATCCTAGAGAGACCATCAGCATTTTGGTGGTGACACCTTGACCTATGTCCTATGGTCAGATCAAAGGTTTTCCTTTGCAAGCTATATGACCTACAAATCCTTTGAGGAACATCAGTCTTTTTGAAATTATAGGGGATCTGGTTGACCAGTCCCTCAGAACTTGGTACAACATCTGAACCTGTGTTAGGCTTTTTCAAGGGGTCCTTATGAAGGATTCCCTTAGATCTAGAGGGGCCTCCAAGGTTCCTCACCACCTCTCTTGTGGGAGCAGGTGGGGTTTTAGGCTTCTTGGTTGGAGGGGTTAGGGTTAGGCAATGTACCTGCTTCCCCTTCCTCTTAGATCTAACCTTACCTACTTTAGGAGTTTCCCCCCTAATATTAGGATTTGAGTTGGGGTCTTCAGTAGAAGGTCCAACAGTCTGAAGGTTTTTGGCCTTAGACTTTTCGTTCCTGGTTTTCCACCAGTATTGAGAATTACCAGTCCTCTCAGGCCTAGGTAAGGGTTCAGTAGGTCTATCCTCCTCTTCCTCAGAAGCAGGGGGGGTCACAGACTCTGAAACTGGGGGAACCATGATGGAGCTTGGTTGGGGCTCCCATTTCCCTAATGTACTAGCCTGAAATGTGCCTGGGTTAGAGGTCAACTTACTAACACCAGGGCTTGTAGTGGGGGTCTCAGTAGAGGTTCCACAGGCTTAGAGTGGTGCCTTAAGGTGGCCTCTCTAGCCAATTTGGTTAGGTTCTGGTTCTCCATACTGGGAGGCCTGGGGGTATGAAACACTACTCCTAGAGTTCTCAGGTCATTCCCCAACAGGACTTCCCCAGGCACCTCAGTCTGCACACTGACAGGGATCCTCACTGTCATGTTGTTACACTGAATGAGGGCTGGTAGAATAGGAACCATTTGGACAGGGCCTCCAGACATCTTAGTGGGACCTTTGGGTGCTTTTGCCACATCCTCAGGTTGAAAGAAGCTTTCATCCACTACTGTTCTGCTGGCCCCAGTGTCTCTCCTGGCAGGAGTATCCTGGCCATTGACAAGAACACTGTCCATATAATACACTTTAGAGTTTGCAGGTAGGGAGTTATACACAACCCTATTCTGTGACTTACCCAGATCCATGGACTCTATAGACACGGTTGCTTGAAGACCCAAGGGTTCTTCAGCAAAAGCTTCAAAGTGAGCAATAGCCATCTGTACTTCATCCTCAGGAGTGAAGGCTAAGGAGACTGTGCTGATCCCTGCAGGTTTACCCTTGCATCTGGGATCCCCTTTGATATGGTCAGTAGCCTTACAGATATAGCATTGTCCAAATGCTCTAGATATAGCATTGTCCAAATGCTCTCTGAAAGGGTGGCTTGTTCTGACCTCCTTCTGGTTGTTGACCAGAAGGTACACTAGCCTGCTGTGGTTTTCCTTGTGGCGTACCCTTATGGTTTTGTTTGGGGCCCTCTTTGGAATTTGAGTTATTAGAATTCTCTTTTGAGTCTTTTTTAGACTGTCTTCCCTCATCTTTTTTCTGAGTTGCCCCAGAATCCTTATGAGTAGCCCTGTTGGCAACCCACAAGTAAGCAGCCTTAGCTAGCTTCCTGGAATCCAATTCCTTTGACTCCGCCAAGTGCTGTCTGAGCTCAGGAGAACAGGCATCATAAATTGACCCCAACATAAAAAGATTCTTCATACCCTCATAAGTGTTCACCTTGTAACCCTTAATCCATCCCTCTAAGTTTTTCAACCCTTCACTCACCCAGGTAGCCCAAGGGGTACCATCATGCTTTTTGAGGGATCTAAACCTCTTAAGATACTGGGAAGGGGTCTTCCCAAATCTAGCTATCAGAGCTAGTTTCACACTTTCATACTCTTTCCTTTCCTCCTCCCCGAACTCCATTACCGCATCAGTTGCAACAGGGGGGAGCCTATAGAACAACCAGGTAAGTAACTCATTACCTGCGATGTTCTGACGCCCATGATTATACTCAAACAAACTCAGCCAATCCAACACATCCAACTTTGGTTCATACATACCAATTTATTCCTTAGGCATCCGGGGTCTTTTGGGACTGGAACTTCTAGAGGAGCCAGAGACAGAAGCAGTTTCAACAGACAACTTTTTCATTTCTAACTCATGCTTGAGCTCCATTTCTCTGAGCCTAAGAATTTGTTGCATTTCTTGGTGTTTCTGTTCAGTTTGAGCAGTGATCCTTCTGAATTCCAAGTCTATTTTCATTTTTTCTAGTTCAAGGACTTGAGGACTTAGTGTGGGACCTGCTATAGGCCCAGTAGGTACAGCTGGTAAGGCAGACAGAGGGGTAGGGGAGATAGTTTCATTACCCTCTCCTTCCTCTTCAGCCTCTTCATCACTATCATCAGAACTTTGATTTAGATCAACACCATTACTGTCATCTGCATTTGCTGGAGAAGTTGGTTCCTCTGAACCAGTACCCAGACTTTGGTTTTCCAGCAATCTTGCTATCAGTTCTATTTTCTTGCCTTTTACAGAAAGATTCTCTTGTCTACAGAGAGCTCTCAAACTCTCAGTATTTTCACCTGACAAGGACTCTTGACTGTAAACTTCCATAGTAGACATGTTTTTAGAAAGTTGCTTTTTAGTGCTAAGCTTTGTGGTTAGTTATCCTAAAGTGTTGAAAAGCACTCTAAACTGTATACTCGATTCAAATCCCACTGCTGTACACCAGTGTTAGGCAGAAACCTGTGCAGTTCCCTCTGGGACCACTGCAAAAAGTTTAAGACTAGAGGAGTTGGCAGTAAACCCAATTGGTAGCAGTCTGCACCACCCAGATTTACCTGGTAGCTGTGGCTGAGCAGTCAGACTTCTCTCAAGACGAGTTAGGCAGTATATAGAGTATACAAGATAGGGCAATTTACACAGTAGAACAAGCAGACACTGATCAGAGCTTGGGTGTAAAGATATATAATTATTTATTTAAAAACACATCTATGAAAAACACACTGGCACTAATATGGCAAACAACTTCAATCACAGTTACTATAAGTATATATCAATCCCATAACAATATTTCGACAAGTCTAGGTTCAAAGACACCACTTATTTGCAGACAGAGGTGAGTGCTTAACCTAGATGGCACTCTAGTATTCGCTAGGAAGGGAGAGAAAAAGGCAGGGTATGAAACCAACTCAGTACCAACTCTTTTACGAAGCAAATGCAAGGCAAGCAAGGCAGGGTCTACCGTAGATCACAAAGTTCAGAGGCCAGGCCCACTCGGAGAGAGGCAAGGCGGTATGTCCCAAAAATACCACAGTGGAAATGCACTTCAAGTCTTTGTAGGAAAATGTCACAGAAAGGTTGGACCAGTTTTAGAACAAAAGTTAAGAAGGTCTGGATGCGACCCAGTGGAAAGGTAAGGATTTCAGACAACTCACGCTAACCGTGACAAGGGAAGCCAGGCGGACACAGTACCTTGAAAGTGGAGAGACAGCTCCGGCGGGGGCAGTTGTTCCTGGTGGTGGATGCAAGTCAGGGTTTTGCCAGAAGAAGAGATGATCTCGTCGTAGAGGAAAGTTGGAGATCGTTGCACCACCAGGGAAGAGACCAGCCGCGGAGTGCTCAGTCACAAGGCACCACCTTTTGGTCGCGGTACAGTGGTTAGTGGCTATCCGGTTGCCAGGGTGCTCAGCCCGGGCAATTCAACCACTAGACATCCTGGAAGCAAAGAAAAAGCAAGGGACTGATTGTTCCCACCAGTCAAAGGGAAGAAGACTCTCCAGCAGGGAGATCTCCTCTGTCGTTGGGAAGCAGTGAGTCGGTTCAGCAGGGCTCCACCGGTGGTGTCGTTGTTGCAGGTCAGCTCAGCTTCTCCCTCGTCGGATTCTTAGGTCCTGTGGCGACTTCTGAAGTTCCAGTCCCCAAAGCCCTGCTTTTATGCAGAAAACCCCCATTCATTCAGCCTAGCTGTCAATCAAACATGCTAAGTGGTGAGTGGGGCGGCTCACCACTTGTGCCAATCACACCAGAGTGCGACTTGAGTTGGCAAGGCAACTCAGTCCAGGGTGCCTAAACCCCCTCCCGCACCCCCTGTGGTACCCAGACAGAATGGCACCACTCTGGAGGGCTTCTGTGCAGAAGCCCGCCAAAAGTGGAACAAAGGGCTCAACCTTTGGTTTGGAGTTACAGAGGCGAACACATACGCCATTTACAAACCGAGTTCTGGCAGAAAATACCAACCGGTGAATTTATTTTAATTTAATAAACCGGCGTTATGACCAAGGCCATATAGAAAAAGTATTAGCCTCGAACAATGGGAAAATCCCATAGGAATATATTCGCGGTCGAATATAAAAAGTAGTATCCACTGCCACCAGCCAAAACTCGACGAGGGGGGACGGGACAGTGCCCCCTCGAACAACAGACCCAGGGGTAATCAAATTACCCCTACCAGTACGTCCACAATAGGATGGTTTGTACTGGTTCTGTTAGTAAATTTAGGTCTAGTTAAGCCATTGGCGACTTTACATGCCCTGGGAGACAGTAGTCAGTCCCAGGGTATGGAGTCTATGGTGGGGGTCACCTAGGACACCCCAATGTTACGGCACGGAGGGTGCTGTGTAACACACATAGCAAAACACATGAGACCCTGTGGAGTAAAAGACCCCATAGCCCATAGAACACATTAACATTCAAAGAAATACCACAAATCATGTCCAAGATTGGGAGAAAAAGAGTCTCACTCTTGGCAGGATGAAAAAAAAACTCCAGAAATCCAGCAAAGCTGCTGGGGGACTCACTAGGTTAGGAAATTTAGCCTAAACAGAGAATTCTCCCTAACAGGGGACATGAGGTGGGGCCTACCTGCAGGTTGTCATCACTGGTGGGGGTGGGGACATGAGGCGGGGGCTGCCTGTAGGTTGCCGTCACAGGTGGGTACATGTGGTGGGCCTGCCTGCAGGTTGCCATCACAGGTGGGGACATGAGGCGGGGCCTGCCTGCTGGGTATGGGCAAGGGTGATGGGGTGGCTATGTGGTGTGGCCTGCCTGCGGGGTATGTTCACATGGGATGGTGGGTGTCCCATGTGGCGTGGGCTGCCTGCGGGGTGTGGTCACGGGTGATGGGGTGGCCATGTGGTGTTGGCTGCCTACGGGGTATGTTCACGGGTGATGGTGGGGGTCACATGTGGTGTGGGCTGCCTGCGGGGTATGTTCACAGGTGATGGGGGGGCCATGTGGTGTGGGCTGCCTGCGGGTATGGTCCAGTGGTGGGGTCTGTCTGTCCCGTGAGGAGGTGTCTGCTTCCAGGGGAGTTGTGCATGTATCGTGGTGTATCCACGGGCCTTCCCACGTGATTTGGCTGGTGCGAACGGGGTATGAGATTTTGCTGGGGCGCAGAGCGGTACGCACTGCCCTTCCCATGCGATTCGGCTGGTGTGAGTGGGGTACGAGATTTCACTGGGGTGCGGACGGGGTACGCATGGGCCTTGCCACGCAATTTGGCTGGTGCAAGCAGGGTATGCTCTGATTTTTCACATGACTACGATGGGTGGGGGGCTGTGTGCTGGGCCACGGAGGGCGCCGGGCTTTGCACCGTATTGGGCTTTTCCCTGGCTTTTTCCTGCGCATTGGGGGCGTTACTGGCACTGCTTGGTGTTTATTGTGGCACCGCAACTGATGCCGTGGAAAATCCATGAATACGTGTGCTTTGCAATTGCTGGTTTGCGCCACAGCTGGTGCACATGTGGCGTACTCTCCTTCTCGGCGCACGGCACTTGCACTGCTTCTGTGCTGGATTCTATGAATTGGGCCCTAAATCTGAAGATTTAGCAACATTTGTAAATGATGATTTCATAATCGTGCATATACTCTGATATATAAGTTATAAATATTATCAGTAGGTTATGGTTGTACTGTATTTATCACAGTTCGTACAGTCCAGGGTGAAATGCATTAATTAATGTACAAACACACACACACACTTTAATATTGCGACCATACTGTTTTGGAAAACATGTACAGAAATACATGTTTGACATTTAAAGCCTTACACAGTAACAGATTTTGGATTGAACTGTTTTTTAAATTTAGTATTATGCAAGAAAAGCACAAGATGCAAATACTTACGGTAAATTGTTTCTATCCTGCAAACTTTCAGAAACGCACGTGCAGTTTGTTTTAAGATATAACTTAAAATAAAAAAGGGACCATCATTGAACCATGTTATAGTTCACATTAGCGATAGAATTTAAACAATTTCATACATTGCAACGTAGTTGTGTAGTGGTTAACGAGCTAGGCCTGATAGCACAAAGTCTTGAGATTTAATTCACGTGGAACCTTTCATTTTTATTTTTATAAAAAAAGGATTATAATTGGCGCTTCCCATTTTTATTTTTAAAAAGGAGGATTATAATTTGAAAAACGAAGAGACAGACGCCACATCTGATATTTGTTTTACCATGGCAGGTGAAACCTTTTTTGGGGCAAGGTATGTGACACTGCCAGTGGCACGTGTCACTTGTGGTGACGTCACTGCATATGCCTCAAGCCATATTCGGCTCCTTTCCCTACTGCAGGTCCACACGCCAGAGAAACCTATCAACGGTAGCTTAGACCTGCTGCTGCACGTGACCGTATCCTTTTTGATTGGACAGCTGCCTTCTCAGGCTGCTCACTGACCAATCACTGCAAGTAGCGTGGTTGCAAGAAACGCCAACATCATTTCCTTGGTAACGCTGCTTCTTTAATCCAGTCAGAGGTGTATGCTCAAAACTGTCAGCAAAACTGTTAGCCTGTTTAAACAACAGATCTTCCAAAGTGACCCCTTCGCCATGAATAGAACTACCATTCCAATATATTACAGAACCCACTTCAAGTGTGTTATTGAGATCATTTGGCATCAGCTCTGTGGTGTTGGTCTTTTAAGAATACGCGTCATGACTTCGTCATGACTCACTGCCAATAAAAGGAGCTGGTTGTGGAATAGACTCGTCAGTTTGGACTCGGGAGTGAAGGGGAGAGGAGGAGCCCGTGCGCTCTGCTGCACAAGAAGTTCTTTCCCCCAGGCTGCAGCCCGTGACTTCTTCCACTCGGCAGAGTTAGCATTGAAAACGAGAGGGGTCTTTTTGGCGGCTTCTGTCTCCATCTAGTGGTAGTATGTGGCGCTCGTCAAAATCTGCTTCCATGAACTTTATTGCTTGCTGTTCTCGGTGCTTGATTATGAGCACCTGGCACAGCAGAGCTTCTGGAGTCTGCTTTACACCCCCGCAAAGAGCTTGCTGCACAGCGTGTACACACCTCCCAACTGCCCTTTTTAGGGCAAACCTGAGCTGTTCTCCACTTTGCAATTGCCATTTTCAGGGTAACCAAGAGCTAACTTCTGACAAACTGTTCTTATAAGAGCAAGTACAAAGAGTGGCGAAAGAGTTCCTGCTTTACCCTCCTCCCTTGGTCTCCCACCTTATGTCCCTCCTCCCTCTGTTCCCCATTTTCTACCCCACTTCTCTCTTGCTTGCTTTCCACTCCTTTCTCTCCCACTTTTATATCCCTTCTCTCCACTCCTCTCTCTTTCCTTAGAGCCCACATGGCTGCAGAAATGACTGAGCTGCTCCACCTCCAGGACGCTGAAGAAGATATGGACACAGACTGATGCAAGAAGAGAGCGTGGAAGACTTCTGCCAATATATCACCAGCTGCATCACCACAAAAACAGAAGTTGGCTGGACCATCGGCTGTGGACCTGAGCACCAGCAATGGCATGCTGCTCTGGAGCTGTAAGAACCCAGCACGGAATCAGTTGACGCACAAGCAGATGCGCCTCCCACCGAAGAGCATCTGTGGCCTGCTAGTCTTTGTGAAATGCCTGAAGACCTAGTCTTTGTGAAAAGCCTGAAGACTCAAAAGGACCTGGTTGACTTGCTCTGTGAGCTATGCGCCACATCAAGCCCCATGCTGAGCATGTGAAGATATCACTTACCAGAGTGGAGGACTACATGAGCATGATGGACTCCCTCACCAAGCAGCGTCTACAGCACTACATCTTCCCATTAGAGCAAGTGAGGTCTCAGAGGCCCGTGATTCATTGCCTCCTGACAATCACCAACTTTGGAGACATCCCAGAGGAACTTGAGGAACATGGCATCGAGTGTCATAAAGCTGACCTCACTGGCAGACATGTTTGGTGCTACACTGGCATCAGCTGGTGATGGAAGACCTGCTGACCTTACAACGGTCACACGGCTATGCAGCTGTGCAGTCAGCATGGACGCACTGAAGGGCAGACAATGACCGATCATCTGCTTCAACTGCCAGGGCATCAGCCGCACATCTGTGTTCTGCCATCAGGAGCCACGCAGAGTGTGATGTGAGGAGGACCACACATCGCAGCACTGCCCCAGAGATCGAAGTGAGCGGGCAACCTGCGCCAACTCCAGGGGACCGCTCCCGCAGATGGCAGGCCCTAACCAGCGTCAAACAAGACCAGCAGCAGAGAAGAGCCCCAAGACCACTGCAGACACCATGGAACCCAGCATCCACTGCACATACTCCCAGAAAAAACTGTCATGCAGAGGAGCAACTGAACCCACCTGCCACACCAAGGCACTGCACATCACCAGGACTCCGAACAGACAATGTACCAAACGGCAGAACAACCCACTTTGCCAGACACCACGTCAAAGCCCACCAAATACCCAGAGGACACCCACCGCTTCTGGGATGAGTTATGCTGATGTCCTAAAGACACCACCCAACCCGCCACAAGCTGCCGTCCCAGCGCATGAAGGTGGAGCAGCGAGCTCCATCAACTGGAAGACCCTCATTGTGAAGATTGTAGCTGTTGTTGCAGAGCTGAACAGCAATCCCACCACATTACCCAGAGCAGGTGCTTCAAACATGTCTGCCCCTCTGTGGAAATGTATTCTAATAAAGAGTGACTCATCTTATGAACACACTGATATTTATGTTTTACTTATGAAGTTATGTGGTTGCAACCACATGGCAGCTGGGAATGCTGGTCTGTCTTTTGCGCTCCCTCCTTTCTGCAGGCTTGCCCACCCCAGTCCTCCTCTTCTGAACTCTTTATTTGCTGTCCTTGGTGTGATGCACCCATGACATTTGCTTAACTACATTATCCCCTTCTGTATAAAAAAAAGACGTGAATCAGTCCATGGCAAAGTCGTTGGTTGTACCTTTCAGGTCGTTTCTCGCTCCTGTTAGGTTTTGTAACTGTGTCAATCGCGTCTTCTTGTTGCTCCATGTCTTCTTTATCTCCTCCTATGCTTTCAGCTGTAGGCTCTTGTGTGGTGTTTCCCTCTTCTTCAAGTGGGTGTTCCCATGCCTCTTGTTCACCGCCCTGATCTTCCCTTATCTGTGCTTCTTCGTCCATTGGCTCTTGTGTCGCCCTGATTGCTCTTCTCTTTTTTCTGTCTCTTTCTGTGTCCTTTCTGCACTCTTTCTTGCTGTAGAAAGCCACTCTCTCAGCATTCCATTTACTTCCGTCTGTAGTGTGTACATAGAGTTCTTGTGCTCTTTGCACTTGCATTGGTATGCTGAATCAAGGGATTGTTTGCTGGGTATGTTGTCTGTTCCAGTGGAAGCTGAACTGGGTGCATGTACTAAATTTGCGTCATCACCTTGTATGGTATGCATGATCCTTAATACAGTGCCGATGTATCTGTTTTATGTTGATTCCTGGGTCAGGTTATAACGAACTTGGGAGGACGAATTGGGGTGTAACATCTCGGATAAGGAGTCGGGTGGATGCAGAAGGCTGGATTTAGGAGTAAATTGGACCTGAATTTTCGACTTACCCAACAGAAGGTTTTGGTCGCCTCTATTGGACACTTGTACGGATGCATAGTTTGGGTCTGATGGATAATGACGTGTGCTGGCGCTGTGATAAGGGGTGGGGTACTTTGTTATATATGTTATGGATTTGTCCGAAAGTGTGTGAATTGTGGGAGGGTGTGCTGGACAGAATGGACACAGTTTGATCTATGAGTTATCCCAGGATGCCTTTGCAAGTTCTTTTATTGTCTGGCAGAGAAAGATGCGAGATTGCTAGGCGGTGTTCGCAGTGGATAGACAAAGCATTGGTGGTGGCGACGGCAAAGCAGGTTCTAAAGGTGTGAAAAACTAGGAAAAAGCCACTGGTGGGGAATTGACTGAAGGATTTGCTGATGTTGTGAGACTTCGAGAGGGTTTTGTTCCGTGGGCAAGGTCGGGGGGACTTTTATTTGGATCTTTGGGCACCCTTTCACAATCTGTATCGTGAGTATTAATTGCTTTGTGTTGTACTGTGTTCTAGTGGTTGGTGGGAGACCTGGGTGTGTAGCATGAGTGTGTTTGTGGGTGTGGTTGTCTGTTTGTGGTGTGTTTCCATCTTTCATGTGTTTGGTTGTAGTCAGGTCTATAGAGGCTATGTTTAGGAATGGCAACTTTGTGTTCTTTATTGGTTTTATTTATTTATTCTTTTGCTGTTGAACTGAATTTTCAATGCTTTGATGAATGTTGTATTGATTGGCAGGACACTGCTATTGTTGGTGGGGTTTTATTCCTCTTCTGTTCTACTTCATGCACATCATTTGGTTTAGTTTCTTTATGTGACAAAATATAAAATCTGTAAATAAAGAGGTCAAGAAAAAAGATATTGTTTGACGGTCCTAGTGGGGCATCCGTACCTTCACCCAATCCCCTCGCATTATGTCATAGCTTTTCACTGCCTTTCTGCCCTCATGGATTTCGTTCCCCATTTCCTGCAAAAGTTGTACCCATGCTCGTCCTCATTTTTTGAAAATACCCCCTTTCCTTGTTTTTTAACCTACATTTTAAACCCCTCCCCCCTAATTTCCATTAACAAGGAGCCGGTAACGTCCGTTACACCATCCTAATGCCGAAATATGCAGATTGCCACCAATTATTCTTTAAGATTCCTTTTTCTTTGTAATATGCAGATTGGTCTCACTAATTAGCCTACAGGCTTCCTTTCTGTTTATTCCTTTTAATGATAATTGTCATTTTTTAGTGTGATGTAGGTATGTAGATTTGTCCTTCTGGATGGTACCGTGTGCTGTAAAAGGCACAATTTGAACTGATTATTTCAAAAAATGTCTAGGGGAGAGAATCCCCTTGAACACCCGCACATTGTTTGGGGCACCCTCACTACGCTCTGTCGCTTGCAAACATTTGGGAGAAATATGAATCGCCGTCCAATGAAAGAATTCACCATTCTCAAATGAATGCTAGTGCCTCCTCAGGTGGCACCAAAAGCTGCCTCTGCCACTGCTCTGTGATCCGGGTCACAGCGACAGTGTCACCAGCAGAAGGCAGGTGCATGAGAGCACATTCACAGTTCTACAGCGGTTTTACCGCCGCGCTGTATATGGCACCAGTTACCAACGCGAAGCTCCACGCACGTACATTTAAAGGTTGTCTTGTGACCTTATCCGTCTTGTTCTCTATGGGAATTGGAAATTAACGACGTGGAACGGTAACACTTCATTCAACCAAGGAAGTCACACTAGACTCAGCTCCAGGTAACGCCTCATAGCCAAAGTTAAAGAGTTTATCCAGGTCATGTACTTTTAGCATAGATTTAAAACAACAATACCTTTGTCTATTTACTACAGCCGCTTGCAGTTTTTCTCAAGATGGGGCTTTGGAACAGTTGAAGTACCCTACAATCTCCATACCTAGCATCGACTACCCCGATAGATGAGCAATGAAAGTTTTTTCAGCCCAGCGATCTGAGAGTGGGACCCAGCGCTTCATTGCGCCTCTGGTCCCATTCCAGATCGTCATTACACTCACTATTAACATCTACCTTTAGCTTGACAGTAAGTTGTAATTTTCTGTCATTTATAGGTTCAGGAAGCCCACAGAGTGAACTTTTTGCGAATATTGTCCCAGATCTTTGATCTTAAGTACAGGTTAGTTAAGTGATTGGTTATCACAGCCCCTAGTCTTGTTTCTTTTTCTTGCTCTTTTAAGAAGTGTAGCAACTTGATATTATAATAATTACCTCCTATTAATTTTACAGAAAGAATTATCTGATATCATTACCTGAAGAAGGGTTAAAGTAAACCTGAAACGCGTAGTATAGGACAGAAGACACAACAACAACAGCACTTCTCTGTCTAGATATCAGTGTATATTTTCGAATGAAACAGTTTGTCAACAATTGAATTTGTAACCCTGATGTGTTTTCGAAAAGCTTATGGAACGATCATTTGTGCGGAGATTTTTTTATATGAAATTTGTGTTTTGAAATTGTTGAAATATTACCAACAAGAGTTTACTGTTGGTCATGTGTTTTGATTAATACTTACCTTATTTTTGAAACCTTATATAAAAAAGTTCTTTTGAATTGTCTTATTTAAAGTTATTAAGAGTTTGAACAAAAGTGTTTTAGCAGCTATCTGGCTGCTACTGTTGTGCCCCTGTTTATATCGCGAGTTGCTCTTTGCGATACCATCCCCTTTTTCTTTATAGCTTGGGTCTAGTAGCATAGATCCCAACAGGGAGCACTACGAAGTAACATTATACATATTGACATTACTTTCTTACTTTACTCTAATCAAACAAGTGTGCACCTCTACAACCAATTTTGTTTCTAGCACATGGCTGTGAACAGAAATGCTGCAGTATCAGAGATTTAAGGCCAAAAGGCAAGGCCCAGCCAATGAAGAGCAAGCCAGCATAGTTCCTGCATTTGAGCTCCCTAAACCGAAATGACAAGTTAGAACAGGGCTGGAAATGGACATTATTAACTGTGGGATCCCGCCAGCGACTGGAGAGGCGGCGTGGACGCATGCAGGAGTTTCTCTAATCAACAGGTGTTGCCTGTTTTGCTTGATTCTTCTACCCTGCTGCAACCCCCTCCCACCTCCCCAACCAGCCTACTTCTGCAGGAGTCTGTACTGATACATTCTGGTTTCACCATCACTGTTTTATGGCCAATGCTGGATTTGACTTTTATGGACTTCATTCATTCACGGTGCGTCACACTTTCTCAACTCATGCTGGACTTCCTTTGCATCTTGTACTCATGGTGGCCCTGAATCATGCTGCTCCCATCTTCATCTTGTATCCTGGCTTGCAACATTATGCGTTACTACTGATTTATATACTGAACGCATATATGAGATTGAGATTTTGGTAATGAGGTTGTACACTGCTTTGCATTTGAGCTTTCCTAAATTTGCAGGAGAACGCTGGAAAATAAAGGTGACAGATGTATAGCGTCACTGACGGCAATAGTGATGTTTTGGACCCAGGTAAATAGCTTCTGAAACAAGCATTGGCAGTGCCAACAGTTTGGGCTTTGGTGTGGGAATGGGAAAGGCAATTGCTAGGCACTGCTGTTGTGGTATTAACTGGCCATTTATGGCAGCAGGCGCAAAATGGTGTGAGTACCTGGACATCTAATAGCAGTGCCTGGCAAATGCCTAATACTTACACACAAGCCAAAACAGTTTGCTTTGCCAAGGCTGCTTTTTAACAGGATTTCAGTGAAGGAGACCCATTGTTCTCAAAAATCGAGTGGCTGAAAGCAGACCTGGTTAAGACGTTTGTATTCCACCAGTAGCAGGCTTACTGTTCCAATTAAGTCATTTACTCTGAGAAGTCTGCTTTGAAAAAACACTGTCAGGCACTTCAAGCACAACGTTTGATGGTACCGCTTGAATTAAGCAAGCTCAAAGAGTTCCTGTGAGGAGCTGTTTTGGGCGGGAACTGGGTTGAAATGGACATAAGGATTAGCATGGCTATGGGCAGTCCGTGGGTTTGGCTAATAGCCAAACCCCTACAAGCTGTGTATGCCGCCTCATATGCCATTTCTCCCTATCTGTTTTCTAATGCAGCCCAAGCTGCTAAGTACGGCAGAAGTGGAAATCGACTTCATAACATTTCGGAAACAGGCCTGCATCTTCCATTACACACTTGTTTTCACTATTGTTGGGGAATGCAAATAGGTTGTTACATGGATTGCGACCCTGCTGTACCTCTCCCTGAAGTCTAAATAGATTTTACTGGGCTCATAACTCCTGTCTGTGTGCCTTTTGAAGTGTAACGGCTGGAGGAGTTCTGTGTGTCTGGGGGCACATATTTAATTTTTGATTTTGTTAAGAACTTTAAAAAAAGCGTGGCCAGTGTGATGCAATGTTTGTAAGCCCTCTCTGCTGACGGAGAGTGTAGGGGCAGACCTCTAATTACCTCATTCCAAACCGGGTCCACCACCTGAGGAACGTGTGCATGTTTTGTATGCAAGGCAAGGTTTATTGTACACAAATCCGGGGAGCAGATGGATAGTCCCATGGAACCAAACCAACCCAATTCTCAACAAATTACATCAATTGATATATTTGTATACATTTTAGCAACAGTTAAAACACTGCCAGATATTTTATTACCATCCACCTCTCAAACATCATTGGACAAAACATTTACAAAGAACTTCCATCTTTAACAAATTCATTCTCTCTCATTGGTCATCGACAATCTTTACGACACTCTTCAGATCATATTCCAAGTCCGCCTTTGCTGGGAATTGGTCTGTGGTAGGTCGTGAAATCATGGTACAAAGAAACATTCACATATAACATAATTCATCCCTCAGTAACAACTGGCCTTGAGCCTGTAACCTTAAGTGTGATTGCACATGGTTCGCTTGAATATTTTAGCAATACGAGGAAGGGCTGAACAAACGGGTTCCTCTTTGAACTACTGATTGCGACCTCACCCACTGGAACTGTTAAACCATAAACCTTTGTCCCTTTGGCAAGCTGACCTTCTACTGGGTGACTCATTCGTCCTCTGTCAGCCCCCAAGCCCGGAACCAGAATGCCCCAGCTATCTAAAATTAATTGCGCAGCAGCTAACTGCAAAGTCTGAATAAACTCATAAAACCCCACTAACTCTAGATTTTTATGAACTCCTTATTAAGTTTCTTTCGTGTGATCAAAACCTCTTTTTATATGTGTATATATATTGGTGTGTATGTTTTATAAATGTTATTCCTTCTTTTCTGTGGGATTGTGTTGATTTTCGCCAGAAAGTGGAAATTTACCAGCATGAAGCTGGAGGTAAATCCCCCACTCGAGGGCCTAGTATGATGGTGTGGGAAAAGTGGCAGCAATTCCTTTACCGCCAATGTTTTCCTGCACCGCCATACTTGTAATGAGCCCCAATGTCATTTCGTTAGGCATATGAAGCTATCATATCGCCATGAATGTCTAATGAAGGTGGGCCCTTTTGTGGTTAGTTTCTGTGTGTTTGCATTAAAAATGCAACACACATACTGACCTCTTCACCTGACTAACACAGCACTCCCCCTGCTACCTCCTCTCCCCACCCCATCACCATTCACAGTCAAACCGTTTAGCGCATTTCACTCTGTAGATTGAGCGCCTTGACACCAATATTTGCATTGTGAGCAGCCACGAAAAGTAAGGCCTTAAGGCAGCTTTGGTGTATGTCGATTCTCTGGTAATTGCTTTACAGTCAATTGGCCATTTTGATTGCATTCAGCCAACGTGAACTATATCCCAGCCGATTTACAGTTCCTTTGCAATTTTTTAAGTGGACTTTTCTGTATGTTTGTAGAAGTATATATATATATAATTTCATATATACCTGTGCCCCGCCACCCTCATAGAAACCATCTTTTTTTCTCATCTGGAGGTATATAATATAATGTTGCGAGCCTCTTCACATTGTTATGTGGAGGGAGGTGGTAAAGGGAGGAACGGGAAGTGACGTGGGGTAGAGAAGCGGAAATAATTAGACAGAGGACACAAATAAGGATGGTGATACTCATCAGGTGTCCGTGTGTTCATTTGGAGTGAGGTGAGAGGGGAGAGGAGGAGCCCGTGCGCTCTGCTGCACAAGAAGTTCTTTCCCCCAGGCTGCAGCCCGTGACTTCTTCCACTCGGCAGAGTTAGCATTGAAAACGAGAGGGGTCTTTTTGGCGGCTTCTGTCTCCATCTAGTGGTAGTATGTGGCGCTCGTCAAAATCTGCTTCCATGAACTTTATTGCTTGCTGTTCTCGGTGCTTGATTATGAGCACCTGGCACAGCAGAGCTTCTGGAGTCTGCTTTACACCCCCGCAAAGAGCTTGCTGCACAGCGTGTACACACCTCCCAACTGCCCTTTTTAGGGCAAACCTGAGCTGTTCTCCACTTTGCAATTGCCATTTTCAGGGTAACCAAGAGCTAACTTCTGACAAACTGTTCTTATAAGAGCAAGTACAAAGAGTGGCGAAAGAGTTCCTGCTTTACCCTCCTCCCTTGGTCTCCCACCTTATGTCCCTCCTCCCTCTGTTCCCCATTTTCTACCCCACTTCTCTCTTGCTTGCTTTCCACTCCTTTCTCTCCCACTTTTATATCCCTTCTCTCCACTCCTCTCTCTTTCCTTAGAGCCCACATGGCTGCAGAAATGACTGAGCTGCTCCACCTCCAGGACGCTGAAGAAGATATGGACACAGACTGATGCAAGAAGAGAGCGTGGAAGACTTCTGCCAATATATCACCAGCTGCATCACCACAAAAACAGAAGTTGGCTGGACCATCGGCTGTGGACCTGAGCACCAGCAATGGCATGCTGCTCTGGAGCTGTAAGAACCCAGCACGGAATCAGTTGACGCACAAGCAGATGCGCCTCCCACCGAAGAGCATCTGTGGCCTGCTAGTCTTTGTGAAATGCCTGAAGACCTAGTCTTTGTGAAAAGCCTGAAGACTCAAAAGGACCTGGTTGACTTGCTCTGTGAGCTATGCGCCACATCAAGCCCCATGCTGAGCATGTGAAGATATCACTTACCAGAGTGGAGGACTACATGAGCATGATGGACTCCCTCACCAAGCAGCGTCTACAGCACTACATCTTCCCATTAGAGCAAGTGAGGTCTCAGAGGCCCGTGATTCATTGCCTCCTGACAATCACCAACTTTGGAGACATCCCAGAGGAACTTGAGGAACATGGCATCGAGTGTCATAAAGCTGACCTCACTGGCAGACATGTTTGGTGCTACACTGGCATCAGCTGGTGATGGAAGACCTGCTGACCTTACAACGGTCACACGGCTATGCAGCTGTGCAGTCAGCATGGACGCACTGAAGGGCAGACAATGACCGATCATCTGCTTCAACTGCCAGGGCATCAGCCGCACATCTGTGTTCTGCCATCAGGAGCCACGCAGAGTGTGATGTGAGGAGGACCACACATCGCAGCACTGCCCCAGAGATCGAAGTGAGCGGGCAACCTGCGCCAACTCCAGGGGACCGCTCCCGCAGATGGCAGGCCCTAACCAGCGTCAAACAAGACCAGCAGCAGAGAAGAGCCCCAAGACCACTGCAGACACCATGGAACCCAGCATCCACTGCACATACTCCCAGAAAAAACTGTCATGCAGAGGAGCAACTGAACCCACCTGCCACACCAAGGCACTGCACATCACCAGGACTCCGAACAGACAATGTACCAAACGGCAGAACAACCCACTTTGCCAGACACCACGTCAAAGCCCACCAAATACCCAGAGGACACCCACCGCTTCTGGGATGAGTTATGCTGATGTCCTAAAGACACCACCCAACCCGCCACAAGCTGCCGTCCCAGCGCATGAAGGTGGAGCAGCGAGCTCCATCAACTGGAAGACCCTCATTGTGAAGATTGTAGCTGTTGTTGCAGAGCTGAACAGCAATCCCACCACATTACCCAGAGCAGGTGCTTCAAACATGTCTGCCCCTCTGTGGAAATGTATTCTAATAAAGAGTGACTCATCTTATGAACACACTGATATTTATGTTTTACTTATGAAGTTATGTGGTTGCAACCACATGGCAGCTGGGAATGCTGGTCTGTCTTTTGCGCTCCCTCCTTTCTGCAGGCTTGCCCACCCCAGTCCTCCTCTTCTGAACTCTTTATTTGCTGTCCTTGGTGTGATGCACCCATGACATTTGCTTAACTACATTATCCCCTTCTGTATAAAAAAAAGACGTGAATCAGTCCATGGCAAAGTCGTTGGTTGTACCTTTCAGGTCGTTTCTCGCTCCTGTTAGGTTTTGTAACTGTGTCAATCGCGTCTTCTTGTTGCTCCATGTCTTCTTTATCTCCTATGCTTTCAGCTGTAGGCTCTTGTGTGGTGTTTCCCTCTTCTTCAAGTGGGTGTTCCCATGCCTCTTGTTCACCGCCCTGATCTTCCCTTATCTGTGCTTCTTCGTCCATTGGCTCTTGTGTCGCCCTGATTGCTCTTCTCTTTTTTCTGTCTCTTTCTGTGTCCTTTCTGCACTCTTTCTTGCTGTAGAAAGCCACTCTCTCAGCATTCCATTTACTTCCGTCTGTAGTGTGTACATAGAGTTCTTGTGCTCTTTGCACTTGCATTGGTATGCTGAATCAAGGGATTGTTTGCTGGGTATGTTGTCTGTTCCAGTGGAAGCTGAACTGGGTGCATGTACTAAATTTGCGTCATCACCTTGTATGGTATGCATGATCCTTAATACAGTGCCGATGTATCTGTTTTATGTTGATTCCTGGGACAGGTTATAACGAACTTGGGAGGACGAATTGGGGTGTAACATCTCGGATAAGGAGTCGGGTGGATGCAGAAGGCTGGATTTAGGAGTAAATTGGACCTGAATTTTCGACTTACCCAACAGAAGGTTTTGGTCGCCTCTATTGGACACTTGTACGGATGCATAGTTTGGGTCTGATGGATAATGACGTGTGCTGGCGCTGTGATAAGGGGTGGGGTACTTTGTTATATATGTTATGGATTTGTCCGAAAGTGTGTGAATTGTGGGAGGGTGTGCTGGACAGAATGGACACAGTTTGATCTATGAGTTATCCCAGGATGCCTTTGCAAGTTCTTTTATTGTCTGGCAGAGAAAGATGCGAGATTGCTAGGCGGTGTTCGCAGTGGATAGACAAAGCATTGGTGGTGGCGACGGCAAAGCAGGTTCTAAAGGTGTGAAAAACTAGGAAAAAGCCACTGGTGGGGAATTGATTGAAGGATTTGCTGATGTTGTGAGACTTCGAGAGGGTTTTGTTCCGTGGGCAAGGTCGGGGGGACTTTTATTTGGATCTTTGGGCACCCTTTCACAATCTGTATCGTGAGTATTAATTGCTTTGTGTTGTACTGTGTTCTAGTGGTTGGTGGGAGACCTGGGTGTGTAGCATGAGTGTGTTTGTGGGTGTGGTTGTCTGTTTGTGGTGTGTTTCCATCTTTCATGTGTTTGGTTGTAGTCAGGTCTATAGAGGCTATGTTTAGGAATGGCAACATTGTGTTCTTTATTGGTTTTATTTATTTATTCTTTTGCTGTTGAACTGAATTTTCAATGCTTTGATGAATGTTGTATTGATTGGCAGGACACTGCTATTGTTGGTGGGGTTTTATTCCTCTTCTGTTCTACTTCATGCACATCATTTGGTTTAGTTTCTTTATGTGACAAAATATAAAATCTGTAAATAAAGAGGTCAAGAAAAAAGATATTGTTTGACGGTCCTAGTGGGGCATCCGTACCTTCACCCAATCCCCTCGCATTATGTCATAGCTTTTCACTGCCTTTCTGCCCTCATGGATTTCGTTCCCCATTTCCTGCAAAAGTTGTACCCATGCTCGTCCTCATTTTTTGAAAATACCCCCTTTCCTTGTTTTTTAACCTACATTTTAAACCCCTCCCCCCTAATTTCCATTAACAAGGAGCCGGTAACGTCCGTTACACCATCCTAATGCCGAAATATGCAGATTGCCACCAATTATTCTTTAAGATTCCTTTTTCTTTGTAATATGCAGATTGGTCTCACTAATTAGCCTACAGGCTTCCTTTCTGTTTATTCCTTTTAATGATAATTGTCATTTTTTAGTGTGATGTAGGTATGTAGATTTGTCCTTCTGGATGGTACAGTGTGCTGTAAAAGGCACAATTTGAACTGATTATTTCAAAAAATGTCTAGGGGAGAGAATCCCCTTGAACACCCGCACATTGTTTGGGGCACCCTCACTACGCTCTGTCGCTTGCAAACATTTGGGAGAAATATGAATCGCCGTCCAATGAAAGAATTCACCATTCTCAAATGAATGCTAGTGCCTCCTCAGGTGGCACCAAAAGCTGCCTCTGCCACTGCTCTGTGATCCGGGTCACAGCGACAGTGTCACCAGCAGAAGGCAGGTGCATGAGAGCACATTCACAGTTCTACAGCGGTTTTACCGCCGCGCTGTATATGGCACCAGTTACCAACGCGAAGCTCCACGCACGTACATTTAAAGGTTGTCTTGTGACCTTATCCGTCTTGTTCTCTATGGGAATTGGAAATTAACGACGTGGAACGGTAACACTTCATTCAACCAAGGAAGTCACACTAGACTCAGCTCCAGGTAACGCCTCATAGCCAAAGTTAAAGAGTTTATCCAGGTCATGTACTTTTAGCATAGATTTAAAACAACAATACCTTTGTCTATTTACTACAGCCGCTTGCAGTTTTTCTCAAGATGGGGCTTTGGAACAGTTGAAGTACCCTACAATCTCCATACCTAGCATCGACTACCCCGATAGATGAGCAATGAAAGTTTTTTCAGCCCAGCGATCTGAGAGTGGGACCCAGCGCTTCATTGCGCCTCTGGTCCCATTCCAGATCGTCATTACACTCACTATTAACATCTACCTTTAGCTTGACAGTAAGTTGTAATTTTCTGTCATTTATAGGTTCAGGAAGCCCACAGAGTGAACTTTTTGCGAATATTGTCCCAGATCTTTGATCTTAAGTACAGGTTAGTTAAGTGATTGGTTATCACAGCCCCTAGTCTTGTTTCTTTTTCTTGCTCTTTTAAGAAGTGTAGCAACTTGATATTATAATAATTACCTCCTATTAATTTTACAGAAAGAATTATCTGATATCATTACCTGAAGAAGGGTTAAAGTAAACCTGAAACGCGTAGTATAGGACAGAAGACACAACAACAACAGCACTTCTCTGTCTAGATATCAGTGTATATTTTCGAATGAAACAGTTTGTCAACAATTGAATTTGTAACCCTGATGTGTTTTCGAAAAGCTTATGGAACGATCATTTGTGCGGAGATTTTTTTATATGAAATTTGTGTTTTGAAATTGTTGAAATATTACCAACAAGAGTTTACTGTTGGTCATGTGTTTTGATTAATACTTACCTTATTTTTGAAACCTTATATAAAAAAGTTCTTTTGAATTGTCTTATTTAAAGTTATTAAGAGTTTGAACAAAAGTGTTTTAGCAGCTATCTGGCTGCTACTGTTGTGCCCCTGTTTATATCGCGAGTTGCTCTTTGCGATACCATCCCCTTTTTCTTTATAGCTTGGGTCTAGTAGCATAGATCCCAACAGGGAGCACTACGAAGTAACATTATACATATTGACATTACTTTCTTACTTTACTCTAATCAAACAAGTGTGCACCTCTACAACCAATTTTGTTTCTAGCACATGGCTGTGAACAGAAATGCTGCAGTATCAGAGATTTAAGGCCAAAAGGCAAGGCCCAGCCAATGAAGAGCAAGCCAGCATAGTTCCTGCATTTGAGCTCCCTAAACCGAAATGACAAGTTAGAACAGGGCTGGAAATGGACATTATTAACTGTGGGATCCCGCCAGCGACTGGAGAGGCGGCGTGGACGCATGCAGGAGTTTCTCTAATCAACAGGTGTTGCCTGTTTTGCTTGATTCTTCTACCCTGCTGCAACCCCCTCCCACCTCCCCAACCAGCCTACTTCTGCAGGAGTCTGTACTGATACATTCTGGTTTCACCATCACTGTCTTATGGCCAATGCTGGATTTGACTTTTATGGACTTCATTCATTCACGGTGCGTCACACTTTCTCAACTCATGCTGGACTTCCTTTGCATCTTGTACTCATGGTGGCCCTGAATCATGCTGCTCCCATCTTCATCTTGTATCCTGGCTTGCAACATTATGCGTTACTACTGATTTATATACTGAACGCATATATGAGATTGAGATTTTGGTAATGAGGTTGTACACTGCTTTGCATTTGAGCTTTCCTAAATTTGCAGGAGAACGCTGGAAAATAAAGGTGACAGATGTATAGCGTCACTGACGGCAATAGTGATGTTTTGGACCCAGGTAAATAGCTTCTGAAACAAGCATTGGCAGTGCCAACAGTTTGGGCTTTGGTGTGGGAATGGGAAAGGCAATTGCTAGGCACTGCTGTTGTGGTATTAACTGGCCATTTATGGCAGCAGGCGCAAAATGGTGTGAGTACCTGGACATCTAATAGCAGTGCCTGGCAAATGCCTAATACTTACACACAAGCCAAAACAGTTTGCTTTGCCAAGGCTGCTTTTTAACAGGATTTCAGTGAAGGAGACCCATTGTTCTCAAAAATCGAGTGGCTGAAAGCAGACCTGGTTAAGACGTTTGTATTCCACCAGTAGCAGGCTTACTGTTCCAATTAAGTCATTTACTCTGAGAAGTCTGCTTTGAAAAAACACTGTCAGGCACTTCAAGCACAACGTTTGATGGTACCGCTTGAATTAAGCAAGCTCAAAGAGTTCCTGTGAGGAGCTGTTTTGGGCGGGAACTGGGTTGAAATGGACATAAGGATTAGCATGGCTATGGGCAGTCCGTGGGTTTGGCTAATAGCCAAACCCCTACAAGCTGTGTATGCCGCCTCATATGCCATTTCTCCCTATCTGTTTTCTAATGCAGCCCAAGCTGCTAAGTACGGCAGAAGTGGAAATCGACTTCATAACATTTCGGAAACAGGCCTGCATCTTCCATTACACACTTGTTTTCACTATTGTTGGGGAATGCAAATAGGTTGTTACATGGATTGCGACCCTGCTGTACCTCTCCCTGAAGTCTAAATAGATTTTACTGGGCTCATAACTCCTGTCTGTGTGCCTTTTGAAGTGTAACGGCTGGAGGAGTTCTGTGTGTCTGGGGGCACATATTTAATTTTTGATTTTGTTAAGAACTTTAAAAAAAGCGTGGCCAGTGTGATGCAATGTTTGTAAGCCCTCTCTGCTGACGGAGAGTGTAGGGGCAGACCTCTAATTACCTCATTCCAAACCGGGTCCACCACCTGAGGAACGTGTGCATGTTTTGTATGCAAGGCAAGGTTTATTGTACACAAATCCGGGGAGCAGATGGATAGTCCCATGGAACCAAACCAACCCAATTCTCAACAAATTACATCAATTGATATATTTGTATACATTTTAGCAACAGTTAAAACACTGCCAGATATTTTATTACCATCCACCTCTCAAACATCATTGGACAAAACATTTACAAAGAACTTCCATCTTTAACAAATTCATTCTCTCTCATTGGTCATCGACAATCTTTACGACACTCTTCAGATCATATTCCAAGTCCGCCTTTGCTGGGAATTGGTCTGTGGTAGGTCGTGAAATCATGGTACAAAGAAACATTCACATATAACATAATTCATCCCTCAGTAACAACTGGCCTTGAGCCTGTAACCTTAAGTGTGATTGCACATGGTTCGCTTGAATATTTTAGCAATACGAGGAAGGGCTGAACAAACGGGTTCCTCTTTGAACTACTGATTGCGACCTCACCCACTGGAACTGTTAAACCATAAACCTTTGTCCCTTTGGCAAGCTGACCTTCTACTGGGTGACTCATTCGTCCTCTGTCAGCCCCCAAGCCCGGAACCAGAATGCCCCAGCTATCTAAAATTAATTGCGCAGCAGCTAACTGCAAAGTCTGAATAAACTCATAAAACCCCACTAACTCTAGATTTTTATGAACTCCTTATTAAGTTTCTTTCGTGTGATCAAAACCTCTTTTTATATGTGTATATATATTGGTGTGTATGTTTTATAAATGTTATTCCTTCTTTTCTGTGGGATTGTGTTGATTTTCGCCAGAAAGTGGAAATTTACCAGCATGAAGCTGGAGGTAAATCCCCCACTCGAGGGCCTAGTATGATGGTGTGGGAAAAGTGGCAGCAATTCCTTTACCGCCAATGTTTTCCTGCACCGCCATACTTGTAATGAGCCCCAATGTCATTTCGTTAGGCATATGAAGCTATCATATCGCCATGAATGTCTAATGAAGGTGGGCCCTTTTGTGGTTAGTTTCTGTGTGTTTGCATTAAAAATGCAACACACATACTGACCTCTTCACCTGACTAACACAGCACTCCCCCTGCTACCTCCTCTCCCCACCCCATCACCATTCACAGTCAAACCGTTTAGCGCATTTCACTCTGTAGATTGAGCGCCTTGACACCAATATTTGCATTGTGAGCAGCCACGAAAAGTAAGGCCTTAAGGCAGCTTTGGTGTATGTCGATTCTCTGGTAATTGCTTTACAGTCAATTGGCCATTTTGATTGCATTCAGCCAACGTGAACTATATCCCAGCCGATTTACAGTTCCTTTGCAATTTTTTAAGTGGACTTTTCTGTATGTTTGTAGAAGTATATATATATATAATTTCATATATACCTGTGCCCCGCCACCCTCATAGAAACCATCTTTTTTTCTCATCTGGAGGTATATAATATAATGTTGCGAGCCTCTTCACATTGTTATGTGGAGGGAGGTGGTAAAGGGAGGAACGGGAAGTGACGTGGGGTAGAGAAGCGGAAATAATTAGACAGAGGACACAAATAAGGATGGTGATACTCATCAGGTGTCCGTGTGTTCATTTGGAGTGAGGTGCCATATAGGTATGGGGCAGTGGAAGTACCACTGCACCCAGAAATACACGTCATCGGAGGTCCCACTGAACGTCACTGTAGTATAATGATGCACAGTAGGCTTCTGAGTTGCTGGTTGAACTACTTTATTGTGGCTCCAACATCAGCTTCCTTAATGCAGATATTACAATTAATCCCAAACAGTGGGGCAACAGGCCCTGCAACAATGCTTGATAAAGTTAAGGGGTAATGTCCATAAAATGAATTATTAGTCAGTCATAAAGAGGAGCACCTGGAGCTGAACCTGCTCTGTGCCCTCTGCTCCGGCTTCTGGCGCTTCGCGCTCAGGGGAGCTTTCATTTCCAGTTTCACGAGATCTCGCGAGACTACGGGTCCCGCAATATCTCTACAGTCACACTGGCTAAGAACAGAGATCTGCCCGTGCAGGACAGATTACACCTGCCTCAGATTACAGTACGCAGGAAAGCCCGAGGGATAGGGCATGGTGCACCACAACACGACACCGAGACAAAAGGTGTGTGTGTAGCATTGAGAAAGCATGTGCACACAGAGAACATTAATTAAATATATGTATGTAAAACAAGAAAAGGAATCCAATGTGGAAAGGCACACAACATATCCCAGGAGGATCTTAGAAGAAGAGGCAGAGTGCCAGAGGCTACAGAAAGTGAAGGAAGAGCCAGGCAGGGCCTCACTCAGGGACACAGAGAATGGGCGGACAAGGCATCCACGCTCACATTAGGTCTTACACGCCTAGTCCATACAAAAAGATGCAACCCTGCTCAGGCCACATCATGTCAGAGGAGGACATACCGGCTACAGTCGCAGCGACACCACTGACTCCATTCCAAGCAAGACTGAAAGTCACATTATCGCTACAACTCCCATGAGCAATTGACCTGACAGAAACAAGCAACATGGGGCCTAGAAGGGCCAGGTGGATAAGAGATTTTGACATGTATGTGGATCCATTGGGTCCCTAGACGACCACGGAAAGAAACGTCTTCTCATCCTGCAGTGGAAGCGGCCACGTAAAACATCATGTATGAACTATCTGAACACACAGTTGGCACAGTCAGGTGCCTAAAAACAGCCCTCACTATTATTTTACTCCACACACGAACGTTGACTATGAAAGGCATGTGTTCCACACCATGATGCAACACATAGGTGAGACGATGAATGCATTTGTGATGTGATTAAGGGCACAAATTAAACACTGCATTTCACAATTACTCTAATGAGGAGGTCTTGCAGACTCAAATCATAGCATAGTGCAAGTCCACAAATTTCAGGAAAAAGCTACTACAAAACCAAGGTCGTTGGAAGAAATTCTGATCCTGCATCGCTCTGAAACGGCAGTGGAACTACAAGTGATATGATATGATATGACATTTATAACAGGCCTATACACAAGTGTTTCAAGGCGCGACGGTGCAAGGGAGGGGGATCCTGGGAAGACAGACAGCGATCTTACTAGGCCAGGTGACATTGGGATTGTGCATGTGCAGGGTAAGGGGGAAGTGGAAACGTGCAGGGGAATGAGGGGGGTGGCAGTGCAGTACATGGGATCAACAGTAAAAATAAATAGAATAAATACAGCAAAAGTAAAAGTGTGGCCAGCTGGAGGCAAATGCAAGGATAAGTGCAGACGTCAGGTGACTAGTGCTGGTAGGGGACTGTAGGGATAGCAACCGGAAGTGACCTGAAGTGTACTGTTGACTGTTGGACCTGGATATTCAACGTCTGTGCTCCCGGCAATTTTTGTGTTTGGACTGTGGTTTTCATTACTGCCACTTCAGCGCAGCGGCGAGAGGACGTCATTTCAGGCAACACTCATCTTGCCTGACTTATAACTCCTCTGTGATTGGTGTGAGAGCCTTCTGCCACGCCTCTGTCTCTGCCCTCTTTCACTTTCAAAATCCGAGTGCGTAACGCACCCGGAAGTGACCTGAAGTGTACTGTTGGACTTGGATATTCAACGTCTGTGCTCCCGGCAAATTTTGTGTTTGGACTGTGGTTTTCATTACTGCCACTGCAGCGCGGCGGCGAGAGTACGTCATTTCAGGCAACACTCATCTTGCCTGACTTATAAGTAATTTTATTACGAACTATTTAAAGGGGCTCAAGTTTAATCTTTAATTGCAGCTTTCAGCTGCTTTCAGCAGATAGAGAACCATTGCTCTCTGACCCGCCCCTTGTCCTGTTTTGTTTTTCTTTCTTTTTACTGCAGCTCCTCTGTGATTGGTGTGAGAGCCTTCTGCCACGCCTCTGTCGCCGCCCTCTTTCACTTTCAAAATCCGAGTGCATAGGGCACCCGCGCGCGCACCCGGAAGTGACCTGAAGTGTACTGTTGACTGTTCACTGCGAACAGTGAGCGGTGAGGGCTCTCCCTTAATATATATTTTGAGGAACATCTGTCTTATATTTATTTCTAGTTTAATATCAGTTTCCGATGGCGAAACCATATTCCCTGCGGACTAACATGCCGCTGAACATCGAATCTCTGTCGGTTAAACCTCATGACTTACATACCACCCCTAAGCGGCTCAACAATGGCCCCAAAGTCGTGGGACAGGGAGAGGTCGATCCCTATCACACACCAGTGATATAAGGAAATTCTATGCTGACCATAGTCAGAAGTGCTTAGCGAAACGAGCAAGGAAAATGCAGTAAGTTGCAAAAGTGCTACTGAGGCTGAGGGCGAAGCGATAATAAGTTCGGGGGGGGGGGTTGAACCAGTGATTCCTGCACCGATAGATTTGTGTACTCCATCGGACTCACTTCTTGCAGCCTTTTCTGAACAGAATTTGCTAGGTGATTTTGCCCTTCCCATTGCTAACAAAATTGTGACAGAAATCATGATACATGAAGAGCCTGTTCAATCCAATGGCACACCAGTTGAGGGAGACCAAACGGGTGATGACTATAATAGAAATGGAAATGAATCGCAATTACCACAAAATGATGATGAATTACTAAATCAAGATGCCCCAGGTGAACAAATCTGTGCAGGAGCTAATGCTGATCATTTGTCACAATCTCCCGTAATGTTTACAGAATGCTCAGATGAATCCTCTATATTATCTATATCATTTACTCAGCACACTCCTAAACACTCTGATCGTAGCAAGAAAGTATCAGAATGTAAGCAATCCCCTTTCATGTCAGCGTCATCTGAACTTACTTTGCAGGCTATGAACACAGCTCTTTTTTCTTTAGCCAAATTGTATGAAACTCTCGATGCAAGACTACTGGACCAAAACTTTTTGCTTAGAGAATTGTTGGAAAATAAAAATGTTATGTGTCAAGAGTTAATTCCACAAAAAACTCTCAGCGAACCCTGTAACTCAGCTAAAAAAGTAATCAATAATGGTATTACTATTGAGACAAAACAGACCCAAACTGACGTTAATCCGATACCTATAATTGACAAGAATGGTGGTTCTAATTGTGTCAGTTATGAACAGAGCTCGATTGTAATTATTGATCATCAAGATCCAAAACCTGAAATTCAAATTTCAGGGGGCAAGGAAAAAAAAGACTCATCCAAGGAGAAAAAGGACCTCTCTGTCTCTTCCATGGGCGATAATGAAACATACAATATATTTAGTGTGACAAAAAAAGGGCAAAAACAAATGCCGAATATACAATGTGAAAATAAAAAAACGAAGAATCAGAAACTGACTAAAAATTTAAAAAACAAGAATTCGAGTCAGTTTTATAAACGACTAACTACACCGGATAAAAGAACGCAAGAAAAAAGTGCAGCAATTGTACGGAAATATATTGCAATCAATAGAAGTAAACCGAATTTACCGGCTATTCAATTGGCCCCTAGAGGAGACATGGATGTGCCAACCAAGGAACTGAGTTATGAGCCACTTGATAACTTAGTTACCGAAGTTTGCAAATATGAAACGAAAGCGGACAGCTTAAAAACCTTTCCACCCTCACAAATAGTGCAATTTAAGGAAAAGTGTGGTGACAATGAAACAGATTATAGAAACGCCTTATTTCCAACATTAGAGGAAAGACGACAAGAAATCTTGAGGTCTATGGGTGTCTTTCATTCAAATAACATTCAAAACACCAACATGATGATGTCAAGCTCATGTACTAACAATCCCAAGCAGACAGGCGAATTTGTCCCTAGATTTCAAGAGACAAGGGTATACCAAAATAATGCCAGTCTTGGGGACAGAGTAGGACCTGATCATGCAAAAAAAACAATTGGCACCGTTTAAACAACAAGAGAAGAAAAATAGACACAACAAGTGTAACGATACTACTCATGTGAGTCTCGTTTTGCAATGTCGAGGAGGCGATTTTGGACTATATGATCTAAATCGCTCCTCGGTTCTAAACATCATGAAAAGTGTTCAAGCTCTTCAAGAGATTAAGTCTGATGACTTTCGCAGATAGAATTTATCAATGATCATGATAAGTCAGTTGTAAAAATTTGGATGTCATCTGCCATTGTTAAGTATTCGATATGGCAAGCAAGAAATGAAATTTACCAACTAGGCTTTGTGCTAGATAACCCCGGAGCCGCAATAAATACAAACAGTATTGCGACACCTAAGGTAGCCAATATATATCCTTTAAAGTTTATGAATACACCCATGAATCATCCTAATGGGAAGATGCAATTAGCGGAAAAACAATTTGACCCAATGACAATAAACTATTTTACAGCTGATGACAACCAAACAAAAATAATAACGACCTTTACTCAAAACAAAACAATGAATCAATGATAGCTAGCTCCCAAAGGAAAAGAGAGTTCTCTCCAGTTTGCGTCTTGGAATACTAGAGGCCATATGCATCTCACGTCTTCATCTGAGTCTGTTTTAAGCTCATATGACATTATCATGTTACAAGAGACATGGCTTTCTACCCCCCCGGTCTGGGAAAATCATGTGATAATCTTTGAACCTGCTATCAAATCAGCTAGAGGTCGCCCAAAAGCTGGTCTTCTCACGGCTGTAAAGTTAACAAGTGGTTTGAGAGCTGAGAAGTGGGCTGCTTATAACAGTTATATGCAGCTAGTCCGCATCTCCTGCAATGGCCATAGCATTGCATGTATTAATATATACTGGAACCACCTAGCTATCTCGGAAAACTGCTTTTTCAAGGATTTAACCAAATGCTTGGACAAGATTGACAGGGACCAATTGGTTCAATTCATTGTAATTGCAGGTGATCTGAATATGGATTGCATGAATGACAAAGGGGGTAAACTGAATGAAACTAAGAACAAATGGAAATCCTTGATGTATGAGAGGGGGCTCCATATGATAAACGGAGCCATATGTGGGGATATCCCTAGTAAAACAACCTGGCAACAAGGCAATGCTGCTTGAACAATAGATTACATATACACAAATTCTGAGTTTTTCGCTACTGTTTCTTCTTTTGAAGTATTAAAACAGTCTAAAAGCGATCATAATCTTCTACATCTCACCTGGAATTGCCCGAGCGAACCTATTGGTTACTCGAATGACAAGCTTATAACCGATCTAAGAGTGTCTACTAAGGGACATAGCTATAAGTGGTCCTCTCAAAACCTTAATGACCTGTTAGCTGCTGTATCCTATCCTAAAGACATCTTAAAGCCAGCTCTACAATATCTAGGTGGAGATTATGTTGCTACTCTCCAACTGTTCAAAAAACCATCCAAAACGTTAAATACGGTTCAGAGACAACATTCTCACTCTTAAGATGATGAGGTAAGCAGTAAAAAAGCTGAAATGAGAAGAGAGATTTGTCACATAAAATATCAGTATCCTGACAGTCAGAGTTCTATGATATCTAAATGTAAAAACAAATATAGGAACTGGATAAAACAGCGCAAAGTGAAAATGCTGTTGCATGATGCTCACTTCATGCTCTGTTCGATCGCATCCAAAAACTCAGCCCTAGTATGGGGCCTCATCAAAACTGTCTATGGGACTACTCAATCCTAAAACAAATAAATGCTGTTCCCGATGAGATTTGGATACAATATTATAATTCTTTGTATGCGGATACACATTATGCAGGGAAAAGATATGATTGTAGTCTGGACGGGAAACATGAGCTGACCTTTGACAATCTGGACATTGAAATGTACATTAAAAAGCTAAGTAAATCAAAAGCCCCTGGCCCTGATGGCCTATCTAATGTAATGTTAATGCGCCAGGAAAAATATTCTCACGGCTTCTCTTGAGAGACTTCAATAGATGGACCAAAGAATCACTACTGTATATGGCCTTTATCGAGTTTGAAACCGCTTTTGATTCGGTTTCAAGATCCTTATTGCATAGAAAGCTAAAGGAAAATTCGTGCCCAAAGTATTTTAGACATTGGATAATGCAGTTTCATACGAGCACTTCGATACAAGTGCGCTTGTCCATGGACGGTGCTTTATCCAATTCGATTAAAACATACAAGGGCCTGAAACAGGGGTGCTTATTAGCATCAACACTTTTTAATTTCTTTATTTCAGATGTAGTAAAGAAATTTAGGGGAGTTCTCTCAGATGCACCACGCCTTGGTAAGCATCCCATACCGTGGATGTTTTACGCTGACGATTTAGTCCTGTTGGCAAAAACGACAAAGGGATTACAAAATTTACTTGATCAATTGGGGGAATATGTGCAAGCAAATGCCTTGGTGATCAATGTAGCAAAAACTAAAATTCTAAAGAATGTACCCAACAAAAATGCAAGAGCATCTCGTCTCTCTTTGGCCCTGGGGGGAAAGATCTTGGAGAACGTGTCCCAATATAAATACCTGGGTATGAATATAAACACGTCTAAAGTAGATGCTCCTTATCAAGAGGAATTGGAAAAAAAAAATCAGTACTTCAACCTCGCAAGCATCTTTCATAAATTATAGATTCTGTACATTCTCTCTTAAGCCAATAATCTCTTTTTACTGTCAAAAGGTAATACAGACTATCCTTTATGGTGCGGAATCTAAGATGTGGAGAAACGAGATGGTCTGGCAAAGATTGGAAGGTAAATTTTGGAAGACGGTTTTGCATGTGCCAAAAGCTTCTCAGATGTGTTTATTGAGTTACGAACTGGGTATTTCTTCACTAAATGCTATGTATATGTGGAAACTATGTAGTCTCTATAGAAAGTCTATTATAGTCCAACAGGATAATTTCTCCATTTTGCAAGTTTTGTCGAGTTATATGAGAACGAGTGACCATAGAGCAGGTAGCATCTGGCGCCAACAAGTTAGGAACTATTTGATAAAAACGGAAATCTCAGAAGAACTATTGATAATGAATCCTGAAAAAGCAAAAGAAAAAATAATGATTTGGGACTGGACAAACACATGCGAACAATGTCAAAGAACTGCCCATGCTCTCCATCATAAAATCGTCATTAAAAAAATGAGGACATCAGAAAGTTATTTGTTAAAGTTCCCTGGTGCTGAGGCAAGAAATTATTTTTTAAGGTTCAGAATGAATTGGTGGTACACAAAAAGTAACTTAGCCAAATGGAAAATCATTAGCAAAACAGAGAGCTTTTGTCGATTCTGTAAAAAAACTGAAAAAGCAGAAACTTTATATCATCTGGTAGCAGAATGTCCTATTCTGTTGACTATGAGAATAGAATGTTTCAAAAAACATTTTGAAAGACATATTGCTCTCTCAGTCGAAAATTTCTGGTATCGAATGTATAATACCCAGATTACTACCATAAGAATAGCTGTTGTCAATTTTTTGAAAGCGTTAAAATTAAAGGAACCTTTGTTTAGTGCTGAGATAATATAACCAAAATATATTTCAGTTAAGTATGTCAATGACAACTACTCTAATCTGCAAAGTATTTAGATGGAAAATATATATATTAGATCATTTATATATAGATTTTCATTTCTCTACCTTGACTACATTTGATTCTTAGAATATCATCTTATGAATACCTGGGTATTGACTTTTGGTTTTATTTGGCTAAATGATTTTTAATTACAAATGTCACATTGTTTAATTTCTATATATGAATTGTATTTTCATTTTTTATTTTTAATTTTTGTTTATCAGCAAATTTTACTCTTGCATGAATTATGAGGTGTCTTAATTTTTGTATAAATTTGTGTTGAAAAGTTGATTTTCTCAACTTAATCAATAAAAATTTTTTTTAAAAAAAACAGTCACCAAGTGCCTGGGATGCCAGGATAACAGTCAGAGATGAGAGAAGGAGAAAAAGCGGTGGAAGGGAGCATGAGGATGAATTGAGTATCATCCCCATACGACTGAAAGTTGGGGCAGAGAGCGGTAATGCGGTGGGCAAGATGTGCCAGGTATTGGGGAGAGAGGTTAGACCCCTGAGGAACACCACAGGTAGAGATGGAGATAGAGGACAGGAAGGACCCAAGGTGGACCTGGGAGGGTCGATCGGAGAGGAAAGAGGTCCGCCAACCAGGGCCTGATCGGTGATACTCAGGTTATCACGGAGACGGTTGAGCAGGATGGTATGGTTGACAGTGTCAAAGGCAGAGGAGAGATCAAGTAAGATGAGGACACAGGGGGTGTTGGAGTCGAGGTTGGAGAGCAGGTCTTCACGGATGTTCAGGAGAGCAGTTTCCATGTTTCTGGCAGCTCTGAAGCCATACTGGTGGTCATGGAGACAACCAACAGATTCAGTGTGAAGATTAAGCTGGGAGATGGCCAGCTTTTACAGGAGTTTGCCCAGGAAAGGAGTGATGGAGATTGGGTGATAGTTAGCCCGGCAGGACGGGTCGGCAGAGGGTTGCTCAAGGAAAGGGTGCACAAGGGAGTGCTTCAGGGGAGAAGGGACGACACCAGTGGCAAGTAGTGGTTACAGAGGTCAGCTAAAGCAGGGGCCAAGGTGTCGATGTAGTCTTTGATGGTTTTGGAGGAACAGGGGTGAACCTGTTTCGTCAAGACTTTCATAGATCGGACTTGTCTAGAAACCTTGTCTGGGGAGAACAGGGGAAAGGCAGAGAAGGAGGGAGGAGAGGTGGCTGAAGAAGGGCCAGAGGAAGAACAGGGAATAGAAGGTGCAGGGGGAGAGGAAGAGAGAAAGGACAGGATGGCCTGAGTTTTAGAGGTGAAATGAGAAGCCAGGGCTGTGCAAAGGGCCAGAGAGGGGACAGGAGAGGTAGAGACTGCAGCAGGAAAGGCCAGCTCCTTGCAGATTTTAAAGAGTTCGAACGAGTTGTTAGATGCCGCAGAGACGCGGACTTGGATGTGGGCTCTCTTCTTGGTGCAGCCAGAGAGCCGGTATTGCCTTTGGAGCAGGCGGTAGGCCACTTTGTTAGAGGATGCACCAGAAGCACGCAATTTCCTCTCACCCACCCTGCACTTGTCTTTAATGGTGGCAAGATCTAAGTCGTACCAGGAGTTGCACTTGGCTTTGGCTTCAAGTGGATCCTCATGACAGGGGCAAGAGCGTCAAGAGTATCAGATATAGCAGAGGTGAGCAAGGAGAGGACTGTGTCAGGGTGTGAGTCGGCCAAAGAGGGCAGGGGGGGAGAAAGTGGCGGCGAAAGCCTCAACTGACACACGCTTCATGGGTCGGATAACTGAGAAGGTAGGTGGCAGTGCTGGAGTTGGCTTGGCCTGAGAGGTGGAGAGAGTGAGCTGGGAGGAAAGGAGATAATGATCACTTTAGGAGAGAGGAGTGGTGAGAGGGATAGAGAGGGGAAGGTCCGTAGAGATCAGAACATCAAGAGTGTGCCCTTCAGAGTGATTCGAGCCAGAGGAGAGGATAGAGAATGAGAGAGAGTTGCAGAGGTCACAAAAGAGTCCAGAGGAAGGACTGGAAACATCCAGGTGGATGTTAAAGTCTCAGAGAAGGAGGAGATGAGTGGTCGAGACCAGGAGGGAAGAGGAGGGGTCCGCCCACTCAGAGTGGAGGGATGAGAACTGACCTGGTGGACGATAGATGGTAGCCACAGTAAGCGAATGGCTGAGAGAGAGAGAGCCTACAGATGAGGCAGTCGAAACGAGGAGTAGTCCTGCGTAGGAATGACAGAGGCAGGAATCCACTCAGGGAAGATCAGGGCTACACCCCCACCAGAACAATTAGGCCTGGACGCGGAGAGGATCTTGTAGCCGTCAGGGAGGAGATTGTCAAAGCTTGTGACAGAGCTGGCCGTGAACCATGTCTCGGTGAGACCGAGGACATCGAGGTCAAGTTCTTCAAGGAGGCGGCAGATGTCAGAGGTGTGTTTGACATCTGAGCGAGAAGTTAGAGTGGCAATGTGGAGAAGGTTGCCATCCTTGAAAGACTTCCGGGGAGGGGTACAAATCAGAGGTTCGCCCTGCGGAGGTGTAGAAGTGGAATCGATGTGCAAGCTAAAACTGCACCCGACAGCTCTGGTGAATACAATCTCAACGTTTCCACCTTCGCAAGTCCAATAAGAGCCAATCTGCTTTAGATACAGATAAGAGTTCCCTCATGGACGTGTCCAGCCTTAAGTCAGATATGCTCAGGGTGTGGGGGGGGAGCACCATTTCAATGCGGTATGCCGGACAGCCCAGAACCCACCAAAACAGTCATGCAAGGAACACCTCTCATAAGGACCAAAGAGAGATTGTTGGCATCTTCGGTTTCTTCTCATCTGCATAAGAGCATGCCCAAACATCACACAGAGGGATACAGGAAGAAAGATGAAGAAAGAGAGATCCCCGGAGGACAGAAGACCACAGGAAGGACAGACGCCCCACCCATCGTTCACAAGACAACCTAGGAAGGCGAGGAGACATGTACGATACCAGGTTGAGCGATCACCATCAGTGAGTGAGTCAAGCTCCTCTCCAGATGACCAGGGACGGAAAGACTATCTATATGCATTAGGGAATCAACAAGCAATAGACCAAAGTCAAAAACTACTACTACAAAGCAACAGTCTACAAGCAGAGTGTCTGGTGGACACAGGGGCCATAGTCAACACGATCAGTGAAGAGATCTACCAGAACATCCAAGAAAAACCACCCTACGACCATCACCCCGATGGAACCGAAACACCACTGCCATGCAAGGGATTCTTTGAGGCCACATGCAGCTACAAAACACAGTCAAAGAAACTGCAGATACATAATTTAGAATCTGTGGCCAATAGTGGATGCATCCAAAGCTTTAAATCTGCACTAGACATGGGCTCAATGCATGAGCTATACAAACTGATGGCACACAAGTACATAAAAACTGTTGAAAGGTTGGAACAGCTATTCCCATCACTATTCAAAGGACTGGGCAAGTTAAAAAACAAAGCAATTAGTGCTCCTTCCAAAAAGTGCTGCCTCTTCTTTATTGCAACTTGAATTTAATGTCAACCAGATAGGTGATCAAGTTGCTTTTAGACCCGCTTTATGTTGGGAGCGCCTATGGAAAACAGAGGGCTTGAAAATGTATCGAGACTCGTTAAACACCTAATATCACTGAAGGGAGGTAGCAGCATTGATTGGGTAATGCACATAAAGTCTATTCTATGCGTGCTGGGAGCTTTTTATTTATGGGAATCCCCAACAGTTAGACCTAGTACCAGTAGTCCATGCCCAAAGCAGGCTATACAAACAAATGCTTTGGATAGGTTGGAATCTGGAGCTGCACTCCTGAAATTGGGCCCAGAGTATCTGGTGATGCATTCCCCACTTGGTGGTCATATTTGTCTATATTTAATAACGCCTCCGTACAAACGCTCACTATATGTTCGTTTGAGAGTAGGAATTTTACAGACTGCCTTTTTTACAAGAACATGGTCTGATAATGGCTTGGGGTTATGTCCAATGTGTAAATGAGCTTCCGAAACCATAACCCATTATATATTGACATGCCTCAGTACCTTGAATTTAAGATGCCGTTACTTGAAACCGGTCTTGAGGGAAGTGGGGATTCACCATGTAGGCAAGGCCATAAGGTTCTTAAGACAGTCATCTCATTCTCATGTTGTTTTTGCAACAGCAAGGTACATTCATAGAGTGTGGCTCTACAGATCAAAGGTTTTTTTTGAAAATCATATTTTATTGGCATTTTTTGGTTATCACATCATACATTATGTTTCGTCAATATTCACCTCAAGAACATTTTAACAATAACCCTTATCCCCAACCCTCCCCCCGCCCTCAACCTCAGCCATAGATCAAGCACTGGTATCTAGTTCGTCCGGCGTGCTCACGGAAAACGTTTCAAGGCACAATCTGTCAGTTCTTTGCGCACTGGTGTCTTGGGCTCTGCTTTTTGCGGCCTCTGTAGGATGGTTATTTATCTGGTGCCTTGTACCTGTGGGGCATTATCCCTGATGGTCATTAATGTCTAAGTAGGTCCCTGGGCGTGCTATTGTCACTTCAGGCCAGGTGCTCATACTTCCCAAAAAGGGGGAACCAGAGTTCTTCAATGTTAGATCTAGATTCATCAATGAGGTGTGTCAGAAGATCCATGTCATAAATGGCCCGGACCTTGGTGACTCAGTCTTTTTCTCCAGGCATGTGTGGGCTCTTCCACTTTCGGGCTAGACAGCACCTGGCTGCCACCAGCATGACCTGTAGCATGTGGCCCTGGGTTTCCTCGTGGTCGTCCCCTACATCAATCCCAAAGAGGAGATGCCTGGGGCACAGGGACCTACTCACTCCATCAACCCCTTTAATCCAGGATAGAACCTCTCCCCAATATGTTTGCACCATGGGGCATTTCCACCACATGTGTATGTAGTCACCTATTACTTTCTGGCATTTCCAACAGTGCGGGTTGTATCCCGCCCTCATCCTGGCGATCCTCTGGGGGGGATAATGCCACCTATGCAATATCTTCAGGGCCTGGTGTCGATATTGAAGCGAAGTTGTTGATCGGTTGGCTCAGATGCACATTTTGAACAATCTTTTATCATCAATTGCCACTCCCAGGTCCCTTTCCCATTGTGTCTAGGCTGGTGGAGGGTTCCCCAGGGGCCGAGAGCAAGAGGAGTTTGTAGAGGCGAGATATGACCCCCCCCCTTGAGCCCCGGGTGGAGATTAGGAGTTTCTCGAAATCTTTCAGGTCTCTCCTAAGAGTGTCTCTCCATGAAGGTTCAGAGAGGACTCCCTTGAGCTGCAGGTAGCTGAACGGTGATAGTTTGCCCAGCCCAGGGCCTCCTTCAGACCTATTAGGGGCATGAAGGATCCCTCTACCCATAGCTGGCCTGCCCTGGTAAGACCTGCCTTGTACCATTGTTGGAATGCGGCTGGTTCGGCTATTTTGTCTATGAACGGGGAGCCCAAATGCAGCTCAACAGGGAGGGCCAGGTGGTGAGCCATCTATAGTAGCCTCCTTCCCTCCAGATCGACCATAGAACCCCCAGCACCGGGTGGTGTAGGACCCTTCTTGGAATGCGTGATCTTGGGACCCATAACCATTCATCCAGCGTGACCGGGGCAAGTACCTTGTTGTCCATCGCCACCCACTGCTTTTCCGTCCCAGGGTTAAAATGATCTGTCGGGACCCTCAACTGGGCAGCCTTGTAGTATGTTTCAAGGTCCGGGAACCCCACCCCTCCGTCTTCCTTGGGCTTCGTTAGGACCTCGTATGAAATCCTGTGCTTCTTGCCCGCCCAGAGGAATCTCAAAAGGGTTTGTTTTGTTGCCATTAGGAAGTCCTTGGGCACCTGGACGGGGAGCATCTGGAACAGGAATAGGAATTAAGGGAGGACCACCATTTTAATCAGGTTGAGACGTGCCATCCATGAGAGCCCCGAGCCCGCCCACCTCTCTACATCCCTCTTGACTTCTGTCCAGAGTGGGGTAATGTTATTGGGGAAGAGGTCTGTAGGGTCACCTGTGACCTGGACTCCCAAGTATCGGATCCCGTCCCTCTGGAGTCAGAAGGGGAGCTCTCCCACGTACTCTGTCTCTGTGTCCGATAAATGTCCCCCTATGAATGCCACCGACTTGCCCAGGTTAACCTTGAATCCTGAGAGTTCTCCGTAATGCGCTATGCCCTGCAGCACATGGGGATTCGTCTGGGATGGTTTAGTGATGTAGAGGAGCGCATCATCAGCAAATAGGCTAATTTTACAGTGGGAGTCTCCTATCAGTACTCCGTCGATTGCCTCATCATTTCGGACAGAGATCGCCCAGGGCTCCAAAACCAATGCATATATTAGGGGGGATAGTGGGCAGCCCTGTCTTGTGCCTCTCCCTATGGGAAAAGCCCTTGATTCTGTCCCATTTGTGACCACCGTGGCTGAGGGAGCAGAGTATAATGCTGACATTCATCACAACCACCTCGGTCCAATCCCCACCGAAAAGAAAACCTCCCCCATGAATCCCCAACTATCCCTGTTGAATGCCTTCTCTGCGTCGAGTGCCAGCAGCAGAGCCACTTCATCACGGACCGTGCTTGAATTTAGTACGTGGAGGGTTTTACGCATGCTGTCGGAGCCTTGCCTGCTGAGGATGAATCCCGCCTGATCTGGATGGACCAGACGGGGTAGGCATCTCTCTAGTCGGGTTGCTAGAATTCTGGCAAAGATCTTAGCATCTAGGTTCAGGAGGGAAATTGGCCTGTATGATCCGCAGTCTGCCAGATCCCTGCCCGGTTTGGGTATTACAGTGATGAGGGCCTGCAGGAAGGTGGGTGGGATTGTGTCTTGATTTCTAATTTGATTGAACAACTTAGCTAGGGGCTCCGCTAGGATGGTTTGGCACTGTTTGTAGAAGTCCGCTGCATACCCATCTCCTCCCCCAGAGCTTTTCCCGCTTTTAGTCTCTTAATGGTGCCTTTCACCTCCTCCACAGATATATCCCCCTCAAGCCCCTGTAATTCCAGTTCGGTCAGTCGGTGTAATGGGTGTTCCACTGGGTATGCCCGGATCTCCTCCACTGATTCCCCCCCCTCTTGTTTTGTGTAGAGTTCACTGTAGAAGTCAGCGAAGCATACTACTATTTGTTCCTTCTTGTTTCACTCGCTGCCCCCTCTATCTCTGGTAGGTCCCACCCATCTTTCCATTGTACATCCCCTGGCTCTGCGCACCAGGAGAGTCCCCACCCTGTCCCCCCTTTCGTAATATCTTTGTCGCGTGTATCTCATTTTCTTAACCACTTCCCTTATGAGGACCGTATGCAGTGCCTGTCTCTTCTCTTGCATCTCTGCCAGGAGGGTTTCCCTATCTTCCCCATTAAGGCCGAGCCCTGCGTGCAGGGCGTTTAATTCTTCTCTGACCTTATTTTCAATAAGCCCTCTCTCGCTTGCGCCTGGAGCCCTCGGCTATCAGGAGACCCTGGAAGGTGGTCTTTGCTGCTTCCCACACCACCACCATTTCGGATTCCCCTTTATCGTTTGTCTCAAAGTAAGCTAACATCTCATTCCTTGGGAAGTCTCTGAAGACCGGGTCTCTCAGGAGTGTGTCATTACAGCGCCATCGGGAGGATCTCGGGGACAGGGGCAACAACCAGTTTGCCACCAACAACTCGTGGTCAGACCATGTTATTGCTTCCACCCTGGGGAGCGTAGCTACCCCTGCCCCTTTCTCTGAGGTTAAGAGTAGGTCAATTCTTGTGTAGGTGTAGTGTGGGGGAGAGAAGAAAGTGTGTATCCCCCAGGCCTGGCCATGCCTTGCGCCATACGTCTGCCCAATAGTGTTCCCTTAGGAGGGTCTGTAGAGCTAGATTGTCTTTGGTGACACCCCTTGACCCCGCTCCTCTTGCCGCCCACCAGTCTAGTTTGGGGTCCATTATGAGGTTGAAATCACCTCCTAGTATCATGGCCCCCTCTGCCCATTCGTCCATTTCCCTGAAGATCTGGGTCAGGAACCGTATCTGACCTGAGTTGGGCACATATAAGGTGGCCAAAGTGATGCGTTTGCCCTCGCAGGTGCCCTTGATCCCCAGGAATCGCCCCCCGAATACCCTCTTGGTTTCTATGCTTGTGAGGTGGAGTGTCTTGTTAAGATGAATGCCTACCCCTTCCTTCTTTGAACTTCTGTGGGAGGCTCAGATGTTGCTCCCAATTTCCTTTAGTTTAATCAGCTACTCTCTCCCCTGTGTATAGTGGGTTTCCTGTAGGAAGAGAACCATCAGCTGTTGTTTGCGGAACATGTTGCTAGTCAATGATCTTTTGTTTTGAGAGTTTAAGCCCTTGACATTGAGTGTGCTTATCCTGCCTTCAACCATTATCGTCCTTGGTCTTCTTTTCTTTGTGCTCCTTTATTTGTTTCTGGTGTAGGGCCCGTTGTGAAGCAAAGAGCCCTAGCCCGATATAGCTGACCCCCTTCCCCTTGACCCTTGTGAGTGACACCTCCCCCCCTTTCTTTGGTCTCCCCCCACCCTCTTCCCCTGTCCTGTCCGCTCCCCATCCCTTGTTCCCTCCCCCCTTTGTCCCCATTTTAAGGCGTTCGTCTACGTCCCCCAACACTCAGATCAAAGGTTTTGAATAATACCATTAGGGGTTTGGAAACCTCTGAATTGTTGTACATTTAACTTTATACCTATCATCTGGACTTGATTCAGTCTGATTACACAGAAGTTGAAAAGTTTGATATGTCAGAGACAGGCATTCCCAGAGGGGCTGCGAGTGTAACTATCCCCGAGAAAGATGGGGAATGTCCATATTATGAACTGTAAGGCTTTCATTCATTAATCCTACAAACCTGATAATGTTTAAATGATGTATATTACAGTTTTATATGAATATATTGTATCATGGATTGAACGTCTTTACTATTGTCTTACTTGAAGTTTTTTACACCAAACAAAAAATCTAGCTCTACAGACCCTCCTAAGGGAACACTATTGGGCAGAAGTATGGCGCAAGGCGTGGCCAGGCCTGGGGGGATACACTTTCTTCTCTCCCCCACACTACACCTACACGAGAATTGACCTACTCTTAACCTCAGAGGAAGGGGCAGGGGTAGCTACGCTCCCCAGGGTGGATAACATTGTGCTTGATAACATTGTGCATTCCTGCTTGAAATATCTCAGCTGCTGATGACACCCCAATACGTAGATGTTTCTATTGACAGAAGCACAAGTGTGCTACAAAGGTGATGATATATTGGGACTCTGGGATTAGCTTGAAAGCCTTGGTCTAATTTTGAGGACACCTTTGCTCCGTTCAGTGCATGTAGCATGTCTGTGATGCTTGTTTGACTGACTGACTGACTGTTCAAAGGACTGCACATTGACCCAATTGTCAGGCCGGTGGTCCAACACTATCAGGGCATACCAGTAAACGTAGAGCGAAAGGTCGAAGATGAGCTACACAAGTCATTCAGACATAATATTATAGAACCTGTGTTGCGCCCACCCCATGCATATCCCCTATTGTACCAGTACCTAAAAAGGAGTCAGATACCATCCAACTATGTGTGGACATGAGACGCCCAACCAAGCTATGCTAAGAGAATGACACCAAGCCCTACGCATCACAGACATTCTTCATGCACTGAACGGAGCAAAGGTGTCCTCAAAATTAGACCAAGGCTTTCAAGCTAATCCCGGAGTCCCAATATATCATCACCTTTGTAGCACACTTGGGCTTCTGTCGATAGAAACATCTACGTATTGGAGTGTCATCCGCAGCTGAGATATTTCAAGCAGGAATGCATAATGTGATCAAGCACATACCAAACTGTCTGAATTACAGTGACAACATCTTGGTGTTTGGCACTGTAAGGAAGGCATGGTATCAAACAGTGAAGACAGTCAAAAGTGATCACATTTCAGGGGTCTTTATTGAAATTCAATGGGTTGGTTGAATGCCTATCTAACCTAAATCTAAGGATGGGAGCAAGCTACGACCATTAAATAATAATAACGCAGTCCTAGTCAAGTCTTTTTCAAAATAAAAGGGCCTATACTAATAAACCTTTTGCCAATCCTTACTTCTAAATACAAAAGGGTGTGAGGCAACAATGTATTTCAGTGTTCAAGAAATAATATGTCAGGACGGTTGTGTAGTTGGCTTCGCTTCCCCACCTTTTCAGCACGGGCAAGGCGGCACGTTCGAGCTTAGCACACACTCTGACTACTCGGCCACGAGGATACAGTTCACAGCACAGACATCAGGGCCTTCTGCCAAAGCCTCTTTTGTGATAACAGTTTTTTACTGCATAGGGTCTGTCGTAACAAGCAAATCTCAAAGTTCCATTCTTATCAGGATTTTCACATGCACAAGTTCTTGCTTTCAAGATTCATTATGTGTCATAATGTTCACACTTGGTCTCCCTCGTTCAGGCTCAGACAATGGATCTTCCTCATTCCAGCTCGGATCCTCTTGATATGGATCTCCCTCATTTGGGCTGGGATCCTCTTGATAGGGATCACCCTGGTTCGGGCTCAGATCCTCTTAGTATCAAAATCGAAGACTTACGAATGTGCGATTGGTTTTGCATGAACCGTCTCAGGACCACTTTGATTCACTTCACACAATTGTTTTCATCAATCTTCTACTTTCATTTCTTTTGGTGGGATACCTGATAGAGACCTTCGATTGGGCACATAAACGGTGTCGGACCACTCAGTCAACGGTATTGTATCTTTCCTTCTCAAGTTCAAACATTCATCAGCAGTTTAGCTTTACTCGCGTCTTTCATCACACGCATTTCACAATGCTCGTTTCAGTGCTCTTTATGCAATGTTGCCAGTTGCATCCTTGACTTCAACACAGACCAGTCTTGATCAGTTTCCCCAACTCACTGGCTGTGTTGATCTCTCTAATGCTTCTTTGTTCTTGGTGCCAAGGACGATACCTTGGCGGCTGCCGCTTCTCCCCACCTTGGTTGATTACGCGGGAGGGCCTTCTGTATCTCTGACACACAATGCAGGAGTCTTCAGTCTGGTTTCCTGGGGGCGTGGCCTGATGTCCATGGTGTGAGGGCGCGGTTCCCGTGAGCTCCGGCCGAGCCGCGCAGTCCGATCCTGTTCTGGGTACCGAAAACCCAACAAATCAGACCATCCTTCGGTGCAGCTGTACATCAGGCGATTAGCTGCACCCTACGACTTGTTCCGACAGAAATCGGAGGTCGGGGAGCTTCTCCGACGCTTCGCCCCGACCTCCCCCGGCCCCCTGAGAGAGGTGCACGGGATCTGACCGAGGCGCGGGATCGCTTCCCGTTTCGAGCGTCGCGGCTCCTCTGCGGCGCCCAGCCTTTGGTGCAGCCGTAAATCAGGCGATTGGCTGCACCCGACTTCTTGCCCTGACAAAAAACGGAGAGCCGGGACCCGCTGAGACGCTCCGGTCGGGTTCCCCCTCTCTCCCATAAGAGACTTCCAAGATGGCGGCCATGATGATTTGACGATCTCGGAGCGACCCCGGAGCGGGACAGGGAGCGCACACCCTGCGGGGACCAGATCCCAGCCCTCCAAGCGCCTCTATCACTGCCCCTACCGTCCCGGGGCGAGGACCACTACAAGACCCCGTCGATCCACCGACACACCGCCAACGAAGCCGGAGCGCGACTGTGGAGGGGGTCGCCGAGTCGGAGCTACTGGACCTTCACCACCTACTGCATTCCTGACTCGGACCGCCTATTCTCCGGGGAGCGGACCCCCCCACCAACGCAGACCTACACTCCTCGAACTGGTTCCAGACCCACCCAAACTACGTTCACAGGTGAGGCCTTCCCGGCGTTCCGGGCCCGGCGACTCTCTCACGGGGTGGCGGGACCTTGCCTGCCCACCCCAGGCGGCTCCCACCGAACCCCCGACTCCTGCACTCTCCCTAGCTAACCTCATTGGGCAACGCTATCTCCCGGTGGGACCCAGACCTCTTTTGTCCTCTCCTGTCCCACTGAAGGCGGGGCGCCCACACCCGCGGCGCGCCCGGATCTCGACCCACACGGGGTCCATTATCCCCGAACCTCTATGTCCCACCGAAATTAAACCAGGCAGAGAGGCCGCCTGCCCCGACGGGAATCCCCTTGCGCTCCCGACCAGAACTGTAACAGCCCATCATGGCGGCAGCAAGAAACAAAACCAAAAATGCCACCCTAGATCCTTTTGTCACGGCGAAATCTCACCCCATCGCCCAGACCTCAACAGATAACTCGGCAACACGAGACAACCCGGACACCAAGCATGACCAGCTGCTAGGGGCGATTGAGGCCCTAAAATCATTCATAGACACAAAGATAGGGGAAGTAAAAGCTGACATCCAGCTGATAAGGCAAGACGCTCGCAACCTAGCTGAACGTGTCACCGCTGTGGAGTCCCATCAAGAGGATATGGCGACTGAATCGGCAGCCATGAAATCAGAACTGGCAGAGCTTAAACGTAAAGTGACCCTGCTGGAGGCGAGGTCCGAGGAAGCGGAGGGTCGCGCTAGACGCAGCAACATTAGGATACTGGGCATACCGGAGGGGACAGAGACTGCTGACCCGACGACCTTCGTGGAATCCTTAATCCAACAAGAGATCGGAGCGGAGAACCTCTCGCAGGGCTTCTCCATAGAGAGAGCACACAGATCGCTCCAGAAGAAACCACCCCCAGGCTCCTACCCTCGCCCCATCATAGCGAAGGTCCTCAATTTCCGAGACCGGGAGGTGATCCTGAAGTTTTCAAGGGAGGGAGGAGAGATAATACGAGGCAACTCGAGAATCACGATATACCCTGATTATACCCAGGCGGTCCAGAGAGCGAGGAACTCCTTTGTCCCGGTTAAGGCCAGGCTGAGGAAACTAGACCTAAAATATATGCTCCTATATCCCTCCAGGTTGAAGGTAATCTACAAAGGAAAATCAATATTTCTCGAGACTCCAGCTGCGGCTAACATGTGGATGGAGCACAATAACCTGGCTGATATCCCTATGGAATCCCCACACGGGAAACTTAACGAAGGTACCTAAAGATGAGGGCTGCACGCCCCGACACAGATGCTTGTACCCTTCTACAGCAGCCTGAGAGGGCAGGGAACTCTAATCTCAAGAAGCAAAACTACTACGTGAGCTGCTAAAAGGCTGCGGGGCTCGCCCGTTCTCCCATGCATGGACGAAGACCTCGACCCCACGAAAAACCAGTGCAGGCCAGTTGCCAGCACACACCTACCCGCGCCAGACACCCGGATTGGGACAGGCAGCGCGGGAGCACCTGAGCACTCCACCGTTGTGTCAGTCGCTGGGTGCACAAGTTTTAATTGTTTCACACATGTTATCATCGTTCTGACTGCCCTTACTCCGAGAACATCCGCCCAAATGGAACCGAACCCAAACCTCACCACAGGAGCTAATCACTCCACTCATTCTGGACAGATCATGGCTCACAATAACAAGCTGAAAAATCCCGAAGTGGTCGTGAACCCCTCCTCAATAACTAACACAACCAAGCAATGGCACCAAAACTTAGAGTAATCACATGGAACGTCAGGGGGCTGGGGTCCTACCTTAGGAGAAATCGAATTCACTCCTATCTAAAGAGGAAGAAAGTATCAATCGCACTCCTACAAGAAACACACCTCTCGGCCGACTCTGCAAATAAGCTACCAAACTACTGGGGGGGCCAAGGCTACGGATCATCATACTCGAAGTATGCAAGAGGTGTGTATACGTGGGTGAGCCCAGACACACCATTTCAACAGCTGGGGATGGAGCAGGATACCGAAGGCAGGTACTTGCTGATATGGGGCATGCTGGAGGGCACCCGTATATGCATAGTAAACTCGTACTTCCCCCAGCATGGTATACCCTCTTTCCTCAAGGAGATGTGCGCTAAAATCGTGCTCCACAGAGACCATAGCCTCCTGTGGGGAGGCGACTTCAACTGCGTCATTAATGTGGAATTGGATAGATCCACCACACCACGCCAAAACAATAATCTCCCTGCGCTGGCCCTCCACAGAACAATTGAAGACCTGCACATGGTGGACACCTGGCGAGACCTTCACCCCACAGACAGATCATATTCATTCTACTCTGCCCCCCATAATCTGCACACCAGGATAGACTACCTCTTCATAAATAACGAACTGACCCCCCAGGTCGAGTCCGCAGAGTACCTGGGCAGATCAATCTCAGATCACTCCCCACTATTAGTGCAATTCAGCCTGCGACCCCCCCCTACCTCCTATCCCAACGTGGCGTATGCCAGTGGAGACACTATCTGACCCTGCATTTAAGGACCACCTGGCTGAGAAACTAGAGGAGTATATAGAGATCAATAAGGGATCAGTAGTAAAATGGAGTACTCTCTGGGAGGCAATGAAGGTGGTGACGAGGGGAGAGGTGATTGCTGAGGCGGGTGGAATCAGGAAACAATTGAGGAGGGAACTGGAGGCCAAGGAGGAAAAGATCAAGCACCTCGAAAGCAACTCCCCCCCCACAATTGAGACAGAGAGCAAGTTGAGAGAAATTAGGGAGGAATGCAGAACAGCATGGGAAAGGCTCTCGAAGTTTGACTTCTCTACCCGCACCATGAAAGCCCATAAAGAGGCGGATAAGCCAGGCAGGATACTAGCCTGGTTGTGCCGGAAGGAACATCCGAAGCAGGCCCTTACAGAGATCAGAGACAGTAACGGCACAAGCCACAAAACACAACAAGCAATAAACAAGGCCTTCACTGACTTCTATGCGGAATTATATGCTCACAGCGACCTTATACCCGAGTCAGACATAAGAGACACCCTCGAAGAAGTAGACCTACCTAAACTGGCCCCCGAGCAAAGAAATATGCTAGGAGAGGTCATTACGATCGAAGACATCACCGACGCGATTAGGTCCCTCTCCACAAGCAAGACCCCTGGGACCGATGGCCTTACCCCCGAGTTCTACAAGACATACGAAAAGATTCTCTCTCCCATACTACACGAAGTCTACGCGGAGGCATTCGAGACAGGCACGCTGCCAGGCACCATGAGAGAGACCCTCATAGTACCGATGCTCAAGCCAGGAAAACCACCTGAAAAATGTGACTCATATCGCCCACTTGCGCTCCTAAATTATGATAGCAAAATTCTCACGACCATACTCGCTAAAAGGCTCTCAAAGGTTATAGGCTCCCAGGTACATGAGGACCAGTGTGGTTTTGTCCCTGGACGCAACACTACAGCCAATTTGAGAAGGCTTCAGCACATAATGGCACAGACAGAGGAATACAAAGAAGACCTGGCAGTCCTCTCGCTCGATGCCATCAAGGCCTTCGACTCGATCTACTGGGAGTGGCTAACCGAAACCCTGAGGGAGTTTGGACTAGGTGAATACTTCATCCGATGGGTCAAGGTCCTTTACAGTAACCCAGTGGCAAGAGTCAAGACAGGGGGCTTGGTGTCGGGAGCCTGGGCTATTCAGAGGGGAACCAGACAAGGATGCCCGCTCTCGCCAATGCTATATATACTAGGCCTGGAACCAGTAGCAATTTATTTCAGGAAACAGCTGTTTGATGCGGGCATAAGTATTGGCGGTACGGACAACATCATTTCCTTGTACGCAGACGATGTTCTTCTATACCTTCGAGACCCCCAGATAAATGCCCCGATAGCCCTAGACATCTTAGACAATTTTTCGAGATACTCAGGCATAAAGTTCAGTCGACAGAAATCATCCGCCTTCCCTTTGGCTGGCCTTAGGAGGAAGAGTACAGAGGAGCTACCTGAGATTGGGATTCAGTGGCAATCTGAGTCCTTCCGCTACCTAGGCATCACCATAAAGCATACACCAATCTCCACTCACGAATGCAACACTGAAGCCGCATTATCGGGGGTACGGAACTCCATCAAATTCTGGACAAAACTACCACTATCAATGATGGGCAGAGCTGCAATATCTAAAATGATAATTCTACCTAGATTCCTTTATTACTTCACCAACATAATATACTACATTCCTCCATCCTTCTTCAGGAAGCTAGAATCCCTGATCCGAGACTTTCTTTGGGGACGAACCAGGCACAGGATTACTCTGAACATCCTCACACTTCCCTACTCCGCTGGAGGAATCCAACTACCCGATTTCCAGGGATATTATCTGGCGGCACAACTAACACATGTCGCCAAATGGCTGAGCGATGAGCCCATGGCTGAGACGAACCTTCTCTGCCAGCTGACCTCACCCCTGCATCCTAAAGAGCTAATATGGAACAACAAAATAGGGCCCCCTGACCCGCCCATAATTGTGCAGGTAGGTCGACAGGTGTGGAAAAGGACTAGATCTATGCTGGGCTTGAAGCACCCATACTCACCCGAGATTCCCATTCTTGCTGACGTATGTGGAGCCCCCGATGACCTATCAATAATGAGAAGATGGGAGAACTGTGGTGTCTACACGTGGGGGGACATGTTTGACGAAGGGCAATTCAGAGACTTTGAATCACTACAAGGAAACGAGGGGCTCGCCCCGTGCCACTACCTATGGTACCAAAAGGTTAAATCTATTGCCAAGAAGAAATGGAATGTGTGGCCTGAGGAACCCGAAACACACGCCCTGATCCAAGAGATGCACGGAGTCAGCGACGGTTGGAAACCAACATCAAGACTATATACCCAAATAAACGACCGATCGAACCCTAGAAGTACATGCTTGAAAGAGAAATGGGAATCTGACCTGGGGACCGAAATCACGGAGGGAGAATGGTCTAGAGCCCTAGCATACCCGAAGGAGATATCCAGGAACGCCAGGTTCAGGCTAATACAGCTCAATGTCTTATATAGGACCTACATGACCCCACATAGAATATCCGCCTTCAATGACAAAGTCAGCCCGATGTGCCCATGGTGCCCCTCCGACCACGCTGACATGATCCACATGTTTTGGACCTGCCCTAAATCTCAGAGACTATGGTTCGCTGCTGAACAGACGTGCAGGAAAGCTGGCCTGGAGACATATGAATGGACACCGAAAGAATGCCTCTTAGGCACCTACCCGAGGCTAAGCAAGATCAAGCACTTGATGAAACTAATGGACATAGCATGTGTTCTGATAAAAAGAACGATCGCAATGGCCTGGAAATCCCCAGCAGGCCCCAGGTACGAACCTTGGATTAGGGAGATGGAACGATGGACGATAGCAGAAACTGGAGCATGGGAGGAGGGAAGCAATCGGGGAGGCGAAGACTCGAGCTCCACACTTGAGGCCTGGAAGATCCTTCTGAGAGACATGATCTTCTCGTCGACCTATAAACCTCCCTGAATCAACCACCCACAAATGTTGCAATGGCCAAGTTTGTACACTGTCGCATCCAGCCTGCACGAGCCACCCCCCCTCCGCATACCTCAAAGACCATTCAGAGCCCAACGGAATAGAGACAGGGGTTCACCTCCACAAGCAAAGTCCACAATAACTCGGAGACCAAGAGACAGTCACTGTTATCACTTTTACTTCTTTGTTTCTTTTCCCTTTTTTTCCTCTTGTTTGTTCCGTTCACAGTTCAATATTACTCATAACTAATATGGCATAAGTGATATGCAACTCAAGATTGATACAAACCAGGAGTGTAATGGTCCGTAATATAACTGTAAATGTTAAATGCCAATAAAAACATTTCAAAATAAATTCAGTCTGGTTTCCTGGCCTTATGCTTTTTTCTTTGAAGGTTTCTGAAAAGTAACGGTTTCTTGCTGAAAAGATCAAGTGTATTTCCCTCCTTGCAAACCCTTCTTGGCTTCCCGTCTTCCTCCCCTGGTTCAGCTGCCGACTCGAAACTGCTGTTCCTTCATGTGCTACCACCTTTATGTTTGGGTTCTGGCACAAGATTTGTTTTAAGTCATTGAACATATATCGCCCTCAGCGTTCTTTACTTTGTTGATTAACCTAGCTGTTTTATCTGAGAAATTAGGGATAAGCCTACCGTAATAACCAATCAATCCTGGGAACGCCCTGAGGTCTCTCTTGGTCTTAGGCGTTGGGGCCTCTAGGACGGCTTTCACTTTTTCTTGTTGGGGCTTCACACTGCCATTCACTACAAAGAAGCCGATGTATTTCACAGTTGGTTGGTCCTGCTTACATTTGGATGGATTGGCATTTAAGTTGGCTTCTCTGAGGGCTCTCAAAATAGTAAAGAGATGGAAAAGATGGTCTTGCCAAGTCTTACTGTAAATGACTATGTCGTCAATATAAGCACCACAGAAATCGGAGTAGGGCTGTAATATCCTGTCCATAAGTCATTGGAAAGTGGCTGGGGCCCCAGGCAGGCCAAAAGGGAGGACTTTAAACTGTAATAGCCCCAGGGCATCGAGGAAGATGTCTTTTCTTTATCAGGTCCATGTATGGGGACTTGCCAATATCCCTTGGTTAACTCTAGGGTTGATAGAAAGATGGCACTTCCGAGTGTATTTATAAACTCATCGATTCACGGCATAGGATAGGCATCGAAGGCAGAGATGGCGTTAACCTGTCTGAAGTCTATGCAAAACCTCCAAGATTTATCAGGTTTCGTTACCAATACAAGAGGGGAGGACCATGGGCTAGAAGAAGGCTTCATAATGTTTGCCTTCACCATTTTTCTCACTTCCTCTATCAATATTTGTTTTCGAGCTTGTGGAAGTCTATAGGGTTTTAAATGGACCACTTTTACCTTCAGAGTAATTGATATAATTATAAGTACCATGTACTATCCCTGGTTTTTTGCAGAATACATCAGGGAATGCCATGACCAGGTCGTTTAAATCTTCTTCATTTGTCCATATAGTTCTTGGGGAATGAGTTCTGAATTGTCTATCTCCTCCAGTATCAAACAAGACAATATCGAGGTTGAAGCAACAGAAGGATTTTCTTTCCACTCCTTTAGGAGATTTACATGGTAAAGGTGGGTTTTTTGCTTCGTATCAGGTTGGTCTATTTTATAGGTACAGGTCCCGGTATGCTCTAGTACCTCATGTGGCCCGTGCCATTTTGAGACAAGTGTATTTTCAGAGGTAGGTAAGGTGACTAATACCTTTTATCCTACTGAAAAGGATCTTAAATTTACTTTCTTGTCATAGGTAGACTTTTGTTGGGCTTGAGCTTTTTCCATATGAATGTAGACTTGATTTCAGACAAAGTTCAAATGCTCTCGTAATAGGTAGGGAATGGGGGCCTCTTCACTTTCTTCGAAGGTCTCTGGGAGCATGTCTAAGTCATCTCTTGGTTCTCTACCGTAAAGTAGTTCAAAAGGAGAGAAACCAGTGGATGCCTGAGGGGTCTTTTTTACTGCAAATAGGGCCCAGGGAATTATGCTATCTCAATCCTTTCCATCCTGATCTACGAATTGTCTCAAAATCATCTTAAGGGTTTTATTAAATCTCTCGACCAATCTTTCTGTTTTGGGGGTGGTAAAGAGAGGTTCTTAAGGTGGTGATATGTGGTAATTCCTTGACTTCACTCGTCAATTTGCTCATAAAATTGGATCCCTTATCTGTTAGAATTTCCTTGGGGAAACCAACCCTAAAAAAGAATGGGAAAATATGTTTTAAGATCTGTTGGGTTGTATTGTTCCGCATGGGGAGGGCTTTTGGTATCGGGTAGCGTGATCAACAATTACGAGGACATATTTACTACCCAATCTAGAGGTCTCCAATGGCCCAATGATATCCATCCCAATTTGGGAAAAGGGGACTTGATTGGTAAGGGAGTTAGAGGGGCAGATAAGGGAATATGTGCACTGGTTTTCTGGCATCTTTCGCATGTCTGGATGAAGTTTTTTATGTCTGCATGGATACCAGGCAAGTAGAATTACCCACTGATGTGAGCTTCGGTCTTAGATTGTCCTAAATATCCCCCTGTCAAATGAGAATGTGCAATCTCTAACACGATCTTACGATGGGTTTTGGGGATTACTAATTGAACTTTACTTAGGCCTTCTCTGGAGGTTTCCTTTCTATACAGTAATCCCTGTTTCAGGAAGAAAAAGGGGCTCTCCTTTTCTTGTTCTTCTACCTCAAGAATTACCTGTATGAAAGCCTCTGCGAGTGCTGGATCATTTCGCTGGGCGAAGGCTAAATCGGGAAGGATGGTAGTTTCTTATTTCCTCTTTGCCTCAATGGTGGATGGTTCATCAGCCTACCCAAAGCCTAAGCTACCTCTCTCAGTTTCTTCTGGTTCACTCTCTTCCTGAAAACGAGGAAATAGAGCCTTCTCAAGAATTCCCAGCACAATTTTGTCCCCACAACGTACTTCAAATGGAGTTTTGCCAGGATTCTGTAGGAGAATCTTTATGTCACCCCGGAAGTCGGGATCTATGACGCCTGCTAGGACATCCAGACCGAACTTCCAGGCTGGGCCAGATTTTGGTGCCAGTCTTATATAACAACCCTCACGGGGTATTAGGACTAAGTCTGTGGGAACCATCCCTATTTTCCCTGGAGGGATAGTAGTGTCTCTTCTAATACAAATGTCAAAGCCTATGTATTCTTTCGTGGCGGTAAAGGGATCTGAGGCTCTCTGACTATGTTTCTGGGATTTTAGGGTCCCCCAATTTGTCTCAATTGAGTCACATCCTACTCCCGACACAACATGTAAGGAAGGCATGGTACAAAACAGTGAAGATGGACACAAGTGATCTCAGTTCAAGTTTGTTTATTGAACTTCAATGGGTTGGTTGAATGCCTATCTAGCCTAAATCTAAGGATGGGAGCAAGCTATGACCATCAAATAATAATAATGCTGTCCTAGTTGAATCAATGGCAAAATAAAAGGGCCTCTGCTAATAAACCTATTGCCAATTCTTAATTCTAAATACAAAGGGTGTGGGACAATAATGTATGCAACAAAGAAAAGTGTTCAAGAAAAAATATGTCAGCACGGTTGATCAGTTGGCTTCCCTTCACCACGTTTCATCACGGGCAAGGCAGCACGTTTGAACTTTGCACACACTCTGGCTTCTCGGCCATGAGGATACAGTTCAAAGCACAGACATCAGGGCCTTCTGCCAAAGCCTCTTTTGTGATAACAGTCTCTTATTGCTGACAGCGGGACGCTATTCGGAGAGGCTGGTGGAATTCGGGATCCCTGGTGTATGCAGAGGACGCGCAGTGGGAAGCAGTATTGAGGTCTACAAACCTGAGGGAGAGAGAGGCGCCCTGGGTCCTGCAGCTTGCACCAGCGTAAGGTTCTCACTGGCGAGTGCACTGGGTTATGCAGACTTCGTTGAGAGTCAGCGCGAGCAACAGCAGGCTGGCGGGAACTGCCAAACGTTGCAGGAGTCCTGACGAACGAAGAAGAAGTGGATGCACTGTGTCAGAAGGAGATGCCAGGACAGACCAGTGAGTTGGCCTGATACATGTAACCCTGGGGTTCTCCGAAGGAGGCCGCCGACTGATTTTGAATACCGAACTTTTGAATTTAAGCAAACTGGGCACAACTCTCTTATTATGAGATATTGGATAAGAGAGTATTGTAGCCTGCATTGCCAAAGCCAAATTGGGAAATATCCAATAAGGAAATATTTAACCCTCATTGCCCAAGCCAAAGAGGGGCAATATTAAATCCAAGAAGATACAACTTTCCTGAAGAGGGATATCTGAAAAAGGAGACAGTATAACTTACATTGCCAAAACCAAAGAAAGCTGAGAGTGACGCCAAAGCAATTTGAATTTGACAGTCCCATAAAAAGATACCTGGAGGGAGGAAGTTGTAAACCACATAACCCCCAGCCAAGAAGATGTAGAAAAGAAACTCAGATACAGCAGGAGAAACACCATCCTTATACCAAGAAACAATGGGGAGAGAAGTGTAACTTGCGTTGTTTATAGCAAACACATCAATGTGAAAATGTGTATCCTTTTGTGCATGTTTTATAAAGAGGCTGTAGGTCAATTGTGTTAACAAGCCTTACCACAAAGTAGAAGTTGTAGTAGTAGGAGTTTTATCCTGGTAGGAGAGTAAACGAGGAAAGGGACAATTAGTGGTTAGTCCTGGCAGGTGAGTGGACCAGGAAAAAGATAACTTGAAGTACGGTGAATGTGGTATAAGGTTGTGGTGCAAAGAAGTAGAAAAGCCATTTCAGTGTTTGGTGAACCAGGGGGCAGATGTGTGTCAGGTGCTGGGGTCCCGGGGTTATCCCTGGTTTTATCGCTGCTTCATCTATCATGGCCACTGCCAGGGCACATGCTGATCCAGTCTCAGTGTTCTAGCATACGTGTGAGTTACCATACTGCCGTACCACCGCACTGCTGTTCACAGGAAGTTAATTGCGGCGCAGCAGTTCCATGGGCGTGTCTCACCATTCCTTTTCCTCAAGCGGGCACTGTTCCTGTTTTGTGTTTCTTGCCACTCCTGGTCCTGTCTGGTGCCTGGGTTCCCTCCTCCCTTATCCTGTCCCTATGCTCCTTACTGCATTTCCAGTCCTGGGTGTTCACTTCTCCCTTCGTGGTCCATTCTTTTCTACATTGTTCTGATCCCTATGTCGGTCATAATTGTGAGGCAAACAACTGTCACGCCTCAGGGAACCTGGCGGCTTTGGAAGAAGTGGAAGCTGCGCCCGCCATAGCGAGTTCCATCACGTTTTTTGGGAAGCGCGCTGTGCAGGTCTAGTTGTCGTAGCAACGTTCCTGACACCGGTATTTAATCCTTTCACTTCCGGGGTCAGGTGTGTTGCAACGTACAGTGTTTTCGTCTTGTTACAGCGCTGCAGTTTTTTCGCGGAGTTTCCCTTTTTCCCTCCGTTGTCCTTCTTTTCCTTTCTTTTCCCGTTCCTTGCGCTCCGTACCTTTAACCAGTATTTTCTCCTCGCCTTCTTGACTCCTTCTCCCTTGTCTGTTCCGTTCCCGTCTCTTATCCTTCCTCCCATCCGTCTTGTGCCCTTCTCTCTATACTTATTCTGTTTATTCTTGCTTTCTTCCTGTATGGTACCTACCTCTCTTGGTCCTCTTCTTTTGCCCTCCTCTGTTCCTATCTGTTTACATCTCCGTGTACCGACCATTGCCTGTCTTGTGGATTGCCTCGCCCAGCCCTCACCTGCTTATCCAGTATCGGAACTACTTCCTGTTGATATCCCGGTTCTGACCTCAGCCCGTCTTGTGGATTGCCTCGCCAAGCCCTCTACTGTTCTATCTGTTCTGGAACTTTTCCATTTATCTGGTCTCATACCCGATTCTTATTGGAATTTCTTCTATTTCTGGACCGTGTTCATCAGATTCCTCTCCCTCTGCTGCTGCCTCCGGAGTGTGTTTACTACAACCTCACTGCGTTTGAAGATCCTAATCTTCCGGGGTTTTTTGCGCCACTGGCTTTTTCCCCATTGACCAGCGACCGAGGAGGGTTGCCACAGATCACCCAAAGGGTGTCACTGTGGCGTCCTACCTTGGTCGTCCCTATCTTCAAAAAAAAGGAGTGAAGACTCGAACAAAGGACAATCCAAAGCTGACTCAACGCCGGAGACTTCAAGGTGAGGAGGAAGGGGAGGAAAGGGAGACTGGAGCATCTCAGGAAGAAGAGGAGATTACAGACTTTCCTGACAGTTTGCAACGCCCCGAATTCGACATGGCCACTCCGCAGCAGGTTCAGGAGCTAGTAGCAGCAGTCCAAAACATGAGCCTGGAAGTCCAGAATCTTAAGGGCGCGAACGCAGTGCTACAACAGAGGATAGCAGAGCGGGAACCACCGACTACCGACTTGCCTCCCCTACCGTTAGTCTCTGGGAAGTTTGATGGGACGCCCAAGAGGCTAAAGGAGTTCTTGGATGCGTGTCACTTGCATTTCTCATTTCGTCCACTGGCCTTTACTTCTGGTCATGCCAAGGTTGGGTTTATGATAACCCACATGTCAGGCAATGCCTTGGCTTGGGCCACCCCTTTAGTCAATAGAACTGATCCTGTGCTTCAGGATTATGAGGCTTTCAAGACCTTGATGAAGCAAACCTTCCTTCGAACTGAGAGCACCTATCTGGCCTCCGAGGATCTGTTGGACATCAGACAAGGAAATTCTGACTTACTGTCCTATATCACCTCATTTAAACAGATCGCAGCGGAAGCAGGTTGGCAAGAACAGGCACAGTATGCCATCTTTCGGAGGGGTCTGCGAGAATAGTTAAAAGATGAACTTGCACGTATCGAACGCCCCTTAACCTTTGCTGACCTGATCACTGCAACACTTCGGATTGATTTCCGGCTGTCTGAACGGCGAGCTGAGCGACATAAGATAAAGAGTGGTATTCCGATGCCTCCAGTTCCTTCTCCTTCTGCACCACCTCCCTCTACTCGTCTCTCTCGTGAAGAGCCTATGCAGATCGGCATCACCCACTCCCCTCTCTCGGCTGAAGAACGCAGGAGGAGGCGAGAAGGGAATCTATGCATGTACTGTGGATCTTCGACTCACTTACTTCGAGATTGACCTGATGTGCCTCCCAGACGCTCGGGAAACGAGCACCCTCGGTAAATTTAGGGACGTATTACCGAGGGAAGGATTCCAGTCCCTTTGTTACCCTCTCAGTCACCACTTTGGAGTGTTCTGACGATGATCGACTTATGGTGATGACAGTCACCCTTTTGAGCGGCCAGACCTCAATACAGACTCAGGCCCTTCTGGATTGTGGAGCCGCAGGAAATTTCATTGATACCCACTGGGCAGAGAGCCAAGGGCTGACTCGGATAGCCAAGATCGAGGACCAGACGGTGGAGGGAGTAGATGGCGAGCCTTTGAGCTCCGGCCTCATTACCCATTCTACTGAAGTTCTCACCATGCGTATCATGCAGCATACAGAACGCCTTTCCTTTGATATCATCAGAGCTGCTCACTTCCCTTCTAGGCATTGGTTGGTTACGTCGGCATAATCCCACCATTGACTGGTCCAGAAACCTGTTAAGTTTTCATTCAACCTTCTGCAAGGCAAGCTGTTTGCCGAAACCAACCTTTTCTACGATTCAAACTTCCTGTGGGGTGGAATCTAAGACCATACATTGCTTACCATCCTATTTGAGTGGATACACTGAAGTGGTGACAGAGAAAATCCCGTTGGAGCTTCCTCCTCACAGACCCGAAGATTGCTGTATTGAATTGCACCCAGATGCCTTAGTCCCATTTGGTCGCAAGTATCCCTTGACTATGCAAGAAAGGCAGTATCTGAGAGACTACCTAGACAAAAACCTAGCCAATGAGTTGATCAGACCATCCAAATCTCCTGCTGGTGCCTCTTTATTCTTCATTCCCAAGAAAGACACTCAAGAGCTACGCCCCTGTATAGATTACAGAGGAATAAACAAAGTAACCATTAAGGACAGATATCCTATGCCCCTCATCTCTGAAATCATTCATGCCGTGCAGTCGGCCACTGTGTTTACTAAACTAGACTTACGCAACGCTTACCATTTGCTTCGGATACAAACCGGAGATGAGTGGAAGACTGCCTTTAGGACCCCTTTTGGTTTGTATGAGTATCAAGTGATGCCCTTCGGCCTTGTAAATGCTCCATCGATATTCCAACGTTTCATGGACAGACTTTTTTGGGATCTCCTGGGACACTCTGTCATCATTTATCTTGATGACATATTGGTCTTTTCCCACACCCAAGTTGAGCATAACACTCATGTCAAGGAGGTTTTTCACAGACTCAAAGACAATCACCTCTCAGTCAAATTGGAAAAGTGTGTGTTTTCGGCAACGTCCATTTCATATTTAGGATACATTCTTTCCTCTGAGGGAATTGCCATGGACCCTCAGAAGGTCAATTCCATTCTAGATTGGCCGTCTCCCAAGTCTGTTAAAGACATCCAGAGATTCCTTGGTTTATCGAATTTCTACCGGAAATTTATACAAACTTCTCTCAACGGGTACTCCCGATGACCTCGCTTCTTAAGAAATCTTCCTCCCCTTTCCAATGGTATACTCAAGCCGAGGAGAGTTTCCAACAACTCAAACAAGCTTTCTGTTCAGCTCCCATATTAAGGCAACCTGACCAGCTCCGTCCCTTTATAGTGGAAGCTGACGCATCTTCTGCTGCTATCGGGGCAGTATTACTGCAAGAGTATGAGGGGAAGGAACATCCGGTGTCCTATTATTCCAAAATACTGAACCCCAGCCAACGTAACTACTCTGTGATAGAGAGGGAATTGCTGGCTATGAAATTAGCCTGCACTGAGTGGCGACACCTCCTCCAAGGCGGAGAACACCCTTTTACCCTCCGAACGGATCATAAGAATTTGCAGGTATTGCGTCAATTTGAATGTTATAACACAAGACAGGCAAGGTGGGCTCATTTTTTCGCCCAATTTGATTTCAATATTACTTACATTCCGGGTGAACAAAACTTAGTGGCTGATGCCCTGTCCCGACGCAGTGACTACCTGTCTGAACAAGAAGCTACTACAGAATTGATGTTTGCAAGATCTCAGAGAATAGGAGTGGTGTCCACGTTCCTGCAACAGGTCAAGGACGATTCTGGAGGGAGATTTGAAGCAGAAAAACATAGCGACAAGACCGATTATGTTATCAAGGATGGGTTATATATGGTCAAGGACAAGTTGTATCTGCCAACTCCGTCATTAAGGAAAACAGCATTATCCTGGTGCCATGATACCAAGATTGCGGGTCACCCTGGTATTCGTAATACTCAAGAACTCTTATCAAGGTATTTTTTTTGGCCAAAGATGAAGGAAGAGACCAGACAATACGTTCAGTCCTGTGTTACCTGTCTTCGTAACAAGTATTCCACACAAAAACCTCTGGGATTGTTGGAATCCGGTGCCATTCCCACAGGCCCATGGACCACTATATCGACCGACTTCATCGTAGAGTTGCCAGAGTCTCAGGGTTGTACCTGTATAATGGTGGTCATCGATTCATTTACTAAAATGGCACATTTTTCACCTCTATCTGGGGTACCTTCTGCATCTCGCATGGCTGATGTTTTCCTGAGAGACATATTTAAGCTACATGGTATGCCTACTAAGATCATCTCAGACCGTGGCAGCCAGTACACCTCTCATTTCTGGTCTGCCTTATGCAAAAGATTAGGCATTGAAAGGGCCTTGACCTCGGGGTTCCATCCACAATCAAATGGACAAACTGAACGTCTAAATGGTACCTTAGAGCAGTATCTCCGGTGTTTTGTCAACCAACAACAGGATGATTGGGTCCAGTTACTCCCGACGGCCGAATTCTCCTATAACAACACTTGCCACTCAGCCCTCGGTTCTAGCCCTTTTTTTTGTACGTACGGTTATCATCTCCGTACCTTTCTTCCCTTGACCAACATTGAGTCCTCTGTGCCCTCTGTGGAAGCTTCGTTAGCAACTATCCGAGAGGCCCAAAACAAGGCTAGGCTGGGACTCATTGAGGCTCAAGAGAGAAATAGATCCCAAGCTAATAAACACAGGAGACCGGTGCCCAATTGGGGAGTCGGTTCCAAAGTACTACTGTCCACAAAAAATGTACCACGTTGGGTACGCCCATCTAAGCTGTCCCCTAGATTTATTGGACCATACAAGATAACACAAGTAGTCAACCCAGTAGCCTTTCGCTTACAGCTGCCTACACGATTAAGTCGTGTACATCCGGTGTTTCACACCTCTCAATTGAAGGCCTTCATGGAAGAGAAGTGGTCCCGAAGAAGGAAAAACACTCCAGTCCCACCAGATCCCGCTGAAGACATCTATGAGGTATCCCAAATATGTGACTCTTTATATCATAATGGACGTTTAGAGTACTTAGTCCACTGGAAAGGATACCCGAGGTCTGAAGACAAGTGGGAACCCAGAGCACACTTAAATACCCCCCTCCTGTTGCGTAGGTTCCATTTCAGAAACCCCAATAAACCTGGTGGTGTGGACCTTAGGAGGGGGCATACGGTCACGCCTCAGGGAACCTGGCGGCTTTGGAAGAAGTGGAAGCTGCGCCCGCCATAGCGAGTTCCATCACGTTTTTTGGCAAGCGCGCTGTGCAGGTCTAGTTGTCGTAGCGACGTTCCTGACACCGGTATTTAATCCTTTCACTTCCGGGGTCAGGTGCGTTGCAACGTACAGTGTTTTCATCTTGTTCCAGTGCTGCTGTTTTTTCGTGGAGTTTCCCTTTTTCCCACCGTTGTCCTTCTTTTCCTTTCTTTTCCCGTTCCTTGCGCTCCGTACCTTTAACCAGTATTTTCTCCTCGCCTTCTTGACTCCATCTCCCTTGTCTGTTCCGTTCCCGTCTCTTATCCTTCCTCCCATCCGTCTTCTGCCATTCTCTCTATACTTATTCTGTTTATTCTTGCTTTCTTCCTGTATGGTACTTACCTCTCTTGGTCCTCTTCTTTTGCCCTCCTCTGTTCCTATCTGTTTACATCTCCGTTTACCGACCAATGCCTGTCTTGTGGATTGCCTCGCCCAGCCCTCACCTGCTTATCCAGTATCGGAACTACTTCCTGTTGATATCCCGGTTCTGACCTCAGCCTGTCTTGTGGATTGCCTCGCCAAGCCCTCTACTGATCTATCTGTTCTGGAACTTTTCCATTTATCTGGTTTCATACCCGATTCTTATTGGAATTTCTTCTATTTCTGGACCGTGTTCATCAGATTCCTCTCCCTCTGCTGCTGCCTCCGGAGTGTGTTTACTACAACCTCACTGAGTTTGAAGATCCTAATCTTCCGGTGTTTGTTGTGCCACTGGCTTTTTCCCCATTGACCAGCGACCGAGGAGGGTTGCCACAGATCACCCAAAGGGTGTCACTGTGGCGTCCTACCTTGGTTGTCCCTATCTTCAAAAAAAAGGAGTGAAGACTCGAACAAAGGACAATCCAAAGCTGACTCAACGCCGGAGACTTCAAGGTGAGGAGGAAGGGGAGGAAAGGGAGACTGGAGCATCTCAGGATGAAGAGGAGATTATAGACCTTCCTGACAACAACTTTGTAAAGTTTTCTCAACCAATGCCATTTTATTAGAAGATACAGTTGGATGAACGCCACCCTATCCCTCACCTGCCGAGGATTTGCCTGCCTAAAATAAACTAAAGGAACAACTTTAACAAAGGATATCTGTCCCTCACACTTGTACAAACAGAAAATAAACAAGGACATGTGTAGCAATTCTCAGCAAATAATAATTATTGAATTTGAAATGTCATTAGTCTCTCTTTGTAACTTGGGTGAAATCCCATTCCCCAAGTTTAAACATGGTTTTGGTTTTACAGTTCAAGAAAAGAAAATGAGGAAATCCTGATTTACAGTAATGTTCAACCACAGTTTGTTTCCACTTCAATTTGCCTATATAATGTTCCAACTCAGTTTGGTATGGTTACACTTCGTCAACAAAAGTTCCAACTCCACTTGGTATAACTTCAATTTGTCAACAGAGAATTCCAACTCAGAAAATAAAAGGTTCCTTTCCTTCTTTGAACAATCCTTCATTTCATCACTGGCAACAATAATGATCTTCATCAGGATGATCTTTGCCAGTGGCGGCTGTTGAATTTTTTAACTGGAGGGGCGTAAATATATGTCCCAGATATGCCACAGCGATCGAGTGTACTGAGGGAGCCCACACAAATAAAGGGGATTTCAGGGGGGTTTCCCCCCGAGAATCTTTTTTAAATAATGGGTTAAAATGGTGCATTTCAGAGCACGCTTTAGAAAAATTGGGTAGAAAGCCAAACAGTTTGCAAATAGTTTTGTAGATAACTCATGACAAAATTATACCCTAGTATTCCCATATAAGAACAAACTCATGTTTGCTTTGCGGATAATACCAGTAATGATAAAATATATGGCAGTATCCCCATGCAGGAACATACTCCAGTTGGCTTTACCATTAAAAATGCATGCCAAAGTATGGAAATATGTCCAAACTGGCTGTACTAAAATGCCAGTCAAGCTACATAATAACACTTCTCATGCTTGCTTCGGTGGTCAGTCAAAAGACCGAAAAAAAAATCTCGAATTACAATAATCTCGAAAAAAAAAAATCGAAAAAAAAAGTCAAATTTTTTATTTATTTAATTATATGCTTTTTTGGGGTCAGGTAAGTAAAAAAAAGGGGTAAAATAAAAAAAAATGAAAAAAGGGGGGTTGGGGGGAACCCCCCCATTTCGAACAAAAAACGTCATTAAAATAAATTCGACTTTTTTTTCGACCTTTTCATTTCGAGATTTTTTTTTCAGGATTTTTTTTTCGGTTTTATGACTATAAACCGCTTGCTTCATCAAAGATGCCCAATACAAAATGTCATACCGCAATAAGAAATGGCTGGACTGGTTGCATAAAAGTGACGGTCTTGCTTCATAATAACACTAATCATGCTTGCTTTAAGAAAAAGATGCCCAATACAAAATGGCATATACCACAATAAGAAATGACTACTGGCTGCATTGAAATGACAGTCTAGCTCAGTGGTCTTCAAACTTTTTATGCCATGGCCCCCCTGAGCAGAAAATAAATTGTTCGGGACCCCCCTGCCCCGCCCCTCTGTGTTGGTGTTATTTTTTTTTTTTATAGAGAGGGCTGCAGAATGCGTGGTGCCATAATTATGAAGGGATATGCTGTTGGGGAGACATTCCAAGACACTAGGACAATCACATCCAATCCAAACATAGAAACCGTGCAAGTAAACACAAAATTCTCCAGTAGGGCTTTTATTTTCTCAAAATACATTCCTATTAGTATATTCAGCAGAAGGCAATTTGATTTTACAGAGCAAGCACTAATGGGAAGGGTGGGCCTGTCTCTCTGCAGAAAGTGAGTCAATGTGTGGCTTTATTTTTGAGACCGCCACTCTGAGGTTGTCCTCCACTTCCAGCCTTGTGCGGTATTTAGTTTTCAGTACAGCCAATGCTGAAAAGCCTATTTCGCACAAGTAGGAAGACCCAAAGGGTAAGAGAGACTGTATAGCAGACCTTGCCAATGTAGGATACTCCAGGATTACCTTCAGCCAAAAGTCACCCACTGCAATGTTCCTAAATTCAGATTGCAGAATAGTGTCCGACTGAACCTCAATCAGCTCCTCCAGGGCATCAAATGGAAGATGCACCACCTCCTCTGCCAGAAAAGGCTGCATCACCCAGTCATTAATGCCAGCATTTTCTTCAGGGAAGTATTTATCAAAGCTGGACCTTAATGTTAGGTGACTTGTGATTGGTTCTAGGACATGCAGCAGGTTGTACTCTGTTTCCTCAATTGCTTCTGCAAGCAATGGGAACTGAACTGCTACCCCAGCTCCAATTGTTCGTTTCCAGAGGTCTAGCTTCCTCTTGAAGGCAAATACTTTTTTATTCATTGTAAATGAGTTGGCATTGGCTCCTTGCAAAGACATATTGAGGGTATTTAGCTTATCGAAAATATCAGCAAGGTATGCCAAGAGCACAAGCCAGCGGGGATCACACAGATGGTTTGCTTTGCCAGTGTCCACATCCAAAAGGAATTGCCGCACTTCATTTCGGAGTTCAAACACACGTTGCAGCACTCTTCCCCTGGACAGCCATCTGACTTCTGTGTGAAAGAGCAAACCATCATGTTCTGACCCCATTTCTGCACACAGAATTGCAAAGAGACGTGCTCTTGTTGGCTGTGCTTTGATGGCATTAACTATTTTTACAGCTGAACTGAGTACATCAGAAAGTTCATTGTCCATATTCCGAGCAGCAAGCGCTTCACGGTGAATTATGCAGTGTGTCCATACAACATGTGGAGCGACTGCCAACACTTTGGCCTTCAATCCCGATCTATCTCCACACATTGAAGGGGCACCATCTGTGCAGATTCCTACGCAGGCTTCCCATCTCAAACAGTGGCTGCTCATAAAATCATTTAAAATGTCAAACAGTTCTGATGCTGTTGCCCTGGTTTTAATGGCCTTACAAAACAAAAAGTCTTCCAATATTGTAGTTGCCCCACAGTACCTTACATAGGCTATTAAATGAGCCTCTCTGGATATATCTGTTGCCTCATCCAACTGTAATGCAAAGAGACTCGTTTGCAGCTGTGTGATTAACTGAGCAGTGATATTGTCTGTGGTATGTGGTATGACATGCCCTGGCGACTGTAATTTGAAACGGATGAAATGCCCTGGCGCCTGTAATTTGAAACGGATGAAATGCCCTGGCGCCTTCCCTGGCCACTGGTGCTGCAAGAGACATGAGGACCATGGGGTCTTTTTTCTATTCACTTGTACGGAGTCCCCACAGACCTCTTTTCTCCCCTGCTTAGAGTGGAACCAGTCAGCGGTATACAGCTTGTAATGCAAAGCGCACATTTTAAGCACCAGCACACAAAAAAAACAGAGCACTGAATATATCACTGAGCTAAATGAATTCTGACTGGAAACATGGGGGCAGTTGCTCCTCCTGCCCCCAAGACTCAGTGAAGGCCCCTCTCATGTGAAAAGTTTGAAATGCCCTAGCGCCTCCAATTCGAAAGGGATATAATGCCCTGGCGCTGTCCCTGGACACTGCTGCTGCAGGAGAAATAAGGACTGTGGGGACCTCTGTTCTATCAACTAGAACAGAGGCCCCCACGCCTCGATTTTCCTTGTGTTTCTGGTCACTTTATTTATTGGTCATGTATGTAAATGCCACTTACCTTTTTGAAAGTAAAAAGAATAGAAAAGCAGGAACCTCGTGACAGCATGTAACTCCGGAGTTGATGGACGCAATCTGAAGCAGGATCACTGAAGCTGCAGGTGAGTACTATTTATTGTTGGAAGACGTGGCGCCTTCCATCCTCATTGGCTGTCAGTCAGCCAGATTGAGCTAGCAGCACAGCTTGAGGCCCTTGCCAAATGCAAGTTTAGAGAAGCTGGCTGTCATGGATTGGCTCACTCTCCCTACCACCCCTCCCATCTGAAAGTAGGGCAGTTTGTCACTAATGTGCCATCATTAGTGGTTTCCTGCTCTGCATTCATATGGGAGGGGCTGGACATCCCTGCAAAACAAGGTGTGCGCTTTACCTTGTTTCATGAATAGGCTCCTAATGGAGCCTGCAGGGCCTCACAAAAGCCAGGCCCCTGACCTCAGTGTGACAGGGGTCGGGCCTTTGTGGGGCCTCAGGCTCCATTAGGAGCCTATTCATGAAGACAAAAGAAAAAGCGCACACCTTCTTTTGCCGCGATGACTTGTCATCACGGCAAACAAAGTGTGTGTGTTTTTTTTTTGTCTTCCTAAATAGGCTTCTAATGCGAGCCTGAGACCTGACAAAGCCCGGCCCCTGTCGCACTAAGCATGTGTGGCAGGGGCCGTGGATCGGGCTGTTGCTCTTTGATGAAGCAACAGCCTGATCCTTTGGTAATGGATGCCAATGTTTACTTTCAAGCTGTGGATGCGCGGACCCCTGGGCATGAGGCTGCGACCCACCAGAGGGCCGCGACCCACAGTTTGAATAACGCTGGTCTAGCTACATAATAACACTTATGCTTGTTTTACCAAAGATGCCTAATACAAAATGTCATGCCACAGTCAGAATGATCCTGCTTACTTTATCAAAGATGCCCAATACAAAATGTCATGCCTCAGGAAGAAATGGCTAGACTGGTTGCATAACAAATGCCAGTCTTGCTTCGTAATAACACTCATCATGCTTGCTTTACCAAAGATGCCCAATACAAAATGTCATATCACAATAAGAAATGGCCAGCGGCTGAATTGAAATGCCAATCTAGCTACATATTAACACTTATCATGCTTGCTTTATCAAAGATGCGCATTACAAACTGTCATGCCACAGAAGGAATAATACCACTGATCACGCATGCATTTTCAAAGCTACCCAATATAAAATGTCATACCACAATAAGAAATGGCTATACTTGCTGCATTAAAATGCAAGTCTAGTTACATAAAAAAAACCTTATCATGCTTGATTTATCAAAAATGCCCAGTAAAAAATGCCATGCCTCCTCCATGATGCACTAGTGCTTTGCACTCAGACATAATCACATTAATGATGAATGTGATTATGTGTGATTGCGAGGTGCTGGGGGGCTCAGAGGGTAGATGTGTGTCGGGAGCTAGGGTCCCAGGGTACAGCCATGGCATTTTCTACTGGGCATAGATGCCAAGGGAAAACTGCCATGCCTGCCCCCTGAGGCCCCGAGCGCCTCACAGGCACACATGGCCGGCCTTAGGGGCAGCAGCGCCCTGGGCAAATTGGTGCCCCTCGCACGCCCCTGGTCAACAGGGGGCGAGGCGGATCCAGGATGTGGCACCGGCGAGGAGGTAATGATATGAATAGGGTGCATCAGCACCCTATTGGTATTAGATGCGCTCCGCTGCAGCGGGCGCATTGAATAACAATGAGGAGCCTGCTGCACCTTCTCCCCACTATGCCAGCTTGGGGAGCCCTTGAAAGACTCCCCCGAGCTGGCGTGGTGGGGGATAATGGTGCCTTTTGATAATTAAAAGCGCCCGTGCCCGCGGCGGAGGGGCGCATTTAATGACAATAGGGTGCTGACAACAAATGCTGACAACAGCACCCTATTGCCATTAAACGTGCCCGCCCCCGCGGGTCATTTACTAGCAAAAGCCTGGCTGCCGCGCCTTCTCCCACTACGCCAGCTCGTAGGAGCCCTTTAAAGTCTCCCCCGAGTGATGTATTGGGGCTAATGGTGCCCTGTGGGGCATGCTGCCCCTGGCGGTTGCCCGGCTCGCCCCCCCCTAAGGCCGGCTCTGCGGGCACACGTTAATTGTGTGCGTGCGAGGTGCCGGGGGATCAGGCTTGACATTGCATGTGACGTGCTAGTAGTCCCAGCGGACTGAGCTGGCATTCCTTACTGGGCATAACCAGTAAAAAATGCCATGCCTGCCCCCTGGGGCCAGGCATGTTTTTTTTACTGGACATCTATTATAGATGCCCAGTAAAAGAATTGTTTGTTTGTTTATTTTATTTCTATAGCGCTCCGGACCCGGGAGTAAAAGGGCGCTTATTACAAGTTACAGGACATAGTACATGGTAAGCAACAGTTATATACAAGATATACAGGCAGTGGAGGTGATAGCAATCAGACATGACATAGATGAGGCAAGTGCAATAAGTACAGTTTATCGCTAAGTCTAACTTCAAGGTTGACCTTTTGTCAGAAGCCACCCGATGGCAAGTTTCCTGAACGACTGGAAGGATTTGGATGACTTAATATTCAGTGGCAGGGCGTTCCAGAGTTGGGAGGCAAGGACGGTGAAGCTCGATCCTCCAGCTCTTTTGGCGGTAAATCTAGGTACTGTGAGACATAAGGTATAGGAGGATCTCGTGGTTCTGATGGAAGATTTCATGGTGAATTTGTTAGGTAGGGGGGGGCTAGATAGTTGAGAGCTATGTAAGTGAGGCAGAGTGTTTTTAGATCGATTTTATGTTGGATGGTGAGCCATTTGCATGTGGTTCTAGTGGCTGAGATGTGCTCACGACTGGGAATGTTTAGCGCTGCCCGTAGCGCATTATTTTGAAGGACTTGGAGCTTACTAATTATCGCTTGGTTGGCGCCTAAGTAGAGGCTGTTGCAGTAGTCTAACTTAGATTGTATAAGAGCTCTAGCTAGCGTGAGGCAACTGTTAGGGGAAAGAAAAGGTCTACAGGCTCTGATTAGTTTTCCAGTCTAGGCAGTGGCAGAAGCGGTCGAGTTGACTTGTTTAGTGAGGTTAATGTTAGCATCCAGATAGAAACCAAGTGTTTTCACGTTTTTGGCGACCGGCATGGAGTTGCCATCAATTGTGATGTTGGAATAGTTGGGACTTAGTTTTTGTAAATTGTTCGGTGAGCCAACAATGAGCAGTTCAGTCTTCTCGTCATTCAGGCAGAGACCGTGGGTGGCCATCCATGCCTGAATGACGGAGAAGATTTCATTGATCCTAGCTACATCAGTATTATAATTGCCCGAAATGGTGAGGAGTATCTGGGTGTCATCTGCGTAGTTTGTGTAGGTGACACCCAGACGATCCAGTTTATCAAAGAGGGGCTTTGTAAAGATATTCTATAGGGTGGGTGAAACAGATGAGCCTTGTGGGGCACCACAGGTGATAGGGATAGGGTCTGCTGCTGCCATAGGAGAGAAGACTCTCATGGTTCTATTGGCCAGGAAGGACTGTATCCACGTGACAGCAGGGGGGGAAAAGTGGGCGGCAGAGGAGAGGTGGTTGCAGAGTATTGTATGGTCGACCAAGTCGAAGGCTGCTGAGAGATCTAAGAGGAGTAGGATGGCAGCCTTGCCCTTATCTTTGATTTCGTCAATCTGACTTTTAAGATCAACAAGGGCAGTTTCTGTTTCATGTTGAGGCCGGAAGCCAGACTGACGCAATCCTAATAGTTGGTTGGACTCTAGGTAATCTTGAATTTGCAAGTACGCAACTCTGTCAAGGATTTTTAACAGGAAGGGAACGGTTGTGATAGGCCTGTAATTTGTGGGGATGATAGGGTCCAAGGTTTGTTTTTTTTAATAGCGGGAGGACCCATGACTGTTTCAAGTTGTTGGGTACCGAATTAGTGGAGAATGACGCGTTTATGAGCTTAGAAATGAAGGGGGCGAGGTCTCTTGCTGCATCTTTTATGATCTGTGCTGGGCAGCTGTCCCCTTTGCAGTTTGATGGTTTGAGGGATATTATAATTTTTTGCACTTCAAGTACGGTTACTTTATTTAAGGTGAAGCCAAGGTTAGTGTTAGGGGTGGTGGATAGGCTGGGGATATGGGGACTGGGGGTGGGACTACTATTAGACAGTTTTTTTTTTATTTTCAATTTTAGTTTGTAGGCCAGTGATTTTGTTCGCAAGGGCATCTTGGATACTAGTGCACCAGAGTTGGTCCTTCACGAACTGGGGTTTGGGGATTGGGGTTTTCTAACTCCTTCAGGAATGTGAATAATTCTTTAGTACTGGAACTAGCATTGCTTATTCTTATATTATAGGCTTTCTTTTTAGTGCGAATTATTTCTTTTTTATAAAGGGAGGGTGCATTTGTGAGATTGACTTTGTGTTCCTCTGATGGATTCATTTCCCAAAGGGTTTCCATTTTGGACTTTTTATTTCTTAGTATTTAAGTTCTGGTGTGTACCAGGAGCTAATATGTGCTTTGGGTTTGCCTTTGCGTAGTTTTAGAGGGGCAACAAGGTCAATAGCTTTGGTCATGGCATTATTGTAGGTGTCTACTAGTAAGTTGAGGTCCAATGTGTTGGGGATCATGTTTAGGGTAGGTAGAACCAGTGGTATGAGGGCTTCAGCAGTGATGTTTCGCTTATTTCTCATCAGACATGCTGGTGCAGGTGGACACTGTGTGTGGTGTGGGTTATTAGTGCTAATGTCGAATGCGAGTAGGAAGTGGTCGGTCCATATAAGTGGTTGGGGGTCTTTGCAGATAATATTACAGTTGTGGGAAGCGAGCCAGTCTAAGGTTCTGCCTTTCTGATGTGTAGGTAAGGTGTTGAGTTGAATGTAGTTGTGTTCGCAAAGTGCGTTAGCAAGGGAAGATGCTGGAGTCTCGTGGGGGTCATTGTATCCCAGGTTAAAGTCACCTAGAATAATATTCTGTGATAGAGGTTTAGATTTTTCAGCTAAGAGGCAAGTTATATCTTCCTCGAAGGAACCTATGGGACCAGGGGGTCTGTATATTAGTTCCAGGGTGATAGTGTTCTTAGGGGTGGTTTGAATTTTAATGGATAGGTGTTCACAGGAATTTAGGGGAAGGGAGGTAACAGATCTAATGTCAAGCAAGGACTTGAATATAAATACTACGCCTCCTCCACGGGCATTGGGTCTGTCAGCCCTGAGGATGGAGTAGTTGTCTGGAACCGCGAGGGTTACAGAGGGACCTGCTGCGGCATGAAGCCAGGTTTCAGTGGTGGCGAGGAAATCCAGGTCTGCTGAACGGATGATATCGGCAATTTGCGTAGGGTGGGCCACAAGGGATCTAACATTGAGTAGGCTCCTTTGAGTGGCACAAGGTTTGCAATGGTGTTTTTATTCGTAATTTTAGTTGTAGGATTGTTGGTCGTTTTGCTAAGTAAGGCAGGGAGTCTACAAACTAGTCTGTCATTACGCGACATGAGGTTAGGGTAGGCTGAAGGGCGATGTGCAAGCATATTGCGTGAGTACTGGGTGTTGTCAGGGTGGTCATCTATGGTGAGGTTAGGTGGAAGGTTACCTAAAGTAACGCTAATTTTAGTACTATGGTCTGTAGGTGCACTATGGGGGAAAGGAGGTAGGGAGGGCAGGAAGGGTGTAGGGCAGGGAATGGGGTGGTGTCTAGGACAGCCAAGCTTGGCAAGTCCATTACTGAATGGGATATAGCTATTTCTGCTACATGGCGTACAATCGGGCATAATGCAGAAAGAGAACATGATGAATAATAGCCAGGCTGGCATAGTTCAGATATAGATTCAGGTAGTGACTAGCTAGCAACTGTAAGGCACAACACAAATCAAATGTGGTCTGTTAGCGACCATAAGGCACAACACAAATCAAATGTGGTCTGTTAGCGACCATAAGGCACAACACAAATCAAATGTGGTCTGTTAAATGTGGTCTATTAGCGACCATAAGGCATAACACAAATCAAATGTGGTCTGTTAGCGACAATAAGGCACAACACAAATCAAATGTGGTCTGTTAGCGACCATAAGGCACAACACAAATCAAATGTGGTCTGTTAGCGACCATAAGGCATAACACCTGATGCAGTGTGGCAGCATCTAAGTACAGAATAGAACATAAGGTGAAGAGGAGTTAGGCAACACCTGGGTTCGGGCAGGACACTTAAGCTAATAATGCAGTAGGGCAGCAATTGAGGTAGTGCATTGGCTAAATTGGGTCAAAAATCACCTAAATGCAAAAATCAGATAGCAGCTAGGAACACTGGCTTGCGGTGGCTAGATACACTTACAGTAAAGACTTAGATTGGAGAATAGATAGGCAGCTGAAAACACACTGGGTTGGTAAGGGTTGGCAGATAGTATTGCAGTAGACTGTGGGGAGCGCTAGGAGCCCACTATAGAATGCACCAGATTGTACACTAGAAATGCAGCAGGAGGTATACTTTTGCAGGATTGGGGGTGGCGGGCGGATATAGTTTCGAGAGTCATACCGCTAATGCATTTTGTACCTTTTGATAGTTTGTGATGATGGCAGCACGGTGTGGAACAGTAGAAGTGTGAAGTGAACTGGGAGTTACCTTGCCTTGGTCAGAGTTGGCTTGCTCTGTGCGGGTGCTTACTGAGTGTTCTTCGTTCGTGCGGCAGCTGGCCTTATCGGTAAAGGCAGACGGATTAGGCAGGGCGTAGTAGCTTTAAGGCACTAAGGTGGGCCCTGCGGCCGTGTCAGGCCAAGACAGGCACAGACAGGCGCTGCCCTTAGTGTAGGCCCTTGGGGTGGATGGCCCGGCTAACGCCTTCCGGCAACACGGGTGCCCGGAAGTAGCGTAGTGCAGCCAATCGCCGGCTGCTATAGTTGCTTAGCAAGAGTGGGCGCAACGAGAAGAGGGAGAGCCGCCATTGCTCCACGTGTGTGGCGGATATCTAGCAGGGCTGGAATCGCGTCGTGATTCGGGAAGTGGGAGCGGACTGCAGCTGCATTTGTTGCTTACCCGTGGCTCCACTGTTCCTCAATTTGGCGTGTGTCGGATCCTCTGGGGCCGGATGGCTGGGAGAGGCTCCTGCCTCATGAGCGCGGTGCTGGAGATCCCTCGGTGGCCAGATGGATGGCTGGACAAGGCTCCTGCCTCGTGAGCGGGGTGCTGTAGAATGGGCAAAGACAGGCGTTGCCCTTAGTGTAGGCCCTTGGGGTGGATGGCCCGGCTAACGCCTTCCGGCAACACGGTTGCCCGGAAGTAGCGTAGTGCAGCCAATCGCCGGCTGCTATGGTTGCTTAGCAATAGTGGGCGCAATGAGAAGAGGGAGAGCCGCCATTGCTCCATGTGTGTGGCGGATATCTAGCAGGGCTGGAATCGCGTCGTGATTCGGGAAGTGGGAGCGGGCTGCAGCAGCATTTGTTGCTTACCCACGGCTCCACTGTTCCTCAATTTGGCGTGTGTCGGATCCTCTGGGGCCGGATGGCTGGGAGAGGCTCCTGCCTCATGAGCGCGTTGCTGGAGATCCCTCGGTGGCCAGATGGATGGCTGGACGAGGCTCCTGCCTCGTGAGTGGGGTGCTGTAGAATGGGCAGACAGGCGCTGCTCTTAGTGTAGGCCCTTGGGGTGGATGGCCCGGCTAACACCTTCCGGCAACACGGCTGGCCGGAAGTAGCATAGTGCAGCCAATCGCCGGCTGCTATGGTTGCTTAGCAATAGTGGGCGCAACGAGAAGAGGGAGAGCCGCCATTGCTCCATGTGTGTGGCGGATATCTAGCAGGGCTGGAATCGTGTCGTGATTCGGGAAGTGGGAGCGGGCTGCAGCAGCATTTGTTGCTTACCCGCGGCTCCACTGTTCCTCAATTTGGCGTGTGTCGGATCCTCTGGGGCCGGATGGCTGGGAGAGGCTCCTGCCTCATGAGCGCGGTGCTGGAGATCCCTCGGTGGCCAGATGGATGGCTGGACGAGGCTCCTACCTCGTGAGTGGGGTGCTGTAGAAGGGGCACAGACAGGCGCGCCCTTAGTGTAGGCCCTTGGGGTGGATGGCCCGGCTAACGCCTTCCGGCAACACGGGTGCCCGGAAGTAGCGTAGTGCAGCCAATCACCGGCTGCTATGTTTGCTTAGCAATAGTGGGCGCAACGAGAAGAGGGAGAGCCGCCATTGCTCCATGTGTGTGGCGGATATCTAGCAGGGCTGGAATCGCGTCGTGATTCGGGAAGTGGGAGCGGGCTGCAGCAGCATTTGTTGCTTACCCGCGGCTCCACTGTTCCTCAATTTGGCGTGTGTCGGATCCTCTGGGGCCGGATGGCTGGGAGAGGCTCCTGCCTCATGAGCGCAGTGCTGGAGATCCCTCGGTTGCCAGATGGATGGCTGGACGAGGATCCTGCCTCGTGAGCGGGGTGCTGTAGAATGGGCACAGACAGGCGCTGCCCTTAGTGTAGGCCCTTGGGGTGGATGGCCCGGCTAACGCCTTCCAGCAACACGGGTGCCCGGAAGTAGCGTAGTGCAGCCAATCGCCGGCTGCTATGGTTGCTTAGCAATAGTGGGCGCAACGAGAAGAGGGAGAGCTGCCATTGCTCCGTGTGTGTGATGGATATCTAGCAGGGCTGGAATCGTGTCGTGATTCGGGAAGTGGGAGCGGGCTGCAGCAGCATTTGTTGCTTACCCGCGGCTCCACTGTTCCTCAATTTGGCCTGTGTCGGATCCTCTGGGGCCGGATGGCTGAGAGAGGCTTCTGCCTCATGAGCGCGGTGCTGGAGATCCCTCGGTGGCCAGATGGATGGCTGGACGAGGCTCCTGCCTCGTGAGTGGGGTGCTATAGAATGGGCACAGACAGGCGCTGCCCTTAGTCTAGGCACATGGGGTGGATGGCCCGGCTAACGCCTTCGGGCAACACGGGTGCCCGGAAGTAGCGTAGTGCAGCCAATCGCCGGCTGCTATGGTTGCTTAGCAATAGTGGGCGCAACGAGAAGAGGGAGAGCCGCCATTGCTCCACGTGTGTGGCGGATATCTAGCAGGGCTGGAATCGCGTTGTGATTCGGGAAGTGGGAGCGGGCTGCAGCAGCATTTGTTGCTTACCTGCGGCTCCACCTCTCCTCAATTTGGCGTGTGTCGGATCCTCTGTGGCCGGATGGCTGGGAGAGGCTCCTGCCTCATGCGCGCGGTGTGTTGGTGTTCCCTTTTTGCCAGGTTGACCCGTTATAGTGTTAGGGCTTCCATAAACTCACATTTATAATATCACAGTCTGTTGGCATTTGTATGATGTGGTTTTGCTGCTTTTTAGAACTTTGGTATTCAAAAGTACCTCGTAAGACTTTTTTGCTCGCGAGTACTGCTTTCGCATGGTTTTTATAGCGCGAGTTTCAACGTGCTTTTCCAGTCACGCGCACGGGTCTCTCACTCACTGAACACTTCCCTTGTATGCGCGGGCGGGGAAGGAGTGATCTGGGGTAACACACAAGCTGTGAACTCACTGGGTAAGACGCTCTCCTCGTTCTCCCACTGCTTGCAGGATTCTTCTTCTTTTGGCTTCTCACGATGCAGAAAACCTCTCCTTCTTGTTTAGCGCTCCCCACACAACTGGGCAATGGAGCCCCCACTGCTCCTGATGTTGTTTGGTGCACGCCAGCCACCAGAAACCTCAAGGCTCCCAGGTGCATGCCAGCCACCTGTCACGGCCTCCGGGAAGGGAAAACCTCCCTCGTCTTTGCTTCCTGCTGCGCAGCCTCTGCAGACTTTATCACCAGAGGGCAGGCTTCTCTCGCTAATGCTTCCTGCTGCGCAACCTCTGCAATTTATGATTTGAGAGGCACAGACCTTCTCAGAACCGACAGTTGCTTTCTCAACGCAATGGTTCTGGCGTCTTCTCTTTCCTCCAGCAGTTTGCACTGTCTGCATAAACCACGCTGCTTCTACTTCGTGCTACTGTTTTCTCTTGCTACTACTGCTACTACTGATGGCCTGCACCTGAGGGGTTCTTTTAAGCCTCTCAGTCTCCCTCAGGTGTGGGTCATTTATATTATTGAGCTAACCACTCCTATAGTTCTGCACTGCTTCAGTCATCTTCCTCGTCCCAGTACTTAGAGGATTCTGGGACTTTAAGTCCCCAATAACAAAGTTAGATTTGATTTTCTTATTTGGTTTTGACTTCCACACCTCAGCTTGAAGATTGGTTGGGAAACCTGATTGAAAAGGAAAAGGCAATTATTCTAGGTTGTTCTTCTCTATGAATTCCCTTTCACTGTACCTTTGGGTGTAACAGAGGTCTTGAGTTTCACAGATCTGTGGGATGATAAGGGATTTTATTTTCTCTACGGTCCAGGGTTTCTTGGGGTTTTTACCCCTGTTTACATGTGGATTCTGTGGCATGGTAAGCTGGTGTTTACAATGTACCATTACATACTGTGAGATCCCTGAGAAAACAGAGGGTATTTTCACTCCTTTCCCCCTAAATCCTCCACTGAGGTGGCCAGGGGACGGCCATCCCTGTTGGATCCAGAACCTGGGGGTGGAGAAGCGAGGGAGAATCACCAGGGTGAAGAGTCCTTGGGGATTGGGAGTGGGATATCCACGGGTGAGACACGGTATCCCCATTTTCCTACTGATGTACAAACTACCCATACCCCTCTCATGACATCTTTAGGTTGCGGTAAAACATCTTCCCTCATTTTCCCACAGGTAACATATACTGGCACAGGGACACAATATTCTCCCCTTCACAGTTATACATCATCACATTCTCCCTCAGCTTTAGGGGGCATTTTCAATCCTATCACGTTACCCCCTCCCCATTTCCAAAATGTACTGGGACGAGGAAGAGGTAACCAGGAGTTATACGGATTACCCATAGGATCAACACTGTGCAGGGAGAGGGCTACTACACTCCAACATTAGGCTGTGCCATTAATAGAGTCAGGTGAGGTCAGGCACTTGACAGCAATCCTACACACCTGCACTCTATTAAACACCACTTCTGGATTAACCAAGAGAGAAGGGTCAGGCATGTCCTATTAATTGGCCCAATGAAGGTCAGGCATGGGAGGCCAAGGACTCACACCTGAAGCCCCTTAACAGGCCTCAGCTGCATAAAAGGCGGTGGTATTCAACACTACAGGAGAAGCAGTTGGGAGAGCAGAAAGGAGGCTGTGTGGCTGAGACCAGCAGGGGATATGGGGGGTGGGAAAAGAATCCCTTCTCAGTCCCAAGCCAGATTTTTTGAAAGAAAAGCAGAGCAAGCTGTGGATGCTGTGGGAGCTGCAGTGCTGCAATAGAAGGAAGATCTTGGTGTATCCGGTAGAGAACGGGACGCCTGGATGCTTACCCAGTGTGTGAGAAGGGTTGCAGTGTGGTGAGAGAGCCGGGCCAAGGCATGCTGAACCCTACTGTTTGCAGCTAAGCAAGTTCTCGTTCCCATGGGAGGTATTCAGGATCCAGGGCTGTCTGAGGGACAGGTGGTGAGACCCTGACTTGAGTGCTGAAGCCAGCAAGCCTTTATGACAGAATTGCGCTAACCAGTGATTTTCTGTGAGGTAAGAAAGCCGGTGCACGTGTGAGGCTGAAGCAGGAGATTCGAAAAGAAAGACAAGAAACTTGTGATTCCTTTTGTGAACTTAAAGTCCACTATTGTCCATAGGGAGCGGGGTATTGTGGGACTTGTAGTAAGAAGCCAAGTTATATGAAAAAGCCAAAGGGGTCTGGGACCCGCATATATGAGAAAGTTAAATGGGTCTGGGACCCATGTAACAAAGAAGAAAAAATACTTGAAACACAAGCATTGCCTTAGCCAAAAGGAAGCCAGTATTGTTTCAAGGAAAGACAGAAATAAGAGGGTGTGAGTGACCCCAGAGGAAAGCAAGAATAAAAGTTTAAAGGTGCAAACAGCACGGAAGAAAGGAAACCTAAGAGGCACGGAAAGAGAAACACAGTGTGTGCCAAAAGCATAGGGAGGAAGGACAGGCCGATGTGTTAGAGGCACCGCAACAAAGTAATACAGAGAAAGCAAGTAAGCAAAGAATGGGACCAATAATCAGAGTGGTCGCGCATAGGGAAGAGTGAAAGCCATCAGTTCTCTAAAGTCTCTGATCCTGACCCAGTGTTGAAAAGAGGAGGTGAACGGCATCACTTGAGAGAAGGTGGAAAAAGGGGGAGCTACACTGACAGTGAAGTGGGAGCAAAATCCCCAAAGTGTTTTGAAAGGCTGTTCTGACCTAAAGAGAAGGACATTGTGGTTTGAAAAGTGAAACCTGACCAACCGAACTTTTGTGTTTTGTGAACTTTTTGGGAACCATTGAGACCAGAGGGGCCTAGTTTTGGAGAAGGGAACACTGAGAGCCCAGAGAAAGACTGTGAGTTGAACTGTTGAAAAAATAGAGGCCTAAGCTTGGGGAAGGGAATCGTGAGAGGCCTGAAAGGAATTGTGAATCTTTTGAAATAAGAGAGGCCTACGTTTGGGGAAGGGAATCCTGAGAGGCCGAATGGAACTGTGTGCTTTAAGAAGCTTGAGGAAGGAAACCTGAGCGAACCTAAGAAGGTTTTGTGAACTAAATTGTTTTGACATTTCAAGAACATTACCAGAGAGATTCCAAAGGCCTGTGATATTTGAACTATATTACATACTGGCAGTGCCAATCCTGACAAGAAGACCATCTGAGTCCAATCTTGGATATATTTATTTGGGGGACCATTTTTCATTTAGAGCAATCCTGTACTACATTTGTTTTCAGAATGAGGGCAAGCATATGTTGGGCACAGACAGTTTTTCTTTTGGGACTTAAGGACATCTACTATCTTTAGAAGCATCAGTTAAGGGAAATCCCAAGTTAGTGATAGGGCAAGTTAGGCATTACACCAACCCCAAATACTTTGAATAAAGGTTTTTGAACGGTTACTTGTGAGACTGTGTCTCTCTTGATACCATGCCTGTCTCACAATACCTTGGCATTACATCGTCATCCTCTCTAGAGGAATACAAATACTATGCGTCATCCCACAGAATCCTCTCACTTCCCAGAGCCTTTTCTCCTCCCAGGTCATTCTCCCACAGAACACCACCCCCAAGGTCAGGATCAGGAAGTGTCTGCCTTTCCCTGACCACCTGTGAGGAGACTTTAGGCATGAGTTTAGTGAGGGAACCATAGGATTCATCACACCCCTAGCATCCTTCCACACTACATCTGTCTCTTCACAGGTAACCTATGAAACCCTGCTGAAGGGTTCAAGCACTCTCATCCTTGTGAAGGTTTTTTTCTGCAATCCTGCTTTTTCCACCTCCGGAGTCTCGATCCTCCAGGGCCAGTCGTCTTTGAAGTTAGGGATTATTAGCTACTCTCTGACAAAAGTTGAAACCTTTCTGGCATCAGAAAAAACAGGTAAGTTACTGAGAACCTCATTGATTTGAAAATTCTCCATCTGCAAAAAAAAGAAAGTGTGTCTGTCCATTGGGAGAAAATAAGTCACATTTATGTAGCCTTAAATTATCACAGTGTCGTTTATGAAAGACTTTTAAAAGAAGAAAATAGATTCTTTATCCCAGGGTGACACTAAAGATATCCGCATTAAGGAACATGAAGCTCGTCATCCTACTCTTCCTTGTTAGACCGTTCCTCGGGCTCTGATGGGGAGGCAGAGGGCATGTACTGTTAGGGGGCAGTGTTGGCCGCGGGGGTGTTTCATAGCCGCTGTTGGGCTTGGAACCTAAATCAGGCAACTCACCCCAAGCAGGGTCTCTAGTTGGTTTCTGGGGTTAAAAATTAACATCCTTCAGGAATGGAAGGACCCTGACCATGTCCCACTTTATGGCCAAGTGATATCCATGGAAGGCCTTTTTTTTTTGGACACATTTGATATTGATGATGGTCTAGTGGTCTAGTCAGGCCGGGGTGAGGGATTCAGTGGATACAAAGTCAATGCGGCTCTGAAGAAAGTCCATGTTGGTGCTCATCTGGCCCTTTGGCTAATGTATGTGGATGGCCAAACCCGTTTGGGAGGATTCTAGTAGGTGTATATAGCCATACAGGATGGTTTGGACTGAACTCCTATTCTGCCGGAGCAGGTGGAATATTTTTGACTTAGGACAGGGATCGGTATACAGCCCTGGCAGGAGTCGAGAACAGCAGCCGGCCTCTCTCAACCCACCTCCAGTGGGGTGGAGTTAGGGCACGAATAATAGTATGCTCCTGGGCCCCTGTTGGGCAAGTACGTGGGCCATTAAGCAATATTCAGCCAGATCAGTTTGATTGCAAAACTAATGAACACACCCCCAGCTCTCAGGGTGCGGCCCGGGTCCCCATTGGAATGTTTGGGCTCTGAAAAGGGTGTTAATCAAGGCGAGAGCGGCAAATGGGAGAACGGTTCTGCAGAATAATAAAGGCTAAACAACTCAAAAGAAAACTGCAGCTATTTTATTTACAAAAAACAAAGTCTCAATTTCACAATCATTTCAATCAACCATGTAGATTCTGCCTAATTTATTAAAAAACTAGATTACCAATCTCTAGTTTGCAAAATGGTGGGCGTGGTCTCGGGAAAACGGGCCGGGCCCGATGATGTCAATCCTCTGGGTTTTCCTAAACCACACAAAATCGGATGTTTTTGCCCACCAGATACCTGGAGAAAGCAAATGGAGCCAAGGACTTGAGAAAAGTGAGGGGACTAGGAAGTAATTCATATTTTCAACACATTTGTTACAGAAAGTCATAATTTGAATAAAGACACGGAGGCGAAGGATTATGCTTTCTCTTCAACTTTACTGTTCAGCAGCAAAGAAAACAAATACCAATGAACATGAATACAAAACTATTAAAAACTACAATAACCATGTTTTTCTGAGTTTTTGTAGTCCATTTCAATTGGTCTTCAAACTGACCATGTGATAAGTCTGTAACCAATAAACAAAGTCCTCAATGTATAAAACCTCCTGTCCTCTTTCCATTCCTCCTCTTTCTTTGTCCTTGCGAGGTTGTGTCCAGTACAACTTTGAAATTCGGTCCATTCCATTCGCATCCTATATCAAATTCCAGATTGCTTGTTGTCTGTTGCCGTCCCTATAGAAAAAACATAATTAGAAAGGTGACTATAGACCGAAAACAAGGGTGGGACAATCGTATATCAGCTATACAGTCTATAATATGCCCAATTAAGCATTAACAAAATTGCATATAATATACATCCTGTATGTCTCATTAAACATAATCAATGTCAACCTTACATGAATTACAATACATTACATTTTACGATTGATCGGGTGGGATAATCCTTTGCCTCCGTGTCTTTAGTAGAATTATGACTTTCTGTAACAAATGTGTTGAAAATCTGAATTCTATGTCAAGACCGGAGGCTCGGATTATGTTTGTTCAAAGCTTACTCACCACCAACGATGTCGCACTTTCCATAGGTTTAAAATAGAAGGTTTTACAAGTCGATTCATTCGACCAATCTGCAGATCTCATAATGTCCTCTACTCTGGCTCCTATGTTATACGCTTTAGTAGCCATCGCTCCTCTAGTTGTATGAGCGCCATATCTCTCGATATCGATACCCGCTTGTACCATCACCCATCTAAACTATCTGGCTATAGTGGTCGGTCTAACCGCTTTAAATGGTTTACAAATTGCTATTAATAATTGTGACACCCCCGGGGGCCTTACTTCCCTCGTCATGTTTTCATATGCTGTTAAGCTTCTGACTGGACATAATTTTGGTTGGTTTGGAAAAGCCTCATAGGAAATAGATCTCAACCCTGTTTTGGTCCTCCTTGTTATGAGAAAAGTCACTCCGTTCGGAAATATACTTTTCCTGTTAATCTCCAGTGCTCTAACATCAGAAGATCTCTTATATGCTAAAAGACATAAGAGCATGGCTAACTTGCCTGAAATTGCTTTACGTGTCAAATCCTGATTATCTGGCCATGATAAAAATAGTCTCAAAACCTTGTCTACATCCCATTACTGATTATATTTCTCGCTAGGGGGTCTGAGCATCTTTACCCCTCTCAGAAGTCTACAGATTAATGAATGTTCCCCAATCGCTAAGCCTTCAACTCTAGGGTGCCCTGCAGATATCGCAGACCTGGCTGTGTTGATAGTTCATGTACGCCTTTCCTTGAGCTGCCATCTGGGCTAAAGAATTAGCTACATGTACTACATCCGTTCCATCGGGATGGATATTCCTTTCCAAACACCAGCTACTCCATCTGACCCATGCTGATTTATAAGCTTTGTGTGTCCCTGGGGCCCATGATTCGCTATTGATGTTTTCAGCTTCATCCGATAGTCCTGGCCTAACCCAAGATCTCCTTAAATCGCCCACGCTAAGAGATTGAGTCCTCCTGACCTCACCAGTGGATGACTGAGGCCTCTTGGATCTCAAATGATGAATTCTGTGTTGGGTAAAGCTACTGGGTTCTGATGAGTCAATTCCAGCAGGCTGGGAAACCACACCTGCCCTTTCCAGTCCGGCGTAACTAGGATTAGGGATGCTCCCTGTCATCTCACCTGAGCTAGCGTCCTCGTTATCATGGAGAACGGAGGAAACGCATAGTTCTTCTCTTGACCCCAGGATTGCAGGAATGCATCCGTCGCCTCTGCTTCTGGGTCCGGTCTCCAGCTGAAAAACCGGGGTAATTTCCTGTTTAGTCTCGATGGAAATAGGTCGATCTGGCATGGACCCCATCGAGACATCAGTTTCTGAAACTCCACCTCGTCCAGCTTCCAATCGCTGGCGTCTCTGAGGTATCTGGAGTTCCAATCGGCCACTTAGTTCTGCTGGCCCGGCAGATATTCCGCCATCACTGAGACTCTTCTCTCCAGACAGAGTTCCTAGAAATCCTTTGCCAGTTCTACCTGACTGCCGAGACATTGTCAATTTTTAGCAGAACGCAACATTGAACCCTCTCCTGGGTCCAGCATTTCACTGCAAAGGACCCTGCCAGTAATTCCAGGCAGTTGATGTGGAGACTCGTCTCTTGATCCGACCACCTGCCCCCTGTCGACAGGTTTCCGCATCGGGCTCCCCAGCCCCATCTGCTGGCGTCGGATTCGATGATCAGGTCCGGGGATGAACCAAATATCGCTCTCCCGTTCCATGCATCCATATGAATGAGCCACCATTCTAACTCTTCCCTCACTTCTTGTGAAATAGTCACCTTTGATTCGTATGAAGCGCCCTTCCTGGGGTGATAGATCTTCAACCTCTGGAGTGCCCTGTAATGTAGAGGTCCTGGGAAAATCGCTTGGATTAATGCCGCTAGGCGCCCCACTAATCTCGCAATGTCCCTCAACGAGAGTTCTCCCTTCGCTAGTGTGTGTCTCAGCTGTTTCTTGATATCGTTCACCTTGTTAATGGGTAGACTGAGCGTTCCCTGAATTTAATCCACTATAAAACCCAGGAATTCCATTGTCTGCATTGGTACTAAACTGGATTTCTCCCAATTTATTATAAAACCCAGACTTTCAAGCAAATCTATTGTTATCTGTATTTGTTCTATCAATGTCTCCTTCTCTTGGCACATCAGACATATATCGTCTATATATATTATAAGTCTTATCCCTTGAGCCAACTGGTGTGATACAACTGGTTTCATCATCTTGGTGAAATACCATGGTGCCGATGCCAGGCCAAAAGGTAGGCATCAAAACTCCCATGTCGCTTCCCCCCCGATGAATCTCAGAAATCTGCAGTGTTCCTCTGCTATGGGAATAGTCAGGTATGCATCTTTCAGATCTATCCTGGCTAGCCAGTCTCCCTGAATTAGGGTATCTATTAACAGGTGTATCCCTTCCATTTTGAAGTGTCTGTACACCACGTATCCGTTTAAGCCTCTCAGATTTATGATTGGTCTTGTCTTGTATTTCCCTTTTACTAGGAACATATTGCTTATGTAACCTCCTGTCTGACCTGATGCGGGTTGTATAGCTCTTTTGCTTTCCAGCCTTCTCAATTCTCTTTCTAGTAAAACCTTATCTTCCCTGTTCATTACTATCCATCTTGGTGGTTTCTCCAGATGTGGTGTATCTAGAAAATCTATATAAAAGCCTTGAGCGGTTTGTATCACCCAGGAATCCCCCGATATGTTCAACCAATTTCTTAAAAATGGAGCCGTCCTCCCACCTACTACTGGGGTATTTAGACGTGGGGATGTTATTCTCAACTGGGTTATTCTGCTGACGTTCCTCTCGCCAGTTTCTCCCTCTTCCTCTACCTCTCGAGGGAAAGAAAGGTGTCTGTCTGCGCTCCACCTGTTCTCTCCAATGAGCTCTGTCCTGATAGGATCAATTGTATTGGAACCGGCCAGCCGAACGACCCCTGCCTCTGCTGGCCCGTCCAAAAATATGCCTCCCGAACACTCTCTTGAGCAAGGGCTGAGCCTTGTCCAAGGCTGCGTAGGAGTTGACAAATTTGGTTAGCTCCTTGATAAAGGAGTCCCCAAACAGTTTTCCTTTTGCCGATGAGGCAGATTCCGAGGAGGCCAGCTCACTTAATTTGGGGTCGATCTTCACCAACAAAGATCTCCTCCTTTCCGTGGTAATAGCATGATTGGCGTTCCCCAACATGCATATCGCCCTCTGGGTCCACCCGATTAGAATTGACGGGTCTATTGGCTCTCCTCTGACTTTGGCTTCCTCTCCCATCTGGAGAATCTTTGTGAGGGGTCCCGTCATATATAGCATCTTATCCTGGCATGATCGCCAGGATCTATCCAGACCCTTCCTCACATCTTTTGTGTATTTACCCATGAAAGTTATCATCTTCTCGTCTATGGTGGGTTTATCTGCAGCACCCTCTGGGAGGTGAGGTCTGGGGAATTCTGCCCTCATCTTGCTCCTAGCTTCTTTGGCTAGTGGTGCTCTCAGGCGTTTCTTTAAATATGCTGCTATTCTTTTGGGCGGTTCCCATTCAGATGATCTGGGATGAATCAGTGCTTCTGGATCGAAATCATCGTCCTCTGCACCATCCTCTTCTGTTTCCTCATTCTTCCTTTTCTTCGGCGCTTTGTGGCCTTCACCCTCTGAAGAGGATATAGATAGAACTTCCTCCTCTTCAGAGTATTCCTCCTCCCAGTCGTCCTCCCACTCATCTGAGGTGTTTGAGGACCCTTCTCGTCCCCTGCTAGGCCCCGCTTTTCCTTTTCTCTTCCTTTTACCACCCTTCTTCTTCGGTGGTGTGCCCGGGGGGTGTGGGCTTCTTCCGCCCTGCGGGCTGCTTTACTGCCCCCTTTTGACTTTTTCTGTGCCTTAAGTCCCTTGATTTCCTCCAGGCCCTGCTAGAATCTGAGCCAGTCCTCCATCAGCGCTATTTGCTGAGGTCCATGTCCCAGTGAAGCCCCCAGGGCTTTATGGAGGACGTCAGTCATTTCCGAGTGGCTCCTCTTTTGGCTAATACTAGCCTTCCCCTCATCACTGGAGGAGCTCATGGTTCGCAGCCTTTGGGGAATACAAGTGTCTGTATATAATATATATATACCAGGGTTTTTGTACTTTATTACCTCTCTGTAAAGAGATTTAATACATATATATGAAATCTGTATCTATGTAGTATAGATCACCTGGTTCGTAATTATATATATATATATATATATAATTCCAATTGACAGGTTTTACTTGGGACTGTGCGTATTATCGTGCGGCACCTGAGATGGCCTGCAGGGGTGCTGTCGAGTTCCTGACAGGACGCTACGCTCTAAAAGAACGATGCGTGCTGAGGCGGAATGTAAAGTTCTGGTAATAATGGATCTTTTGATCGTAAGAATCAGTCTGCACAACGTTCGTATCACTCGCTCCGTACTCGAGAAACCTGAATGCCGAAATGGGAGAGAGAGCGCCGGCACTACGCTGTCCCGTCGCTCTCTCTCTTCCGTGTTGCAGTGCCCTCTGCGTCGGGTCTGAGGAGCTGCGGCCGCCGGTGCACCAGCCCCGTCGCGGCTGCAACTCCCGAGTGCCAACTAACGCAACGCGGATATGCTCCGCCTGATCAAGCGCACATGTGTCGTGTTCCCAAAATAATATTTTAAGCCCGTATAAACACTCTCACTCACACATATAATAGAATGAAAAAGTACTTAACTTGCTGCTGAGCAGCAAAGAAAGAGGAGGAATGGAAAGAGGACAGGAGGTTTTATACATTGAGGACTTTGTTTATTGGTTACAGACTTATCACATGGTCAGTTCGAAGATCAATTGAAATGGACTACAAAAACTCAGAAAAACATGGTTATTGTAGTTTTTTAATTAGTTTTGTATTCATGTTCATTGGTATTTGTTTTCTTTGCTGCTGAACAGTAAAGTTGAAGAGAAAGCATAATCCGAGCCTCTGGTCTTGACATAGAATTCCAGTCCTACCAAGCAGAGAATGGGAAATTCCCATCTGGTGGTACCAGCCTCCTATTCATGGTGTAACGGAACCTGAATAGGAACAAAGGTGCTTGTTGCCTACTTTCCTGTGTCATGACATGTTATCACTTACATGTGTGTAAACTTTTTATTGGAGTTTAATGATGAGAGACGACTGGGCAATATTACAAATAGATACTAACAAACACAGCATCGGCTGTTCTCGTGTCCCATCTATTTTATTGAAGACCTTAAACGTATAGTGGTTCAAATGACAGACATATTTGGGACACTAGCACTCACGTGTTCTTAGATAGCTGTGCTAACATTTAAAGAAACACAATCAGCCCTACTAAAATGGCGCCTATGTTTACTTGATGTAATTGCAGTCTATCGCCAGTCATGTGACGTACAAAGAGACATAAACCTAGAAATCGGAATATTCCTGTTTTAGAACATCTTGTTTCTTAGTCCGTATAAATATAGGCAAAAAGGTTATTACTTTCTGCTATCTTGATTTACAAAACGTGTATTGGTAAAGTTCACTATCTATGTGAAATATATCGTTTCCATTTCAAGATGGCCGCCATATAAGCGTGTGGATTCCATGACTCATTCTTCCATTCCATTCCTCAATGTTGACGTAAGCAAAATGGCAGCGCCCACTCAGCTGTAGATCACTCGTGTGGGTATGCATAACAAGCAGACGGGTCTATGCAGCAGGGAAAGCGAGTGTCTACATCAGCAGCACTATGTCAACAAGGAACAACAACAAGCTCCCCACCAACCTGCCCCAGCTGCAGAACTTGATTAAGAGGGACCCACCTTCCTATACTGAAGAGGTGAGATTCGTAGAGTAAATAGTGTTAGGGCCAAAGCAAGTGAGACGTGAGAAGATTTGGGTGCCCGAAATAGCTCTTTGGGCGACACACCGGGTGCGGTGGTGTTTGTGGAGAGCTCAGCTCACAGGGTATTGGGGAGCGCTACGAACTTTGGCAATTGGGTTCCTTCCCTGTTTCTCCTTAAAAGTTCACTTTAACCAGCATGCCAACAGTTTGTAATGGACACTGTTCTAAAGGAGTCAAACCAGAGTCTCGGGTTAAGGATATCGGCGAATGTTGCAGAGGTTATAGCTTGTGCAGCTCTCGAGTCAACTTGCCAGAAAAACAAATGTTTGTTTAGATATTTTCTTGAGTAATTGACCGCTGCACGGCGTATTGCATTTGTTATCAATGTTTGTGTCTTGTGCTGGACCATCCGTAGTCTTCTGTCGCCTCATCTAGTTGTCGCTTCATTTTCTGTCCTTATGGCTGGCCAGTTTAAATAAATAAGACGAACGTGTACTACTAAATACATCTCAAATTCTTTTCGATTCCTCAATAGAAACGTTTTCGGATGATCCTCTTGTTCCGGGGCTGCATACGCTTGTTATTTGTAACATCTTACTTACCCTTTCATATTGCTCGTGTTCTTCGCTCGTTTAAGTGGTCACATTTGCTATGGTAGCATGTATTCGTTACTATTGAAGGACGACTATTATCTTTAGGTAGATGGTGCATTGTTTCCACTGTTTACTCGGACAACTTGTACATTCAAATTGTGTGTGATGTTTGGAAATGCAATGTGCACTTATTTTCCATGGATGATAATGTAATCGCGGATGAACTGGAATAAGAGGCGATAACGTTAAAGAACGTGCAAATCCTAACTGGCATTTTTTAATGACCAAGTTTCAGTGACCTGTTTGGAGAGAGTGTGATCGTTTCATTCCCCCGGCCTTGCTGGTATTATAGCAGCAGGTGCTACAGAAATTTGGTCATGTTTGTTCTAGATATCACACCACAGAGTTGCTACTTTTTACGTGGACAAAGTGTTCATTGTATACCATTTTCAATCTAACAGGTAAACATTCTGTGAATGGAGCCAGGCCGTACTGGTGCCTCGGAAATTAAATTGGGGAGGGAGGGTAGTCCAGGACGGATAAGAGGGAAGGGGAACAATGTGGTACAAAAGAGATAGGGGGTGGTACATCCACAAAGAGTCAACCGGTTCAACTGGTTTAAGTACAACTATCTTTTACCAACATGATTGAATAAGTGGCATTATGCAAGATAAGAGTAGGCTCATGGCAATACGTTTTTCAAGTTAATATACACCCTAAAGGTTATCTCTTGTTCAACACTTAGAGAAAGGCCATAAAACAAATAATAAAAAAACTTCCAACGGCATTTACTCTTACAGGTGTTTTTCATTGAACATAGTTTATCATCATTTGTTGCTCTACCTGTAAAACAATAAAAACATTAAATAACGCAAGATATGAAGTGTTTTATCAGGTACCTGCAATGTCCAACCAATAGCTTCCAAGAGCTAACATATGTCTGACTTGTAATAACAGTTCAATTGTCTTCCTTTTGAGGTACCACTTTTAAACAGATATTCCATAACCATGAGCCATCTAAACCTGCTCCATTATTTCAAGTTTACAACTAATAATGTCACGTTTTTATCTAGTGATTCATGGCAGATAAACTCCCCCCTGTTCCCCCATATAAGTGTTATTAACCAAATTAATGGTAATGTAATTTGAAGTGGTCTTGTATCTATGAAATTTGTGATGGTATTGTCAAAACAAAAGAGAAGGTAGTTATAAGTGAGTGGCAGGTATGGGTCTATGTGGTTTTTGGCATTGGCACTTGGATATGTGTTCTATCTATAATGAAAAAGACCTCTAATAAATGACAGCGCTGGGAAATCTGGGCAGCTCCTGGCCAAACACAACATGTGATGGCACTAACGATGTAGCAGATCTTCAAGGTATTCAGTTTATCAATTTATGAATTATTAAGGGCCAGGGCAACCCAGCCTGAATTGAAATGTGGCTTCAGGTTGGCCACAGACGTCGGATGTGAACACTTAATTAGTCTGAAGTCATGGTCCCGGGCATCTTTGGTTTGAAAAAAAATCTGTCCACACTACCCCTGCACTGTAATCCCTATACTGGTTCCTGAGCAAAGGGGCACCTTTTCGAACTTTGGGATGGACTAACTTGCAAGGATTCTTGAGGTCCGCCTTGGAAGGAAAAATTATTCCTGCATCATTCAAGCATAAACCAGCGGTGCCCTGAATGTGAGGAGGAAAATGTTGGGATGGTACACATGGTTTGGGCTTATCCTGAAATAGCAGCCTGACTGGCTACCAAAGGGATTTTACTGGTGGTAGACTCCTTGTGGGCATGTATGGTGGGGGGCTTCCCTAGACCACGCAAACTCAAGTACGTGTGTAAGCTCAAAGATCTGGCCTATATTTTAGCGAAAGAAGGATAGCCATGGGATGGAAAGCTCGGGCGAGACCCAAGGTAGAGGGACCTCCTGCAGTGGGCCGAAGCCGAAACAGTGGTCTGGAGGGAGGCGGCATGTAAAGGGGGGCGAAGAAGAAGCAGAAACGTTGATGGCATGGCAGCATTTGATTGCATCACTAACGGGCTTGGGACCGGACGAATTAGACACGGATAGCTCCCTGGACTATGGTGAAGAAGAGACAGTTGTGGACTAGTGGACCGTGTTGGATTTTTACAGAGACTTTAATAGGGAGGAGGTGGGAAAAGGTTGGGACGTGGGGGTTTGAGTAGTTCATGCACCATGTTAAGGTGCACTGTTTGTTATGAAACTAATAAACTGTTTAAAAAAAAATCATTCAAGCATAAAAGTTTATTAGGTTAAACCTTGGTGGTTGTTAGTGAGTTAGCTGCATGGAAAAAAAATGGGGTGAGAAGGGGAAGGTGTAGCTTTAGCTTGCAATTTCTGTACTTATTGAGAAGCTTTCTTTTTAAAATTATTTTGTTAAAAAATGTGACCTATAACAATTGAAAATCCTTAAAATAAGAAAGCATAAACATCTATGCCTAGTTATTTATACAATAAAACAGATTTACATATTGCTAAAATCCACAAATATAAAGAGGATTAAGAGATGGGAAAGATGGCGATGGCAAGTAATCGCATCCAGCATCAAATATGGCCCTCATCTCTGATTAAATTGGAGAAACTTATAAATCCAAAGAAACAAAAATATTGATCAACAATTACAGCTGAAGCAAACCATCCTCAACACATTCAAGCGTTGGTGATCAAAACAAAAAAAAAGCCAGTTACTGCCACTACAGTGGAAGTCGTTCTACCTGCCAGGCAGCAATTCCATACCCGTTCCTTATTGCCCAATGTAAACAATCCTGAGAATTATTTCAGAGAATTCTACTAAACCCTGTATAGTTGGACACATGTTTCGCTTTCTACTTTGTTCTCACAGAATCTACAGTAAGCTAAATCAGCATGCAAAAGAGTGTATCTAACCAAGATCTCTTTGTCAGTACAAGATTTCACCGGAACTGGAAGAATAACCTTTGGGTTCTCTTTTCGGGATATATGGCGAGATATGGAGCTAGCGTGCCCAGTTTTTTTGTGATCACCAGACGGATGATTCAGTGAGGCATAATTGTGCAAACCTTCTAGTGTGAGAAAGTCATGGCTATATAAAGAATGCTTAACCCTTCCTGGGTTCCCAATCGGCTCACACAAGGAGCAACCTGTACAAAGGAGGTCACAACAGAACTTGTTACGTTCCTGTAGTAGCCCACTGCCTTTCTCCAACAGAATAACTTTAAGATCTACAAACCAAGATCCTTCCGCTGGACACCTGATTTTCCTAAACAATGAGGGACATTTCCAGTGTGCTCTAGCCTGAAGGCGTCCGAAGCAGGGATTGTAAGCGTTTTTTTCCAAATCAACAACTCAAGGCTAGCCAGATTTTACAAGATGAATATGGTGTATATTTCCATCCCATATAGAATCTTGGGTACCACTACACAGGGTAAGGGTGAGAATTTACCAAATCTTGCGTCCACTGCACACAGTTTATTGGATAAGGTGCTGGTGTGAGATTTTAGCCAGCTCCGCCATCAGGGTTTACATGGCTTCGAGGTAATAAAGAAACCCAAATACACAAGATTGTCAACGGAATCAGTTCTGAGCGATGGGTTGTTTGTTTTTTCTGACGTGAACACTCCATGACTTCGGTTTTAGTGGGATTAATCTTGAGGGAGTGCACATTCACGCAATTGGAAAAGCCCGCAGTTAAATGTTGAAGACCAGTGGGGCTTTGGTCAAAAATTAAGAAGTCTGCATAAGCTATCCATAATGGCCTTGTATTGTCTAATTTGGGAGGCTCAAGATGATCGCCTATGTCTGCCATAAACAGATTGAACAGGCAGGGTGCTAATACGCAGCCCTGCCTGACCCCCTGATAGGTATGGAAATTGCAAGACAATTGCCTAGTGTCGTTTAGATGGACTAGGATGTTAGAATTTTCATAAAGCCCAATTATGATCCATATAAGACCATTCGGGATGCACCAGATTTTAAGCTTGGACCACAGCATACTATGTTTATCACTTCATAAATGTTCTCATAATAGATGTTTAGCTCACTAGCCTCAGCTCCAGGATCGGGTTCCATAGTTTGTTTACTATAATTCCCTCGGTCGGAGCATACAATGATTAAAAATATGAAACACAATCGTTTTGTCATACTGAGTTAATCTGCCGGGTCGACCGAGCCATGTCGAGGTTCTTGATTTGTTTCCAAAAGGTATTCGAGTTTTTATTATGCAAAGTCAACAGGATGGCTTTCCGTGTCCTGTTGAATCCTTTTGGCTTGGTTGTTGCAGAGTCGATTTCGGTAAGTTTCTCGAGCACATCTAATCAGCCCGCTTTCTTAGTAGAGGCTAAATCAGCACTGTTCTTTACTGTTCTAATGGTCGCTCTCAGGACTTTCTTTCTAGCAACTAGATCCGCCGTTATACACATTAATGTTTCTTGGATCTAGTCTCCACACCTGATTTCCTGATTTTAAGTGAAGATCACAAATCCCTCATAACGGTCTCAAAGCTATCCAACATAAAGGTGTTAAACTTCCACTCCTGAGATTTTAAGAACAAGCAGTCAGCCAGAGTGTCATTCACCCTGGCAACTGAGCCAGGGCTCCATGAAATCCGGGTGCCTGCTCTGTTGACAATGACTTCAAATGGATCCCTCTCCTCTGGATGGAAGGTACTCGGGCATACCTCAAAGTGGGCTTCAAGCATAGAATGGTCACATGTGGTAGGTAGTATTTTCAGGGAGACACATTTCTCAAATGGCCATTTCCCTACAAATATATAACAGCGTATCGATTGGGCCACTCCATTAGTCCAAGTGTAGTGGGGCAGAAAGTATTCAGACATAGTCCCATTCAATTGTGACAATCCCAAGCCATTTAGACCTTTAAATCAAGTGCTCCCATTGTTGAGTTTCCTCCTACGCCCCGCCCCCTAACCTCCACTCCTGATCAATTGTGCCCCATGCACAGAATCAGAATTTAGATCGGCTGTTCAATTAATGTGACCACCAAAATGCACACCACACCAATCATTGATAGACTGCGAGATGTCATCTAGGGCGTCTTCCAGCTTACAGATTCCGAAATGCCAGTATACCTTAAAAATGAGAAAGTACATGGTTTGTTTCACATGGGCAGCATGACCCAAAATGCCAGTGTATATCTACACTCTCGACCACTTTCAAGTTCCTTGCATGATCTAATAAGAGTCAATCACCCACACCTGGCTACCTGGAAACAAGTCACAAAACCGTCCAAGGACAGACACGTCCTCGTCCAGGTCTCCTGTAAGAAGATAATGGCATTATTCATACGTTTGTTTTTATTTTTTTTACCAATAGCTTCATTGTGAAACAGATTGGAATGCCCATGCGTGTTCCAAGATAATCTGAGGAAGCTGCCAGATCATATTCGAGGAGGCCCTAACAGGGGGCTAGCCTTGGTTTGTCGCACTCGTGGTGCTCAGTAGCCAAGAGCAGCCACTGTTCTGTTCCGAAGCCATCCTCTTTTTCCTGAAGAGCTTGAATTGCCTCTCCCAGTAACCCTCCATTTTGAGGAACTCTTTTGTTTGTATTAGATGTAGGCACTGACCTTGTAGCTCCAATCTGCTCCACGCCCCAACTCCTTTTCTCTGAATAGTTTGTGAGATCGAAGCCATATGCCCCCCCCCCGGGTGCTCTTGCTACTTTAGAGTAATGTCAAAACAAGTTTATAATTGAAGTAGATCAGAGAGCGATCCTTTCTATAGCAGTCGATTAAGTCAATCCTTTTAAGATACCTAGAGGAGATTGCAGACAGATTTGGGATGTCTCAAAGGAGGCACACAGTGTTGGCATGATTCAGGCAGTCTAATCTGTTAACTGGTCGCACACTCTCAATCAGGATCACAAATGGGTGCTCCTCCTGGGTAACATCAGCTCTCTTGTCCATCCGAGGGTTATGTGATTTCTGAAAAGCCCTTGGGCCAAGCGGTATGTACTCCTGGGTGCTAAAATTTAGTTTCGTTTAGACCTCTCCATGACTGCAAAGCCCCATGAGGTGTCATAGAAGGTGGCTGAGAGGAACGCCCAATACCTTGATTGGCCACCATGTTCAAGACAGTAGGTGGTATCACAGGACCGCAAAGTGCATCCAAAGAGCAGTTGCTAACCAACCGTGAATCATGCGAAAGAACAGGGCTTCCCAGTCTAGCATTGCTTAGAGACACAATTTTGTTTGAAATGTAGTTGGTTTGATTTGCGAACTGAGGAACACTCGCCAAAATGGGCACAAATCCATTGTGTCCTGGCAAGAGAGTCTGTCCGAAACCTCCGAAGACACTGTAGGAGCACCGTTACTCTGGGCAGACTCCACAGTGATTACCTTACTAGTTTCACCTGGCAAGCTGGGACAGCTTTCATAGTAGACTGAGTAAGCAGGGAGCGAATACAATTCCGGGATGCCTGTTCGTTCACATGCTGTAATGTGCAATTCTTTGTTTTCTTTCCTTAAAGGCACCTATTTTTCCTACCCAGTTGAACTTCGCAGGTCATCCTTACTTTTTGACAAGCTGATGTCGCGACCAGCATGCTGTAGTCCTATGTCCTCCACACGGGCCACTAAGCTCATTTTGTAACATTAGGACCTCCTCATCTTTCAATAACACATGAGGACTGATGACCCACTGGTTCAGGTATTGTTATTTCACAAATAACCGAGCTGTCCATAAGAGACCCTGTGGTTCAGAGCTTGGAGTAGCGTGCTTCCCATGTTGTTCTGGCGTACCCGTGGGTACAAGCGCCGCTGCTTCAACCATGGATTCAATCTCAATAGGTCCCTCCATTTCACTTAATTTGGCTGTTATTACCCCCTACACAAGTCCCACAGTTGAAGCGAAATTCCTTTACTGTGGTTTGCAAATTAATGTTATCAAACTTAAACAGTAAGATTTCAAACATGGCAGATTGAGTCTTCGTCTCTGCCTTGATACCCTCATAGAGGGACACTAGAAGGCACAGGACTTGGTTGATTTATACCAAGAGTTGATCCTGGGGGTCCCCGATTCAGACAATGCATTACTGAAGAGAACCTCCTCGGGGGTAGGGAAATCGGCGTTGACTCCAGCGATGATAAATGGGAGTCACAATCGGGTGGCTTTCTTTCTGTCAAGTCTGGAGGGGTATCCATTAGACTAAAGTCATTAACAATTTTTGGTGACCGCTGTGGCGAAGTGTGTTGACTTAGATAGTTATCATGCATACTGTGCAAAGGTTCATGATGTGTGAGCACAGCCTGTTGTAAGACTTTCTTGGTGGTGGGTTCCTTTTGAGCATGTACCACCGTTGGTAAGTTTTCATTGGTTGTGATACACTCTCCATCCCCCATATCATTCCCAAGTCCCCTCTCAACTGGGGCAAAGAATGAAGTGATCTTCTTTTTTTGGAGCTATGCAGTTCCCCTTAACAAGTCCTTTCGCTGGACCGGGACAAAGTAATCCCCCTTGTTGGTCGCCCACTGTCACAGGTAGGGAAGATGGACCACTATCAGACAACATAGTTGAGGGCGATTGCGGGAGGGGGAAGGTTGATGGCAACCTACTTGTCAGCATCCAAAATGTGTCCATTGGCCATCTGAAGTACTTTGTGGCCAGGCAAGGTATGTACCTTTTGCGTAAACCGTTGATCTCCGGCAATTAACAAGGGTGCTGCTAGCACATTCGTCAAACAGGAGGATCCACGCTCACTGACAGTCTGGGATTGAGTAAAATGTGCAGGGCGCCTGAATTCCCAGTGTGGTCAGCTTGTGTAATACATGACAGTATTGTAGATTACGCAGAAGAAGCAAACTTAGTGTGGCACTAACAATCCTCAGAAAAGAAAATGCACGTAGTGAAGGCAAGTCCCTTTTGTACGCGCGCTCCAGAGTAAAGACAACCCACTAGGGAAATAGGCCAGAAGATAGTGTTGCAAGGATAACAAGGTTTATTTGTACAGAATGCACATTTCAGCAAAGGACTCTGCAGTACATTCACAAACAAGGGCTTAACAGCCCCAAACCTGTCGCGCCATACAGTACAATTTGGTGCCACTGATTGGAGGCACCCTACACATGCGCCTTCTCCATAGGGGATACCAAGCAGTAATTGGCTGGTTCTTCCCCATCAGTTTGGAACCATGTGGGTTAGCTGGGCTCATCATCACGGTGAAGGTCAGGACACACATTTATATGTTGTTCCTATCTAAGCTAAACAAGCTATGCCGGAATATTAACTCGTAGTGGGCGGCACAGGAAATGGTGCCAGGGGGAAGGGAGGATAATATACAGGAATGCAGACCCACACATTCAGGGCTTCATTGATACTGTAGTTCCTGCACTCAAGGTCTCCACCCTGGGGTTTGATCTTTAATTTATCCCTCCCGGTACCTCGTGTTACAAGGGATGTGTGTTGCTGTTAGGAAGAAATACAGCCGTGCATGCTTAGATTGTCTGTGGACACTTAATGGGGGCTGGGACCTGGGGGTTGCTTGCTTATCAAGGAATGCAAAGGTGTGGGGGCCGAGTCAGTGATGTTGGGCAGGCTCTGGCTTGGCTGGGGGGTGTGGGGAGGTTAGAGGCCTAATGGCAGTTTAGTGTAGATTAATGGATGCAGCGCATAGCCTGGTGTTGTCTCACGCTCTTGCAGGGCGCATTCCATTGGAAGATATTAAATATTTGCAACACTGAAGGGACGAGGGGGAAGTAGACTTCCACGGGAACACAGCTCTTTGCGAAGCCAGTGTGTTATACAGAAATTGTTCCTTGTGAACTAGGAACGTGGACATCGCGAGCCTGCAGCTTGTCCCGTCTGGGCCTAATACAAGGAGTTGAGGGCTATGAGCTTTTCTAGTACCATGCATCTACTTCTAAGCACTGCAGGGCCCTTACATGTTACATGATGATGCAGATTGCTCCCACATTGCATATTATATCACCTCATATGATGATCGCCTTATTTGGAAGCGTCTAGGGGGGTGGGATAAGCTAATTTCCAACCTAACATTCCCCACTTTCGTTACTTCTACAGTAACAAATTCTCTCTCCCCCCCCCCCTTACTTCCACTCATTTGCGTGCCTCTCTGCTTGGTCCCACGCAGACCTTCCCTATATGGGCATCCATGGTCTGCACACATGCCTCAAACTTTCTCCTTGCTGAGCATACTGTTCGGGTGTGCAGGTCATGTATATGCATCCCCACCTCCTTAGTTTTCGGGATCGGGGGGAGGTAGGAGGTATAATAGTTGTGCGGTACAAGTTGACAACTACGTCACAAAGAGGGAGGGGCACCATGTGGTGTGCAGGGCCGTTATTTTGATCGGTTTGGATTTCTACTTCTTTTGTATCACGAGGTACCTAATTATTTCCAATACTGACCATCATCATTGCACTATTAGGCACAGCATTGGCACAACACCGGAGAACCAATTGGCATGTGCAAAAGATCACCAGGATAACTACGAAGATGGGGACCAACATTTTTACCAATGTTCCAAGCCATGATGGAACCCGGTTAAAGGCCATGATGAACCAGCCTTCTTCCTGGACCCCAGCTTCCTTTTTCATTTTCACCCCGAGTTCATGTACTGCTGCAATAACATGTGATAGTGTCCCATTTTCAGTGTCTTCAGAAGGTACGAATGTGCAACATGAACTCCCAATCTTTCTGCAAAAACCACCCTGCATAGCCGTCAGTAGGTCCAATACGTACCCATTTTGCATAGTCCTTAGTCTTGGGGCCCTTAGTTCCACTTTTATGACATTGAAACCCTGTTCAGTATCGTTTGCCAGCTGGATTAGTTCCCACCAAACTATCTGGAGCCATTTTGCATTTGCTCGTGTCTGGATACTGGGTATTAAGGCTGCACAAAATGTGTCTGCTGAATTGTAGAGCTTGTATTCGCCTGGTATCTGTGCGAGCAGGTCGGATGATTCTTGAGATAAGTAATTTGAAGAATGTTTCTTTCTCCTCAGCTGATCGTGGCGTTCCTTTTCAGGGAAGATGCAGAAGTCTGGAGGTGGCATGGTGGGTATTATAAGGGCACTGTCTGTTCTTCATCAGGCAAGGGCCCCTCTTTAGGTGTTCTTCTGGTACTACTAGCAGGGCCGAGTGCAGCGTTGCAAGCAAACAGTAGCCCCTCCAAGATGGCGGGAGGTGCAGGTACGCCTTCTGGCCGCAGACCCAGTAGTAATCCATCAGTGCCGTGGTGCCTTTTCGGAGATCTGGAATTAGTATGGTTCTGTTACATCGTTTGTTTGATCCCACTGAGACTGTTCCCTCGCTGTAAAAAACAGTTTCTAGCTTTCTTCTTGGTGCACTTTCACTGGCTTCTCGATTGCTGGGATCCATGTCAGTTTTGCAGCATGCTCTGTCCATATTTGTGCGCATGCTTGTTCTACAAGGGCTAGGTCTTTTCCAGATATCCGACAAGTCCTTCGGCCTTACACATGAGAGTTGTCTCTTGCCACTTATTGTCCATATACTTCGCCCCTTGTATGGCCAGGTGCATTTCTGGTGACATAGGCAGAGTCTGAATAAATGGTCACAAAGCACCCCTTAGAAGCAAGCGCGACAAGTTCTGCTGCCTGTGCGGAATAATGTCTGGGTAGTCTTTTCATGACCAGTGTTATGTATTCTCCCTCATCCAGGCGCACCACTGTCGCCCGGCATGTGTTTCACCTGTGTCCTGGTCAATAAATGCTGACCCATCAACGAAGAGTACTTCTCCTTCCTGTAAGGGGCTGTCTTTAGCTTTGAGTATATCGTCACTGTCCTCTTTGTATGATGCGGAATCGGGCTGTTGTATGTCCTCAGTTGTGCATGGTTCGGTGAGGAATGTGGCAGGGGTTTCTGTCCTAAACCGCACTACATGGATGTGGGCGGTGGACAGTATTAATTCATATGCTGATGCTCTTTGTGTGGTGAGTGCGGACTTGGATCGATCCAATATAAAAAAGAGTGAGTGCTCGACGCATAGTGTTACGGAGCATCCCATGACAATTGTGGAACTTTTTTCAATGGCAAAGGCGCGGCAGCAAGAGCTTGTTCGCAAGTGAACTGTCCCTGCATGACAGAATCGAGTGCCGCTGTAGTAAGCGAGAGGTTTGTGACCCATAGAACAGTTTTTGCATCGGCACCGCTGTTTGAGTGAGAGAAAATTTAAAATTCCTGTGTGTAATCGGGGGTGGCTAGAACAGGAGCTGTTGAAATTACTACTTTTAGATCATTAAAGCTGGCCATCATCTCTGTTGTCAGTCTAAAATCCACGCTCTACAATAGTTAGAGCCATAAGAACTTTTGCATGTCTTTCTCTGTTACTGGTTTGGGAGTGGCACGCACTGCAGCTGCTTTGTCCGGAATTATTCTCTTTCCATCTTTGGAGATGAGCTGCTCCAAGTAGAGCACTTCCAATAAACAGTACTGGAGCTTTTTCTTGTCCACCTTGTACCCTTTCTTTACTAACAACTGTAGGAGTGCAATGGAATCTGTCAGATAGCTCTGTTTGCTGTCGGTGCAGACCAGTAGGTCATCTAAGTATTGAATGATCGTGCTGGGCACCTGAATGTTCCCTAGATCTTCATGCAGTATCCTATTGGAAAATACTGGGGCTTTCACAATACCCCTGGGGCAAGCGACAGTGGTTGTAGCGCTTTCCTCCCACGGTGAATGCCATGAGGTACCGTGAGTCTGGATGGAGGGGCACTAAGAAAAATTCATTTTTTAGGTCTACTACTGTGAAATGGGTGGCTTGTTGGTAGATGCTGCACAAAATGGATGCTGGTTTAGGAACACGTAGAAACTCTTTCTGTACAATGTCATTAAGGGGGTCTCAAATGCTGAATCATCTTCCAACTGCGCCTCGTTGCTTTTTTGATCGGATAGATGGCCGTATTACATGGTGAGCTAGAAGGCACTATAATCCCTTACTCCAACAGGGCCTGCAGTGTTTCCTGTATTCTCTCTTCTGCTTCTCTGTATAGGCGGTATTGCTTGACCCGTGGGACTATACTACCTGGCTTGAGGGTAATTTTTACAGGTGTAACTACTTTTTGCATGCCCACATCATGGGGGGGGGGGGGTTTGTGGTCCACAAATGTGGTGGGACCTACTGCAAGTCACTTTCACAGAAGGGGGGGGGGGCACTAACAGTAGCCAAGAGGGGACTCTGCACTTGCCTGTATTGCACCATTATGTCACAAGGTATACAAATCTCAAGGATTATTTCCCCATCATTATTGTCATCTTCAAAAAGCTCCTCGGCTGTCCCTTCCCGTAGAGGTACATTGGGGTCAATACACATCACAGTGCGCGATTGGCACCTGTGGAGGTCCGTTCCTAGTACTATTCTTCTAGCAGACACAAGCACACCATCCAGATCTAATGACAAGATTGTGCCAGCAACCACTTCGGGAAGCGCCACAGGTTGACAAAATGAAATGTGCAGGTACGCTTCATTCTTTTCGGGTGATCTGGGGCACAGCTTGGGCAAGTACTCTGATACCATAAAGAAACATGTCTGGGTTGACGAGGATGCCCCTTACTGCCATCTCATTCGCCCCGGCATGTATCCCCAGCATCGCTTGGAGGGAGCACATCCCTGGGGTGGCACAGACAATCCCCCTGTCTGTGAATGATATGGTCATATTCAGTTTACTAAGTAGGTCCCTACCCAGTAAGTTTACGGAGGAACTCTCAGAGTAGAGGAGGGGTGCTCGTACAACCTTTCCTCCCACCTTGACATTGTCACGCTCACCTGGTCTCCACGGGGGCGTGCTCGTGTCCGCAGGATGATGTCTGCACTGGTATTGCTCCACGTAAATAAGGGTGCTAGTTTGCATCTTCCCTTAGTTCTTGCCTCAGGAGAAGTTCGCCTGCAAGTCGAAACAAGATATTAGCCAACTGAATGGAGCTGGTTTTGGTTTTCACCTCCTTCTGATTTTCCTTCTCTTCCTCTGGCTCACCTTGGTTTTTTAATGGGTGAGCTCTCCGTCCTGCACACTCTGGCAGGGGCGCGGTTACACTGTCGTTCCAGGATCAAGTTACTTCACTGATCTGATGGAGGTTGCTGATGTAGAAGGACCGAAGTAAGCAGGTAAGTCTCTATTCTAATAACTCCTTGGAAAAGCTGCTTTGTCTTTCTGCTCTAGGTATCTAATGTTCGTTCTTGTCTTTCAGGTGCGGCATTTAGCGGCTTTCGGATGATGGGATAACTCTTCTGACAATGATGAGCAGGATTCCTGCCGGTAAGTATAACGCTGTGCGACACCGCTAATTGTTTGCTTTATTTAGCTTTCCTTTGCTGTGTGCGACTAACCTGCTTTGTCCTTTCTGTTCAGCAGGTGCGGTGCAATTCCAGGAAGAAGATGGAAGAACCGTTTGACGGTGTCGAGTGGCGGCGCGATACAGAATGATGGAGAACTGCTCGATGGAGTTCCTGGAGGTGGCCGATTCAGGTGAGTAGTTACCCGAGAGGGTACCTTCTGTTCGGTTCTTCTACAGATGCGGTGGTCCGTGGGTAAGAAGGCGAGGTCAGGATGTTCTGCAGGTAAGGCCTTCAATGCGAGAATAACTCCTGTTCTTCTCTTTTCACAGGTGCCGATGGATAGAAGACTCTGGACGGGCGTGGCAGAAGGGAAGCAAGAGCTGAACTGACACAGTGAGCGTTACGCTGCAGGAGTGCAGAATAACTCGAAGCGTGTTCAGTGCGGTTTAAATAGCCTTGCAAGTAGTTCTAAGAAAATAGTCCCCTTAACTGTATCCTGCCTCTCAGGTAAAATAGTCCCAAGCCACACCCTGTACTGAATGGCTTAGCATCTCAGAGCCAAGTATATGAACCATATGTTTAACACCTACCATGAGCCTGGCGCCAGCGGTGCCAGGACCGAGTCCAGGTACGCCTAGCTGGGGCCTGAGAAGCCCCTAAGGAAGCCTGAGGCAGGGATGGGCTCGCCAGTTTCAGGGTTTTGGGAGCATGCACCATGACAGACATCTAAATCTTTTGTGAAAGGAACCGTTAATATAGCCCCCAATAATTCCTGCGTGTCGAAGTGTTTCCTGATAGCGGGAAGTTTCCTTCACTAATGCACTACTTCTCCACTCCCAAGGCCAACATAAAGATGAATTGCTGAACGATTAACTGCTTATTTCCTATCTCTGCCCCCCTGCCAGTGGTTCCTCTTCTGGATGTAAGGTCATTGACGGTACTGGACACACAAGTGCTCTTTGTGGGCTATCCTAGTCGGGGTAGGTGTCTGTCCCCAGGAACGAGAAGGGGTTCCCTCCCACCACTATGGCTCCCTGGTATGGGGCTGCTGCTCCATTGGGCACAGTGGTGAAGGGGTGTCTGTTTTCCTCGGCTTGTTGGTTGGGGTGGGGTTGGTGTTGCTGCATGGTCTCTTGCTGGTGTGGTGGGTGGTAAGGGCCAGGGATTTGGGGAGGCAACTGCACCTATGCCTGATGTATTTCATGCAGGATTAAGGACGTTCCCTTAATGTGCCCTGGTGGGCTACCTGGGTGGGGGTATCCATAGGGTTGTTGATTGTTAGTGTAGTTTCTCTCAAGTGTCCCCACCTCCTGCACGACCAACACTGTCCTGACCCTCCACCCCTTGGTCTTTGTCCACCAAATCCTCCCCCTCTCTGCCCTCAGAACCCACCTCATCCCTGTTGCGGCCCTCCTTGCCACTGGGGCCCAAAACCGTTGGTTTCCTCCCCACTGTCCTTGTCCATTGTCTGCCCATACCGCTGACATCCTTGCCTGTGTTGCAACAGAGGCACACCCTTCCTCTCTCATCTGTTCTGGGGGCGGTACTGCTGATACCGCTGCTACTTTCACTAGTTTATTTATAACTATTTTCACTTCCTCTGTCTCCTTTGAATAGTTTCTTTCTCAAGCTCTTTGATACTTCTGCAATGATGCACTATAATGCTTAGAATCTCCGGCCACCCCTTTCCCGCTACACCAGCTATCTTGTTGACTGCTTTCTGCACCTCCTTAGGCAATCCTCTTTTCACAATGAGGTAAAACAAAGACGTTGATTGATCCCAAGCTGTACCCGTTTCTGCTCGCCACATCTCTTGAACCCTAAGAATTTACTGCGCAGCGTCTTCCTCTTCCCCCATTGTGCATTGCATTATTGATTGTAAATCGGGGGTGTCTGGGAACGTCCGCCGAAGTGCATCCCATATCTGCGTTCTGATCTTTTATATAAACAATTTATTATTTTATTTTACACCACAATAACTTAGACATTGCCATATACATTTCGTATGTCACTACACAAATGTTGTCTGTTTATACCCCTTAGCCCCAAAACCCCTCCCCTCCCTTACCCCTGCCTACCTTGCACCTCACAATTCTACAATTTCTTGCGTACTAAACCCCCCCACTCTACTGTCAGCACCTATCTTTGCGGGGCTGGGTTCCGATACCCGGATATCTGGTGTGGAAGTAGCTAGTTCAGTAATCAACTGTCTCCATGCTTCCACCCCCTCGCCCCCTGGATCGGAGTTCTGTTTTACCGCTTCTAGCCATACTACAGTTTCTGCATTCGCCCATTTCAGCAGGTCCCTCCACCAGAGGCCTTGTCTGCGCCTTCCATCCCATCGCTATCCTATGTTTAGCCAATAAGTATACTAATTCCTTCAATTTACTCATATGTTTAGCTCTCTTAGGCCTTGTAAAACCCCCAATAGACAGGCCATGGTGGATCCGATCTCCAGGGTGATATCCCCCTTTGCTAGTGCCAGAGCCGCTTCCTCCCAAAATCTACCAATCTCTGGGTAGGCCCAGAACACATAAACCAAATCCGCCTCCACCTCCCTGCATTTCGGACAGGATTGTACTGCTGTTTGACAAAATGTTGCTATTCTGTTCGGGGTCAAATCTGCTCTATGGGTAATGTATAATTGGATTTGTTGGAACCTTGCATTCATGGACAACTTTTTGTGGTACCCCAAGGCTCTGTTCCACCCTGCGTCTGACATTGGTTCACCCAGGTCCTCCTCCCATTGTTTTCTTGTTTGTTCCAACCCCTTTTCCCACCATGGACATTAAAAGCTCATATATTTGCGGAACTTCATGTCCACCTTCCGACACATCATAAAATGTCTCAATCGTCTCATCTGGCCGCAATGGTACATCGATCTCTGGCCATCTGCTCCTTATATTCCTCAGTAAGCCGGAATATGTAAGGTGATGCCCTGAGTGCATCCCTGTCTCCCTCATCAATGCCTCAAATCCTTTAGGCAAACCTTCCTCTATCAAATCTCCCATTGTGGCCACCCCCTTGGATTCCCAGTGTTTCGGCTCATTCAACCGCAGTTGGTCATTTCTCCCTCCTAATGCCACCAGCGGAATTTGTGGCGAGTATGGGTAATGTCTCCCATCAGTTGGCAGGCCCTGCGCCATATTACACACCCCAATCTCAACAGCTTGGACGCTTGGGTTATGTGAGAGTCGGGTACCCATATAACTGGTAAAAAAGAACCGGGTTCCCACTCCTTGCAACAATTTCAACTCATGTGTTTGTTCATCCGATAGCCATTGAGCTACAAATTGCAACTGGCTAGCCACAAAAACTTCAAAGTTGTGCAGTTTGATTTCTCCCTTAGGTCATAACAGTTTTGAAGCTTCCAGAGAGCCACTCTGCACCTTCAGTTATGCCACAGGAAGTTCCTACATAGCTGTGTAGTTTATTAAAGAATGATCTCGGTATCGCATGCGGGACATTATTGGGGAAATGACGGCGTCTTGGGAGCACCACCATCTTCAGCAGATCTGTGCTCTGATCTTATTGAATGATGCCCCATCATGGGTGTCGTTGATTAACGTTATTCCCGGGTACCCCGCTTTAATCCACACTGTCTCTGCCTGATCTGCCGCTACCAACAAGCTCTTAATGTCCCCTATGGCTAGGGTTACCCCTGCTGTGTTTTTCTCAAATGCACGAATCATTTCCCCGCTCCCGCAGTAAATTGTGGGAGGGCCTTAAGGAGATTGTTTTTGTCCATTTGCACCTAAGGCCGCAGGGCGACTACATCATGTCCCTTATGTATTAAGGGTATTTGTAGCTTCACCTTTCCTTTTCCGCCCTTAACAACACTTCCCTTCTTCTTTGCCAATGCTTTTCTACCAAACCTTTCTCTTCTCTTCCATCCCATAGGCTTTCTACTCTGTGTAGTCACGGGTGCTTGCTCGGACCCTCCCCCTGTGTCTTTAACTGTGTCAACGAAATCACTCCAATACGGACCCCACATTTTCATACCCCAGGCTGTCTGTTTCCCCCACACGTTCTACATGAACAGCCTTATGGCGGCACTGTTAATTCTGAACAGGAATTCACCTGACTTCCATTCATACCCAGACGGCTGTGGGGGCGTTCCTGCGGGCAACATCAGAACTCCTGCCGCCCGTGCTGTTTTACAAGCTGCTCTTAACCTAGCTAATTCTGTATGTGTAGTGACCAATGCCACTTCAAAGTCTCTCACGCTTAACCCTGTGTGGGTGGACACCTCAGGGGGTGCAATATATGGTGGGCCATGCTGGGACCGGCCATCATCGTTCCCCCAGACACATAGGATGGATTAGTGTATCCTTCTACTGGTCGTGTCGCGAGTGGATAAATCCTGTTTTTCGTCTTCCCAGTCTCCTCTGCACTTGTGTTCTTCCCATTGTCTGGTGTCGCCCCATACCCTTTCAGGGGCCTGTTTCCTCAAACATTCTCCAGAGGTCCAGTATCTTCAAGGTACTGGATATAAATGTATCCACAAAAACACTCTGCAGGCCTCTGCTTTCACTTCTATTACCCATGCACTCGTGCTTCCTGTGCTGCATTACACCTAATTTGTTTTCTGATGGAGAGCAGGGTACTTGGAATAATCCTGCCTATGCAGTGATGAATCTCCTTTTTTGTTTGCTCTGTGTTTCAACCCTTAAAGGTTTTGGCGCTCCCTTTAAAGAAAACAAAAAATAATAATATGCATGTGCATGTTGATAGTTATGTGTAGTTGCATGTTAGTGCGTCGTGGAGATGGGCTTAACTAGAGTGACCACGTAAACACATGTCAATCAGACACCGTTTTTCTAGCCCCTTTTTTTTCTCCTGTAAATATCTAAACAGCCTAGAGAAAAGGCTATGGGCGCACAGGTATAAACCAATGGCCGTTTCTGCTTCTTTACCTGATGTACAATATGCAGAAAGAAAGCTCTTCAGGTCTGCCATGTAAGGGCTCTGATGTTTACGTTCTCCTTTCAGCACACTTCATTTGATAGTCTTGTCCAGTTATAGTAATTTTATTTCCCGACTATAAAGCCAGGTTTATAAGTAACAGAATGCAATGTGACGCTAACTGGTTTAGCATGTCACACTTGACCTGCACTAGTTTGGGGTGTCTTTAATCTTCCAGCTTGGTTATACATGTGAAAGCCACCTCCTCTTGGCCATTGTTTGATGAAGACCTGCAGCTTGTTATGCAAGATGTGCATACAAGAAAGAGGCAACATAAGTTTAATGGGAAGATGTCACACGTAGTGCAACCACCTAATAGTGTGCACTAGGCTATACACTGCATACTTTGAACTAAAACTGATATCTCTTCCAGGTCCACTTAAGCAAATGTGAGTTAAAAACTGTAAGTTGAACAACCGAGATAACCCCTAGCTCAGTTTCGAATGATGTGTAGTCCAACACGGTATGTTTTAACAGATGAGAAGCTTACAGATGAGCGCCGAGTACTGGTGGCCACTGTTCTTTTGCAATGGAGCAGAAACCCCACTTTGCCCCCTAGAAATGTTTCGAGTTTTCAGATTCTGGCTGTCCTAATTGAGACTGTGAGCAGTGTTAGTGTGGTTGTAGGTGAAACACTATTGGCTTGAACTGAAATGTGGGCAATGCAGAACCCAATTGGGGGTTCAATGTCCGATGTTGAAATCTATGAAGATAGTGACGTATCTTAAAAAAGAAAGAGGTAGCTCAGCAGTTTGGGTTACTGTTGCTGAGATGTTATAGGTTTTATGTTTAAAGCTGGCAGTGAATCTTTTTTTTTTTTCTTTCAATTCCGTATTAAAAAAAAATAGCGGTTTGATAAACAAATACCATCTTTAGAAGTGTATCCTGCTGTTAAAACTCAAAGAAAGGGGCACAGAAAGCTATCTGCGCGGGGGTAGTCCAAGGGAAAAGCTAAACAGCTAAACGCAGTTGAAATAAAACTGGTCCATTTAAGTTGAACATGCTTGTTTCACTTTGGAAATGCCTTTTTTGATGGTTCTACGAAACTGTACTGTGCATTTAGAAGCCCATTTTATTGTCTGACGATTGTCAGTTAGGATCCAATTTTGTACGTATGTAATGTAACCTTGCACTTTACTTGTTTGCAATGTATGCACGAAAAGTCTTTCTGCATAGACTCCTTGGGTCAATGCCATTATGCCTATTTAGTGTTTATATATTCAATGCACTTCAATTGACCTAATGTATTGAGTGGTCTTTTGCAATATTTATGCATTTTGTAATTGTTTATTTATAATGCACTTAATACGGGGATCGAACATGTGTTGCTCCGTGTCGTCTTGCTTCCAAGACGAGCGTGTTGCCCCTGAGCTATCCTTCCGAGACATTGAATATTTATATTACATTTTGTGTAGAGGTTTGTGTTTGTGTTAATATGTGCTTTTGGTTTTATAGTTGATATGGATATGCGGCAATAGTATAAATTGAATTGATTGCCAGGTTTTGGAATTTCTAATTGATTACTAGAAAAGTTTGCGAGTCATTCCTGGGTATAGCCATCATTGATTCCTGTTCTAGCACTAGTATTAGGCTTGATTAATAAATATATTTTAAATTCTAGGTACATTTTGTTGTGAGACACCACATTTTGTGTTTTATATAGTTGTTCTCTCCTAGTGCCTGCGATTCAGAAGGGGATCTACCCATCCATAGTTCTTGGCATTTAGAAGACCAGTACACCCAGCTTTTATGAACCTTGCTTTTAGCAATGGTAGCTCCCACCCCAATGATTTTAATGGCTCCTCTATTCCCCTGGCATGTGCTTCAGGGTAGCAGAAAGAACAAGCTAAGCAAATGGAGCCTGTGAAATCGATGTTGGTTTCTGGTTGGAAGGAACACTTTAAAGATTCCTGAATAGTGCAAAGGGGTTAGGGCACCAATTGGGCGGGGGGGGGATTGCTCCTCTTTGCCCCCCTCCCCCCGCATAGAGTTGTCTTGTGGGCATCCGTTTCCATTATGTGGGAAATTTGCCGATGTGCTGCTTTTTACCAGGGTGACGAGTAAATAATGCAGGTTTGTGCATGGACTCGTTCGTCCTATGACTACCACAGGTTTAGAGGGAAAATAAATACATACCCCATCACTAAGTTACATTGTTGTATGGGAATTTTTTTAAACCAGCCCTCATAGGTACCCCAGCATCACAAACTAGTGTGCCAGTGGGGTCACAGTGAATTGTTGACCGAGGGAGGAGCGCAGGCAGGTTATGGTCGGGCAGGCTGTGGAGATATTTTTTTACACCATAAGTGCCATTGAGTAACACATTGCTGACTGGTAGGCATTAGTTGCATAGATATTATTTGCTATGCAGCATTCACATACACCTGGTAGCATACCATCGAGTTGTCCGTTACTGGTGTCTGCCAGCATGTAAATGCTGCCGTTGTGATTGCCTTTTTCACTTGCAAGTTGGAAGTGAGTGTCTGTTAGATTTCACTGAACCGCTGCAAGGCCTCAGCCAATTAATACAAATGATGGGTTCCTAATTGGCACCCTAGCGTATCCTGACTCATCACAGGATAGACCCTTGCATATTCAAGCTTAATGTTACCCTCTGTAGGGTTTCATTATGGTATTAATCTCGCTCAGTGCACACTGGACTTGATAAGGAATTAACTGTAGAATAGGGGCACAACCAAAACCACCAGAGCCACTGAAACATTATACAATGTATAACATGTGCCCAACTACCTTGACTTGGAGCCACTGATGAACCCAATTGTATTTTTCCAAATGTATCAAGCTTTTTACTGAAACCAATACTGTAAAATTGCTCGGTGATCCTAATTTCCTTCAGTTTCTATGTGTTTTCAGCTACAATATTTTTAAAGTGAACTGTTTGATCATGGCCATTAAATGGTTTCCCCATTTCCGATAATGCGCTTGTCCCCCCCACTCCCCAATTTCGCCCTCCAATCCCCTGCTCTTGTCCCTCCATTCCCCACCAATTAGGTAATTACAGATCGGTTTGGTTCTTGTGATCAAATTGTCACGAACAAACAGCCCACATTTCAAACGTTGTAGGTCAAACAACTTTAGGCCACCCCATGCAGCGGTGAGATGCATATTAATAATTTACAAAGACTTTTGTATATCCATGTGTGTGGACGAACTCGTCCCATCCATGGCTGCTAATTGTAGTAAAGGAAACCAATAGTCGGGGTTCGAAATGAAGCGGTGCTGGGAGCTATTTATCTCCTGCTTAGCTTGAAACCAGCAGCTACCATTGGCTTCCTGTTAGGGAGAATTTTCCAGAATGGCTAATTTCCCTTAGCTACAGAGTCCCTCAGCAGCTTTGCTGGCTTTCTAAGATTAATTTTATGCACCTGGTAGCGTGAGCCCTTTTTCCCCACTCTTGCATGTGTTTTGCTGTGTAACATTTTTGTGTTCACAGCCTGTGGAGCCTCACCTACTCCACAGGCATCATCTTTGTATTTTGTGTTACACAGCACCTTCAGTGCAGTGACACAGGGTTGTCTTTTAGACTTCCCAACTCAGACTCCATTTTCTGGGACTGACTACTGTCTCCCAGAACATGTAAAGTTGCCATTGACTTTATTAGTCTTTTAAAACCACAGACCCAGTACACACCATCTTCCATGGAGTGCTGGAAAGGGTTAATAATTATCCCTTTTTGTCTGTTCCTCTTGAAGCCTTGTTTCGCTCCCTTTTCATCAAGACTTAGCTGGTGGCAGTGGTAACTATCCTATTTTTCTTAATTGTTTTAATCATGGTAGCCTCGAACTTAGACCTGCTTGACCATATTGTTTTTATTATTATTCTGACTGGGTTTAGTCGCCAATTCTTTTTGAAAATGTCTTTCTCGTGTTTGTCTCAGCTCGCCAAACCAGGTTTGGTTCCTTTGTTCACCGTCTTTTTGTGGGCTTGTACGCAGAAGCCCTCCTTACGCACCTCTATGTCTGGGGGGACAGGATGTGAGGGAGGGGTTTAGGACTCCCTGCACAGGGTCTCCTTGGAAACCCATGTCACACTCTAACGTGATTGGCTGTGGTGACTGTCCCCGCGGAACAGCCACCCTGCTGTGTGAATGGGGGAAAACTGCATAAAATGCAGGTCTCTGAGTCTGGAAAGGCAGAGTCGCCACTGGAATGAAAGAACAGAGGAGGAGCTGACAGAAGAGGACCCCTACCTCGACTGAGCCGCCCGGTGAAGCCCTGCTGCAGGTCCGAATCCTCAAACTCCAACGACAGAAGATCCTCCAGGAATCTTCTTCCCCTGAGCTGGTGGGACCAACCAGTTCATCCAAACTGCAAGCCAGGACTTCCTCCTCTGGTCGAATTTGCTGTAGAGAGCTACAGTGGGCCGGATAGCCAGTAAGGTTGGACCCTGTTTGGGTTTTAAGGAGCGCACCTTTTATTTATTGTTTTGCTTTGCTACTGGTTTCTCCCCTGGGTGGTGCAGGACCCTCCAGTCTTCCTACTTGTGTCAGTCTGACAGTCGCTTCAGGAACCGTGAGCCTGCGGGAACTACCAGGAACGTCCGCCTCGGCTACAGCATCTTCTCCAATGAAAGGTACTGTTCAAATCCGGTTGTTCGTTTCGTTCATCCGCGGTGAAAGTGTGTGAAATCTTTCTCCAATTCGAGGGCTTGTCCTTCTCTACACTTTAAACTAACTTTTCTGACAACCAACTTCGTCCGGAACTCTTGGCAAAGACTTAACCGCGAACTACCCTGAACTGTGTGATCTTGAGCAAAAGACTTTTGTCCTATTGACTTTGGCCCTAAGCCTATTTGATTTGATCCCATTACTGTAGTTCCTCTTTCTAGATTGCCCTGCTTATTTACCTGTTGGTGCTGCTCAATTTCTGCCTAACTTTGTCTTTCCCTCCCTTTTGAATTACTAGAGTGCCATTTTGCTCCCACTTCATTTTGTGAGCTTAACTTGTCTGGAAACTATTGGGAGTTGTGTGGTGTATTAATAGTGTGATTGTTGAACTGCTTTACTTTAGTGAAATGTTAAATAACTGATGTGTAACTAAAATATATATTCTTTTACTCAGAACCCTTGAGTCAGTGTTTGCCTGAATCATAGTAATTGCTTTCCTTTGTGTAACTATTGATACTGCTCACTTGCTCTTGCGATACGTCTGGCTGCTCAGCCATTGCTACCACTTTTACTGTGTAGTACAGGCTTGTACCAAAGGTGAATTTGTGCTGCCACTTGTAGTCCTAATTGTGTGTGGTGTTCCCAAAGGGTACTGCATATAATTCTGCCTAACACTCCCCAGGTAATTCATGTCATACAAGCATGCATTTGTTACCTTAATTATGTGTTTGAAAATGCCACTAAGAAGAATTAGGGCTCATCTAGCATACATTTAAACCTAATGAATCATACATAATGGGCACACGGTTAAAGGGGCATCTGATGTGGAAGTTGGAATCGCAGTGTGCTGGGTATTTGCTCATGGTTCCACAGCTGTGGCTCCTGCTTACTGGGAGATGCCCGACACCCAGGATCTTGTTTTAGCTCGATGAACATATCATATGTCGCTGCCATAACAATGCAAGAAAATTTGAGGCAACATCGAAATTACATTTCCTCATTTTATGAATAAACCCCCAACTAAAGAAAAGGATAACCTAAACAAATAAAGTACAGCCCCACAAATAGACAGCCTTGTGAGCTCCTGATAGGTCCCTTGACTCATCACATTATCACCCAGTCCCATCCCTTTCTGCTCATTGAATCTTAATTTTGAACCCTGAATATTAGTAAACTCTGAAGGTGAAGTTCTAATCCAACCCCTGTCGTTCTTTCCATTGTCAAAACAGTCCCGATTTTGGTAGATCTTGTTTTTTTGTTTGTTTTTCTCTCCCTAAAATGAAGCCCATGCTCCATCTGGCTGCCATGAGTGCTTTATAAAAGTGGTGCATCTCTATGTGGGATAACCCTGTGCTCGTTTTCCAAGTTCCCAAAAATAAAAATTCAAGTTAGTTCAGGGTAGGGTACCCAATCACTCTCCTTGATAAGTAGACCTTACTTAGAACCAACATTCCTGTAGATAGGGGGCGGGGGGAGCAGCTCCAGCAGTACTACCGTTCCCACAATCCCTACAACAATATGTGGAAACCACTGGTGAGAACTTGGAATGCATGTGTACTCTCATCATACCAAAGATATGTGGTCAAACCCTGTCCCAAAAGGAATCCTCAAATAAGTTCCTGAAACGTTTCGCTTATCCCGTCTTGTGACTTTGTGATGTGTGCAAAGCTTAGAAATCAGCCTTTAAATGGGCACAACCTACTTGCATGTCTATCCCAGCTGTGTACTATCTTTGCTTTCTCTAATGTTGCAATTAGGCCTAATCTGCAAGTACCAATACCTGGCATTTTCGCTAAAACCAAAATTTGGTTTTCTTGCTAGAAAGCTTAAAAATTGCTCATCTTTTGAAAAGATTTCCAAGTTTAGTGCTGCCATCTTTTTCCCAAGATGTAAATGTCACCATTTGACAACTGTGCAGAACATCTGCATTTTGAAAGTGGTGTGTAAAAGGTGTAAGCTATGTCGTTCGTCCTCCTTTTTGATAACTTAATCCCTCGTATTGAGTACCAATTACTGATGGAGTTGATGTAAAGTGAGGAAGGCTGCCCTTCAGGTGGAAGCTAAGTTTGTTTCCAAATATTACCTGCAAATGCCTGGTAGACCCCGCACCCACCCTCTGTTTGTTTAAACTATATGTAGAAACGGGACTGCACCACAGAATACAACACAGAATACACAATCTGTACATTAGTAGCCAATTAATTTGATTATGCACTGCTATTAAACATGTATACAATTTTATATAGATCAGGTCCACAAGACCTAATGCCAAATTAATTTTAAACTTGGCCATTAGCCCACTAGACTTCCCAGCACAACTGGCTTGCAATGTGCCAGTTGGTAGAGCCAACCTTCAATAGCTTCAGCATTTTTGCTTGAAGACTTCACCAGTCAAAACACCTCTGTGCAAAGGCAAGGGCGCACAGTTTAGTGATTTTGCTCGGATTCCAACTGACATGATTTCCTGCATGGTTGGACGTTGTGTCCCCATACACGAGAGCCTCTGTATAGCCACCAACTGTTTTTAGGAACAAGGAAATCGTTGTGTGCTTGGTGTATTTGTAATGTAACTACCCGTTACAGCAGGCCGTTATTGCTGGCTAGATGGTCCAAAGTGGCGTTATTTTGCACCTACGTACCAGGTAGATCTGCCAGGACGGTCCCCCTGTTCGTCCATTTAATATGGTCAAACTCAATTCCTTAAGATAACTAGCCACTGCATACCCCTAGTGTTGGATGTTTGGTGCGGCATGTTACAATATTCAACAACGTTGTTGTACACACCACTCCCATCCCTATCTACACATCTCGTGTTCCAGCCACCACAGAGGATAATTGGATTGGTGGCAATTGTTACCCCAAGATAGAAATATCCGGTCTAAGTTATCGAATACAATCTCTGAGTTGTTGGTACCAGGGGTCGGGGGTGATAAATGTTCACAATTGGCATACTCTGCTGTTCCCCACCATCATCTTTGGCCGATACTTCTACTGCCAAAGTGTTGCCACCAGGGGGGCCTGAGTAAATCAGTTCAGGGTTAAGGTAGTTTCTTGCACCGATCAACAGTCCGCCTGCCGGCTGGCTGGTACTTCCCTTATTAGCTGCTGTTCCCCTTAATAGCTGCTGTTTGGAATATTACATATCCATCAACTTCGATGTTAAATGTTAACCAGGTCTCTTGAACAAATGTTTCACAGACTATAATCGGGGCACGCAATCCACACAGGAGGAGCCAATGGTTAAAACCCATTGCATTCCAGCATATAACAGTAGCATTTCACTGGGTATTTCTCTTTTGAGGGATCATTCGCTGAAGCCATTCTCACCCGAAGCGTCATCAAACTTTTCTTGCATATCAAGCTTGTTTCTTAGGTTAGGTGCTCTGCTGTCAGCTTGCTATCCTTTGCCTAGTCCTTTCTTGCTTCGTTGGTTTTATGTCCAGAAAAAATTCTAAGTGAACCAGTGAGGCCTGGTGCTGTGTGATCAATGAGGCTGTCTCCGGGAGACAGCAGTGGATCCCTGTTTACCTTCCTTGGTTGTAAATGGAGAGGTTCGAAGTCCCCTGACTTCAAGATCCTCAGGGATAGTTCATTGTTGAACCATGAGAGCAGAGCGGTTCAGATGACGGGACCCTTTTACTTCACGTTTCTGGGCGATCGTGAGTTTTTTAGGGTTCAAGACCACTGGTAACACGCTTCTTGGGCTTGGTTGCTGCTCAGCCACGGAGAGTACCAAGGTGTGGGTGGTAACGTCTTTGTTAGGAACATTCTTATTCCCAATTGGTTTGTTGTTTCCACTACTCGATGTAGCTTGCTGCTCACTAGGGTTCATTTATTTTTGTAGATCCTCCCCTACAAGCCAACTGTTTAAAGTTCTCATGGTCTGTGCAGACCTCCTCTTTCAGAGTGCTGCTCTTTTTCGCTCTTCTCGACTTCAAGTTAGTGTCTGGTTGTACAGTTGAATTGAGAGGCTGTTTATACGGTGATGCTATCTGAGGAGGTGTGGGGAGCTCTGTTCTTCATTTGTTTGATTAGCCTTTGCCTGGAGTCTTTTAACCAGTCTTAGTTGTTTCCTTGAAGGGTAATGTATGAGAGAATTCATATCTGCAACATTATCGTTTAATGGATCCCTGTTAATCTGCACTTCGTCAGAGGTTTGCCGAGATGGTGATGGAATTAAGGACGATGGGCTGTTTCGAAGGTCTATCAGTGGATGGGAGGCAGAGGGCGGCAGTAGGTTTTTGAGTGGACATCAGCGTGTATAATTGGGAGATGGAGGTACCTTGCTTTATTAGGTCCTCCTGAATTGTCTCACAAAGTTTCAGTAAAATCTTCATGGCAATTGGAGTACTCTTTTACTCTGTAAGCTGCCAAAGGTCTTGTGCGTACTGTAAATATCAGTAAGATTAGATACAATGTTAGTTTCCCGTTTCATAGTGCAATTTAGGGCTTGCAGACAGTCTCTGATTAGCTGGCAAACTGGAATGGTTAGGGGGAGGGGGAAAGTGTACCAACTCCATCTGTAGTTTCCACAACAGGTTCTTGGCAACTTTCCCCATTAGAACCTTCTGCAGATGATGCCACAGGTAGTACCACAACTCTGATCTCAGCAGCGTTTGGGACCAACGAGGAGCTACCCTCTAGTGCGTAGCACATTTTCAAAAGTGAGTCGATATCAACATCATGCAAAGAGCTGCTCATGTCACCCTTCGGAAAGGCTTATTACTTCTGCAACTATTGTCTGTTGGGCTGGTAATGCATTCATTTTTGTCTGGAAGTATGCCTCCATTGTGCTCCTACAGCTGTTCAAGGCCCCAGTGGAAACCGCAGCATGGCCTCTCATCATCCCCTGCACATTCACTCGCCTTTCAGAGTGTATGCTATATGTTTAAAAAAAAATAGAAATGTATACGACTTGCTAAAGCCTATGAACGGCTCTGCACTTTGCCTGCCACCTCAGCAGATTTTATGGTAGGTGAGAAGGTAGAAAGAGCAGGAAGAGGCAAGAAAGGACGACAGGGTGAAATAGCCCATGCTATCGGGGGGCAAGGGGGAATTGTATCACAATGTAGTGCAATAATAGCTTGGGAGTGCAGCAGTTCAGAATTGAACAATGTCTCCGTAGGGCTCACCTTCGTTAGCGATCCACTTTAGAGATGCGATCCGGAGGTTGCCGCACCTTCTCCAAGATTAGTTGCCAGGCGGCCAAGACTGTGTTAACAAACCTGCAAACCAATAGTAACACGGCGCAACACTCCTGGTGCAGGGACAGTAGAAAGCGTAGAAAGACTGCTTGCTCAGCTCAGTCTTCAGGCACAGTGTCCAACACAGCCTAATACTCCATCCTGAGCACCCTTGTAACCCGTTCCTCCATTTCCCCACCCCACTGTCTTCTATGGTCCCCACCCTCCTTCTGCCTTTACCTCCTCCTTCTCCCCCATCATACTTGATGAGGTCACCAGAGTTGTAGGCTCCATGAATGTCTTGTTTCTCCACTGCTCCTACAGAGCCATTAAGGACAACATTCGCTTTCTGGCCTCTGCACTCGTTGATTTCTGCAACCACTGATTTGTTACTGGATCTTTCCCCTCTTCCTTCAAGCACTCCCTTGTGTGCACCCTCCTGGAAAAAACCTTCAGCAGACTCCACTTAACCAGCCAACTCCTGCCCCATATCTATCACCCCCTTCCTTACGAAACTCCTGGAGAAGCTGGCATTCCCCCAACTTACCCAGCACACTGAACTTGTTGGTTGCTTCCATGACCATCAATCTGGATTCCCAGCATCTAGAAGCATGGAAACCGCTCTTCTGAACACCTGTGAGGAAGTGGTTGCATCTCTTGACTCCAACTCTCCAGCTGTTCTCATTCCATTTGATCTCTCCGCTGCATTTGAAATACTACTCCATCCTCATAAAACGGCTCCATGATACCCTGGGTATCTCGGAGCGGGTACTGGACTGGCTGACCACCTTCCTCAGTGACCGTCCATCCCTGGTTATTCTGGGCTCTTTCTCCACCCCCACCTCCATCTCCACCTGTGTTGTCCCCCAGGGCTCCAACCTCTCTCCCTGGCTCTTTAACACCCATCTTGCTCTACTAGCTCACCTAATTTCCAACTTCTCCCCTAACTTCCATTGTTACGCAGATGACACACAACTATTCTTTAAATTTCACTGTGATCCTCTCCTTACTACTTGCATCATTCCTGACTGCCTTTCCGCCATCCACACCTGGTGCACCTCCATTGATCTCTGCCTCAATGCCTGCAAGACCGAGACCCTTCCTATTGGCCCCCCTGCTCCCTCTTTCTTCCCCTCACTCTGGCTTTCCTCTAAGTGCTCCTCTCCCTTCTCCTTCATCTGAAGCCAGAAACCTTGTAGTCCTGTTCGACTCCTCTTTCCTTCCTCCCTCACATTCAGGACCTTGCCAGGAAGTCGCACTTTCAACTCTACCTTCTCAAAGGAATTCTCCCTTTCCTCACTTCCCCAGAAGCTCAATTTCTCTAGGGCTCTGGTTCTCTCCAGGTTAGCCTACTGCAATAGCCTTTTTCTCACTCTACCCTCTGCTTTACGACGCCTCAATCTAACCCAGAATAGGGCAGCAAGATTTATCCATGGCCTCAAGCCCAGGAACCGCATCTCTCCAGCCCTCAACTCTCCACTGCCTCCTGGTTGCTTCAAGAATCAAATTCAAATCCCTCTGCATCATCCATAAGACTTTCTGGGGCCGGGGACCACACTACCTACAACTCGCTATCACTAACTGGTACAACGTCCTTGCATCACGGGATGTTTTTTCGCAGGTTTTTTTTGCCACAAATGTTTTGGGGGGAAAAAACCCATCGCATTTTTTAGGGGGGGGCGGTTAGTAAATATATATATGGGGTGTGGGTGTTTGGGAAAAAATACAAATTAAAGAAAATGGGGAGGTTCGGGGAGAAACCCCCGTTAAAAAAAAAATTATATGGGTTTTTTCGTAAAAAAAAATAAATAAAAAGCTCTGCGAAAAAACATCCCTCTGACATGGAACCCACTAAATAATCTAAGTTCCTCTGGCACCGACTGTGTGTCAATTGTTTCGCTAAACAGAGAGCTAGCAGCCAATCTTTCCTCAGCTGTCTTCCTCCTATGGAGCAGCCTTCCCCTTCCTCATAGTCTTCGGATTTTCTCAAATTCCAGAAGCCCCTCAAGAGTTCCTCTCCCTCTCTCTCCATTACTTACCATGGCGCCCATTGGCCTAGGCCACGCTGGCATGCACTTCCTCCATTTGGCACTCAAAGCTGCTCACTCCCTAGCACTTCCCTCCTGTCACTCCCCCTCCCCCAAGCCCACCCCACATTCCCTCATCCTTCATCCTTCTACTCTCTCTGCACTTGCACGTTCTGAATGCTCACAAGGCCTAGTAGGTCCATCTCTATCCTTCATTGTTTTAATTGATTTCCATTCCAATGTTCCCTTCCTGTTGCCATGTGGGCTCTTTTGAAATACAAATTACTTGTTGTATAAGCGCCTTACAAATGCACAATGAATAAAAATAAATAAATTACAAAAGGGGAAAGACCATATGCAAATCGGGCTTTGACCCACAGTCCAACCCGAACTGCTTGGTCACATCCCTTCTGCACGAGACCACAAACATCCAAACAAGTCAGCCTTGTTGGGCCTCATCAGTGAGGAATAGCTTAGATCTCTAGGCCCAGCAGGCTGTACCAGGGGACCTCCACCAAGAGTAGTTCCACGGAGTAATAGTAATCCAAAAGACGAAGCATGCACCAAGCAAAAAGTAACGCAGATTTATTGTAATCAAACGGCTGCAAAGCACGCTTCAGACAGCCCCGTGCAACTGAATTAAATGAGCTGTCCATGCCACCCACAGTGGCTGAACACTTCATACATAATTTGCCAAATTACCATACAAAATTTTAGTTACATTTTTAAGACTGGTCACAGGAGCTGATTGGTAGACTCTGTCAATCCCCTGTATTCAAATATACCTTAAATTATCCTAATTGTATGCTACAACATTTGGTCACACTTGCATTACACCTCTCGTGACAGCACAAATCTTCCCACATTGCCTCTCAATTACGTGAAACACTTGTTTCACTGCCAATTCTCGTTCACCCAGGTACCTAGCTCATTGGCATCGAAAGCATTTCTTAGAATATTTTTGCTGTAGCTGTGTTCTCCTGGGAAACTTCAGCTGTGCAACATTTCAGCACCCTGTTTCTGCTGAATGCTCAAATACATACGGCTTGTCACACAAAGGCCTGCAGCTTTTTTCTTAGTAGCTGTATGCTTTCTTAACACGGGCCTACAACCAAAAAGGGCTTCTCTATAGTTAATACATTGCTCAAAAGCCTGTCTACCCCTCTATGGCAGCTTGCACCCCCATCCGGTGCCCGCTGTATAAAACTGCACCCAAAATAACCCACCTGTCATTGCGTTCCCCCCCATGGGACTTCTCACGCTGCGCTGGCTTTTAAATCCCATATTGCGCGCTGCACCTTGTTCAATGACGCCCCCACCCCCGATGTCGCCCTTGACTTCTCCATTTTACTTGTGCAACTGGTATGTGGGCCCCCCATGGCAGTGATGAATTTGGAACTTTACAACAAGGCACAGGACCCACGTCTAGGCATACCCGTCCCACTCTGGGTGACTACAGCAGAACAAAAGAGGTGATGGCTGGGAGGTTTATAATTAATCTTAACTTCTGGCTATGTCGTCTGGTTACCTCTTTTTAGGTGGGACCAAGCCTGATTTTGGTGTATCCCTTTTGTAATGGCTTGGATGGCGAAGAACAATGGTGTGGAGGGTTGCCCAGAGCAATGGCAGAGGTTGTAATTCTAAACCTTCTAGCCATCACCTTTTGTTTTACATACATTGGTGAAGGAGAACCAACATTGGACATTTTTAAGTTCAGGTACGTGGTACAGCATGCTGTGCTTGTTATGGGTGAAGTGCTAGAGTGGAGGCAGAGGAAGTGGGGGACAGAGGCATGTTGGAGGCAAGGGGAAATATGTTAGCTAGCAGGCCGATGAGAGTAAGGTTAAGAGGGTAACTCTGAGGCAAACAGTGTGGCTAGGGGTGGCCATTTGGTCAGATAGACCCGTTGATGGAGGCTATGCAGAGTGGGTCTGCATCAGTGTACTGTAAATTGGATGATATTGTGGCCCATATCAACGCGCTGCAAACTAAACTCTATAAAGGAATTGGGTATGCAGCACAAGCTGAGACTAGGATCAGTGATCTTGAGGATAAAATGGAGCATCATGGTGCCAATATGCAAGCGATCAAGGAAGAGCTAGTGTCGGTCCGGCTCAAATGTGATGATCTTGAGTCAAGATCGCAACAGAATAACGTGCGCATAGTTGGTATGCCTAAGAACACCACAAAGGGCCCTATGGAACAGTGTGTAGAGGGATTAATGAAGCAGCTACTTGGGAATTCTCACTGTAATGTTTGGTGGTAAGGGATCCTCGAGCATTACAGCCGGGCCCTAAGCCAGAAGGTACTACCTTGCACGATCATCAAAAGGCTGTTGACTTACAGGGATAGGATGTGGTCCTTGGGTGGCAAGGGAGCGGGGACAGCTACAATAGCACTCCAGTAAGGTTTTCATATATCCTGACTTATCTGCCAGTGTCCAGGTGGCCTCGAAGAACCCTTTGACCCTGTGAAGGGCCTGCTGCGGGAACGCCATATTCCATATACAACACAGGGTCGCACTTATTTTTTTGGGTCCCCGAGTGAAGTACGGTCATACATAGAAGCATTGATTCTTTTGAGGTGATCCGGGCGCAATTTGAATTCTAGCCTGTTTTACTCTGATTTTTTTTTTCTCAAAGCTTGAAGAAGATGAGAAACTTTTTTTCCCTTCCTCAGACGGAGTCTGAGCAGTGCTATGTATGTGAGCCTCCGGTACGCAGATGTCATTGCAGCTATATTGCTCCTCGCATCTCCTCTGTTGAATTCTCATGTTTGGTTATTGGGGCTTTACACAGTCAGGCAGGTTGGGGAGGATGGTGATGGTGGGCGGGGGGGTGTTGAGGGAATGTTAAAATGGTGGGGCAACAATTTCTTTTCATTTTGTATCAGTGGCCGTTGCGTTGCTGGGTATATTGATGTACACATTGGGCTCGGTATCTTAAATGGTATCTGGTGTAGTAGGTGATACAGTTACGTTTCCGCACGTGGAACGTCGAGGGTTTTAACAACCCTGTTAAGGCCAGGAAGTTACTAGGGTACATATAACGCCACTCCCCTAAAATGCTTATGCTTTCAAGCATTGAAAGGAGTGAATGAGGCATTTTCTAGAAAATTGAGAAATCAGAGGTACTACACTGAGTACTCCTCACAGACCTGTGGTGTAATAAGCCTCATTTACCATTCTATTCCCTTTCATTTGACAAAACCAAGTATTGATCCCTTGGGAAGGTATGTGGTGGTTTGGGGCAATTTGGTGGGTAGACAAGTTGTGCTGGCTAATACCTACGGTTCAAATATGGATGACCCAGATTGGTGTCTTTTATTGTGGTTGTCGAATGTACTTTCCGTGTGGGGAGGATAGTTTAACACAATTCTGGAAGCAGGCCTAAATCGCTCATCTAGAACTCCCTATGCCGTTCCAGCAGCAGCGTTGGCTGTACTGCAAGCAAGGGCCCAATTGCAGTTATTTCATGTGTGGAAAAGCATCCATCCGGTTTTCAGACTATACACATACTATCTGACGGTCCATGATTCCCTATCAAGGATAGATTTCGTCTGCATCATCAAATGTCATCTTTAGTTGTAGCATTTTGCCCTAACACTTTTAGATCATTCACCTGTGGTATAAAAACTGAAGCAGGTGATCACTCTTTGGCCGCGTCCATTATGGAGAATCTCCCCTTCAATGCTGTTGGACCCTATACTGGCAAATTGTCTTGGATTAGATTAACCTTTTTTTTTCTTTATTTTTTTTTTTTCTTCTTTTCTTCTTTTCATCCATAATGTAGGTTCCGTTGCATCACAGTCCAGGGGGAGGGATGCGTTTGGAGCAAAGGGGCTAGAGGTAGGGGGAGCGGGGGGGGGGGGGGCTGACTGTCTGCCTTCTTGCTTGCATGTCTGCTATCCCTGCCTGTTATCCCTCATCTACTTACCATTACAAGTACCAGTGGGTGGAGGCCAGCAAAGTCTCTTGGGAGCTAGCGCCCTCCGCGACGCTGCTTGCAACCTCATACCACCGGTCTTGCAGGACGTGTTATAGCCTTCAGGCTGCATTGTGCGTTCAGAATGGGAGATTTGGCCCTGATCTCGGATCGCAGCTGGTGCCCTGATTATGGAGTGTGGAGGTTTGTGGATCGGCCCTTCAAGCAGACCGCTGAATTGGCGATTGCGGGCAGATTACACGTGCAGAACTCTCTGGTGCCATGCTGCGGTCTGGCACAGTCTTAATTGAGAGAAAGGTCCCTAGGTCTGTTGCAGTGGCCCGAGCAGTAGTGCAGGCATCCTATCGGGGTCTGTGCCCTGGGAGGCGAGTTGGCTGCCCTACTGCAGCATAGATTGTTGGAGGGCCCTTTGGTCCTGTGCACAATGCTAACTGCTTGGGATACTGTTGGGGCTGTAGCAGACTGTGCCTCAGTAGACGAGTATAAATGTACAGAGGCAAACTCTTATTTTATCTGTTTTTGGCTCGTTAACGTTCGCAATGCTGTGTGCTCACGGCTTGTGTGGGGCTGGTTTGGGTGGTTCCCAGGCAACCTAATAAGCCCGTTTTATCACTGCAGTTCGGTTGTCTGCTGTGTGCCTGCAGCCCTGATCAGGCTGGCCTGTGTGACCACAGGTCGAGTCTTCACCGCATTGTGCAGCTATCTGCCACAACTGTTTGTTATTCTCAGCAACATTTTAGCAGTACCCTGCCCGTTTCAGAATTCATGGATCATGCTGCACAGGCACCCTGGTAGAGTGCACCAACTGCCTGGTATGCCCAAAACTAGACCGATCAGACAATATTCAGCTTGCTCAAGAGAGACGGGTGATGGGGGTCCTTTTCTGTGACCAAATACAAATGAACCTGTATTTTTCTTCCTATCATGGGTGATGGTCCCCGGCTAGAGAGGACACCCAGGCACTGCGCATCCTAAGACATCCGAGGGCCCGACCATCCCAGGACAGCCTGAACCTTGACTGCGACCCAGGGCCATGAGCGTACAGAGCCGGCAGAGCATCCGCCGGTCTTGAACCCGAGGTCACAGCTCCGGCCTTGAGGAGTGCCTTGTGACTGGTGCTTAAGGCTCTTTCCCCATATTCTGGAGAAGTGGTTCATCCCACCTGAGTCTCCTTCCTTCCTTCCTCCTCTGCTGCTGAGCGTGCACCTAATTTGTCTACGCCTGTTTTGCTGCTGGTGAGTTCATTGTGCAGTTTCACTGCACTCCCTCCCCCCCCCCCCCCATGACCTCCCCCAAATCCTCTCTTCCATCTCTTTGCCTTCTCCTTCCATGGTGCTCTCATCTCCCATATTTACTCTTAGTGCTACTCTATCACCTATCCTACCTCTCCTTCGAAGCCTGGAAGGAAGACGTTTAAGAAAGATCTCTTGGTCTCCACCAGGCCTGCCCATCCCTGACACCTACGTCAACACTTCTACGCAGACTGTCAGAGACATCCTCTTTGCTGCCCCCCCCTCTCCTGACCTGTGGACTCAACATATGGTCTGTACTCGCCCTTGTCTCTTCTTCGCCCATTAATGGTGGAACCAGATGGGGAAGTACTCTTGGCACGCTTTCCTCTAGGTGCATCATTAATGTCTACCTGAATTGCGCAGTCATGGCCCATGGCTCTAGGCCCAACCTCCTCCTCCTCCTTCTTGATAGTCGCCTTCCGTATCTCATCAACTTCCTCCCTTCTCCCCCCACCCCCTTTTTGCCACCCCCTGTGACCTTCACCACCACCGTTGTGTGTACCACGTCCATGTACCCCTCCTCGGAAGACCTTTAAAGGTGGCCACCAGCTTCACTAAGCTACCCTCAACTCTCGCTCTGCTGTTTAAACACTCCTACGACATCCGTCACCTCCTTGAATACTTTGACCTTTAGTTCCTCGCTGTCGCTGAGAAGTGGTTCACTGGTTCACTGGTTCACTGGTTCACTGGTTCACTGGTTCACTGGTTCACACACACACACACACACACACACACACACACACACACACACACACACACACACACACACACACACACACACCTCTTACTCGACAAGAGTCGATTCCCTAGCCAGTGACTAATGGCGAGTGCACGTTTTACACCCTATTTTAGTTTTCAAACCCTCTCAACTACTCTAATGCAACTCAAAATAAACTGCCCCTTTGGATTAACCCATTGTAGCCTAACTGCCAGCGTCTCCCTGCCCCTCCAACAGAATGATCATGAATCCAAGCGGTGAATGACTTAAACTGCGAGGCTGAACATGCACCATACCCCCAATGGATCTACGTTGTACCCCAATCTGTGGAAATAAGGGGGAAGGGAGTGTTTAGCTGTTTATCTCAGTCAGTACACCTGGTGGTCGTCGCAAATACGGAAGCAGTAGCTTTGTACGCAATTTTCTTTTCTTTGGAAACACAAATGCCCTATCTGCTTTGTCAGAGTCTGCAAAAGCATTACGTCTGTCTGCTAAACCACTTTTATTAATGCAATAATCAAGTTCTCAATGCTTTGCTTTCTCTAGTTTCTACAACAATATCACCACTTCCAGTCCCACATAGAGATCTTCAAACTGCAACCTGATAAATCAAGCAAGGACCTCGCAGAACTGGTCATGTTCATGGCCCAGGTAAGGACCGCTTTATGCTCATTTGCGTTAAGTACAAATGAAAAGCTACTTGCAGAGGAAACCACCTTTCAACCATATTTAGGAATTTGAATGAATGGTTTTGGGTAACTGCAGAGAGGGGAATTGTTTTTTTTTCTTGGTGTGGCTCTGCTCCTTTGCCCACTTGTGTCTTAATCTGATTCAATGCCTGTTAATTAATGCCTGGTATTTATGCTTGAGGTTAGTATCTCTCCTTTTGTCTTTGTCAGTCATGGTCTGGTGCACATTAGACGGGTCTTGTGAGTTGGCACTGCTTCACAGCTGTCTGAATTTGGTGGTTTTGCAGGCAATGCTCCTTTGGGGCGGATGAGCCAGTTAGATCGCAATAAATGTGACAATGAAGATTACCCATGCTTATAGCGCAGGGAATCTTGATTCTATGAAGGACATGGAGGTGACCATTCTGCTTTAACTCTTTAATGCTACTCTCCATAGCAGGGAAATATAAGGGCAGGAGATGCCTTCTTTTTTGTTTAAGGGGGCTTGACTCAAGAAGGCATATGGCATAGACAAGAGAGGAGGAGAGTCAACAGCTACCCCTGGTCAACCGTGTAGAGAAGATAGATTTAAAAGAGGCAGAGAGCTAGTTTGCATATACTAGTCATTAGTGGTCATAGATGAGTTTAGAATGTAGGAAACTGTTGGATACTGATTAATTTTATTCATAAATTCGGACACACATCTGCAAATAGTAGGTTCACAACGAAAAAGAAGACAAAAAGAATCTTAAAAAGTCACATTTGGGCCTTGTGTGGCTTATAATGAAAAGTAGAACAGGTGACAAACTGTTGTTGCATCACAGTAGCATACATCAAAAATGTGGATTACAAATACTACTGTTTTCACCGCAATAATATACTACTAGTTAAAACAGTAGTATTTGTATGTTACTAACCCTCACTAAATCAACTGTGATGCAACTACAGTTTGTCACCTGTTCTACTTTTCATTATAAGCCACACAAGGCCCAAATGTGACTTTTTAAGATTGCTTTTTGTCTGTTTTTCGTTGTGAACCTACTATTTGTAGATGTGTGTCCGAATTTATGAATACAATTAATCAGTATCCAACAGTTTCCTACATTCTAAACTCATCTATGACCACTAATGACTAGTATATGCAAACTAGCTCTCTGCCTCTTTTAAATCTACCTTCTCTACACGGTTGACCAGGGGTAGCTGTTGACTCTCCTCCTCTCTTGTCTACTCTCCATAGCAGCCTTTTTTTAAATCGAATTTTTTTTTATTCTTTTCTTTCTTTTCTTTTCAACCGTAAAACCTCCAATAACACTTTGTCACAAGGGACTACAAATCCCCAGAAGTCCTCTGTGTTCTGTAGTTTTGTCTTTTTTACCAAACGTTCTACTTGGATTCATAACAAGAGATCCACGCCAGCACTGAAGCCTGGCCCAACTCCAACAAGATCACACTGTAAACATGAGCCACGGCACCGGCCCCTCTGTCTGCTCAGTTATTCTTATGATGATCTCCTAGAGAAGCAACCAAAAAGAAAGCTATTGGGGTGGGGATATGCAGCCACTCGAGCAGATATTCAAACAGCAATACAATGACATCAATGCAGCTACACAAATAACCCCATCCCCTGCGTATACCGGGTGGGATAAGGGTCGCCTCTGTGTCTTTAATATAGTCAAGACTCCTTGCGCTGGAGGGGGATAAGTTGCTTTGTTGTTAAGTTTGGTTTGAAGGTTAAGTGGTCTTGCAGTTGCGGTTGCTGCCCCCGCCGTGTGAATACTGGAATTGGATGATGGTATGGCAAGTGTCATTACACATGGGAATGTTACCACAGGGGGACTGTGAATACCGCTGCTGTCCTGGAATGTAAGAGGTTTAAATAACCTGATGAAGGCCAGGAAGGTCAATAACTATGTTTCTAGACATTGCCCTCAGATCGTGATGTTACAGGAGACCCACGCTATGGGCGCAGTAAATATGAATATAATGCCCAAATGGGGTAAGACCCTATTCGTCCCAGCCCCGGGGGTTCATCACTCTCATTCATCCCTCACTGGGGTTCCGGGCGGAAGAGCACAAGGTGGATGCGATGGGGAGGTTCGTTCTTGTGTGGGGGAAGTTAGCGGGTAAGCAAATGACTTTGGTTAATACGTATGGTCCCAACATCGATGATCCAGATTTTTATTTAAACATATGAGACCCTCAATAAACTAGATGTTTCCTCCATAATATGGGGTGGGGGGGGAACTTCAATATGGCCCTGAACCCAGTAATGAATAGATCCAGTACGAAAACGAGGACACCGACCAAAATGGCACTAACACTGGGACAACTCCTTCCACAAATGGCGTTAATAGATGCATGGCGCACCTTAGACACAGGCGTTAGACATTACACCCACTACTCATCCGTGCACGACAGTGAATCGCGAATAGACTATTTCTTTTTATCCCAGAACCTCTCCGAGACACTGTACAGCTGCGAAATCCTGTCCTGCACACTGTCCGACCATTCCCCTGTTACACTGGAGCTCAGGCTGAGAGATGCTCCTAGACCTGCCAGAAGATGGCGCATGCCGGGTGGGATACTTGGTGACCCGGGTGTAGCGGAGACCCTACGGGAGTTTTTCAAGAATAACGTTGGGTCGGTGGCACGAGTCTCCACTGTATGGGAAACCTTTAAGGTCTGGGCTGGGGGGGGCAATTATCTCGAAATCCACTGGACTCCTGAAGGGATTGAGGAGGGAGCTAGAGGGAGTAGAAAATACCTTGAACAGCCTTGAGGGGACGTATAGCCGTACACACGATAAGGCCGTTCTGGCCGAGATTAAAACCTTTAATGAGCTGGCTGCTAGAGAAATACAATAAATAGTGGCCCCTGCCAGAGCATGCAGATATGGTGAAAGCAATAAGGCGGACAGAACATTGGCTAACTTGATTAAAAATGAGAGGCAGCCATACCCAATCACTAGCATACAAAACGCTGCTGGCGAGGTACTGACGAGCGAAGAGGGGATAAATGGAGAATTTGCCAAATTTTACCAGATGCTGTATTGAAACAAAGATAGGAAGACGACTACTGAGATTAGAACATATCTGGCGTCGCTAGGGCTCCCACAACTTTCACTCGAGAATAAAATGGCACTAGATCAGCCGGTCACTGCGGAAGAAATTAATGAGGCAATCATGGGGCTAGCGTCGGGCAAAACACCGGGCTCTGATGGGTTGGGGGCTGAATTCTATAAGGAGTTCCGCACGGAACTGATCCCCATAATGTTGGAAACCTGGGAGGAAGCTCTAGAGGGTGGCATACTACCCCCGACGATGAGGGAAGCCATTATCACTGTGCTCCCCAAACCCCGGCGCCCACCTAGCGACATGTCATCATACAGGCCCCTGTCGCTCATCAATGTTGATGCCAAGACTTTTGCTAAAGTACTGGCAAATCGAATGTTGCCCCTGGTCTCCACTCTAGTCCATCCCGATCAGAATGGTTTCATTCCCCAGTGGTCCACCACGCTGAACCTCTGCAGACTATTTAGTATAATAGCACAGATAGACCCGGGCAGAAGCGCAGCAGCTGTAGCCCTTGACGCCGAAAAGGCATTAGATTCTGTATCATGTGTCTACCTTTTCACGGTTTTGGAAGCGTTTGGGGTGGAGTCGGCATTTATCAGATTCGTAAGGCTGCTCTATACTGCTCCGGGCGCCAAAGTCTGCACTAATAGAACCATTTCTGAGATGTTCCAACTGGGTAGAGGAACTCGGCAGGGTTGTCCCTTCTCGCCCATCTTGTTTGCCCTAACTATTGAGCCTATGGCAGCTGCGGTTCGGCTGAGACACAGGGAAAGGGAATTAACATGAAAGGCTCTATCCAGCTAATCTCTCTTTACGCGGACGATACTTTACTCTACGTCCGCAAGCCAGAAATAAACATAGCACCCATTATGACTGACATACACGATTTCGCAGATTACTCAGGATACGTCATCAACATCACCAAATCGGAAATATTCCCGCTCACACCCCACACTAAATGCCCTGCGAACGCCTGCGCCCTTAAATGGTCGGACCAATATATTAGATATTTCAGGGTGTTAGTGTCTAGGACCAGGCAAACCCTCTATGCGGACACCCATGAGAAGGCGCTGCAAACATTGGGCACCAAGCTACAGATCTGGGAACACCTCCCTATATCCCTGTACAGCAGGATAGCCCTACTTAAAATGATAGCTCTCCCCCAAACTACTATATTTTTTTGTAAATATACCCATATGGCCGGGTAGAGACTTTTTCTCGAGACTACGGTGGCTTGTAGTAACCTTTATATGGAACGGGAAGGCGGCCAGAATCGGGTGGGAGAAAATGACAGAGCCCTACGACACTGGAGGCATAGCGGCTCCAGACTTTGAGCTCTATCACCTTGTCGCACAGGCACAGTTTGCAAAATATTGGTACGAGGAACCTGGGGGTTGCACCACACACCTGGGTGGAAGCACAAACTATATTCCCGGTGGACATTAAGTCGGTCCTATTTAATTCACGTCATAAAGACACCTGTGATTACGATCCGGTTAGCTGCACGGTCAGGGCCTGGGGGGCATTATTTAAATGACAGAAGCTGGAAACACCATACAACCCAGAAGTCCCCTTGTGGAATTTTCTGGGCATCCCCCATGTCGGATCCGAGTATTCAGGAAGGCTGGGATCCACACATGGAAATGAAGGTGGGCGATATGTTCATAGATGGTAAATTTGCAACCAGAGAGGTCTTTACTAGAGTAATGTGGGATGGACCACTCAAAATACTACAATACTACAGAGTAAGGGCCGCATTTCAGAAAAGATGGCCAATGTTCCCAGATGAACCTCCTCAACACCCCTGTACACAACTCGTCACAAAGAAGGCTGGGCTAGGCATTTCTAAACTATATGGGGCAGTACAGGCCCACACCCCCTCAGTGAACCGGGTCATGGACAAATGGAGCAGATATTGTTCACTCACAAAAAAGGTTTCATTGAATGCAGGATTACGTTTGATACAATTTAAACTCCTAAATAGGTTACACTACACGCCAGCTAAGATGGCAAAATTTGCTTCGGAACATGGGGGGGGGGGGGGGGCGGCGGCGAAATGCCCCAAGTGTGGGGCCTTACATGCGGACTCCTTTCACATGTACTGGAAGTGTCCAGCTCTCCTGAGATTCTGGGGAGAGGTGGCCGAAATTACATAGATACCCCCACAGCTGACCCCCCAGAAATATTTATTTGGAGACATTGGCAAGTGCTCGGAGAAAACCAGGAGGCTATTTAATATCGCATGTGCTGTGGCTAAGAAATGTATCCTGCAAGCCTGGAAGATGCCTGTGCCACCAAATGTGACCACTTTCCTCCGCGAACTTACATACACTAATGAATGTGAGGAACAATTTGTTTTGACTTTGCCGGGGGCAAGCCAACCAAAAGACATATGGGGCCCCTTCCGAACCTATCTGTGTGAGTTTCTCTCAGATGATGAAATGTCCATATAATGTTGAACGTAAATGTTTTCTTTGCCTATCGACTTGTGTTTCTTGATGGGGTATGTTGCTGTAACTGTTGAGACCACCGTTGAACAAGAGTTAAAAAAAAAAAATGTAGTCTCGCCAGCCAATCTGCTTTGAGCAAAATGTCCCCGAGATGGTGCATCCCCTCCATCTTGAAGTACCTGTAAACTATCCCGCTGTTCAGTACCTTCAAGTTGATTACTGGCCTGGATTTCCCTTTCCTGTGTACCAGGAACAAATTGCTGTCTCAACCTGCTTGCCCTGGCAGACCCCTCTATTGCACCATTCTCTACTAGGTTGCTCAGCTCCGTATTGAGTAGTCAGCCCCCCCACCCCCTCCAGCCCCCGGACATCTCGAGTATCGCTGAGAAGCGCTTCTTATGCAGACAGCCCACAAATTCTAGCTTGAAGCCTGCCACTGTCTGTAGCACCCAAGCATCACATGATGGCTCCCGCCATTTGGCTATATATTGTCACGTCTTGCTTCCCACCCTGGGTTAGCGTTCGTGGCGAGCACTTACAGGTGGCAGAAATCTGCCGTCTATATCCACTGTGTCATCTACGTCCGCACCGACCTCTTCCTCTGGATGGGAAAAATGTCTTGTTGGTGACTCACCCAGTACTGGGCTCTGGGTCTCTGGGGCCTCCATGTGGAGCTGAAGCTGGGCCATGTACTGTGCCACCCTCGATGATGGAAACCACTCTGTAGATTTTTGATTCCTTATGCTGTCTAGGTCAAACATATCCATTATATGCCCCCCCCCCTCCAGTGCAACTCTGGGCTGCTGTGGCATTAGTTTAGGCTGGCTAGGAACTTCACTGCTTAGGTCCACCACATCATCCTGCTAATCTTCTCCTCGTCGGAGGTCAGATCTCCTTCGTTGCCGTCCCCTTTATTTTTCACCCCAGTTGCAGGGGGTAAGAGGTTCGGCACCACCGTCCTCCCCAAAAGGTACTTTTTAATTTGCCAAATGGGTCGGCTACCTCCCGGGGCATCTTGCTAACCCCAACTTTAGGACCCGGGGGTGGGGCGGTAGAAGAGGGCATTCTCTTCCAGGTCTTGTCCTCCCCCTTAGAAGTCACTCCTTTCTTGGGGTATTTGGCTGATGTGCCCTTCCCAGGGCTGAGCTCTTTCTTTTACTAGGAGTTGTGCTTTTAGCAGCAATGAGCGTCTCCAGTGCTTGGAGTCTATCCAGAATGGGCTGAACACCTTGGGACACATCCATAACTAGTGAGTCCCCAGGACTCTCTTAAAACCAACCTATAGACTGGTCCTTCCTGCTCCTCTGCCTCACTGTTTGCAGTGATTGAGCTTTCTTGCTCCATTTGCAAAAATACACAGGAAAATATATATATTGGTCGGAGACCTGTGTCCTCACTTTACTCTGTGTTTGCGTGCCTTTAGTTTGCCTGAACTCTGCAGGCTGCTTTTTTTTTTTTAGAGAGAACAAGCCTCAGTGACTTTATTCCCCATGGACTGCAGCATGCTGGATGCCCCACGAAATAAATGTATGGCCTTTCCTCTAATCTCAGGGTAACGCTTGTGATTGTAACCGGATGAGGCTTTGCTGTAATGTTAGCTGACTAGGGAAACCCCCTGCGCTCAGGAACGCCAACGCGTAACACGTAAGCTCTCACAGGGTCCTTTCATTCTGGTTGGTCTGTTGCTTCTCTCCTGACGGTCGACTCTTCAGCTTCTCCACATTTGCCTGTCGCCTCATCTCTCACAAATCCCTCTTCCTTGTTCCCCCCCGACCCTCCCCGCAACCCTCCTCTCCCCAGCTCTACTTTCATCTCCTGCTTCTAATTTCTCTGCCCTCCAACTATTGTCCCTCTCCCTGTACTAGGCCGTATGATCTCTCCTCTCCCTCATCAGTAACTCAATCATTCACACCCCATTTGCTACCACCCTCTTGGGCCCAACGCCTTCTGTTCACTCTCTCCCTGCACTCAAACAGACTCTTCCTTCTCCAGCCAGAACACCCTTTTCGCTTGTCTCTTGGGCCTCCTCCACCTCCCCCTGACCTCGCCTGAACACTGTTCATCCTTTTCTGCAGCTGCAGACTTTTTAATTGCCCTGCCTTTCCTGCTGCATAGCTGCACCCTGGGATAGGGGGTGAGGGGACCTCCCCTTTTCAATCTTCAAAATGTTCTCTAGTCTTATCCATTTTGATCTGGAAAGTCATGTGCTCAGAAGGGTTGTTTGTTCTGGAATGGTCTCCTCTCCTGGGCGACTACTTCTTGTAAAGGTTTTGGGACATGTTCCTCTGTTCCCTGCATTGCCTTCGCAATCTCTGTTCCTCTGCTGTTGCCCCACTGGGGTGTATGGTGTCTCAGTCTTCTTTGGAATGGGAAATACCAGTACATTAACACAATGAATCCGACGACACCATCCTGGGAAGCTGAGCGCTCAACCAAACATCTCCTAGATCTTGACAATTGTTCAAATGTAATTCCTAGCTAATGTGTTCCTACTAAGTACATATGAACAATTTCTTGTAAACCATGACACAATTCATGAGTCATAGTGGACAGAATTTAATACAAAAGTGGAGGAGGACAATGTGCACTAAACTGGTCTGCTGATGCATTTCAGACCTAATCCATCCTTAGGGCGACCATTGTGTCCACACTTCTGTGCAATCTTACACCACTTTGTTTAGGCACACAACGAAGGATGAGGCTATATTTATTCCACGTAATGAATGGATTAACAGTGGTACAGATTGTACAGAACTTGGATGGGTAGGTCAACCGGGTATCCCTTCCTCTTAATCTGAGGAATGCAGTCCTCTCCTTTCTCCAGTAAAGCCTCATGCGGAAGCACACTCAGCACTGCAAGACAAAGCTAATAACCTCATCAGGCCAGAGCAATGTCATGCATGGCTACCAATGCGCTCAGGTGTTGTATTCAATCGTATATGAAATTGAAACTCTGCGTGTGTTCTCCGTCTCTAAGCAGTAATGCTGTGGGTCACATCTGGCGGTAATCCAAAAAGGTCATCTCACTTGACATTGCTAAACCTCTGGGATAGGCAACCTATGGCTGTGGTAGACTGAAGTCCCCTCCTTTACTCCATGCCATTCTAGCCCACCCGACAAGGTTTTGCTATAGCCTGCACCCACTTCCCCAGCAAAAGAAATGGACTAATACAATCCAAACTGCATGTATCCTGGAAATTCCAGTTGAGAGTTTTTCTTTAAACAATTTACTCTATAAATAGATGCAAGTCTAGACAGCCCAGAACAGTCAAATCAGCCCACTTTGGTATCATTATTGGTGAGGGAGGCTGGTAGTTTAATCCTTAAACATCTGTAAACCGTACCACTGTTCAGAGGCCGAAAGATACAGTATGGTGCTGTCAGAGATCCATCCTATCCCCATCACTATGCCATCTCCCCAAAACCTCTATAAATGGAAAACTATAATTCTTCTGCCTACAATATCTACTGTCAGTTAAAGTGGCAGAATGAGGTTGTCGCTTATCAGAATCTACGCTGACTGCTATTTGCAAAGCCCTTCCTAAAGCTGAAGATGGAGCATGACCCACCATTTGAAAGGAGTTGACGATGCCCCTTATATATTTTTGTTCACCTCTGCCAGCTGAAAGGGGGTTTTGGGGACACGTCATGCACCTGGTTAGATAATAAATGTGGGATAGCTAGCAAATGTGAACCCAATTGTTTTGTTTCCTGAAATACTCACAAAATAAATTTCGTAAATAGTCTTGTTGCTTGCTCAAGTGTCCTCGTCCCACCGTCCATCGCCCTCTGCTATGTCGGCATGTGCATTCTCTCAATAGTAGGGTGTGTTGCAACCTGTTGATGGGTTTTAATTTATATAGTTGGTATCATGGCTATGTCATCACAAAATACACAAATTTATGTAATAAAGAAATTTAAAAAAGTGTTTTGAGCCACATTCGGGTAAGTCATTCTTGCATAGAGTACTGGCTTAATTTCAGCAGCGAAAGCATGATGCCTTAATAACCAGGTCCATTTACCTTGACACCCCACGTAGACCGAAATCACTCAACTGAAAAATGTGCAAATCAAAAACTTGAAGAGGCCAGAAGCAGTACCATTTTGCAGGAGCTTAGCACATTATTTTGTATCGGTTAGGTAGCCCTCACATTATGGGAATACCATGCAAGAAGCTCAGAGACAACACAGGCCCATCCCACATGACCAGGGGGTCCTAAACAGGGGGTTGGGGGGTGGCACACACTGGAGTAAACATGGCTCTTATGGTTGCAGCACAATCATGCTGCAGCCATTTCTGTTGGACAATCATCCATGGACTTTGGTATGGCTAGCCAATGCTGATCTCATCCCACAAATGTAATGGCAACTTGGACTTTAATTTCTCTGCCAAATCCATTAAGTGAGGTGTAACACATTTAGAAATTCAGTTTGCATAGAAAAAACGTGGTCTCCCCTGACCTCAAGGTTTGAGGTTTGCTCAACAAACCGCTCACGTTTCAATTAAACAATGTTTTCATTTTAGTAATCAAAAGGTGTGCTGCTCTCTGTAAATCAAAATGGCAATGGTAGTTTCTGGCTTCTGGACTTGGCACTTTGTTCCATGGACCGAGTGCCTCCAGCTTTGCAGCTCACAGCCATTTCAGATTCCCCTTGGCCACCCAATTAATGATGCTGATTGCTTTCCCAGAATAAAATAAAAAAGATTTCTGACTCCCCGGCAGTACTGTGTTCAGATGCTGCTCTTGTGTGTTACACCTTGCATGTAGTCTGTAGTTCACCGTCCCTGCTACCTTGTACACTGATAAGTTTGTTATTGGTATTTTACCTGTAGGCTATTTTATACAGTAATAGTTTATGGTAAACAAGAACTCATTGAAGGGGTGGTTAGAACCTAGCTCCCAGGTTTTCTAGGCTGCTCCTCTTTCCAAGTAGATTGCACCAGCCGCTACACTACCAATGCCGAGATCAAGTGTCTGTGTGTATACATAAGATTAACCACGCCAATATGTGCTTGGTGCCATATTTGCGGATGGCATTCTGTGTTTTTGCATGCTCTGCATGACTATTGATAGTGCAATATCTTGATAATGTCCAAAACCTTGTGCGGGGACAGTGTGATTTGCATCTTGTCCCACGCAGGGGAGACATACAGTTAATTTGTCTTGAGGTCTATCCGTGATAAGGGTACAGAAAAAGAAACCAATGTCTGTGGTTGGTCACCACAATAAATTCTTGCATTGCAGGCAAGGAATCATTGTGACGGCAGAAAGTACTAGTGTCATTTACAAGTTCTGTACCTGTAATTTAAATGTATTCTATTTTTAACAACTTTTGATAATATATATATTTTCAATCTACTGTATGGACGTTAATTGTGAGCTTTTGTCTGTAAAGTATTACTTATTGCCACCTCACGTTTCTCCTAAGAGACTTTTGAAAGGGCCTCCCAACAGTACATCAATTATAGTGCCATGTTCCATGAGCGAACCTCAAGACTCTGAGACTGATGTGGCTTAGTGGCCAGACTTGCACAGAAGATGTATGAAAGCCCTGGCTTTTTTGTTTTTATAAAATAAGAAAATGATGCAGGTAATTTTGGTTCTTGAAGGGCAGCCTACGCCTGCTAATCAGATTACCCCACCTCCCATTTTTAATAAAGCTCCCTGCCAAAAGCATTTTGCTGCACCATTCTACTGACCACTGCAACACCTGCTGTTGAGTGGCACAGAACAGATTGTGAAAAAGCCAGGGATTGCGTCCCTTCTCTCCAGGGGGAGCCACCCTATTTGGGACCAGGGAGGTGAGCCTGCTAAGCTTAACACCCCCAGGGTACAGGACAAGCACGATACCAATGCGGGTGCCACCCTGGCCACTTAGGGGATCAGGAATCCCCAGACCATAGTTTTATTCCATCTCCCGGTAACACAGAATCCCAAGTCTTTATTGGTTTTATGTGAATTGAACAAGGCAGTAAGGTACAGTGCCCTTAAAAATTGAAGGGCTTGGTTTCCGACTAGGACTTGTTGACACCTTTACAAAAAGAGCAGAGCCAATGGATCGAGAGAGCTCATTCTAAGGAGGAACGTTTGAGACCCTAGTGCAAGAAGGGAGAACTGGCCCAAGACAAACTCCAGCAAGCTGCCCTCACTGGCCGGAGCAAAGTCAAAAAGCATTGGGCCGTGCTGGCCAGAGAGACCACTTCCTAAGAGAGCACTACCGCTGGAAAGCAGGCACCTGGCAGCAAACCAAGAGGGTTGCCAGTCAATTCGTCGAAAAAAATTGGTCGACCAGACAAATGGTCGAATCAAATTGGTCGAAAACCATTTCGTCGAATTTTTTTTTTTTTCTATTTTAACCCTTTTTTTTTTTTTTTGGGGGGGGTCCCCCCCCAACCCCCTTTTTTTTCTCTAAAAACCCATTTTTTAACAAAACGAAAACCCAAAAAATAAATATATAAATAAAAAATTTTTTTCGACGAAATGGTTTTCGACCAAATTGCAGTCGACCAGTTTTTTTTCGACGAGTTGACTGGACACCAACCAAGAGCAGTTGGAGGGCGGTGAGGCCACACTATAAACTTCACTGGGCTGAGGGTCTGAAAATCCCAAGATGGGGTGAGAATGACAAATATCGAAGTAGGGGATGTGAAAGCCCATAGCCCACACGGGGCTGAGAATCTATGTACCCTACAAGGGGGTGAATACACTGACCAGTATAGACATGCTGATAAATCCCATAAATTGCACCAGGCCAAAAATGGTCCACCACAAGTGGATGAGAACGCTGAATATTGAAGTGGGGCTGGCAACGTCCATAGCCCAGACAGGGCTGATAATCAATTTACCCCACGAGGGGGTGAGGACACTGATGAGTACAATCAGGTTTGGAAAGCCCATAGCAACTGCTGGTTTCAGAATACAAGTACCTCACGAGAGGGCAAGGGCATGCCAAAGCAAAGTGCGTGGCAAAGTCACGAGGCCCATCCAAGTACTGCACAAGGGGGGTGAGAAGTGAATCGCAGAGAGGCTGAAGAGCTAGAGAGCCCAATCCGGGGCAAGATACAAAGTATGCCACAAGTCGACAGCAAGTTCCACCACCCAAGCCAGAGTGAACAGGATAACTATCCAAAGAAATATCCCAAACGGCTATGAGAAACCATTTCAGAGTGAGTGAGAACGCACATTTTTCTTTTTCACAGTGGTAGGATAGAGTAGGTTTGGACTGAGGACGGAGTTCCTTTTGTGAGACTTCCTGATGAGCACCTGTGTATTATTTTTCAGAAGAGGGAACACCTTGTATAAATAGGATGTGACGAATCTAGAGAATTTGTCCCTTTTTCTCCCCTAGCGGGAGCCATCCCAACTGAGAGAGACCAGCTCTCTTGCAACAAGACCTGCCTAAGTAAGCATTTCATGCCACCCTCTTTTACTGCACAGTTCCAAGTGTTTGCCCTGTTCAGTTCCCATATAACCAATAATCGTGTACAGGGCACCCCTTTAAAGTGAATGACTTGGTTTCTGACCTGTATTTATTGCCGCCTCTTTGAGAAACAAAACCAATGGAATCTCTCCTTCAATTAGACATGCAGTACACACTGAGAAAGCTCTTGGGATCATGGCTATGCACACAGAAATTATGTAGCAAACTCTGTGCTTCTCTTCAACCAGCTTTGTCTTGAGCAGTGGTACAAACTGCAGAATGTGCGCCAAATGCTACTTGAGGTAATTCATCTTTCCAGAGCTATATTTTCCTTGTAGTACTTTTGAAGGGGTATTGAAGAACAGGCAGTGATTTGCAATGTTACTGATTTTTATTAATGCTAGCCTTCCATTTCATGCTTTCCTCGACTTGTCGTCACACATCCTCCTAATGCCAAAAAACCTTATGGAAGCGGCAGTGTTTAAGTACTCTGAGTATCACGGCTGCATGTGTATATTCTACCTTGGTTTATGTGCCTGCTTTGTGTATGCATTCCATTAGACTTTGAACAGTTGCTAATATTTATCTTGTAGTCCATCACAGTTCTTTTTTTAATATACATTTTTCGCCTCATAGGTCCGTGGTCAACCTGCATTGGGGTAGTGTTCCGAAAAATATTTCATGGGGTTTGATTCAAGGTGATTGCATGCCTTCTAAAAAGTCGTTTTTTGACAGGTTGCCCAGTGTTATCCAGATTACCTTTCTGACTTCCCACAGCAACTGAGGGATCTCCTTTCCAGTAATCACACTCTGTTGGATGTTGATCTTCGTATGGTAAGTGACCCAAGCAGTGATTTGCATTTGAAATTCATGATCTGCACAATGACTGTTGTGTATGCTGCTTAGCACCATGGATATGGATTGAGGTTTAAGCTCTCCTATACTCGTGTTACGGCCTTTCTTCTCAACAATGATTCCCACTTCAGTAATACAAATTTGTCATCCACTTTTCTTATGTTCATGAGTGGAATGCCATGCTCTGGACATAATGCGAGTGTGTGGTTTGTGTGCCATGTTAGGGTTTCCTATGGGAACGTTTTTTTAAAAGGTGTTCTAGATTATTTGATGCTACAGGCTACTTGGTGACCTGGAGATGAAGGTAGGCTGTAGGTGGAGAGACTGCTAATCTTTAGCCCTTTACGCAGGCACAGCACAGACCCTCTTTCCTGAGGCTAGCTTCCATACGCCCACTTCCCCACACTCCTACGAGGCACACCTGATATGGGCCAAAAGCACACCCATTTTGTTTTACTGTCCTAGTTCATTATCAAGTCTTCCTTTGTAAAACTCAAGCATCCAAGATGACCACACCTGACCATGCCTTTTCTTATCCTGTCCTCCAACTTGACACAAGCCTCTTTCCCTGTTTTCCATGCCTAGACCGGCCCATTCCTGGTTCCGATATGTCACCCCAGTGAGACATCTCTTATTTCACCTAAGCACAGGGACATATAGAAATGGCATTCTTTGGGGTATGTTTAAAGTCAAATCTTGAAATCTCATGTTACTCCTCAGCCTTTTTGAGCTTGTCCTACCGGTCATCAATCTCCTTTTCTGCAGGGTCTCCACCCAGGGCTTTACTAGCAATGGAACTGTGCAATGTGCCTATAACTTTCTCTTTGACTGTCCGCGCAAGGTCCATTGCCTCTAAGGTAACAAGTAGCTCATTTCCCAGAGCAGGGTAACCTTGTTTGTGACCCACTGTCTGATGGCTGCTTTTTTGAAAAAAAAGCATGCTTCTGCAATCCTTTACCTTTTTAGGGAACCAAGTCTTGTTCCATGTGCGTCTCCTTAAAATGGTAAACTGGCTTCAGAAGGCCAGGGAGACTCCACAATGAGGTTGGGCTTACCCTGTAAAAATGTAAAGAAATGCATGACTCTATAAAATCAGTTAACATACCGACTCGCCAAAGGTCTTATTAGTGCTAAGGCAATCTAGACACCCACGTAGGGCCACACCTATCAAACATGGTGTAGGCCTACCGAAGGGCAGTAACCACTGATGGGAATGTCCTCTGAGTAGGAGGCAAGGCAGCTAACCACTGAAGGAAATACTCTGGAGGACAGGCAGATGTTTGCAAGGTATTGGGACTGTAGGGGCAACAAAACCCTATTGGAGTTGGGGCCTGGATTGAGAACAACTCACCCCCCCCACCCTTGTAGAGACAATGAAACACTGAGGGTTGGGGAACATAATGAGAACAACCCCTCCTTCCCAGGCCCCAGAAGCTACCCTATTCCCCAGCACCTACCTAGGTGGGTGGTTCCGGTAGGTGGCACCACTAATGTGTTGAGGTGGTTTGCAAGCTGATAGTTCTTTGGGTTCTGGGCATGGTTCCTTCTAGGGACATGAGTGAGGTCACTGGAAGGAAAAAGGACAGGGTGTACAGAAAAGAGGCAGCAGGGAAGACCCTAGCCAGAGAAGGGCTGAGGTTCTAGACCCCCTGTGAAGAGTACTGGCGGACTAGAACTGGAGCAGGCTCAAGACGTGGAGGGCCAGCAGAAATGAGCCATTAGCACACGGATCTTGCAAGCTTGCAGGCGGACTCCCAGATATAACCGGTTGTGAAATAATGAGCTTGCACCCAAAAGAGTGGCAAGCATGGCAAGTGATTGAGCAGAGTGAGAATTGAAGATGTAGCACAGTGGCGGTTGTGTATGTCCGAAGTGGTCACCGGCAAGTGTTGAAATGAGGGTACTGTGCACAGACACCTGAGAAGACAACTGGGTGTGTCGGAGTAGCAGTCCAGTTTCACAGGTCCAGTGGGTGCAAAGTATGAAGGAGCAGCAGCCTAGCATGTCTGGCGTAGCGTCCATGGTGTCGGCCAGGAGCGGCCGCTGTGTAGCGTAGGTGCAGCTGGGATGTTGATGGGGCGGGACTTCGGGTGATAGAAATGGGTGCATTGCAATGCTCGATTCCAGTGGCCCCTTGAGGGTCACACCGCAAGCGTCTGTGTGTGTTCGAATACATAGCCGCTTGCAGGCTTTTGGGGGGGGGGGTGGAGGGGGCCTGAAATCATGACCTTCCTGAGACTCCCAGTTTGGGAACTCAGAGGAGCCAGTACCTGGCATTCACTGCAAAGTCCACACCTTCAGTATTTTCTTGGAAAAAGCAAAGGAAGGTATAAATGTGTCGCCTATCCTTTATGGGGTGACCCCCAAATGTCTGCATGCTACTGTCGATCTGACTGGAAACATGCCCATGCCCGTTGCTGGCGCTTGTTTTGAAGCAGTAACGGAGGACTTTACATGTGGAAGATGATGAAAGCTTTACTGGGACAGTTCCCATGAGCCTTCAAATGATAGCAAAGTACTGCTGTGCTGCGCAGCCCAGCCTTCTTCATGATACCAGAAAGGGACCACCCCAGCAACGTCTTCCTCTGACTCTGCAAGCCAGCTGGGTGAAAAAGCACATGCTGAACCCTGTAGGATTCAACTGTGGTCTGGAGCATCAACTCTTTAAAAGTACTGGCTCTAGGTATTATCTCAAGCCTACCGCTGTCAGACACCAATTTGACTTCTAACGGGTAGGCCACTAGCCACCCCCTACACTGCTTTTGATATTAATATCGCAACCCCAGCAATCTAAGTAGATGCACTATACCCCAAGATCAGGTTTTTCTCTTAGCACTCCAATGAACTCTCCCTGGGTCCTTGAGTCCTCTACCTTGGACAGGGTTCTCGGGCTGCTTACATGTTGAATCATTACATTTATTTGCTGTAACCACGAGGCTTTCTGCTTGTTTGTCTACAAGCAGACCAAAACTGAAACTCGAGGCTCTGAATTTGACTGTTTCACTAGCCTGTCATTGTAACCAAAATGTTTCAGGAGCAGTGAGAATGTGTTTACTGTGTAAAAGTTAGGAAGGATACTAAATATCCCCCCCCCACCTTTGGGAACAGTAGTTCTCCCAAGAAAAATAACAGAAAATAAAAAGTGACACCCAAGGTGCTCCCAGCCACGTTGCACAGAGAATGTGTTGTGTAGCAAAGTCAATGACCAATGCCATTGAACTTGGAGGGAAGCATTTCTCCAAGAGAGTTACAAAAATAAACACCAAGTATCCCAAAAGATGTGGGGGGCGGGGGGAGAATTATTTAGTGTGGAAAAATGTTCCCACTCATTCAGGGGGAACAGACTGAAAATCCATAAATCCAGCAAAAAGTGTTGGGGGTCTCGCATGTAGAGGAGATTGCCCATAGAATATGAAAATCTACCTAACAATGTAACATTGCAATTGTTGCAAGAATATAACCTTGAATACCTTATCCCTTCTGAGGAATCGGTAAACCTAAAGATGCTATGCCTAAAAAGTTGCCTACCTCTTATACAAGCTGTGTTTTTTTGTTTTTTTTTAATTTTTGTTTCTTCCTTTCCAAAGTCACTACTATGGGTAGGACTTACAAAAGCCAACCTAGGGGTTGGCAAGGATATTCACAACACCAATTGAGCAAAGCCACTCTCTTAAGTAGCGTTCACCCAGCAGCAAGGATGAACAAATGGGGAAGAGGGTGCTGTTGTAGTACAGTTAACACTTAGCAGAAAAGACCCACACAGGTAAATTATAAAAAGAACACTAATTTTTACATGACTATCACAAGGCATACTTTATACATTTTGTGGTAAGAAAAAATACTTTGTGCTGTACATCTATCTATCTAGCTATATTAATTACGCAACTCACAGTTGGGTAACCCGCTGTTAGGGAGAATTCTCAGAAATGTGCTAATTCCCTTCTATCTTGGAGACCGCTAGCACTTTTGCTGGATTCTAGGACTTTTTAATTTTGACCCTGGAGAGAGTGAGACATTTTTCCACACTCATGTATTTTTCTGTGATTTGAACTCTGTTTCTTTTGGTTTTTGGAGTCTGCATAGGCATCCTTTTGCATTGTCACACAGCACCTTTAGTGCAGTGACGCAGGGAAGTCTTTTAGATTTCCCAAGGTTTAAATACCTTACTCTTGGATTAACTACTATTTCCAAGAGAAGTAAAGTGAAATTGACTTAACTTGCATTGTAACTTTCTAGGCCAGCACACACGATCTTACAATAGGGTGCTAGAGGGGTTACTCAGTACCCCTTTTGTCTAGCTTCTCATGTAAAATTTTTGTTACCTTTTTCACAATTAATGGCTGGTGGCAGTGGTTAATTTTTACTACCATGTTGTGTTTTTACTGCGGGCTGCATTCGCAGCCACACGGAAGCACCCATGGGAGCCATATTTGTCAAAAATGGCCCCTGTCCCCCCCCCCCCATTTCTTAAGTTCCTTCTTGAGATTTACTCTGTGCGCCAAACCAGGTTTGGTCCCTTTGTTCGTTTTGTCTTTGGCGGGCTTCATGAGTGAAACTCGCCTCTGGCTCTAGAGTGTCTGGTGGGGGCAGGAAGTGAAGGACGTGCCCGCAACTTCCTGTGCTTAGTCTCCTAGGAGACAGAAATGCACTCTTAGGAGATTGGCCGTCTGGCTGTCCGGCAAGGACAACCATTCTACTGGGTGACTTGACAGCTAGGCTGGAATGAATGGGAGAAACCTGCATAAGAGGCGAGGCTTTTTCGCTTGGAAGGCAGACTCGACCACTGGATGAAGGAACCTGAAGAAGAACTTTGGAAGAGACGCCTGCTGCAACTCCTGGACCGCTGGTTTGCCCGGTGAAGCTCTGCTGCAGTGCTGAAGTTCCGAATTTGCCTCGACTAGAGAAGCCCTGCAAGGTATGACTTCTCCCCTTGTGTTGGTAGGACCAATCGATCCCAAGACAAGCTCATCTGGATATCCTCTTGGTGTTGGCTGTACTTCAATTGCTGCTGCAGGAACCGATTGCCAGGGAGAGGAACACCAGAATCGAGTGAGTGTCTTTAAGTTGGACCCGAGCTCCAGGAAGATCCTCCGACTCCCAGGAAGCAGGACTGACCGAGCCTGAGCCACCTCAACAGATGTCAGGTTGCTTGATTGTCGTGAAGAGTATGAAACCTCTGTCCCCAAGTACCACAGAGAGAATACAAGATTACTCCCTATGCGATCATTGAGGCCACAGGTGGGTAGTTCTTGAAGCCCGGAACCACGGAATGTTGAAACCCAAGGCAGCTGTAAAGGAAAACCTTTATTAGCAATCAAATGAGTACAGTACAAGCAAACAAGCGGAATATAGAGCAGGGCTTACCTAAGCTGATGGGTGACGAAACCCAGAACCCTATGATGGTTGATAATTCCGTGGAGGGGCACGTGAGCTGGTTTCCCTGATGACAATAGGGAGAAGAACTGTAGGCTGGGTTAAAACCCAACTTGCCCTCCTGTAACTTGATGAAACGAAAGGACCAAAATCCAAAGTACTTGATAACGTAATGCAGTGAAGAGGAAAATGCCAAGTCCTATTTAGGGTAATCCAAGACAGTCCAAAAGGCGTTCCGAGTTCAAAATGATCCAGCAAACGGAGCCAAAAGATGTGTGCAAAGCAAATCCGAAAACAGTCCAAGAGTCAAGAGCCGTGAAACACAAAGTATCCAAACGCCGTACAGAGTCCTCCAAAGAACAGCTGTGAAGCGCGGACGTGCGGAAGTTCAGCGCTTAAGTAGTAGATGCTTCCGCATCACCTGATCCGCGAGTGAGATGGATGAACGCGTCACGTGACCTGCAAACATGACACATGAGCGTTGTTTAGATCTCAATGGTTTCCATGATCGCGGAAATGACTTTCTGCGCACAGCATCCTGTAGCCGGCGCCTGCGAGCTCCCTCCTGCAGACACCAGTGAAGGAACGGGGAACCCATGAGTCTGCATATGTGGCCCTTGGGGTAAACCCGCTCACGTGACACCCGTCCACTGTGAGTGACAGGAAATGGAAACCTGGCTGGGGTAACTGGTGCATTGTGAGTATTGTCTGACCTAGATGCTTGTGAAATAGGGACAGAATGAGGGGATAGCGTGACAAGAGTGCTGGACCCTAGAAGCAAGAAAACTCCTAATCGACAGCCAAGAACCGCAGTGTTGCTATTTGCGGCAGTCGCGAGAATCTGAAACACTAAAGTGCCACTTGTTTGAAGTTTGCCAGTTGCCATTGGTGAACGTCCCGTTGTGATGCAGGAGTCCCCAGAAGTCCTCCCTCTTGTCCCCACGACTGAGGCCCAGGAACAACAGGATCTGCAGAGCTGCACAGGAACGGAGGTCATCTGCTGCATCTTGTCTTCAACCTAAATGTACTGTAAAGTGTCAGAGAACTTACCTCTCATTGTAGATTTGCTTGCTCTTCTACTTCACAAGTCTCCCGGCTTGTGGCCCTACATTTGATTCTTCTTTTTCACCAAAGACTTTTAAAAAACATTGTGCAAAGACTTTTACTCACCTGCAAGAAGTGCTTCAGTCCACATAGACTTTTGCCCATTGACATTGGCTTATCCTGGTTCCCTGAATTACTCTTCTCTCCTCTGCTTATTGTGTTCCACCTATACTTCCAGGAAGGGGTTAACTTACTCTGCATTGGGGAGGGGGGGGGAGTCCAAAAGTATTTGCATGTTTAAGAATATTTGTGATCTCTTGTTTGTTCTAATAACCCTTTCTGTTGACACTCTCAAAGCCTACTCTGAATGTACAGTAATATATTAATGTCCACAGTGCCCTGGCTATTTAAGTCACCGGAGGGTGTAGGAACTGTCTTGTATGCCATCCCCAATGGATCTTTACTGATTCTGAGAAACCTAAGAGTGTGTATTTCTGAAGTGTATTTGAGTGTTGCTTTTGATATTGCTGCCTTCTGAAGAAGGCTTGTTTAAATGACTGGTAAATAAATTAATAATGGTTTCATCAAGAAACCTTGAGTATCAGTGTTTATTTGAATACTTGTCACTGTGAACTTCTGTGTAACTACCCTAATGCTCACAATGACTCCTCTTGCGATACGCCTGGCTGCTAGGCCAACCTACCAACCTGTGTAGTTCAGACTAATACCAAAGGTTGGGTACCTATTGCCAGGAGGCTAAGGTTGTTGTAGTGCATTCAAAGGGTACTACCCCAAATCTTTACCTAACAACCACTATGGGTTGCACACCACTTCAGATCAGTCTGTTATCTGAACAGTAAATGCATTCACCCAAGTCTGGGTAGATTATGCACATATCAATACATATGCCTTTTTAATGATATGGCATGTAGCACAACATACTAAAACTTCAGAAGTGTTGCCTTATCCTGTACCATATCTCTGGTTGTCCTCTAGATGTCCCAAAAGGTTGCTGAGGGGGAATGGTGAGTAGTTTGGGAGGGCCCACTCAGCCTGTGCAGGAAAAGTACTGACGGGCAAATGCAAAATGGGGACTTGCGGGTAGAGTTGAAGTGAAGTAGTAGCAGCTACCTACTCGGGTGGGGTTGACGTGGATGACCCACAGAAGTACTGACCCGATACCATCACTCCGTGGCAGCAACGGAGGGCCTAAGGGTAAGCAGCAAAAAACAAGGGGCGGTCCTGGGAATCCCTCTGCCGGCCATTAGTCTCGGTTACGAGAGCCTTACCCAGATTCTTTAGCTCACTATCTTTCACAGATGAGAAATATCCAAAACAAACAAGTCTTTGCCCTGTGGAAGTCCAGCACCGAAATGCCGGGCAATTCTCCTCTGAACAAGAGTACCAACAGCAATACCAGACACATGTTTGATTCTTGTTGAACCTCATCAGTAGGGTGGAGCTGTGCCTCTCTGAGAATAGAGAGCAAGGGCTCCACGTCTGGATTCCCCTTGCAACCTGGGGTGAGACCCAAAGTTAATTAAATTATGCAAAAAACAAGCAGGGTCCTGGGAGGGTAAGCAGGACTTGTGCCCAATGCCAACGCAATGTGGATGGAGCGCGGTTCAAGAAATCTAGGTGATCTCTGGGTGCGGGGGACAGGATGGGGGGGGTTAATCATGCCGTAGAAAGGTAGTAATAGTCCCAAGTTGCAGTAAATCGCTGGTGAAGACCAGCCTCATTGTTGTGGTTGCAGTGCAGGATCGGGTTTGTAGGTGTTCATTACCAGTCATCTTTAAGTTCCTGCGGACAGGGCCCTTTTCACAGTAGACAGCAGATGCTGCTGACAATGAGGTTCTTGGACCACATGTTGAGGATCTGCCAAGTATCAGACGTTTGGGCGAGATGGTGTCCGGTGCAGCAGTGATGCCCCTTCAATACATAGTCGGCCTCCAGGTCTCTCTAGTGACCCTTCCAAAGTTCACGAATGGCAGGTTCGAGACTGGTTAGACCCCCCCTGTCCACCAATGTGGAAAGATGAACCATCATTAAAGCAGGTAGTGGTGGTCCAATCATGGGCAGTTAGCTGCCACATATCTGCACAACAGCACACAACCCCTTGTTGACATGTGGTTTTGGACTACTCTGTCCCTCTTCCACGCCTGGGCACACAAAACATTGACCCAGATTCAAAGGCTCGATCCCACAAATGTGTATTACCTTATTTAGGAGTTTTCAGCCTCTGAGGGTAGGAAGAAGACCAAAAAGCAAAATGGCACAAAATAACGAGTTGGATCCTTGAGGAATAGCCTTTTCGAGTGTTTGGCATAGCAGCCCCTCAAGGGGTTTGTGATCATATGTATAGTGTGTGCATATTGTGGCATACCAGAAGAAAGACTTGGACCAGAAAACATACTTTTACTACAGGAGTTTTATTTAAATTGAAGAAAACCCTTTACTGACCCTATTGCTAATATGGAAGTTCCCTACCTAACCGGGTGCTCATCAAAATTGTGTGCACTGAACTAGGAGAGATTCCTGTAAACACTGGGAGATGGCAAATGAAAGAACATTTGAGGGGAGCCTACATTTCCTGCTTTCCTTAAGTTGTTTTTTCTAAGCAGTACAGTGAGTTTAGAAGTTAGGATTTTGGCTAGGTTTTTTAGTTTTTTTTTATTAGTGTTTTGGTGTATTATAAACCTTTCACATACAATCCATATTAAACATTAAAGTATCCAATACAATTCCTAGCTAAAACAGTTCAATACAAAGAATGGTCCATTTATATTAAAAACCTTCATGAATCGGAATTCATTTCCATTTTTGAGAAGTATTCCCTTCAGGTGGGGATCAAGAACAATTTTCCGGCATATCCGAGTAGGGGAGTTTACGGGGTAATTGTTAGACTTTATCAGAGAGGGGAGTACATGGGATAATCTCATTCCAATATTTCATCATGGTGAACATCGTTATGTTCCTCTAATAACACTAGGTTCCACCAATCCTCTACCTCCACAGTTGTCAGCGCAGCTATCAAATGATCTTTGAATTTATTTCGAATGGATTTCAATGTTCTGCATTCAATCATAAGATGTTTTGATTGAATCCGGATCTTCACAATATCTACAAGTCGGGGCTTGCACAGTCATGTGCCTTTGTTGGCCTAGTACTTCTCTCGTAGGAAGATTTAATCATAGTCTCATAAAGGGGTCTCTGTACCTCAGACAGGGACATTTTGTTAAATAGCGCAGCAGCTGATTTATTGAGCACCTTTCCTGCCAACAGATCTCTTTTCCTGGGTTTCAATCCAATCAAACATCACTATTTCCCTTTTTAACTTATGTTTTAGGATTTTCCGTTTAAGTTTCCAGAGGTCCAGAAGGGTGGTAGTGCCCCCAGTCTTTCATTTGTAAAATATCTATGGGTGGAAGATGGATCTATTACAGCTTTCCGATATACATCCAGCGATTGGAGTGACTGCAATGCCAGTTTGTATCTGATCAAGGCCACTGGAAAAGAAGGGGGTAAACGCAGTACTTTATACCAAAAAGTAGCTTCCAAAAAATCCCGGATTTCCCAAAATAAATTGTTTTCACTCCATATATTAAAATTGGTGTCACCTTCTGCTTGTAGAAGGTCAGCACTGATCATTTTCCATATATTTTGTGTAGTATTGACCCTTGTTGGGCCAAGCTCTCCACCCTTGTTCTCAAAGCTACTCCCATTTGTGCTCTCTGATGCTAGAGTTCACCATAACTCCCAGATATTTTATTGAATGAACTTGATCCAATTTCCTGGTCGCTAAAAATACCTGAAACTTCCCTTTGCGGTTCCCCTGTAGGACGATAATTTCCTGAGAGGTAGCGCGCTCCCTTCTTGAATATAGGCACTAACACTGCGTTTTTCCATGTAGCTGGAACTGCTTGAGTTTCCACAATGGTTGTGAACAAGTGCTTATAGAATTCAGTCCAAGCTTCAGGATTAGATTTCAAACATTACTTAGGCCATCAGGTCCAGGAGCTCCAGAGGAGTTAAGTTTCCTGATCAACATCAGGATTTCCTCTCAATCTATCTCAATGGCTGATCTCCCTGATTGAGCAACCTCTGGCCCCTCTCTTCCTTTCTCTACCCTTACAAAGTGAATGGAGAAGTGGGAGACCCAGGCCTCTCCAGGAACAGCAGTTACCAGAAGATCAGACTGTCTAGTTTGGCAGTTTTTAAAATGGCCCACAAATTGCATGTATTTTGATCACAAATTGCCCTCAGCATAATTTCAGCATTACTTTGCATACATTGAGCTCATGAATTCAGTAGCCAGTTCCTGTATTGTTGCTTCCTTTTATTCATACCTGAAATTCTGTCTTGGGAGTGGAAGATGCTCTTTAAAATCTGCTTGGTAGATTTTCTTTACATCTCCTAGTTCATTATTGTACGTATGATCATTTATGGAAGTGATTTTGGGCCCTTTTCCGTCTTGGACTTTAAACGGGAGCAAGACCCAGTCATAATCTAGCGCTTGCTTCCCAGTCTCACACCTTGTTACAAAGTTAGATGTTCTTCTCTGGACATCATTTGGGTGGATACAAAGTCTGTTTTTACACATAGTTGGATGTAAATGAGGGGGAAGTGTTTGTTTTATTATTTGTAATGCGCCATCATACCCTCGGGTAACAGTGCACAGCATTTACAAAAGATTGCGATTGCTTGGTTACAACAAGAACAAATATATAGCATACAGTAATAGGAGGAATATAAACATATGTACAAGCAGGCATAGATGGGTACGATAAGCATGAGTCTGATCAACTACGCAGCTGGCTATGATGGGAGGCCTACATTTTCAACCATGAAATGACCTTACCTCGGAAGTTCTGATAGTGCAAGTCCATTCTGATGGGTGGAGGTAGAGAGTTCCACAGTTTTGCTGGTTTGACTGGGAAACTGTCGCCCCCTATGGTAGAACATTTAAAATTGGGGACAGAAAGGCAGTCTTTGTATACTGTACTTGTTGGTCCCAGGGAGGTCTGTCTATGGAATCTGTCGATAAGATGGATGGGGGCGGCATTGTTGAGCGATTTGTAAGTGAGGCCGTTTTTAGGAGGATTTTGTCTTTGATAGTAAGCCAATTATTCTGTTGACGATATGCTCTCTTCTAGAGACGCCCATGCTGCTCTAAGAGCGTTGTTCTGGAGAGTTTGGAGTTTGCTGGTAATGGCTTTGGAGGACCCAAGATAAAGAGCGTTGCAGTAGTCCAGGCGGGATAGCATGAGGGCTCTGTCAAGGGTTAAGCAGCTGGTGTCAGACAGGAAAGGTTTGGCTGCACGGATCAATTTACAGGTGTAGGCCGTGGAGAAGGCTAGAGATTTAGCCCGTTTGAGAAAGGAGAAGGTGGAGGCCAGGTAAAAGCCCAAGGTTTTGACCTCATGTCCCACATTAATGCTATTGTCATCAATCGTGAAGGAGCAATAGGCAGAGCCCAGTTTCTTCAAACTGGTAGTAGTACCTAGAATTATGAGTTCAGTTTTATCATTCAGGCATAGTCCATGTGTGGCCATCCATGCCTGGATGATGATGTACAATCTATTCACCAAGGCCAAATCCTTTCCATAATCTCCAGAAAGCGGAAGGAGGATCTGGGTATCATCCGCGTAATTAGTGTAAGGTGATACTGAGATGATCCAAATCATCAAAGTGGCATTTTCCGACCCTGCTGTAGGCTATTCAATGTCAGGGTGACCATTTGATGGTCACTATTGTTGATGGGAACTACCACCAAGAGCGCAAGAGACAAAATCATCTTAAGGGAAGCAAAAATGTAATCTAAATTTGCGATTACTGGCTATCCGCCATGTTGGAATTGCGGGTATATCGCCTGTTAATTGGCCGTTAAGCAGATAGATGAAGCGTATCAGCAGTTCCTTAGATCATGTTTGGGCCTTTTTCGATATTAAGTGCTCTCAAGGATGAGAGCCATTTTCATCAAAGTATCGGATATTCAAATCGCCACACAAAATTACTTCTGTGTCATTGAAGCGAGTGAACCAATTATCCACCCAGTTCATAGTTGTATCTATAAAAAGGGCGTTGTCCATTGCATTGCGAATTCAAGTACAGGTTGAAGATAGCCAGAAGCTTCGAGGTGCACTGCGCCAGGTCTGTGCATTCCACTGTAACTATCTGTGTGAAAGGATTGAGGCCTTCAGCAGATTTTAATACCAATAAGCCAGAGCACCGGCAGCCATAAAGACCTTTGTGGGCAGATTTAAATATGCCATGTATCCATCACCTGGCGGAAGTGTCCACAGCCACGTCTTTTGGAAACACAGGATGTCATAATTCGACAAGACTGAACTCCCCAAGTAGATGCATAAAGCCTCTAGTATTCCAGGTGCACAGCTTCAGGGATGACACCCATTTCTTTACTTGTTGCGCATTTTCTTTTGAAATTTCCACGGGATTTGAGTGCATGGCTCCTTCTCCGCATCGCTCTGCCCTGTGAGGGTTCTACTACGGATCTTGATGTTTCTCGCTATGGTCGGTTTCGTTTTGTCAAACCTAACAGTTATCCGTGAAAAATCTTCTGTCTCCAAGGTCTGTTCCTTCCGTTTTGGGGGGTGTAGCAGGTGTTTTCTTTTCCATTCTGGACTCAATGATAGGGTTTCCGTTCAGAAGTTATTTTATTCCCGACGGAATACTTTTCCTTTACACTTTGGAGTCTCGATCTCGAGAGATCCTTGGATTAGTCAAATCCCAAGGGGAGAAAGGGAGTTGCCATCTCTAACAAAACTGCTTCAAACAGTGGCGATGATGGGTGTAAAATGGTCCAATCTGACCTTCTTTCTTCAACAGATTATACAATCTTTGTCATCCAAATCAATATACCCGAGTTTCGGTGTGTAGTGGAGAAATTTTGGGACGTTGGCTCGATTTAGAATCAATCCATCCTCTGCTGTCAGGATATGTTCTAGCACTACAGTATAATCATTCTGCCCATTTTTGGGAGATTAAGAATGAGATAGTTTTAAGTTTAACTTCTTTAATTTCACTTTATTCACTTCTTGATCAAAGCCTTTTGGGTGGTTAGTTGAAATTGGAAGGCGTTTCTCTTCCAACATCAAAAAAGGGTCTCTGGTAAGATTTTGAGGTTTAACTTTGTAAAAGTTTTTGTGGTGTTTGGGGAGCAAGATCTTCTTCGCCATTTGTTTTTCCCTCTGAGGTATCCTGTATCATTTCAACTTCTAAGGCTGGTTGAACAGCCATGTCGTCCATCTCCTCCTCAGACATATAAACTGATAGATTTAGAGCGTATGCCTCATTTCTAGTTAGAGATATTCAGAGAACTACGTTCCGTATCTAGTTGTCCTGTTTGATTAGGACGTGATATCCTTTCCATTTCCTTTTGACAAATTCTGTCTTGGCTCTGGAGGAATTCTCAAGTTTCTTAGAAAATCTCTTGAGCCGTTTGATTTTGGTTTTTCTCCCTGTGGTTTGTTCATATTTCTTTGAATGGGTTCCTTGGTCTTTATGCCTGGCTGATGGATTGTCAAATAGAGGAAAGGTTTTTTTTTTTCTTAGCTTTCCAGAGGTCGGGTCCATGATCTACAATAGGAGGATTCACGTGCCCTTGTTGGACAGTGTGCTGCGGCTTGATGGATCGATGATCTTCCACAATTGGACGGCATAGTTCTATTTGTCACCTTCTGGTTTGTGGAACCAGCCAAACCTGAGACTATGATAGCCTGGCAAGGATTTCTTGCGTCTCCTGTGGGATGTTTTTACCCATGCATCCAAGCCCTACCACAAAACTGTGCATTACTGGCATTGAAAACATCATGATGGCCAGGACTCACCTGAAAATGCACAGGGAAAACATGAAAAATAGGTTGCCATCCATTTTGCCTCTGTCCAATATTAATACAAGAGACCATTGCCAGGACCTAACCTTGGGCTACACGCAGAGCTAAAACCAGTGCAAGAAAGATGGTGCTGTTCAAAATCCTTTCTTTTTGAAATGTATTAATTCAAGACAACTCCAAATAAAATAGGTGCAGTACCGGCATTGGACACTAACCAGCGCTAGCGGTCTGAACTCTGACAGGAGAACGAGCCAGCCTGGACTTCAAAGCCTTGCTGGGTAATGGACATTCTTAACACCTGCGGTTCCCAGAAGACAGTCTGATTCAATTAACAGTCCAAGAGGCTGGGAAACCTTCTCACCTCAGAGACCCACACCAAGAGGCAGGATATCACATGGCCCTGTTGATTGAGAGGGAGGGGACTTCCCTGCAGCCTTCTGGACCCAACACAATAGACCCTTTCTATTGAATGGGGTATGCTGATTTCAGGTGTGGGCTGTAAACAGTGCCCTACCAGCAAAGGCCATGTGACCATCTGACTCCCCAAGCTTCTGGGGGCGGACCCAGACACTTTTATGAATTGAATTGAAGGCAAATATGTTTTATAAAAATACTGATAACTAATTGTAACCAGATGATAGAAATGTACAACTTTGAGATTCTTAAAATGACAATTTTACTCACGGTTCAAGGCTCAGCTGGTCGCTCTGTTATGTTCTGAGGCAAAACCCCGCTAATTATTAATACTACAGACACTGTGTTTATGCTAGAGACACAGTAAATTACTGGAATATGTGTAGAGAGATGGTGTACATCTGTGTAATTTTTGGTAAAAATCCAATATTGGAAAACCAACCAAAAAGCTAAAAATGTTGTCATTTCTTAATCCAAGCTCTTAGAAATATCAGAGTTGGAACAGAGACTACCTTATGTGATATATGTGTGTATGTAATTTCAACAAATTGTGTATCTGGGAAATACGTATTTGGATCAGAAATAGATTTGTGTGCAAATTGACAAGGGGAGTGTTCTTTCTTTAAGCCATAATGACACCTGATGACTCACTCTGACACACAACTCAGTTCCCCAATCAAGGGGGAGAGGAAAACTTGGCCAATGATAAGTTGTGAGGGGCAGGCTTAGTTATGCCCACGCACACCCATTTTCAAAACACATAAAAAGGACCACTGAAATCCAGGTAGGGACATTCATTTTCCAACCTTCAACTGAATTCCTGCGCAGCACTCCGACGGAGAACGCCAGAATCCAGAACTCCAGAGATCCAGACTGACTCCAGAACAAAAACTCCAAAAAACTCTAGAACCCACAAGCTGAGAACTCTTCTCAGCAGGCCTTCAGAATCCAGCAATCCAACCAACTATTCTACAGCCGGGCGAGCTGTTGGATTCTTTGCTAAGAACATTTGACAGAACCAGTACCCAGAAAGCAGTGCGGTATCCAGAATCCACTTGATCCAGACCAGCAGAACCAGAGACCCAGACCAGACCGCTGTGAACCGAACCGGTGCCTGATTGACCCGCCGAGCAGAGAGAACCGCAGCTAAACTTGACGAGACCATTCCTTTCAAATTTATAGTGTGAGTACCCAGCTAGAACTGTGCAGAACCCATCTCTTAGGTTAAAATAGTTTGAATTAGATTATTTTAAGCTATTTAGAACTGCATCATAAGAACTCGTGTGGCCATCCTGTTGATTCAAACCTTCCAAAGCGCATCTGTCATTCTGAAACTGTAATTTAATTTCTGAAAAACTGCCCTCACAAAATCGCCCGTATCTTTGTAACCGTGCATCCTAGGAACGTAATTGCGATCGCTGCACTCGGAAAAAGTGCCGCGATTTTGATATTTTGCTTCATTTCACTCCCGTGTAAAAATATCTGCCCTTTGCTTCCATTACTGAAATCCGTTTTCAACCTGATAATCCCTCATTAATCATTGTTAGTGTGGACCTGAACTCATTCAAAGTAGCTATCGCCTACCCTGAACCTCCTATAGGGAATTAAAAGCAGTTTTAGCATATTTTTACTTCATTGCCACCACATTTAAAGGGATCTTGCCTGCTTTAAAATCATTCCTGGTGCTATATGCTTGCTAGGGGGGGAACTGAAATTCGTATTGTATTGTGATCGTATTCCTGAAGACTGTGTTACTTCCATCTCCTTACATTGCATAGGGGGGGAGTGAATTGCCACAAGGTGAAAAGTGAACATATTATCTCTTGTGAAACCATATCAGTTTATTTCTGTACTGCATTTTATTCATCTTTGCATCTCCTTGAACCATATAAAGCATTCTCTGCTACCTTATTCCTCTGTTCCTATTCATAAGTATCCAAGAACTGTGCTACAGTAGGATTACCTATTGCTGATTGCGGCTCATATTCACAAGTGTGAGATATATATAGTGTGATTTTTCAAATAAACCTTTTAATTTGCAAAACAAACCTACTTCTTGGCTCAGTGGGGTCAGGGGGATTCTAAGAGAGGGGTGTTATATAAGGGTTGTCGTCCAGAGTAAACAAACTGGACATAAAAATACATCAGTCAGGGTTTCCATCAGCATCACAGACTAGGCATTGACTTAGCTGTAGTGTTGAATTGAAGCCGCTTACACAGTGGGGGCTCGAGCCGGAGATTCTGGCTCAGATCTACTATTTGTGCAGCTTAAATACAGTGTGCTAACTGACGGGATACATACATCCAATCAGATCACCATGCTGTGGTATGCTGTAAAGCACTCCTCAAAGGGACGCTTTAAGGAGACGGTCTGTTTTGCAAAATAAAATACTAACGTCTGTAAGTCAGGAAGGAAATCAATTTCCAGAATGACAACCTTGGTAGATATGAAGATAGCTAGAGAGCACCTCTTACATAAACTGTTTGTGAGAGGTGAATGGTCTGAACAGGACCAAAATGTATGGTTGCAGGCGATCACACAACAGGTCACTGCAACTGGGTCAGATATCTGGAGGGATCAGGGTCCCTTACATGTGGCCCTGAGTGAACTATATATGGCTCCTAAAGCTAAAGATGAATACGACAAGATTGTCAGGATAGTGGCATATTTGTATCTATATATGGGAGCCATGTCGGACAAATGTGCTGAAGGGCAAGATCTGGCAAGTAGACAACTGTTGGCATTAGAGAAGGCCCAATCTGATCTGGACTCTTCTGAGCAGAGGCTGCACAAGAGCCAGGAGTCAGAAAATGATAGTAGACAGTACATCATTAAAATAAAGGAGGATATGGATATCCTGCAACAGGAAAAGGCTGACCAGGATACCAGAATTCTGGCTTTGCAGAAGGAGCACCAAGACAGTTTGGACTCCTTACTGCAGTGCCAGAAAAAGCTGGAGCAACAGATCAATTTCAACAGGGCATGCACCGAGCAGGTAGCCACCCTGCAAATCCAACTAGACAGAGAGAAAGAGGAAAGCAATACATTGATTTTGAAAGACCTGGATACCCAGGCAGAGTTTGATGAAGAGTGCCAGAAAGCTGGTGCCCTTCAACGGCAGAGGGACAACCTGGCGGCACAGATGCAGGCTCTTGCTCAGGAAAGGGACACCTTAGGCTAGGAAGTCTGCCACTTAAAAAGAAAAATTCAAGAAAATCACCTGGCCATCCAGGGACTGGGTGACCTCCAAAAAGAGCATCAGAACTTGTTAGAGTACACCAGGAGGGTGGAAGATGCTCTGACAAGAAAGGAGCAGGCCAGTAGGGACGGTGCCCACACCCTGCAGCAAAGACTGACCCAGTGCTCCAGGACCAATCGGGAAGCACAGAGGGAAAATGAGGCTCTCTGTCAACACAATGATAGGCTCCAGCAACAGGTAGCCATGCAGGAGAGACTGATGGTCTAGTAAGGCCTTGGTTGAGGAACTGAAAGCCCAGGCTCTTGCATTGCAACAGGGAGCAGGGGCTGATAGAGATGAAGGACTCTGCCACCCCCATGTCCCCTGGCGCACATGAGCACAGGGCCACAGGGATGGCAGATTACTATCCAGCCAAAAGTATGGGGCTCATAGGCCAGTATCATCCAGGATGGAGGGGCGGGCATCCGGGTATGGGCACCCCAGCACCGTGCAATTTAGTGGGGAACCCCAGGAGAGTAGGCCCACTAAGGGCATCCTGAAAACCTCTGCCCAGTTAGGTCAGTGGCGGCGGGGGGGGTACCCATCAAATCCTGGCAGCAAGGAGGGATCTGAAGACTCCTCTGAGCGTCACAGGAAACAGGAGACCAGGTCCCCACATTCTGCCAGCCATTCCCAGGCTCGCAGAATCCGGGAAAACCTGGAAGATCAGACGGGCACCTCTGGGAGCAGTGCTTCTGAGTCAGAGGATGAGTGGACCAGGCTTACCCGAACCAAAAAGGCCAATAAGGCAAAAAGGGCCTTGCTTAAGGACCCCTTAAAAGAGATTAATGCAATCTGGATTGTCATCACGCCTTATCACAAGAACTCCAAGTATTCTGTTTGGGAACACTTGGAGCTCTTTGAGCAAATGATGGAGACTTTCCATTTGAAGGACAGCAGTAGCTGCATCCTTTACGTCAAATGGACATTCTCCTCAGAATACTCCAGTTTCTTTGCGGGGCTGGAGGACCAAAATCCTTCAAGATGGTCCACCCATAGGGCGGCCATCTTGAAACATTTTTCTGTTCATAGAAATCCTCAAGAGGCTCGCAAGGCAGCCTACAATTTGCAATGTGGGGAGGATCAGGCCCCACAAGAATTTGTGCAGGAGTTAAAGCGTGCTTTTGCGCAGACTACAAAAAGGGTGCGCACGGACAGTAAAGAATTTGTTAATACGTTTTTCCATGCCTTACCCAAATACATAATGACCCAGCTCGTGAGAGATTTTCACGAGAAAAGATCTTTAGACTGGGTCATTGAGCAAGCCACCCGCATCTATGAGGTGCAGAAACCGGCGGAAAATAAGAATCGGCCAAAAATCCACAAAACCAACAGCACTCCTGCTGCTGCCAAGGTGGCCGAGGTAAAGGTTGCCCCCGTTTTAGATTTGGAGATGGGGTGTTGGGGGTTCCAAGAACCCGCCTGCACAAACTAATTCTAAGCCCAGAAGGCCCTCGGGCCAGTCACACAGGGAGTCAAGGAGGTAGTCCCACAAATGGGGTCCCTCGCTCCCCTGACTATGTAAATCCTCGCTATAAGGGAAACAATCCAATCCTGGGTTATGTGTGGACTACTCTGGCCTAAGGGGGGGATCCAACCAAGCACCCAACCCAGGGAACTTCCCTCCACACTTCCCCCCAGGAGGGCAGAAATTCACCAAATCCTGGGCAGAACTTGTTCCCCAGGTATCCACCCAACTTCCAGCCCCAAAATCATCCATCCTTCTTTCCCCAATTCCCTGAGCCCAGACAACCGAATCCGGGAGAGGGGAGGCAAAGGGTGGAGGGGGTACCCAAATCTTCCCAACCCGGGGTACTACCAGAGAAGGGATAGCTACCCTTCCCGGGATCAGCTCAGGGGAGAAAATAGAACCCCGTATCAGCCTGAGCGGGTTTCACAACTTGAGCGCCAGGTTCAGAACATGGCACAGGATTGTGGCCGCATGCTGAGGGCTCAACGGAACCCTCAGATGGGCATGCCGGCACAGAATGCCCCAAACTCTGGACCTGGTGCTCCAGAACAATGACGGGGGCAGCACCCCGATAACCCACCGGTTCCCAGGGAGGAGGCACAAGGGGAAGGGGGGTGTAAGGCCTTGGAGGAAGCTGCCTTCCCCACTTGTAAACAGCCCCTGGAAGCCCAGGGACCGGAAACAAAATCTCCTGCCCCTGAAAGTCTGCCTCCCAAGGAGCAGGGGGGGGGGGGGTAGGAGAAACAAAGTACCCAAACAGACCCACTTTGAGGAGGAGGTACAGATCTTCCAATTTGAGGGAGAGGGATCCCAAGAGGATCCTAGGAAAAGGATCTTCTCCTTCAGAGATGGGGGAACTCCTCCCAAGGAAATATGGGTCCCAAGGGATTTCAATACAGACTGGGTAGATGTGGGGATTGAGCTGTCGCCGCCCATCATTCTATCCCAGAACCAACAAGACCAAAAAACCCTGGTTCAAACCCATCCTGGTGACTGCCTCCAAAAGGGGGGGGCGGCCCAGAACCGGAACCAGGGGAACCTAAAACCGCATCAATAGACTGGGTAGATGTGGGGATTGAGCTGTTGCTGCCCATCATTCTATCCCAGAACCAACAATACCAAAATCCCATGGGTCAAACCCATCCTGATGACTGCCTCCAAAAAGGGGGGGGGGGGGGGGTTGCCCAGAACCAGGGGAACCCGAAACCATTTCCAGTTGCCAACTTTTTCTTTCAGATTCCCAAGGCTCTCCACAGAATTCTGCCCAAATTTCTTCTCTCTCAATGTCCAAAACCAGAAGGTTAGCCCACCAGTTGTCCAAAAATGTGCATTATCTGTGCCCCCTTGAGGAGAAGGAGGGAAGATATTATGCCCCAGTACAGGGGCAGGGTACAATGTTGGCACTGGTGGACACTGGATTCCAAGCTACCCTCTGTCCAGAAGGGCCTTTGACGAACTAAATGCAGGAAGGGTGGAGAATTACCGTATTCCTCTCCTCTCTTCCTGGACAGCTTCAGAACTTTGACAGGGAGGAAATTCCTGTCGAGGGGACGGTAGATTTGGACATTAAAATTGGGCGACACAAGGTGCAACACCCAGTCATAGTAGTGACTCCAGAGGGCACCCCTTGTTTACTAGGGAATGACCTCCTGAGAAGGTTGTCACCCCTAATAGATTGCATAAACAGGGTCCTCTGGACCCAGACAAGCCGACCAATAAAATTAAAACAGAGTGTCAACCATGTTAGTTTAAACGGCACATGCCACATGGTTGAACAAAAATCTGACCAAGTAGAATTTCACTTCCAGAATAGCCAGATTCCAGATGTGACAGTAATAGCAGTAGGAAAACAGACTGAACAGACTGGAGGTGGTGGGGGGTCCTCTCTATTTCTGAAAATCAACCTTCCCTCCAGTTTAAGGTGGTATTCCACACTGGAAGGAGATACTCTGAAATTCTTTACTAATCCACAATCAGAAACTCCCACTCCTACAGTCCAGAAAGAGGTGAAATCAGCTCAGCGCCTGGCTGATATTCAGCCAATTGGAGAGCATTTGTTCATCCCTGTTCAGTTAAATGATGGGAAGGACTCTGTTCTCGCCTGAGTGAACAACGGTAAGAGCTTCATCAGTGAAGCCATGTTCCGCCAACTCCCAAAAGATCCAGCCATTCCCACATTCAAACTGGTAGACAAATGGGAAATGGACCTGGAAGCACCTAATTCCAAACATCTCCTGCCAAGCAGGTGTATGCTCAAAATCTCCATTGGCAACGAGAGCATAGTCCATAATTGTTGGGTCGTGCGAGACGTCACTGCCGCCTTTTACTTAGGCAGTGACCTTCTCAATCACTTTGCCATTAGTTTGGACCTAATAAACTTCAAAGCTTGGTCCCGATTAGCGGATAATCCCGTGGGCTTTGATGATCCAGAAAAAGCATTTAGGTCAGCTCAATTGCTACCTTATGCAGTTAAAATTCAGATCAAAGAGGAAGTCACCATCCCAGAAAGGACCCGACAATTCTCCCTGGGAGTGAAAGTTAAGAGGACAAAAATTGAAAAACCCTGATGCTTGTATTCATCTAGATGCTTCTCTCCAACAGCAAGGGTTGGGGGTAAACCCAACACCATTAGTCAATATAGAACATGACACCATTCCAATAGAGGTGGATAACGGCGACTTAAAGAGTATTACTCTAGCCGCAGGCACCATTATTGGAATGGTGGTTGATGACTGACATTTTTCCATTGATTTAGGAAATTAACTGTTAGGACCGATCCCCAAGGACAGTTTTGACAGTGATGACAATACCACACCAGACAAGATCTTCACCCGGCATGGGGGGAACTTCCTGGTGTAAACATCCTGCCCTTATGATAAGGAAGATGTGACTTGTGACTTCAGGGGGGATGAGGTGATTTTCCAGGTCCATGAGGGCTGCCTTTCCCACCTCAAGCCACCAGTCCGAATCGGCACTCTGACCAGGGACTTCTCCACCCAGCTGGAGGAGGCCGCGGAGATGGCCAAACCAGAAGTCTTTCCAGGCTTCAGGCAGATGGTGGAAGAGAGAGTCAACCTAGCTGATGCCTTTGTGACTCTGGAACAGAAGCAAAAGTTGAAACAAGTTTTCTTGGATTTCCAAGATCTTTGCGGTAGACTCATGACTGTGGTCGCACTGACATCCACACAACAACAATTCCCACAGACCCTGGCATGACTCCAGTGTTTGTGAAGCAATATCGCTTGCCTCTCGCATCCCAGGAGTCCCTTACTGAAATAATTAAGAACCTTGAGTCCCGGGGGATAATCCGTCCAGTACACAGCACCTTCAATAATCCGGTGCTGGGAATATTGAAGCCAAACGGCCAGTGGAGAGACTAAGCCGACCTTAGGGAGCTCAACAAACGGGTCCATACTTCCTGATGGCCTCTTCGCTACATTGACCAAGGGCTGGCCCAGATCCAGGGTTCCCAGGTAGTCACTGCAATAGACCTGACCAAGGGATACTGGACCGTGCCTGTCAGTAGGGAGGACCAATACAAACTGACTTTTACCTTTTGGGGGCCAGCAGTACACATGGACCCGGACTCCCTTCGGATACCTCAACTCCGGCAATGAATTCAACGTTTTCCTGCACAGGGCCATGCCCGACCTGGGTGCGAGGGGTAACCTGGCTTATATGTCCTCATTAAAAGCTCAACTGTTGAGGAACACATAGCGGAGATCTGTTATGTCCTGACCCAGTTGAGGGCCGCCGGAGCAAAACTTTCCTTCCAAAAAGCACAGTGGTGTAGAACATGTGTAAATTTCTTGGGGCATGAGATTACTCCTCAGGATATCTGTCCCCAGGAAAAGGTGGAAGCTCTCCAGAAACTAAAGGATCCCACAACTCTGCGGGAACTAACGAGCCTCCTTGGACTGACTAATTGCAGCAGAAAGTTCATTGAGGGCTACGCAGAGATCACCAGACCCCCGATTCATCTTTTGAAGGGAGGGTCAAGTGGGAATGGGGTCCAGAACAATCCGAGGCAGTAAGACAACTCAAAAGAAGCCTCTCACAAGCGCCTTGCCTAGCTTACCCTGTCAGAAACGAGGAGTTCTCCTGGAGACAGGGTTCTCTAATACGTGCTTGACGGCAGTATTATACCAAAAGCATGACGAGGTCAATAAAGTAATCTCCTATGCAAGCAAAACTTTATCCTCTGTGGAGGAAAAATTCAACAATTGTGAGAAGGCACTCCTGGCAACGGTGTGGGCATTGAAGAATTACCACCCGTTCATCCAGGGGGAACACATCATAGTGGAGACTCTACACCAGCCTCTGCAATATCTCCAAAGTGACAGAATCCGGGCCGGAAATGTGAGTAATTTCCGAATTACTTCCTGGATTCTGTCAAAGCAAGGCTTTCCTATGGAGGTCAGAAATGGCCAAAACAAGAAGAGTCCCCTCGCGCAAGGTCTGGCTGACTTGCATGATTGTGCCAGGGAAAACTGTTTCGAGGACGAAAGTCTAAAAATCAAGGACAACATGGAGGCCTACCTTAATTCCCCACACAAAGTCTTTGAAGAAGACAAGTGTGAGGGAATGCCCACTGTCTGTGGATGGATGCTCTTACCATGTTGACAACAACGGGGAAAAAGAACTGGTGGCCGGCGTAGGGAATGCGTGGGTGAATGAGTCTCCAGAACCCTCCGCTGGGTACAAAATAGGTTCCCGAATGTCATGCCTGCCGGACATACCTCTGGACCAGGAACAACTTCTCCATACAAGATGAGTTACGCCCATAGAAGCAGTAGACCTTTTTACTCAAAATGGAGGTTGTTCGATACAATGCCCGGAAAACGACGTCTGCACTTTTCACGTCGTTAATTTTCACATGACTTAGGTCCGTCACGTGTATCACGGCAGTGCGTACATAAGCAGCGTGGAAACTCCATTCGCTGCTTCTGATTAAGTCAATTTTGGCGTTGGTAGCTGAACTCCGGACCTGCGTTCTCGCATTCCTTTCAGCAAATTTCTTTGGCCTATTTTGAGCTTGTTTTCCTCCACACGCTAATTCCTGGGTTGCGTGTATCCTGTTCGCGTGCCAAATCTCCACGCGGACGCTGTCTGCAAGCGCGGCTGTCCTGAGCTGCGTGAATCCTGTTCGCGTGCCAAATCTCCACACGGACGCTGCCTGCAAGCGCGGCTGTCCTGAGCTGCGTGAATCCAGTTCGCGTCTCCACGCGGACGCTGTCTGCAAGCGCGGCTGTCCTGAGCTGCGTGAATCCTGTTCGCGTGCCAAATCTCCACGCGGACGCTCTCTGCAAGCGCGGCTTCCTGAGCTGCGTGAAGCCTGTTCGTGTGCCAAATCTCCACGCGGACGCTGTCTTCAAGCACGGCTGACCAGGGCTGCGTGAATCCTGTTCGCGTGTCTAATTCTTCACGCGGAAACGCTGTCTACAAGCGCGGCTGGCTTGGTTGCGTGTATGCTGTCGCGTGCAATCCTGCACGTGTTTTTCTGAACTACTTCGAACTTTTGGTACCTGTGACAGTCAACAGGTGAGATTCTTATTTTGTTCTTTGTGGGAAAGGAAGTATTTCATGACCTATTGGAAGGTGAATGTGCACAGTACATTGGACGCTATCCTGTGGTGCACCAACCCGGTATCTAGCGAGAGCCTCGTGCCGTTCGGGATAAGTCTCCCTTACTAATCTTCCCTTCCTTTGTCGTTTGTTCAACTCTTGGGACTTTTCAAGAAACTGTCCTGGAATTCTTCAGTTTAGCCTTAAGGTCAGGGTCTGAATTAATCCCAATTCTGTGTTTCTTAGAATTTAACTTGGAACAGTGTCTTATGATACTTATCTATTCTAGGCATACTTCCTGTACAATTCCCACACCCTTTCCAGTGATCCATCTCTCTGCCTGTCTTATTCAGTCAGAGAGTTGTATCATTTGGAAGGTCTAATTTGACCTGCCTACAATCAAGTCGTGTGAAGATAGGATCCGGAAAAGCCCTACCAAATTGTATCCTTTTTTGGTTACTGTATCCTTTTCAGTTGATACTTTGGTGATTTATGACACCGAAGTAGTCAAGTAGCAGAGTTGATGGCTGTGCATCAAGCCATCCTCACTGCTGTCCAACATCAACTCCAAAAACTGGTCATAATCACGGATTATGTACGGAACGGGTTCGTGGAGCACCTGGTTAATTGGAAAACCAGAGGCATGCTATGTGCTAACAACAAACCCTTCAAACATGGGAATTTGATCCAAAACATTGATGATCTGGTCACCTTGAATGGGATGACCATCTATTGGAAAAAGATCAAGGGTCATTCCAAAGTAGAGGGACCAGACAAAACTGGAAATGACTTAGCTGATCAGCTGGCCAAAACCGGGGGAATCTAATTGAAATAGAGTCCCTGTTGGGGGAAATCCGGGTCACTGCTATCACTAGGTCCCAGACAAATGCTCACAATGATCTTTCAACTGCACAATGGAGTAAGGAGACCCCAGATGCTGATTTAATTACAGCTCAGAAAGGGGATCCAATAATTGGTAAGTTTTACCAACACATTGTGGACCTTGAGAACTTTCCCCTGACGGATACCGATTTACATTGGGAAGGAGGACATTAAAAATGTCTAGGAATGTGTATTGCTGCTTTGCTTTGTCATCCTAGGAGAAAGAAAACCTGGAGACTGACCACAGAAGACGACCTGGGGACCGGGAGCAAGGATCCGAGGGGCCCGGGGTACCGCCCAATACTCCCATCAGGACCGGTGAAGAGAACCGATCGATCCACCCTGATGGAGGAAAAGATGCTGAACTTTCTCATCTGCGGAATCGAAAGAAGATGAGGCGGAAATCCCAGATCTTGCGAGTTCCATCAGTGAAGGATCAGAATGGCCATCGCAAGAGGGGGGGCTTGTGGGATGTTTTTACCCATGCATCCAAGCCCTACCACAAAACTGTGCATTACTGGCATTGAAAACATCATGATGGCCAGGACTCACCAGAAAATGCACAGGGCAAACATGAAAAATAGGTTGCCATCCATTTTGCCTCTGTCAAATATTAATACAAGAGACCATTGCCAGGCCCTAACCTTGGGCTGCACACAGAGCTAAAACCAGTGCAAGAAAGATGGTGCTGTTCAAAATCCTTTCTTTTTGAAATGTATTAATTCAAGACCACTCCTAAAAGGTGCAGTACCGGCATTGGACACTAACCGGCGCTAGCGGTCTAAACTCTGACAGGAGAACTGTATTTCAGTAGCTGACAAAGGAGAATGAGCCAGCCTGGACTTCAAAGCCTTGCTGGGTAATGGAAATTCTTAACACCTGCGTTTCCCAGAAGACAGTCTGATACAATTAACAGTCCAAGAGGCTGGGAAACCTTCTCACCTCAGAGACCCACACCAGGAGGCAGGATATCACATGGCCCTGTTGATTGAGAGGGAGGGGACTTCCCTGCAGCCTGCTGGACCCAACACAATAGAGCCTTTCAATTGAATGGGGTATGCTGATTTCGGGTGTGGGCTGTAAACGGTGCCCTGCCAGCAAAGAAGGCTATGTGACCATCTGACTCCCCAAGCTTCTGGGGGCGGACCCAGACACTTTTGTGAATTGAATTGAAGGCAAATATATGTTTTATAAAAATACTGATAACTAATTGTAACCAGATGACAGAAATGTACAACTTTGAGATTCTTAAAATGACAATTTTACTCAATTTTACTCACGGTTCAAGGCTCAGCTGGTCGCTCTGATGTTCTGAGGCAAAACCCCGCTAATTATTACTACAGACACTGTTTATGCTAGAGACACAGTAAATAACTGGAATATGTGTAGAGAGATGGTGTACATCTGTGTAATATTTGGTAAAAATCCAATATTGGAAAACCAATCAAAAAGCGCAAAATGTTGTCATTTCTTAATCCGAGCTCTTAGAAACATCTTAGTTGGAACAGAGACTACCTTATGTGATATATATGATGTGTGTATGTAATTTCAACAAATTGTGTATCTGGGAAATATGTATTTGGATCAGAAATAGATTTGCGTGCAAATTGACAATGTTAATGTTAATGTTAAAGGTCATTTGTACCGCGCACTATCACCACCGAAGTGGTCCCCTGGCGCTCTGGCGGCTCTGAAAAGGGGAGGAGAGGGGGTGGGTTAGTAGGAATAAGATGGAAAAGTGCAAGAGAGCAGTGATGTGCTGTTGGCAGCCTCAGCCCGGTGGTTCCGTCGGCCGGGCTTGGGGTGTTTTATGGTCCGTAGTCGTCGTGTGCTGTTGTGCAAGGCTATGTGTGGTTTGTTTTGTTGTTGCATTGTTGTGAAGTTTGTGCGGATTGCTGCGTTTAAGGCTTGTGGTTGTGTTTGGTTATAGTTTGAGAGGTGTCTGCAGAGGGATGGAATTGTTAGTTGGTTGGTTAGTTGGCATTGCTGTCCTTGCAATTGTGGGATTCCATCTAGGTCCGGTACATGCTAACAGTCACATTTCTATCTAGATGCGACGCAAGCTAGGGTTCATAATTCTAAGTGTGGTGCATGCTAAGAGTCACATATGCTAACGGTCCCATTCCTGAAATTCCATCCGAGTGTGGCATATGCTAACCATCATATTTCTATCTAGATGCGACGCGGGCTAAGCTTGGAATTCCATCTGAGTGTGGCATATGTTAACCATCATATTTCTATCTAGATGCGACGCGGACTAAGCTTGGGAATTCCATCTGAGTGTGGCACATGCTGACCATCATATTTCTATCTATATGCGACGCGGACTAAGCTTGGGAATTCCATCTGAGTGTGGCATATGCTGACCATCATATTTCTGAAATTCCATCTAAGTGTGATATCTGCTAACATTCATATTTCTGTCTAGATTTGGCGCAGACTAAACTTGAGAAATTCCATTAAGTGTGGCACATGCTAACAATCACGTTTCTGTAGTTACCTCTAAGTGTGGTATATGCTAGCAGTCACATTTCTGCAATTCCATCTAAGCGTGGCACATGCTAACAGTCATATTTCTGTCTAGATTAGGCGCAGACTAAACTTGAGAGATTTCATTTAGGTGTGGCACATGCAAACCGTCATATTTCCATCTAGATGCGACGCGGGCTAAGCTTGAGAATTCCATGCAAGTGTGGCACATGCTAACAATCACATTTCTGTCTAGATTTGGCGCTTCTATCTAAGAGTGGACATGCTAACATTCACAGTTCTAAAAGAGTGGACATGCAAGTATTATTGCACTTTATGTTATTGATAGGTAAGATAGAGTGGCAGGGGTTTTCTGGAGTAGAGTGATTGCTCTATTCCCCACCCATGCCACACTCACGGTTTTTGTTGGTGTCTGTTGGCTGCTGGCTTCCTTGGCTTCTCCTGCTGACACCTGCGGACACTTCCTGGAGTCGCCTCTGTTGGAGTCGCCCTTGGCCTCGGGGCCCTTAGCCGCTGGGGGCTGGGGGCTGCCGGGCAGAGGGCTGCCCTGGGAGGACCGGTGATGAAGTGTGGATGCACCAATGGGAGGGAGGGAGGGAGGGAGGGAGGGAGGTCGGGTCGGGTCGGGAGGCGGGCTGGGGAACCAGGAACGGGTGCGGGGAGGGAGGGATGCAAAGGCCAGCTACTGGGCACGGGCCTACCAGTCATAGGGCTGGGGGGAAAAAACACCAGGAGGGTGCTGCTGGGGGCACACTCACCGCGCTCCGAGGGTTTGGAAAGGAGCCGGTGGGGGCCTCGCGAGTCGGTAGACTCCACACAGAACTTGGATGCACCAATGGGAGGGAGGGAGGGAGGGAGGGAGGGAGGGAGGGCGGGTCGGGAGGCGGGCTGGGGAACCAGGAACGGGTGCGGGGAGGGAGGGATGCAAAGGCCAGCTACTGGGCACGGGCCTACCAGTCATAGGGCTGGGGGGAAAAACACCAGGAGGGTGCTGCTGGGGGCACACTCACCGCGCTCCGAGGGTTTGGAAAGGGAGCCAAAACCTTGAGCCAGGATGTCAAGATGGAAACAGGAACGAGACCGGCTGGGAGGCGGGAGGAGGGTCGGGAAGGGGAAGAGAGAGCGCGAGGGCCGGGACAAGCGACGGTGCACGCAGGTGCAGGGGGCCTATGCAGGGGCCGGATGGAGCTAAAATCAGGGCCCATAAGGGTCTTGACTGTGCTGCACTCACCTCGAGGCGTCCAGGTGGAAAGTGGCGCTCGAGGTGAGTTGCAGGGGCCTACTTCCTACACAGGAATGCAAGTGGCCTATCAGGGGAGGGGGCGGGCTGGGAGGCGGGAGGAGGGTCGGGAAGGGGAAGAGAGAGCGCGAGGGCCGGGACAAGCGACGGTGCAGGGGGCCTATGCAGGGGCCGGATGGAGCTAAAATCAGGGCCCAGAAGGGTCTTGACTGTGCTGCACTCACCTCGAGGCGTCAAGGTGGAAAGTGGCGCTCGAGGTGAGTTGCAGGGGCCTACTTCCTACACAGGAATGCAAGTGGCCTATCAGGGGAGGGGGCGGGCTGGGAGGCGGGAGGAGGGTCGGGAAGGGGAAGAGAGAGCGCGAGGGCCGGGACAAGCGACGGTGCACGCAGGTGCAGGGGGCCTATGCAGGGGCCGGATGGAGCTAAAATCAGGGCCCAGAAGGGTCTTGACTGTGTTGCACTCACCTCGAGGCGTCCAGGTGGAAAGTGGCGCTCGAGGTGAGTTGCAGGGGAGTGTTCTTTCTATAAGCCATAAAGATGACACCTGATGACTCACTCTGACGCACAACTCAGTTCCCCAATCAAGGGGGAGAGGAAAACTTGGCCAATGATAAGTTTGAGCGGCAGGCTTAGTTATGCCCACGCACAAACCCATTTTCAAAACATATAAAAAGGACCACTGAAATCCAGCTAGGGACATTCATTTTCCAACCTTCAACTGAATTCCTGCGCAGCACTCTGACGGAGAACTCCAGAATCCAGAACTCCAGAGATCCAGACTGACTCCAGAACAAAAACTCCAAAGAACCCTGAAGCTGAGAACTCGTCTCAGCAGGCCTTCAGAATCCAGCAATCCAACCAACTATTCTACAGCCGGGTGAGCTGTTGGATTCTTTGCCAAGAACTTTTGACAGAACCAGTACCCAGAAAGCAGTGCGGTATCCAGAATCCACTTGATCCACACCAGCAGAACCAGAGACCCAGACCAGACTGCTGTGAACCGAACCGGTGCCTGATTGACCCGCCGAGGACAGAGAACCACAGCTAAACTTGTTGACCAGATCCGTGATGAGGCCATTCCTTTAAATTTATAGTGGGAGTACCCAGCTAGAACTGTGCAGAACCCATCTCTTGGCTTAAAATAATCTAATTCAAACTATTTTAACCTATTTAGAACTGCATCATAAGGACTCGTGTGGCCATCCTGTTGATTCAAACCTTCCAAAGCGCATCCGTCATTCTGAAACTGTAATTTCATTTCTGAAAATCTGCCTTCACAAAATCGCCCGTATCTTTGTAACCGTGCATCCTAGGAACAAACTTTTATTTTTAAAGCTAAGATTCTCAGCTTTCCAAGAAGCTCTAAACCGACTTGCTACTCCTTATAGTGCCTCGGTAATTGCGATCGCACTCGGAAAAAGTGCCGCGATTTGACATTTTGCTTCATTTCACTCCCGTGTAAAAAATATCTGCCCTTTCCTTCCATTACTGAAATCCGTTTTCAACCTGATAATCCCTCATTAATCATTGTTAGTGTGGACCTGAACTCATTCAAAGTAGCTATCACCTACCCTGAACCTCCTATAGGGAATTAAAAGCAGTTTTAGCATATTTTTACTTCATTGCCACAACATTTAAAGGGATCTTGCCTGCTTTAAAATCATCCCTGGTGCTATAAGCTTGCTAGGGGGGGGGAACTGAAATTCATATTGTATTGTGATCGTATTCCTGAAGACTGTGTGTTACTTCCATCTCCTTACATTGCATAGGGGGGGAGAGTGAATTGCCACAAGGTGAAAAGTGAACATATCTCTTGTGAAACCATATCAGTTTATTTCTGTACTGCATTTTATTCATCTTTGCATCTCCTTGAACCATATAAAGCATTCTCTGCTACCTTATTCCTCTGTTCCTATTCATAAGTATCCAAGAACTGTGCTACAGTAGGATTACCTATTGCTGATTACTTCTCCTATTCACAAGTGTGCTATCAATTTATTTATAAAAGTGTGATAGATATATATTGTGTGATTTTTCAAATAAACCTTTTAATTTGCAAAACAAACCTACTTCTTGGCTCAGTGGGGTCAGGGGGATTCTAAGAGAGGGGTGTTATATAAGGGTTGTCATCCAGAGTAAACGAACTGGACATAAAAATACATCAATAAGGGTTTCCATCAGCATCCCAGACTAGGCATTGACTTAGCTGTAGTGTTGATTTGAAGCCGCTTACACTCCTTTGTGTGAAGATCCTATTTTATCCGTAGATGAATTCTGAGGGTTGTTATCAGGAATCACTTGAGTTGTCTCCTTTCTAGTGGTTTCTGCAGTTTCTTTAGCTTTTGACTTCAGGCCCCGCTCGTCTGGTGGATAGATCTGATTTGAGGCTGGTTTGTCCCGGAGAGCCGCTTTCCCTTAAAGATTGTTTCGTCAAGTCAAGAATTGAAGCCATCATGGTTGTTTTATCATACTGTTCCCCTCTCGCCAGGTCGATCAGTTGTGATTGCCAGTGGGCTGCTGCTTCCACTCGCTTGTCAAGTCTCTTTTAAACTGTCGAAGTGAATGATTCCAAGAAGATCTGTTTAGAATTAATCTTTGCTGGGGGGCGCTGTTGCACTGAAACAAGATGGCCGCCTGCTAGTAGAGCTCCGGACGGGGAGAGCACTATAAACTTGCTAAATACTGGCTAACGGCATCTACTCTGCTCCATACCGGTGGTGCCCATCTATAAGACTCTCCGCTGCAGCCCTGCGAGGTTCTACCTCCCACCGCCCTCTGTGGACTGCGCGGCTGCCCTGTGCCCGTGACAGGACTGCGGAGGCTCACCTTGAGCCGTGTCGCAGCTCCAGCGCCTGCGGCTATCCTTCCACCAGAGTGTGCGGCGCTGCGGCCTGTTGTGGGGGAGGGGTGCTGCGGCCCTCCTCGGCGGCCCGGCTCTCCCGGCCTGGGGGCAGCCCTACGTCGCTTCAGCGGGCGTCTGTTGCCCTTCCAGAGGACCCCGTGGATCCTGCTGCACCCCGCGGGTGCCCCCATCCTACAAGCTCCGGTGGCGCTGAGCCCGGATCCCTCCCGCTGCCTGTCTCGCTCCACGGAGGGTGTGGACGCTCCCGGGGACCTGGGCGACGCCACACCACATCCTACCAGCCTCCGCTGCCTCCCTCCTACGGACCACTGGTCATAGCCCACAACAAGGTAGGGGGGCACGCGGGGGTGTAGGGCGGCCTCACTTGCTTGGCTCCTGGTGCTCCGTGCGCTCACCAGCGGCTGCCCTTCGCATCCCTGCATCCTGATTTGGCATCCGGCCTGAACTGTTGATCCCGCGCCGCCGGCACCACTCTGAATTGGGGCCTCCCCACGGTGAGCCTGGGAACGGCCCGTGGCCCCTTTCTACGCTGCCTGATCCCCGTGCATTGGCTCTGCATGCCCACGTCCTCTGTCACCTACTTCTGATTGGGCCCTCGGCTACACGCTGCTGCTTCGCACTTGGCAGTGCACCACGGATGTTACACTAAACGCTCCCCCCTAAACTTAATAGCTACAGTCAACAGGCCTGCGTGCCCAATCTGAGCTCCATCAGCCCCCCCGCTGACTGCACCATCTGCGAACTGAGGTACGGCCTACCGACCTCTTTCCCGCTACAACCACGGTCACTCTACTGCTTTGGGGTGCGCGGGCCGGCGTGGCTGAGGAGCTGGCGCCGGTGCTGCTCCCCCCACCCGTGGCCCTTGGGGCGCCTTTCCATATCCTCTTGCCCACACGGTGCCATCGTTCCCTCCTGCTGGCGCCCGTCTTCTCCTGGGTTACTGGCTGCGGGTCACTAACTTCAACTACTACTGAACCCTAATCCCTGCTGGGCGACCCACCGCAGGACACCCTGTCCCCGGCTCCACTCCTTCACCGTGGACGATTGGCTGTCCCCACCCCTCTTGTCTATGCTGGGACGTGCCTGGGCTGATGTGGGAGGCCTCACCGACCACAGTGTCATTCACCACCTAGGTGTGCTTCCCGGTGCACTCGGACCCGCACCTGCTGCCTACCAGTAATCCCTGTTGAATACCTTTCCGCCTGCCACAGGAACATTGGCTTCTCACCTCCTTGCAGAGAAACGGCTACACTAAGCCTCCTACTGTTGCGCCCCTATTGCTCTCAAATATAGGACACCTCGACTTGCTGCTCTGTTCACATGAGCCTCCTGCCACCTCAACTATACTGGCCTATACCCGTGGGCCCACTCGCCACCCCACTCCTGAGCTAACCGCGCATAAGCTCCACGCCCCATGACCTAGGGGTGGGGACCCGCGTTGGCACCTGGTTTACCTTCCTCACCCTTCCCGCAGAGGTTGGAGTGCCTCATCTTGGGCTCCGCTGTACCTGCGTCACATCACTGATCCAACGATCCTGTGGCAACATCACATCTGGACTAACCCTCCGGGGCCTTGCCGTCTGGCTCTGTGTGCTCTGGTGGGGACCCCCAGGTGTCTACCCCCCGCCCCCCAGCCTCATCAACCACTCTCCACACCTTGCCCTCCCCCCCTGGGCACTCGGTGGGGCGGCGATCGGAGGGCCTGCCCGCTATTCCATACTGGGCCCTGGGCGCCAGACGCGGCCTGTCACCATGACTAAGGGAGCCGGGTCTAGCAAGAAGTAAAGTTCCCTAAATATGTTTGCTAAAACGCCCTCCAAGCCGCTAATTGACCCTCCGGAGGAGTCGCCGACTGCCGCAGCACCCTCAACCTCTGATGACTCGCAGAAAATGCTGGAGTATTTGCGAGAGGGCTTCACTACGCTCCACACTAAGACGATATGAACGGGACCCTCTCGTCCATAAAGGCCCATATCGAAAGAACAGACAGTAGGGTTGCTGAGATCGAGACAAGGGTTGGCACCGCGGAGGACGACCTGGTTTCCTTATGCGTCGCTGTGACCACCTTGACCAGCCGGGTCTCTATGGTCAAAAAGAAAAATGACGACCTCAAATCCCGCTCCAGGCGGAATAACCTCCGCATCGTTGGCATTCCATAGGACAACATTAGGGAGCCCATGGAGCATTACGTGGAACGTACCCTTTTAACACTCCTGGATAACCCCAAGCTTTCGGCACAATTTGCAGTGGAGAGAGCACACCGTTCCTTGACCGTGAGGCCCAGGCCGGGTGCCCCACCCCACCCCATTACAGCCAGAACCCTCAATTTACGTGACCGTGATGCCCTGCTCTGGCGGCCAGGGCCAAAGGGGAACTGCATATTGGGGCGGCGAGGATACACTTGTACCCGGATTACTCTGTGGCTGTGCAGCAAGAGCGTAAAACCTTCCTTGCGGTGAAAAAGACTTCGAGACTTAGGAGTCAAGTACTCCATGCTCTTTCCCACCAAACTGAGGATCGAACACTCCAATCAAACATACTTCTTCACCATCCCAGAAGAGGCTTCGAAATGTATAGGCGAACACTTTCCTGGTTGATCGAAACAGTGTTAATACAAGTTTTATGTTTTTCAATATTTGTTATCATACCTGGGCCACGGGTCGGGACCGCCATTGCGCTCCCTCCCTCACGATGGCCACTATTCATCGTAGTTTATTGTTGTCCATTGTGCCAATGTTGCTCCATTACCTCTCTGTGTAGGTGATGTTTCGCGCCATGCTGTTGCATCGCAGACTGTAATATCCGTTTCTTGTTTGGTCCCGACTCGGAGCTACCCGGCACTTCAACCCAGCCACTTCTGTGCTTATGCCCCGGGACCCTGGCTCCCCTGGACTAGGACCACACCCAACTCTTTTGATGCCGTGTCGAGGCACATGGCCGCACCCCATTCTTCCATGGGTCCTCTGCTTATAGACCTGGTCCCGATGTAACCCGCACCCACTCTAAACGCCCTGCTTTATCCTACTATGTAGCATAACTCTCCTTGCGCTCTTCCCAGTCCGGCGCGCCATCGCCCGGCTGCTAACAGACCCCCAGGCGTTGATGACTAAAAGTTTATGGTTGTTTTGGTTTTGTTCAGGTTTCGTCCCTCTGATTGGGGGAGGGATGTGGGTGGAGGGTTATAAGGGAACATTATGGTTTAAAAAAGTCTTGACGGTCTCCAGAGGCGCCGCAGGCACCGCGCCCAATCAATTCATATATGCAGTCAGGCGACCGCATACACCTAGAGTACACGCCTTTCATTTCACTGGAATCCACTTTTACTTATTCCACCATCACCCCTTCAAATATGGCTGACACTACCCTGACCTTTATGAGCTGGAATGTCAGGGGTTTAGGCAACTATAAAAAGATGCGACAGATTCAGCTCCACGCTGAACGCCACGGAGTAAAGATCCTATGTTTAAAGTAAACCCACGCTCGCTCAGAGCAATGTGAACGGTTCGCCAAGCAATGGGGCCCCCAGAGGTATTATACTAACTATTCCACTCAGAGCCGAGGCACCCTCACCCTAATACATAAAAGTCTGAAGTTTACGTGTCGGCACTCCCACATAGATCCACTTGGAAGGTTTGTGTTCATCACTGGTATATTACAGCATCAGGAGATAGTCATCCTGAACATTTATGGTCCCAACGTCGATGACCCTGACTTCTACCTTCACCTGGCCACTCTACTTGAGAGCTACCCCCTGATTCCTATCTTATGGGGCGGGGACTTCAATACGATACTAGATGTCACTCTGGATAGATCGGATTCTCGTCCTCGCCAGCTGTCTAGGGCAGCATATTCTATCCTGACCTCGCTCCACCGCCTGGCATTGGTGGATGCTTGGCGTCTGATGTATTCTGAGGACCGTACATACTCCTTTTACTCCTCAGTGCATGATTCCCACTCTAAAATAGATAGATGGCTTGTCACAGACGTACTGATTAGATGCGTAACTCACTTAGCCATTCTCCCCAGAACACTCAGACCACTCAACGGTACTGTCTTAAACTGGGGATTAGACGCCAACAAAACAAGACAGTGGAGGATGAGTCCTCACGCGCTTCTCGACCAGGTTTTTGCCTCCGAGCTTGAATCGTCCATCGAGGAATATTTTGAGATTAACATAAATTCTGTCTCAACACAAGCTGTGCTCTGGGAAGCCTTCAAAGCACACACGAGAGGGGTCGCCATTTCCAAGAGCAGTGGCATCCTGAAGGGCATCTGTGCCGACATCGCTACCAGCGAATCAGCCCTATCCGTCTATGAATCCCAATACGCTGTGGATCACTCCCCCGCTACCCTAGCGATGCTGGGCTCTGAGCTGGACAGGTTCCGTGGCCTTGTCGAGCGCAAGGGTAAGTTCCTGGACTCCCCTAGATCGGCGAGGAAATACGGCGAGGGTGAACGGCCCGGCAGAATGCTAGCTAGACTGCTGCGCCGCAAATTCAGTGCCCACAACATACCGGCCATTGCTAGACCGGATGGCACACTCGCCACCTCCCCCCCAAGACATGAATTCTCTGGGTCTACACCTCCCTGTATTCGGAGGTTGACAGATCCCAGATTTCCAAAATCGATTCCTATTTAGAGAACCTCCCTTTATCAGTCCTGTCAACTGACGCTAGCGCCTCCCTCGAGAGGCCCTTCACCCTAGAGGAAATTGTGGAGGCCATCGAGTCACTGGCATCGGAGAAGGCTGCCGGCCCAGATGGGCTCCCAATGGACTTCTACAAACTATACAAGGCCCAACTAGCGCCGCACCTACTGACCCTATGGGAGGAGTCGTGCAACAGGGGCATACTTCCACCGTCCCTCATGTGCTCCTTAACCCTGGTAAACCCCCTACGCAGTGCAGCTCATACCGACCCCTCTCACTGATTAATAGCGATATTAAAATATTTGCCAAACTACTTGCCAACCGCTTAGCCCTGTACATGTCCCACATTATCCACCCAGACCAGGCCGGCTTTGTCCCCGGTAGGTCCACTTCCCTAAATTTAAGGAGACTCTTCAATGTAATCAGCAGAATCGACCTGGCCACACAGGCAGTGGCAGCTACATTGGACATGCAGAAGGCATTTGATTCAGTCTCCTGGAGATACCTGTGGTGTGTCCTTGAGAAATGCAAATTCGGCCCTAACTTCCGCACCTGGATAAAGCTCCTTTCTACTGCCCCGTCAGCCAAGGTCCGCACGGTAGACAGATGCTCTTCCCCCTTCCAAATATCTAGAGGTACACTCATTTTTGCTATAGCCATGGAGCCCTTCACTGATATGGTTCGGCAATCCCACTCGCACAGGGGGTTGCGCACATCTGGCCAGACTGACGGTCTCCCTCTATGCTGACGATGCCCTGCTGTATGTTCGATCCCCTGAAATCAATCTTTCCCCTATACTGACAGATGTGGCTCGATTTGGGGACGTATCCGGTTTGAAGGTTAACTGATCCAAGTCTACATTATTTCCACACAGACTCGACACAGCTCCCCCCCCCCGGATCTACATGGGTACAACTGGTCTCCTTCCAGTTTTACCTACCTGGGGGGGGGGGGGGGTGGTCTCCCGGCACATGTCACAGTTGCGCGACGACAAATACCAGAAATACCTAACTAACCTGGAGGCTAAAACCTCCAGCTGGACTAAACTCCCCCTCTCGCTAGCAGGCACAATTGGAATACTCAAAATGATTGTATTACCTCAATTACTGTACCGATTCACCAATCTGCCTCTGTGGCCCGGGGATACTTTTATCCAAACACTGCGCAGCATATATAACGCCTTTCTCTGGCACTCTGGGGCCGTCCGCCTCAAATTATCCACACTGACCGCTCCTAAGGCATTGGGCGGTTTCAGCGCACCCGATTTTATCAGATATTGTGTGGTGGCCCAATCACAGTTTGGTGCATACTGGTTCAATACCATTGATCTCCCCCCCCCCCCCCCACCCACATGTTCGCCTCGAGAAGCTAACTGTGACCGAGTGATTGGATCCCTAGTCCTCCAACCAATCCACCCTGACTCAAACTCTGCGAATCCTGTAGCCAGTACACCCTTGGCTCTGACCAAATTCTGGTCCATGGTCGACACACCCCACCCATTCCACGGGGATTTGCCACTGTGGAACTTCTTCCCCGATGTCCCACACATTCCACTTTCAGTGGTCACCCGCTGGGCCGATGCTGGCTTCCTGACGCTGCACGATGCCTTTGAACAGGGAAACCTTATAGAATGGTCTGACCTTCCTCCTTCACTCAGGCGCCGACCCTCGGTGTGGCTACAGTACTCTTCACTCCGTGAACATCTCAAGTCCAGATATTCAGACTTCCCCGCCTTGCCCCCTGATGAACCTATAGTGCAGGAGCTCTGCTCCTATCTCTCCTTCAGAGGCAAGGTGTCGAGGCTCTACTCCTTATTACAGACTAGAGCGGCCCCCCACTTCACCAAGTTGAGACGCAGATGGGGAGAAGACCTTGGTTTTGAGCTCACCGACGAGAGGTGGTCTCGGATGTGCGCTCGTACCCACGAGGTCTCCTACAACACTAAATTTAAACTCCTCCAGTTCAAAATCTTACACAGGTATCATCATACACCTATGAGACTCCATCGCATGTTTAACGCCAACCCCCCCCCCCCCCCCCCCCTCCTGTCCCAGGTGTGGCACAGATCAAGCCTCCTATATACACATGTTGTGGCTCTGTCCCCGGCTGTCCCAATTTTGGCTAGACATTTGCTCTACACTGTCTGACATTCTGGAGCACTCGATCTCCCCCACCCCACTGCACTGCTTATTCCATGGCCTCCCTCAGTTACCCCGTGATTCTAAGAAACTGGCAGGTCTCTGCATGCTACTGGCAGTTCGCTGTATATTACTTTGTTGGCTCCGCCCTAGAGCGCCTACCTATACACAATGGCTCAGATCGGTAACATGGGCTCACAACACTGAGCAGTCCTGGAACGCGATGCAGCATCCACACTCTAGGCCGAGGGATATCTGGCCGAGATTCCGAGACTATATCTCTGCCATGGCCTCACCATCAACTTCTCCTTCTACTTACCCAGGTTGTTCCCCATAGATGGTGACCTGTTTTGGTGTATGTATCAATAATTTGTATATTGCCTTTTATCAATAGTCTTCATTCTACTCAATATGTACTGTTTATCATTCGCATTGCTTGCTCTTAGCGTGGTACCATGTGGCTCCCTCTGTTTTTTTGTTGTACTGTCAAATAAAAATAATTAAAAAAAAAAAAAAGAAATAATCATTGCTAGCAACGGGGACTGATCTTTTAGTGCGTCCCCTATTTCTTAAAGTTACATAAAAGGGATTAAGGAGATCGATAATCCAGCCACAATGTTGTTCTGTAGTTCCTCCATGTTTTCTGGTGAGAGAATTGGACGAACCTCAGGGTTTTAATAGTTTAATGGATGCACCGCTATAGGTGTCGTCCAGGCTGCTCTTGTCGGAGCTGCTTTCCACCGACGCAAACTCCAAAGGCAATGGGTTTCCCATTGAGACCTCATTACCCTCCTCAATTGAGGGATAGTATGTGGCATACATTTTTTGTGGAAGTCAACGTGACTGGGGTAGCAGGTCGCTTCAAGTGAGGCATCAAAGCTGTTGCAGCGCTTTGGTTCCATTTACTAGAGTTGTTAAATGAAGAAAAGTGCTCCCATGCGTGGTGAGAGTCGGCATGTTCCTGGCGGACACTAAGGCAACTCCTTCTGGAGGTATTTGGTCGGCATGGGATGGATGTTGTCCGTAAACATTGTTCCATTTCTTTTGGCTATTTATCAGAGATTGAATTTCCGCTGCATCTTGGGATAATCGCACCGCCAATTGAAAGCAGCGTTTTGGCAGGCTTATACTCTTGGCTTGAAATATGAGATCCAAGTTTCCCCACTGCGCCCAGCAGGGATTTTCTCATATTGGTCATGTCAGAGCTGCCAACACTCAACGGGGAAGAGACACCTTTCTCCAATGTAACCATGGATGTTATGGCCTTCCGGAGGAGCGCTGGTCTTTGAGATCTGGTTAAGGGGGCCGGCAACCCCCTTTTCACGTCCATCTATAGGAGCTTCAGGCATTTCAGGTGCGACACTTGTTTTAGTTGCAGTCGTAGCTATCATTAGACATAAAGTGGCTAGATCGAAATTTAAATTGGATGCAATGATCGTGCTAGTCGATCAGCATCCTTTTTCATCAGACCACTCATTAGGATGTTTGCCTCTCCCATGGTGAGGGTTACTTTCCCCTTCCCCCCCCTTAAGTGGAAATTCTTTGCTTGACCCCACGAGTCGTTCGAGGTAGCCCCAGTGTTAATATCGCAAGATCAGTCCCGCTGGGAGGGATTGGTGATGCGTTTCGGCAGTGCTCTTTGATAACACTCGCATCTAACATTATTCCTGCCTCGGGCTCTTGCTGTGAGTCTGGAGTGGGGCCATTGATGGGCACTGAGGCTGCTTCAAGGCAGCGTGCTTGGCATCACATCCTTGGGCCAACTCCTCTGCCAACTCTCGCGTCTGGCGCTTCGTGCCCGGCTGGGATTTTAATTGCAATTTTTTTGTCACGTTAAAGGCACAGAGCACAGTGCAAACCAACGTGAGTAGCGGCAGCGATGTCCTCTCCCTCCAGTACTCCGACACAACTCCTGTGCCAACTGATGAATGTCTGGCATTTGTATGTCGTACAAGGACAGAAACTTGTACAAGTTGGGCTAGAAACACAGCATGTGAATGTGGTGTAACAAACTTGCAGAATGGTTAACCAGTTCATGATGACACTGGACTTAATGATGTTCATTGTGTTTGCACTACTGTGTAATTTTGTACACATTAGAGTATTTGTTGTTCAGATTTTAGGCATGAATTTCAGTGTTTTATGTTTTTTTAATGGTATGTGAATATAATTTATTTTGTAATAAAATTGAGCAAAATCATGAACAAATTGTTGGGCTATTAGGTCGATTATTTGTTGTAGACCTATTCTGATTTTTCAATGAGGGAATAATAATTGACACTTACCTGTATGCCTTCATTTGGTTTATTGTAAAATGTTGCTACCCACTCAGTAGGAAGGTTGGGTTACCCCTTAGTGGGTCCAGCCGGTGTGAGATACATCTACCTCCAAGAAGGAAGGTTGCTTAGGCCTTGTGGACAAGACCAAGATCCCAACCTTGTCACAGGGCTAAATGTACTCCTTTAGATTGTCAATGCTACCCGTAACCTGGGAAGTCCCCGCAGGGGTTCCACCCTCTCCCCAGTGATCTTCAATCTATACACTGAGCCGCTGGGAGTCTTTCTGGCCACACACACACACACACACACGACGGCCACATCCACCAGTAGACCGGCACATCGCTATACCTCAAGATCAACCCCATCAAGGACATCCATAGGCTCAAAACCTGCCTCTTGCTGATCCAATCTTGGATGTCCAGTGCATACTTGAAGCTCCACACTTCCAAGACCGAATTCCTACTCCTCACCAACAACACCGAACACCCAGACGTACAGGCCTGGCTATCAACCATGAACTGAGGGATTCACACCTGAGCTCACCTCCTGCGATAAGTCCCTCAGGTTCCACATCGACAAACACCTGTCCTTCAAGACATACATAGCTAAGAAAACTGACGGCTTGGTATCGGCTCTCCCTCCTATGAAAAGTCTAACCCTTCCTCCCTCCAGGACAGCTTTAAATCCACCATTGAAGTATTGGTGCTTTCCCCCCTGGATGGGGGCAGTGCACTCCTCGAAGGCCTCCAGTCATCCTCCCTTGTGCCCCTGAGAAGTGTCCTACAGGCAGCTGCATGCCTCATCAAGGGTCTACACAAATGCAATCACATCACATGAGCCTCATCGGTCTTCACTGGCTCCCACTGCACGCACAAATCGCCTTCAAGTTTTGCTGCATCATCTATAAGGCAGTAGCCCTCAAATCACCCAGATTCCTTGCGGAGAAACTCTGCATCGCTGGCAGACCGCGCACCACCAGAAACCAGGACACATGCAGACTTGAAATCCACCACTGCAAAAAGAAAAGTACCATAAAACAAGCTTTCTCTGCCTACGCCCCAAGACTATGGAACCTCTTCCCCGTCGGCATCAGACTCGCGCCTACAATTCAGAATAGAACTCGAGAACCACCTCTTCAAGGAATCACTCTGCCTCAACACCTAGGCCATCGTATCTCCCCTCACACCACCTGACTTGCTAGACGCCTGCCCCTCTCCTCCCTGCCACAGAGTACAGCTGTACGCTTCCTCTGTGCCCCTCTGTATCCTACCCCTGCTGTATATCTGTTTGGTTAACTCTGTAAAGCGCTCTGTTGCTTCTTGAAGCCAGATCCGCGCTCAATAAATACCATAATAACTCCTAGGGGGCTGGCCCACCAATACATTAGGAGATTTAAAAGAAATGTTTTGGCAGCCAGCCAAATCAGTTTGGACCCAAAAACGGCCAAACATTCGGGCTCACCCTTGCAGGTCCTCCTTGTGTTACCTGAGCAAAGTAAGCCCCTAAAACAAAACTGCAGAGAGTAGGACTTTAAATAAATAAACGATTGTACCGCAATGGTTACCATAACTGTACATTGCAAAACAAGGGGGGGGGGGGCGGGTCTGGGAAACTCTCTACCAGCACGGCCCATTGACTTGTTCTTAGGTGGATGACCCCTGGGAGAGTCTCAACCAAGTCTTAAGCTCACTGTTCTTTTCACAGAGAAGACATTTCACCACATATCGGTCTTTGTCCTGCCCAGGGGCATCCAACACTGAAATTCGAGGCAATTCTCCTCTGAACAAGAGTACCACAGTAACCCCATACACTTGTTTCAACCTTGTTGGGCATTATCAGTGAGGTGAAGCTGTGTCTCTCTAAGAGCAGTGAGCAAGGGGTCCGCGTCTGGAGTCCTGATATGCAGGGAAATGTCTTCTCTGTCAAAGGAACAGTGAGCTAAAGACTTGGTAGAGTCTCTCCCAGGGGTTATTCACCCAAGAACAGGTCATTGGGCTGTGTTCGTGCTGGTAGAGATATTCCCAGACCCCCTTGTTTTGCACACATTAACTTTGGGTCTCACCCTAAGTTACCAGGGCGATCCAGACGTGGACCCCTTGCTCACTGTTCTTAGAGAGGCACAGCTTCACCTCACTGATGATGCCCAACAAGGCTGAAACACCTGTATGGGGTTGCTGTTGGTACTCTTGTTCAGAAGAGAATTGCCTAGTATTTTGGTGCTGGACTGCCCCTGGGCAGGACAAAGACTGATATGCAGGGACATTTCTTCTCTGTGAAAGGAACGGTGAGCTAAAGACTTGGTAGAGTCTCTCCCAGGGGTTATTCACCCAAGAACAGGTCATTGGGCTGTGTTCGTGCTGGTAGAGCGATTCCCAGACCCCCCACCCCCACTGTTTTGCATAACTGTACATTGGGCTACTAATGCGAAAATTGGTGTGCACCCCTGGTGAAGCCAACACGAAATATTAGTTGCCATCAGCCTATCTTCCCCCAAAACCCCCTTAAGTAGTATGGTAAACTGAATGCCTCAGCAGAAGTCCCTCCGACCAGCAAAATAAAGGAGAGACAGACTTTCAGCCTGCCAAACATTAAAAAAAAAGAAAAACCTTGAAATGCCTCTGAGCACTGGAGTATATTGAGCCATCTGTGACATTAAAGTGGTCATAAAGACAATCACTTTTATATATCTAAGCGCCCTCCAGGACTTGACTTTCTAATCTGGGCCTATGCTAACACCTAAATTGGTTGTAAAGGAAATGTAGGGTTGTGCATTACTGGCACATGGATGTTGTCCCACTTTGACTCTTTCCTCGCAAGACCTGATTTTCAGTTCCCCATCTCTTGATCTCCAACTACTCCATCTTTCAACTTCTTCTCTCCTAGTACTTCTTCAGTCTATCCCCTCCATTGTCTCTTGCCTCCACCCTTCGATATGTTACTCTCTCCCGTGACCTACTACTCCCTTCTCTGCATTGCACTACACTACCTCCCACGATCACCCTCCTTTTAATCATTAACCACATATTATTTTATTTATATCGCTCTCATACACAAGTGTTTCAGAGAGCAACGTGTTTCAGTAGCTTTCACTCTATATTACTCTCAAACACCTGGTTTACACAATATTCAACGCACAGTACCACTTCCTCTCACCAATCGCCAACTCACCTTTTCTTCCAAACACCTCCACACTCCGGTCCACCATCCTGCCTTCGGATTGGTCTCTTGGTCTGGCACGTTCTACTCCCTTGACCTCACCCACAACTTCCTGGTTCCTGTCACTTATCCTTCCACCTTCTTTTTCCCATTGCATTTGTGGCCGGGACCAATCTAACCCAATATTCTGACCGTGATGTGTGACCGCCAAGTGTTACAAATAGGGGTTAATCATTTCCCCCCTGCCACATCCTTCACACAGGGCAGCTGTGCAGTATTGATGGCTGCCCGCATTGCAGAGTCTGTTTGAATTGGGGAGGTTGGGTGGGGGCTTCAAAGCTTGCATTCTGTATTGCAGCAAACTGTGTCCTTCACTAGAGGGGGGGCCTGTTGGAGCTTAGAGGAGAGGACCTGGATGTAAGCCATTGTGTGTGAATACCCTCCTTTCAAATATTCTACAATACTGCTAGGGCTAGATGCTCAATAATCCTTCTGGTAAATCCTACTCTGCGTTACTCAAAGCTAGTCACCAAGTGACGCAGGGGAACAAACCGCATCCTCTCGTTCCACCCACTGCTTGGAGGATTGTGGGTTCAGATGGTCCACCATCAGCTGTGTGGCCCATAATACAGGAGATTGGGATAGTCCACGTCACCCTCCTCTCTGGGGAGAATGAGGGTGTCCTACACGTTTCTTGGTCTGGCTCCTTCCCCCACAGAAACTTCAGCAAGGCCCTCAGCCATTAATGGAAACGCCGGGGGACTTCTATGTGTAGCATTTGAAATATAAATAAAAACTTGGAAAGTAAGTTTCTTTTTATGCAGTTCAGCCTAGCAATCCACAATGCGTCATTCTGCCCCACCTATCTATATCTTCTCTGATCTTTACCCATTAAGGGGGATAGTTCACCTCAGATGGGGAAATCAAGTTCTTTGGAATCTGGATCCTCAAATATTTGAATGCCGCTTCTTGAGCAACGCACAGCAAGCTAACCAAGTATTCCAACTCGTCTGTTTGCAGCTGGTGCACCGAAGAGACTAGACTTGTCAAGATTAATCTTCAATCCGGACACTAGTCTGTAGTCTACTGACTCTCGCAGGAGGCACAAGCTGGATTCCCTGAGCTCAGATAGCAGGGAACCATCTGTGAACTAGGTCATTTTATACTCCTTACCTCCAAAAACTATGCCCCTTATCTCTTTATCTCACCTCACACTAACCCCCAGGGCTCCATTACCAGCACATACAGGAGCATGGATACTGGGCACACCTGCCTGGTGCCTTTGTGAAGAGGGAATCCGCTAAATTCCTGCCCATTAACCAGCGCCCTTGCAGCAGGGACTGAATATAGTGTCTCAATCTACTTCCGTCACGCCATCCTCATTCCTGTCTTCTTCAGCACAACCATCAAAAATAGCCAACTAACCCAATCACATGCCTTTGCAGCATCCAGTGAGACTACCAACGCCCCCTCTCATCCACCACACCGGAATCAAACAGGTCCAACGTCTTTTTGAGGTTGTCTAAGCCCAGTCTATTCCAGACAAAGCCTGGCTGGTCAGGATGGACCACTTTCGGGAGTACACCTTCCAATCTAGGATGCGTGCGAAAATGTTGACTTGTATGTTCAGCAGCGATATTTGAAGCCTTTTTCACTTGTGGCCTTACCTGGTTTCATATGCATAATCTCCCCCTTTATCTCAGCCATCGTGATTTCCGCATTTAGCCTCCCCCTTTCTTCCTGTATAAGAGATGGCAAAGTAAGCCTTCCTAAGTACTCCTCGATTTCAGAGCTGGATACTTCTTCTTTGCTACTATACAGAACTTCATAAAACTCTGCAAACCACCCCAGTATTCCTTCTGGGTAATAATCGGCTTCCCTCCATTATTTTTTTTATCTGCCCCCTCTCTACTATCCTCTCTCATTGCACAGTCTATTTGCCAGGATAACCCCTTATCCCTCTTCTCATCATTCTTTTGTTTAGTGTTGTAAGAGGATTCAATTCAGCACTACAGCCAAGTCAACGCCTAGTCTAGTATACTGAATGAAAACCCTTATTGATATATCTTTATGTCCAGTTCATGCGTTCTGGATGACTACCCCTATATAACACCCCTCTCTTGGAATCCTCCTGACCCCACTGAGCCAAGAAGTAGTTCTGTTTTGCAAATTAAAAGGTTTATTTGACAAGTAAAGCAATATATATCTATCACACTTTATAATAAATTAATAATTGAATATCACACTTAATCTGATATGATAAAGATTAACAACGGAGAATCTGGCACTAGCACACTTCTTTATAATCACTAAGGAGTTGACATGAAATGGATAAGATAGCAACAATACTTTTATGGTTTCAAATGGATACAATGTGGAATGAAATGCAGTAAAGAAAATAACTTGATAGAATTTCAGCAAAGACAACGTAATCACTTTCTTGTACAATTCACCCCCCCTTTTATGCAATGCAAGGAAATGGAAGGAAAGCACACAGTTCTCAGAAATGCAATCAAATGTGATTCAGTTCACCCAGCAACTTAGACTACAGACGTTGAAAACACAGGCAAAATGCTTTGATAGGTGCTGGCAATGGAGTGAAAATATGTTAAAATGCTTTTAATTCCCTCTAGGAGGTTCAGGGTGAGTGAAATCAAGTTAATATTAGTCCAGGCTCACTTTAGCAAGGATCTAGGGTGTAACTAGCAGGTTAAACGAATTTCTGGCAAATGGAAGGCAAGCAGCAGCAGATTTTTACACGTGAAGAAATTTGCAAATCGCGGTAAAATGTCAAATCGCGGCTAAATTTGCGAATGCGCCGAGCGCGATTACAGAGGAATTACAAGGACTATCACTATCGTTTTGGGGTCCTAGGAAAGCCTAGGATCTCAGCTTCCAGATGAAAGTTACTGCAAGTCTCTAGCACAAACGGTCACGGAGATATGAGCGATTAAATAAAGGTCGTTTTTCAGATTTTAAATTTTAAAGTTCAAAAAGACAAGTGCAGCTTGCAACTAGAAAATGACAAGTGACAGCTTTACAAATGACAGGTGACAGTTAGGAGGCAGTTCTACTTAGATTAAAATAGAATTGAATTATATTATTTTAACTAAGAGATTGGTTCTGCACAGTTTTCTAGGTACTCACACTATATTCTTGAGTTAATTGGGCCTCGCCACGGATCTGGTCAGGTTTTAGACTGAACTCTGGTCTGGCCTCTGCACTCTCTCTGGATTCTGAAGATTGAGGGATTTGAAGTCTCTGTCTGCTCTCTGAAGGTTGATGGAGGTAAGTATGGATTTTTCCGGCAGAGCGTCCCGCTGCAAATGGATTTGAAAGTCCCTATCTGTCCTGTCTGTCTGCTTTTATGTGTTTAGAATGTGGGTGTGTTCTTGCATCACTGACCCTACCTCTCTCTCAGCTTCTAATTGGTCAAACTTCCATTTCTCACTTGATTGGGGGAGCTAAGTTGTGTCAGAGTGATGTCATTTTACAGCCTGCAGAAAGTCCACTCCTCCTGTCAACTTACACACAAATCTAGATTTGAACCAAATACATATTTGCAGAGGTACATATTGTTTTAAAATTACACGCACCCCTCACATATCACAGGAGGTATCTCCTGTTCAAACTCTGCTCTTCCTGGGAGCTTGCATTCAGAAATGGCAATATTTTGCACTTTTTAACTGGTTTGCAATACCGTACATTACCCCAAATTTACACACATGTGCGCAAGGAGTATGGACATTAGTTGATGAAGTGTCAGATTTTTCACATGCGCACATTTTGAGTAATATCCTCTTTTCTGCTAAAACCCCCCTGAACATGCCACCGGTTCTAAAAACCTCTTAAAATGTGGGCAGAAAAATCACAAGAATTATGGTGTCATTTATAAAATTTTCACTAAAGTGAGTTATGAGTTATTCATCTTTTTCTAAAACCATATTCTGGCTATAGAGGTGTGTCTTTTCAGGTCACATGGTACAGAAACCAGTCTTTCCAGTTTCTGCCAAGCTCAGAGACCCTGCCACTCCCAGCTTCTGCCAAGAGGAAGCTGTTTTACGACATCTGCAATAAAACATTTGCCTGAGTCAGGACAGGGCTTTGTTCAATTTCCTGCAGAGCCCAGGTAATTCAATCAGGGAAGTGTCATATCCCTTTTGGTGTGAGCAGCAAAAGGGCAGCTAGGCCTGGGAACACAGCTGTGACTCAAGTTTCACTCCTGATGGGGGTAGTTGCCAGGCAAATTGGAATCTCTTTAAGCTGTCATTTCTGTTCCCCAGTTTCTGCATTCAAATAACACTAAACATTTTCACATATGCAGCTAGAAGGCTGATTCTAAGTTTAAAACTATGACATTTAAACAATTGCAACCTATGTGACACTCAAAGTAGGTTACTCATTTCTCTTAAACCTTGAGATTTTTTAATGTCCTTCAGTCCAAATTTACTTAAACTGCTGAAATCCACAGCTCAGCGAGTCTTGTTATAAACCTTCAAGTCACTTCAGAATATGACTTTACATTGTATCCACCTCTCAGTAAGTCTTTCTTTGGCATGTTTTGGGTTCATTTATTCAGTTTTCTACAAAAAAGTAAAATCTGGTGGTTTTAAAACGCCGGCTTTTGGATAGTGGTGAGTACTGGTACTGCCCCCCTTTTTGGGATTTAAGAAAATGAATTCTCCACAGTTATGGGTTTGCTTTTGGCAATCAGCATTGCCATTCCCAATGGTTTCAGACTACTGTGTGGGTAGTCCAATGGTGGTTTTAGGCAGTGTCCTTCTGTGCCCATAACATCGGCAAAAATGAGTGGCAGCCTATTCTTCATGCATTTCCCTGTGCATTTTCTGGGAAGCTCTGGCCATCATGATGTTTTCCATGTCAGTACTGCACAGTTTTGAGGTAGGGCTCGGATGCATGGGTAAATACATCCCACAGTGTATTTAATCTTTCGATGTACCTCGCCAATGTCTAACATGTATAGCTATTGTCTCTTTTCTGTTATGGAGAGCATGGGTGCCTCTACATCTGCCAAGACTCTCAGTGCGTGCTTCTATGCCCTCTCCGTCTTCTCTTCTATAAGGCCCCTTTCCCACTTTTTCCTTGCCCATTTAGAAATGATGAGCCCTCTAAACGTGGTGTTTGTTTATTTCTAATGCACACCAAACCCTAGGGTAACAGGGTGCAGCAGTAGGATGGTGCAAAGCTTAGAGTTACAAGTAATTCAAAGTAAGATTACAGTATATTACAGGTCAGGTTACAATAGCAATATTATGAATACAAGTTACAGATAATTCAAAGTACTACACAGTATATTACAAGGCAATATGGCAGTATTTCACAATGTAAGTACAAATATACAAGTTATACAAAGGTTAAGTTCTCATTTGCTGGATTATGAGGGATAGACTAAGACGGCCAGAGGAGGCACGTTCCTCTAGTATGGTTAGTGGTCAGTAGAGTTCAGCAGGTTGATATAGTTCTTTCTGAACTGTGGGTATGGTTGGTCTACTCTCCTCATGGGTTAGGGAGTTCCAGTGCCTAGCTGCCTTCATGGGAAAGCTGTTGCTGCCAATCTTAGTGAGCCTGAATCTCGGTACCACAAGGCAGTTTGCATTACCGGTTCTGGTCGGTCTAGTAGAAGTTCTTTTGTTTAGCCTGTCTATTAGATAGATAGGGGCCGCATTATTTAGTGCTTTATGGGTCAATGAGACCATCTTTAACAGTATTTTGTTGTGGGCGGAGAGCCATTTATGTTGTCATCTGATAGCAGAGATGAGTACTCTTTTATTTATGCCTAGTGCAGGTCTTAAGGCGTTATTTTGAAGAGTTTGTAACCTCTTGATGATGGCTTTGTTACCATCACTGTATAGAGCATTACAATAATCCAGCCTAGAGAGTAGTAATACTCTAGCCAAGAACATGCAGTTGTCATTGGAGAGGAATGGCTTACCAGCTCTAATTAGCTTACAGGCCGTGGTAGAAGCCAGGGATTTTTCTTGTTTGTCAAAGGACATAGTTGAGTTTAGGTACAATCCCAAGGTTGTTACCTCCTTTGATACCCTAATGATGTTGCCATCAATTGTGAATGAAGAATATTCATGGCCTAGTTGATTTATGTTGGAGTGTGTAGCCAGGATTATTAGCTCTGTTTTATCATTCAGGCATAGACCGTTGGTGGCCATCCATGCCTGAATGATGAGATATACCCTATTCACCTCCGCCAGGTACTTACCATGATCCCCAGAAAGAGGGAGGAGAATCTGGGATCATCCGCTTAGTTAGTGTAGGTGATACCCAGAAGGTCCAGATCATCGAACAAGGGTTTGGTAAATATATTGTATAGAGTAGGGGAGACACAGGAGCCCTGAGGTACACTGCACTGAATGGGGGTGGGGGTCAGCCTCAGCTCATTGGGATAATACCTTCATAGTTCTCTAGCTCAGGAAAGACTCTATCCATCTGATAGCCTCTGTAGAGAAGTGAGCTGCTGAGTCCAAGTGTCTGCATAGGACCTTGTGATCCACTAGGTCAAATGCAGCTGAGAGATCGAGTAGTAGGTGAAGGGCTGTCTTTCCGTTATCTCTCAGCTCATCAACCTGTGTTTTTTATGTTGATCAGGGCCGTTTCTGTCTCATGTTGTGGGCGAAAACCCGATTGTCTAGCTCCCAGGAGTTTATGCAGTTCAAGGTATTTTTGAATCTGGGTGTATGCGACTTTGTCAAGTATTTTGAGTAAGAATGGTACCATTGTGATAGGGCGGTAATTATTTGAATAAGTTGATCTGGAGTTTTTTTTTTTTCTTTTCAAGAGTGGGAGTACCCATGTTTGTTTTAAGTTGGCAGGGATGTTGCCAGAGGCGAAGGAGGCATTGATCAATTTGGAAATAAATGGTGACAAATCTCTAGCAGTGTCTTTTATGATCTGAGCAGATATCGCCTTTGCAGTTGGATGGTTTGAGAGCTAAAATATTTTTCTCTACCTCTAGGGTGGTAGTTTTGGTGAAGCGGAATCTGGTGGTATGGGCAATAGGTGTATCACTGGGCGGATGTATGTTCAAGGGATGCTGCAGGTTTAGCATATTTTTTTTATTTATTTTGTTCTGGAGTGTTTATTTTGTTGGCTAGTGCATGTTGAATATCTGAGCACCAATGTCGGGTATTGGAATCAGGGATTCTAGTTATTTCAGTATAGTGAACAGTTCTTTCATACTTGAGTTGGAGTTGGCAATACATTCATTATATGAATTTCGTTTTTGCCAGGCAAATTTCATTTTTTTAAAAAAGTTTTTTATTAATTTTTACAAACAAACAATAAACCAAACAAGTAGTGCATGTTCCAACAGTTTCAATACACTTTTTTTAACTTCCTAACCACTACTCCCTCTACCCCACCCCCCTTGCGAGTCTATTGCATTGAACCTTCAGTTTCCACAACCTGTGGTTCGGTCACCTCCTCCCCAGGCTCAGTCGGGTCGTCCAATGACCCAAACAGTCCGGCTATCAGTGATTTCCAGGCCATCAAGGACTCATTCTCCTCCTCCCCCCTATTGCCACACGCTTGTTGCCATGCCGTGGTTTCGGCTTCTCCCCATTTTTGCAAGTCTTTCCACCACACCTCTATCCTCGGCACATGACATGACTTCCATCCCATTGCAATCCTTTTTGCTAGCACATAAGCCAGGTCCCTTAGTTTGCTTACATGCCTGAGTTTCTGTGGTCTTGGGAACCCCCCCCAGCAGACAGGCCCACACCGTATCCACTACTATCTTGACCCCTCTTCCTTCTAGTTTCTCCTTTACACCCCTCCAGAACCTCTCTATGATCGGGCAGGACCAGAACATATGCTCCATGCCCGCGTTCTCTTCGTCACATTTGGGGCATGCTTGCCGACCTGCATTCTCGAACCTCGATATCATCCAAGGCGTCATGTAAGCCCTGTGTGTTATGTACAACTGTATCTGTTTGAGCCTCGCGTTTCTAGACACCTTCTTATGATACCCCCTGTGCCCTTTCCCACATCCCATCTCCCATTTGGGCCCCAACCTCCGTTTCACACTCCATTCTCAACTGCGTGACCTCCTTCCCCACTTTAGACATCAACATATCATACAGTCTGGAAATCTCATGACCCCCCTCAGCTATATCATATATCACGTCTATGGTGGCATCCAATTCTTCCCCCAGCACAGTTTCAGGCCACGTTCTCTTGATCCTCTACCATTCTGTGGTACGTAATGTACTGGCCCTCATGCAACCCAGCTACTTCCCGTAGCCCCTCAAAAGTAACACTAGAGCCCTCCTGCCAGATGTCCCCCATCGTTGCCAACCCAGCCGGTTCCCAGTGGGTCCGGAGTATCAGTCGCAGCTGAGCGTCCGCCCCTGTCAATACTACCAATGGCATATGCGATGAGCATGGGGACGGGTCCCCCATCATTTGGCATGCCCTGCGCCCCACCTTCCACCCTAGTAGCATCATTTTAGGGCGCCCCCATTTCCGCTATGGGTGCCCACATGACTTCTTTCAGATAAAAGGGTGCACAATCCTGCCCAAAAAACCGTGTTCGGAGGTCTCTTCGTCAGATAGCCATTTGGCAACATACTGCAACTGGCTCGCCACATAGTACGCCTCGTAGTTGGGCAGCTTAATTCCCCCTTTGTCATGGAAGTTCTGAAGCTTCCACAACACCACCCTGTTCCGCGTGCCGTGCCACAGAAAGTCCCTACACATGCTATTCAGCTTGGTGAAAAACCCCCTAGGGATCAAGTACGGTATATTCCCGAAGTAATGTAGGAGCCTCGGCAGGACCACCATCTTTAGCATCGCTCCCCGCCCCATCATCGCCAGAGGCAGCTTCGGCCAAAACCGCATGCACTTCTCGATGTTTCTAATAGCCACTTCCGTGTTACACTTGTGCTCCTTCCACAGTGTGGTATATATTAATCTCCAAGTAAGAAACGTGCGAACCGCCCATGGCACTTGCAATACAGGTAATCACTCCGATGGAATCCCCTTGTACCCCCCAATGGGAACATGCTGGACTTTTGGGGGTTCACTGCTACACCTGACAACACTGCATATCTCTCCATCACTTCAAGGATGTACTGGAGATTTTCTTCTGGGAATCGTAGGTACAGCAGCATGTCATCTGCATATAGGGAAATCGGGTGCAACTCCCCTTTCACCTCAATGCCTATAGTGTCATATTGTTGCCGCAGATAGATCGCAAGAGGTTCCAGGGCCAGTATGTAGAGCATAGGAGACCACGGGCATCCCTGTCTAGTACCCCTGCTAAGCTGTCACTTCTCTGAAATCGCAGATCCTGTCTTAACTCTAGCCAGCGGTTCACTGTACAAAATCTTCGCCCACCTCACATAACCAGGCCCTAACCCATAGTGTTTCAGGGCCGCCAGCATCCACGGCCACCTGACTGGAGTCGAAGGCCTTGATCGCATCCAAGGACACGATTGCCATTTCCTCATCCCTTCCACTGCCAAACTCAGTGATCCTCTGGAGTCGCCTATGATTATTGGTGATGTTTCTATGGGGGACATAGCCTGTTTGATCCGGATGTATTAACTTGTTAATGACCCTTTTCAGTCTCTTCGCCAGGACTGCAGTCAATATCTTGGCGTCTTGGTTCAGCATCAACACCGGTCTAAAGGAACCACAGCTACGCCCAGGTTTATTTGGTTTAGGGAGAGGTACTATGACTGCCTCTCTCAGTGACTCCGGTAAGCGGCCCATCTCAAATGCTTCGTTTATCATTTCTAGCAGTGGGGGGGGAGGACCTCTTCTATATATACCTTATAAAATTTGCTTGGGAGCCCATCTGTCCCCGGGGTCTTACTAGTAGGCAACTGCCTCACCACCTCCCCCAGTTCTTCCAGGGTAATTGGGGAGTCCAATTCCTCTTTCCTCCTCGCTTATCTTGGGCAGCCCCATATCCTTCAGCGTTTCCTCTTATTACACGGCTGCTTTCCCCGTCTTCCCCCGTATAACCCTTTATAATAATCCACAAACGCTTGATTAGCTCCCTCCTGGGTATCCTCTACGCTACCATCTTCCCTTTCTATAGTTCTAATTGTGGCTCTAGGGGTCTCACTCTTATATAACCACGCCAAAAGTCTCCCCGGTTTATCGCCTCCCGCATGCTGTCTCTCTATGTACCTTTTATAATTAAGGTTACACAACCTCTCCCAATATTCCGCACATTTTTGCTGTAGCTTAAGTATCAAATCTAGTTTCTCCGCTGTATCATCACCAGCTTTTAAGGCCTCTTCCAGCTTTGCTTCTGTCTCCCTCAGTTCAGCCGAAACCCCCCCCCCCCTGTAGGCCCTTGGATTTGGCCATGGCCGCCCCCCTCATGACAACCTTGAAGGCCTCCCATAATGTCCCCGCCGAGTCCACACTCGGTGTTGATTTCAAAATAGTTCACTATCTCCTCCCGCAAGCCCTCTCTAAAGAAGGGGTACCTCAACGCCTCCGCTCGTAGACGCCAAGTCGGGATCCTCGCCCTCGGGGGGGCAATATTGCCAAGCAAGAATCAGGGGCGAGTGGTCCGAAAGGACCCTGGCCCTGTACTCTATGTATGCCGTTTCCGCTATCATCTCAGGTGATGCAAAGACATAGTCCAGTCTCGTTGATAACTTCTGTGGGGCCGAGTAATGCGAATATTGCCTTTCCCCAGGGTGCCACACTCTCCATGCTTCTTCCAGCCCAAAGTCATCAAGCAGTGTCTGTAGTGCCCTGGCTGCAGGGGCTGGTCTGTAATTTCCCATCCGATCTATCCACCCTCTGGTTCAGTACGCAGTTGAAGTCCCCTCCCCAGATCACCGCGCTACCCCCACACACACACACACACACACACACGCTCAGATTCGCACTCAGTGTCCTAATGTACGCCGCTGTGTTTTGGTTCGGGGCGTATGTGTTAACAATACTTATCTCCCTGTTCTCTACCAATCCCCTCAGCATAACCATCCTCCCGTCTGTCTCAGCCACCACTTGCAACCGCTGAAACGGGACATGTTGCGCTACCCATATAAGTACACCTCTTGCGTAGGCCGAGTAAGATTAGCCCACCAACACCCCTTTCCATTTTCCAGCAATCATCTCCATCCTCTCACGTGTGAGGTGGGTTTCCTGCAGCAATGCAATGTCTATTTTCTGCCTGCGCAGATACAGCATAACCTTGTTCCTTTTTAAATGGCTATTAAGCCCCCGCACATTCCATGTGAGTATTTTAAGGTTCCCCCATGGCCTGGTATGGTCCCGTTCCCTCCCCCCAGGTATCGCTTAGCTTCAAGTTCCAATCCAATCCAAATAGGCTTGCATCCCAATCTAAAACCCCTTTAACAAAAACACACCAAACTTCCTGTTCCCTCTCCCCCCCGCCTCCCATCCCTTCCCCAACACCCCTCCCCCCCCCCCCCCCCCAACTGTTGCCCAGCTCCATCCCTGGATCTCAGGCTCCCCCGCATCTAGCTCTTTCCGGCTTTCGCCTGTACTCGAAGCTCCGCAGGGTGAGGCCGCCCTAGTGGCCAACCTACTACAACTATAATTCGGGGGGTAGGGTACTTCCACCCTGCGCTCCAATAGCACATCAGTGAACTACACATTGCCAAACAATTTAAATATATGTAACTGCCACTATATTCCAGTCCATCAAGTCTCTCACAATCAGCACTATGTAATCGAACATCAGCCTCTCACAGCCAGGCCCATCGTACTCAGCCTTCGCCTAGGCACCCTCGGGATGTTCGCTCACCGCCCTGGCAGTATGCATACCGTATCTGAGTCACTTTTCGCGTCCATTTTGTGTCTCTTCCGTGTCTTGATCCGGGCAGCCCTGCATATCCAGCCAGGTTGTTGCTTCCTCTGGAGTGTTAAAAAAATGCAATTTGCTCTTATGTACGATCTTCAGTTTCTCAGGGTACAGCAGCATATATTTTATCCCAGCAGCCCGTAGCCTCCTTTTGATAGTTACATAGCTGTACCGCTGCCTTTGGACCAGCATAGTATAGTCCGGGTATGCCGTGATGGTACACAAGGCCCTCTCAATTGTTCCGCCTTTCCGAAAATATTCCAATATTTTCTTGCGGTCTTTGTAGTTCAGTATTTTAGCAATTATCGCTCGTGGAGGGGCCCCTGGTCTCGGCTTCCTCATAAGGGCCCTATGTGCGCGCTCCACCGCAAAACCCTGCGAGAGTGTACCAGCCCCAATTGCCTGTAGGAGTAAGTTCTCAATGTAATGGGTCGGGTCCTGGCCGCCTTTGCCTTCTGGCAAGCCCACCACACATATATTGTTTCTCCTCGCTCTCCCCTCTGCTTCTTCTGCTCGAGACTCCAAGTTGGCCACTTGTTGTTTAAGGACATGGATCTCCTTTACATTGTTGGTGCTGGTGTCCGTGTTAGATTTCACCGCACCCTCCAGGCAGCTTGTGCGTTCCGCCAGTCCCCTGACATTTGTCTCAACAGGGAGACTTCGATGCCCACTGCTTCGAAATTAGCTTCCAGGGAAGTGCGTAGGTCCATCATCGCAACCCCCAAGATTCCTTCAGCTCCGTGATGGCTTCTAAAATCTGATGGTTATCGGCCGCTTTGGCGCCCTCAGCCTGTGCCACCGGGCCTTTGGTTGCGCTGGCCGCAGGAGACTGTTGTGTTTTTGCAAAAATATCCATCGTGGGTTGTTTGTTCTTATTCTTGCCCACGGCCCCTCGTGCCACCATATTCCGGTCTCTGTTGGGTCTCCCTAGCGTCAGAGTGTCTTCCCAATCGTAATTTCCGCTCTTCATCGACCGTCGTGGTGATCTCAGGGCAGTCGCAACATCCTCTCACCGCTGCTAGTTGCTGATCAGTGCCGAGCAAGCGCCACTCGTGCTTGTCGTGGTGCGGCCTGCATTTTCACACCTCTGTTGCCCTCGGGCCCCTGCCGTCCGGGCCAGCCCCCGAGCCTCCACGACCCAAGGCCCACAGCCCCCAGGGGTTTTGTTCCGTCTTCACCTCACCATTGCCTTTCTTTCCCGGTGGCCGTTGCCTCTATTCGTCCTATTCGGGTACCCCAGTGTCGTTTCCTTTGTCGGCCATCTTGTGTGACAATGGACCGAACTGCCGCCGTCGTTCGTCGAGCAATTCCTCCCGACTCCCGCTTACGATACTCTCGATCTTTACACAGTGGGCAGAGCATACATTCCCGTGCGTGTGTGATCAATTCTGGAACCAATGGCGCACTTTCAAAGGTAGTTTTTTCGGATCATCTGTCGGATCCTCCGGAGCTACACGGGAAGCACGTCCTACTCCATGGCTGCTCAAGCCACTTCCCGGCAAATTTAATTTTTGTAGTGTATAGGGATAGTGGATAGTTTGCCTTTGTTCTCAGTGGAGGAGCAAAGTCTCCAGGCGGTTTGACACTTCCTTTTCGTGATACATAGGTCTTTTAATTGTGGAGTGAACCATTTGTTTAAATGGGGTTTTGGTTTACTTGCTGTCAATTTAAGTGGGTCAATATGATCCAATGTAGTAAGCATGATTTTATTGTATTCGTGGACCAGAGTACTGGGTTCTAAGTTGTCAGATAAAGAGTTTAAGGTTGGGAGAATAGCCGGGGATCACTTTCTCCACAGTGATATTCTTTTTGTTTCTAGTTAAGTAGGGTGGCGCTGTTTGTGGGACTGTCGAAGGAGGTCTAGTAGTGACTAGTGTAAAGGACTCGAGTGAATGGTCTGTCCATAGTTGTGGCATGATGGCGGTAATGGTAGCCATACAATTATGATCAGCTACCCAGTCTAGAGTTCTACCTTTTGATGTGGGTAGGTTTTGTTAACTTTTAGTGATAGTCAATATTCTTACTACATTAGGACTATTTCAGAGGCATGCTTGTCGGCTGGGTCATTAAAGCCTAGATTAAAGTCACCTAGTAGTACTAGTTGGGGGTCGTTCTGAGGTTGTTGCCTAGTATGGTGTACATATCCTCCTCGAATGTCCCAACGGGGCTAGGGGTTCTGTAAAGTGGATAGATGGTGAATGACAGAGTTATTTAGGGGAATTTTAGCAGTGAGGATTTCACATGATTGCAAGGTTTGTGGGGGGGGGCTAGTCTCAGTGATAGGCTCGCTCTGGAAATAATGGCGATTCCTCCACCTCGGATTCCATCTCTATCTTGCTTAGATATTGTGTCAGGGATGGCTAACATGAGTGAGGGTCCTGCGGCGTTATGTAGCCAGGACTCCGTTATGGCAAGGAAGTCCAGGTTGCCTTCTGTTATTAGGTCAGTGGTTACCGTCGCATGGGCAACGAGAGATCTTGCATTTAGGGGTGCTCCTTTAAGGGAATGTGCTTACGTTTTGGCTATATCCTTGCGAGGCGTAGGTAGGTTACAGTCAGTTAGCTTGCTAATGTGGGTCGTCATCTGCCTAGCATTGGCACAGGGCGCGGAGGAAGACATTTGTTGATTAGTATAATTAAGCTTCCTGCTGGCGTGGTAGTTCGTTTTTTTGTTTATCGGAGGTAGTAGTCTAGTGAGAGGTTTGTACAGTTTGGAGAGTCTTGCACGGAGTTTAGAGTTTCTGGCGTTGATGGTGCATGGTCCGGTAGTACAGGCTCCTGGGCCTGTAGCTTGGATAGATTTAGTTTGGGCATTACTAGGGTTATTTGCTGCCATATTTGGCAGGCTGGGTATGAATGGGGATAGTTGTACACTGGTTTAAGTGGTAGGGGTTGGCATTTATTATGGTAGCAGACGTTCTTATAAAAGCACTAAATAAAGTTTTGCGATGGCTCTTGCAGTGAAGTATGTTAAAGGGCAGGATGTATAGGAAGGGGTAGTTTTGCTTTCAGAGAAGGAAGGCTAGTTTTAGTTTGTGTTGATCCATCTATAACTTAGACCTGTTGCATTAGAGTACTCTTATGGATACATTGTATATGGCAAGGTATACTTAGCAACTATCCGTTGACTGGTTATTTGTCCACCCATTGATTGTGTATGGCTATGATAATTATTATAGGAATTGCCACACAGTTCTTGCCCTTACCTGCCGAACACCTGGTTATTGGAAGTGTTTTTGCTTGGTTTAATGAAGCATTACAATCAAATGTTCTTTTTAACTAAATGTTAGTTTATTTTTAGGTCAGGTTTTAGAGAGATCATGTTTTATTTGGTGCTGTAAAGAGGTCTGCCTTCATAAAATTTTCTTTAGAACTGTGTCTTTTAGTGAAGTGCTTTTAAAAAGAGGTATTGGTGATGCAGTATTTTTGGTTTATGTGTAAAGATATGTTATATTCTAGGAAATGCTATAAAATGGCATGAAGTGTCAGTTAATAGTGCTATTGCAGTGTTTGGGGAGTGTGTTTTACTTGTTTGTAAAAAAAAAAAAAATATAAAAATGTTGGCGCTGCTAATGCACCTATATGCTGAAATTATTGAATTGCACTACAGATGTGGAGGAATGGAATATGAGGAGGGGCACAGAGGAATGGCGTATCAGGAGGGACATAGTCTGTAAAAGAGGGGTTGGTAAAGCCAGCAGTCTGTAGTCAAATGCATTAGTTTTGGCGTATAAGTGCATGACCAGTGTGAACATTTGTACATTTTTAACAAAGAAGGAAAATGTACTTGCCAAACACTCCCATAGCACAATTAAATGGCACTTGATATGAGCAGGTGGATGTTGCAAATACATGGCAACCTGATAAAACTGCCTAGAAAATGGCATACTCTTATATATGAGCCAAAACTGCTGCCTTTACCATTGCCTTTTCTAACGGCACTAACGAAAAGATACACATGGTTGTAATAAAATGCACTTTTTGAAGGCAGGCTTGTTTACACAACCAATTAAAACATTAACTCCCTATCTAAAAAAGCACTGTTACTTAACACACTTTGATGGTAATGCTTGATTGAAGCAATCTAAAACACTTAAAACAGTTTAGTGAAGGCAGCAGTCTGTAGTCTAATGCAATAGTTTTGGCTTATAGGTGCGTTAGCAGTGACCATTTTTTAAAACATTTTTAAGAAAGAAGGCAAACTCGCTTGGCAAACACTCTTCATAGCACTATTAAGTGGCACTTGATAGGAGCAGATGCAAAATTTTGCATGTACATGGTTATCTGATGGGACTGTCTAGAAAATAGCATTCACTCTATAGATAAGCCAAAACTGCTGGCATCAACAATATATATATTTTTTTAACTACACTCCACCAAAAGATTATTCTACAAATAAAATGCACTTTTGTTGGCTTGTGCATACGCTTTAAGCGTTTTCCAGACTCTGATATTAGATGCCCAGGTACTTGCAACATTTTCCAACCTGCTATTAACAATAGGTAGTTAATACCAGTATGGCTGTGCCTGGGAAGTGACCTTTCTATGCAGAGTAGAAATTGCTTGGCCAAATGCTTGTTTAAAGTAGTAATTGGTGCTGCAATAAAGTATGTTTTGCAACAATAGAGGTACCTGCTCATCTTGCCACCCTCACGCACTGCCTCCGGGCCACCCCCTGCACTGGGGTCTGTATCTGTACCCATACAGCCCTCCCCTTTTCTTCCTGCACCTTTGGACCTACACGGCCTGCTACCATAAACCCAGCACTTGCCACTTGCTGGCTGCACTCCCATTGTTTGTTGCCTTTTTATTTATTATTTTATTATTTTGTTTTTTCCTTCTCGCTCCGCACTTCTCCTTTTGTTCCTCCTTCCGTGCACTTCTCCCCCTACCCTGCACTTGCACATTCTCAATGTCACTGGGCCTAGTAATATCGTTGTTTTTGTTCTCCCCTGTTCCCTTTCCCTGCCTGGTCGCGCTCTGAAACACTTGTATGAGCGCGATAGAAATAAAATATCAATCAATCAATTTGTTGTTTAAGGTATATTATTAAAAAGGTGGTACAAAAAATATTTTGGACAATACCTGTGGTGTGTATTCTTAAATGTTGACTCTGCAAGTACAAATATGTAAAAGTTTGCTCTGTACTTTGTCCTCTGATGCAGAGCCGCCTCTGAGTTAAAAAGATTTGAAGTAAGGTCACAGGGTTACATGTAGAGTTTTGGGATCCGATTGGTGGATGGATGTGCGACTGTTTGAATGTAATCAATTGGGTAGTGTTACAGAGATTAAGGTAAAAAAGGAAGAACGGGGGCTGCCTTGCGTTTTGACGTCTGACTGTTGGCGAACGTATTGCATGTGGCATCCAGGCCCTTTTATCATGCCCTGCATTGAAAGAGGACTGCGGACATTGCAGATGTCTGTGGACATGGGAGGCTTCACTAATCAGGCTTTCTCTTTGGTGGAGGAGTTTAACTGCAGAGGAGGACACAAGGTAGAGCGTGTTTAATTTCTTGCTTGAATTGCTGCAAGCATGGGCATGAACAAGAAGACTGTTTGGATGTTAGGAGACTTGTGGATTCATTGGGTGAAGATATATACTGATAATCATGGATTTGAAGAAGTGGAGGTTGTATGGCATGCAGTTCATGGAATTAGATGGAGTGAATTATTACCCATGTGTGAAAATAAGGTGCATTTGAAACATCCAGAAATTATTATAGTACATTCTGGAGGCAATAGTTTAGGATATGTAACTGGAATATCTTTGCAGTTAGCCATTAAAGATACGTTCGGAAGGCTAATGGAAGTTTTTCCATACACAACGTTATTTTTTTTCGCAAATTACTCAAAGGCAAATGTGGAAGAGATCAAACTGGTTTTGTCCACAAATCGAAAAAGCATGGTGCAATATGTGCTTTTTTAGAATATGTAGGAATGGCATATTATCACAATGAGAAAATATGAAATGGAGTGAACATTTTTCGAAAAGATGGAGTACATCTAACAAACGTTGGCAATTACATTTTTCTTTCAAATTTTTCAAATGCAGTGAAACATTTTTTTGTGAAAGAAACGGAAAAGAAAGAAGAGTATGTATTTAAACATTTCTTAGTACATATAGATATTAAGAATTTTGTTTTTTAAGAGCCAACATTATAGGAAAAAACAAACAGTAAAGTGAAGTTAAAATCTCCTTTTTTCTCTGTGGATGCATTCTCTGTTCGCAGACTTCAATGGGGCTGAAAAGGAGAAGTCATGGTGTTGGGTGGTGTAATGAGAAGTAGTGATGCCTTGAGTATGACTGAAATACATTCCAATCACGCTACACTTAAATATCTTGTATGGCAGAGAAAAGGAGGTGGGACAGAACATTATTTTTGTCACCTTTTTGTTCTCAGCAATCCAAAAGCTCCAGTGTTTTCATTAGTATAGAGTGAAATGCTAATGAAAATATTAGAGATTGTTAAAGTCTAACTACTTTAAGCATAATTGTAAAGTAGATGGAGTATAGAAACCGCCATACCAAGCCCCTCAAACCCCCAACACGAAGAGGGTGGCATACTGGCGACAGGCAAGTTCGGCTACATCCATTACTCCCACATCAGTGCACAGGCAGTGGGAGCTGCAATGAAGCCACAGTTCAAAGTTGAGGCAGAGAAAGCTGCGGTGGCCAGTGTCCAAATAGTAAAACCCTAAAAGTAGAGTGCATAGTTTCAGCAGAAGGGTTTGATCGTTGCTGCTTAAATGTGTACTTTACCATCAAGTTGAAGAATGATGACACCGGCTATGAAGATATATAAAGTGATAATGTAGTTGACTTGCTGGTTGTACTTCAAAAAAGTCTCCAACTTAATTGTTAGTCATAATTGGAGTACTCCAATAGGGGACTGGTTTTAGAACTGAGTGATGAAAGTATTAGTGTATTGCATCACAGTGAATTGCCAATCAATACAGAATAACGCTGATGTGCAAGAATACCATGGTTGGAAATGGACAGTATTTTTAAATGCGAACTTCAACCAAGCTGGGCACTTGAATCCACCCTTCTATGCAGAAACACACTTTTTAAATGAAGCATATTTCTAGCATGCATGATCTGCTGTATCAGTGATGTCACTCATGATGCCATAAATGATGTCCTGTTTGATACCCTGATAACATCACAAATGACATCACTGATGTTGGGGGCTGCACAATGCAGGCCTCCTAGTTAAGGTGGTGTAGTTTCCAGTACCTACCGTATTTTAGTTGATTTTATTGAAATAAATCGGCACCTTAATATCACTCCAACTAAAGTGTTTTTTTCTCTGAATTTCAAGGTTTTTGTTGCACTGAACCTTTTCACCTTAACTGTCCCTTAACTAAAGTCTTACACTGATATATGCATGTGTTTGACTCGATCAAAAGATGTCCACCAGATTTACAATGATGAACCATGGTCGTTAACATTCCTGGGTTAGCGGAGTTGTCGCTCAAGCTTTTTTGTTCATCAGTTTCAATATTAGGGGAGGATTATATATTTCAACCAATGTCGATTTATGTGTCCAGTTTGTCGATGTCCATTGCCCCAGAATGTCACCTTTATTGCATGAGCAAATTTCATTGCTTGCACAATTCAGCCTACGTTTTACCTCCCCAATTCTCCTCCTTGTGAAGTAAATTTGCTTCTAGTACTTCAATATTAGTATCATCTACATAATGATCCACATCTTCTATTATGGCTGGATAGAGAGCATTTAGGTCTGCTATTTAAATAATATGCAAGGCAGCGTGTTCTAAAGAGCGCTCTTCTAACAATGTAGAAGCTGCATTCCGAGCCTCCCTGTTCTACCCAGTGATGGTTGACTGTAAATGTTAAATATGAGACCCTTCTAAAGAGTGGCAGGTTACATGAGCACCCACAACATCAGAACACTGTTATTATTTCCACTAACTTTTTATTGGCACCACAGGCTGCAGTAATGCTACCCCCGGATGAATGGCCTATGCCCCAGACCCTTGCAAGAAGCTTTTATAACCACATGATTGACCCCTTTCATTTTGATGGATATCAATCAAGCTACTTGGAAATATCTTTCCAACAACCCTGAAAGGCCAGGTACCTCTTGGGGCCAAGAGGGGGTGAGGTCTTGTATCTTATTCTGGGTGGTAAAGTAAAAAACTTCTTCTTGCTACTCTGCTTTGGGTGGGTTATGTTGAAAATCCCAGTCAATGCATCAAAAACCTATCTAGTTTCCTGAGTTGCAGACATGAGTAAAGAGACTTGTTGATCTATCTAGTTTTGCTTGTGGTCACCACTACCAATAATGTCATGTTTCTAGTGTCAAGTTTTGGATTTATGTTGTTTAGGTATCACACTTAGTTTTCTTAATTTTCTTTTTCTAGACTTTTTGCAAAGCTCTTATCATGCTGAGGAATAAGAATCTGATCAACCCCACGGTTTTGCTGGAACTGTTCTTTGAGTTGCTGCGATGTCACGATAAATTGTTAAGAAAGGTAAACCATTGTTACAGCCTTTATGTTGGAATGCTTGACGAAGCACGCTGCTTTTGTTTCAGGGCCCCAGTTTTTCTGAAGTTCTTAAACAATGCACTTCTGTGGATTGGGTGTGGCTGGCAAATTGAGTGAGGGTAAGTGATGTCTCCTTGTTAAGTAGCGAGCCAGAGACAAGGAGGTAAGATAACAAATAGTTTTATTATTTATACCGCACACCAGCGGTTAAGCCGTCGGATTGCAAACAGTATTCACCTCCTTTATTTAGCTTCAATTATAGTTCGTAAGTAAATCATTGATTTAGGGGTCTTCCCCTGCTGCTCATCATGAAAATAATACCAAGCATTGCAGATTTTTAAAAAGAAAAGCCACTTCGTAACCTCTGATTGCAGTTTCATATAATGCAGTCCATAACGAGTGAATACTCCAAAAATAAAACGGCCTTCATTTCCTCACACGGCTGTTCTTACCATGAAAACCCAAAAGATAACATTCCTCCTTGAAGCAACTGGATGTCGCAATGGGCACGAATAGTTTCTCCAGCCGCCCGTGTAATCCAGCAAAAGTTCAGTCTCCTCGCCCTTTCTTCCCTGCATGTCTGGATGGTCATTCCTCCCCGGCCTCGGGCTTGAGTGCGCTTAAATAAACAAAAACCTTCCGGCGTCGGCTTTCACATTGGAAAAACAAAACACCTTCCTCGCTCGGCACTTTCATCCACTGTGCACTTCTGTTTTACTGCGAGACCGGTACGGTACACTCCTGTGAGATTTCCTTTTCACTCTAATACGCCCAGCGGTATGGATGACTGTCCTCGTACCATTCGAGCCCTCTCCATCCGCCTCCTTCCACTCCTGTAAAATGAGAGACAAGTTGAGTTGGTTTCTGCTGTTTTTAACCTGTGTGCCCCTCCTCCCTAGCCATTATCGTCGGGCGTTCCAAGCCCTGAGTCCATTACACCTGATGCTAATTTGCCTCCTCCCTGCTGAAACCTTGCAGAGTCGGCCTTGGTTTTACATCCTGATTGCAAAAGCCTATTGTTATAGGGAAACGTGGTTTTTCGCCTTCCTAGCCTTCTTTCTTTTCCCATTTTCTGGCTTTTCTGTTGATTATGCATCTGGTGTGTCCTTGGGTCTCTTAAGGTTGATTGGTGGGGCATTCTGGGATATGTAGTCTGTACTGGGACTTTTACACTTTGCATGTCCCCCTCCCTGCTGCTTTGTTCCGCATTGTTCTCACTTAGGGTGGCTGCTACTGGTTCCCCATCACACTCATCCAGCAAGTTAAAAGTGAGAACATGGATGTAAAGGTCTTAGTAACCTTAAATTGTAAGAAAACGAATCCAGGCAAAATTATTGTAGAAGAGGGAATAAGGAAAGGCTATACAAGGATCCCGCTTTGCCCAAAATAATCAGAGCCATTGGGAGAGTGCAGTGGATTTTTTTAAAAAAATGTTGGGGAAAATCAGATTTTTATTGGCATTTAGGTTATAACATCATATAGTAACAATCGTACCACACCACCTGGTTTCAATTATATTTCCCCTCCCCCCTCCTAGCCATGTTAAATTCATTTGTTACTGCATCAAGAATCGGACGCACTTTAAATTTCTTTGAAAACAATCCCACTGACATCCGATTAGTATTACTGTGGCAGTTGTCTAAACACCAGAGTTGTAAATAAATGCTGTTGGGCGTCTGCTTGTAGCTTGGAGGACCTTGGTTGGCGTGACCACACCAGCTACAAGAAGGTACATTTGACTCCCATGTCAAATTGGTGACATGCAGAACTAACTGTGTGTTTTGTTGTGTAAAAATTAGATTACAGGACATATCTGATAGATAATGTATCCTATGTAATGAAATATAAAAGATTAATGCACAAAATGTTTGCTTCTTGAGCACAGGATGGTACGTTTGCAGTGCCATATACTGTTTATTTTATTTATTTGCATTTCAAAGCGCTCACACAGCCCGTGGGCATCTAGGCGCTGTTACAGGAATTGTTTGTTTTTAGTTGCATAGTTGTTTGTCTTAGTTGCATATTTATAACGTGCTTAAATACCCAGAAGTTTCTAAGCGCGGACCCGGGGATCGAACATGTGTTGCTTCATGTCGTCTTGCTTCGTAGGCGAGCACGTTGCCGTTGACCTACCCTCTGGGACTGTTGATTCCCTCGACACCATTCCTGCTTCTCAAGTAATGCCTGATACTTAGAGCTTCTATCTCCTGGTGAATGCTAATCTCAAAAGATGAGGGGGATCGTTAATGTAGGCTTTAGAGCATGCTAAGTCTACTCATTGTGGTGTTTAGATAAATGGGTAAAGCTTCAGCATGATGCCAAAAAGACTGGCTATTCTCACTATACCCAATCAAATATTGATTATCATGTTAGTTTGCTACTCGCACCTGTGCCTATTAACTTTATATTTATTTGTAAATGTTTTTAATTAGTGGTATATATTTTTTGCAATTTTGTTTGGACACATTGACTTTATTACTCTGCGGATATGTTCGTCTGTGTGTATATATTATGTTTAGTTGATTTATATATTGCACACTGCTGTCATTTTCAAGGTTCCCAGGCGCTCACATGGCTCTGGAAGGAAAAGTGGGGTGTAAGGTTGGTTAGCGGGGGGGAGAGAGGGATAGGATAGAGTTGAGGTCATCTGTTGATGCGTGCAGAACCAGGAGTAACTGGGGACTGCAAGTGAACTTTCTGGACATGCTTTGTTTTGTGCTCACGGCTTGTTGTTGTGTCCATGTTCTGCTGTGTCAGCACGGTTAGAATAGCTCAGTGGCAACATGCCCGTCTTGGCAAGACGACGCAGAGCAACACAGGTTTGAATCACGGGTCAGCGCTTAGAAACCTCTTTGCTATTAAGCGTGTTATAACAAACAATTGTATTTTAAGGCGTCTCAGTTTTTTGGTCTATGGTGATTGTGTTTGTAGCTTGGTTGGTGAGATTTGCAGTTTGTGTGGTTTGGTGGGTACATTCACTAGCCCTTTGGGCATGGGCATGTGTAGGTGATGAGTGTGAGGTTGCCGGAGAGCAGATGTAGTTAGTGGGTTGTTGGGTGATCTCTGGGTATTTGTAGTTATGTTATTGTTTTCCCATTCTGAATGTATCCCTTGTTTCCTTTGTTTATGGTTTGAAGAAGCAGGGATTGTATGGTTTGGACGATCCATTCATGGGGTGGTTGGTCAGTGTTTATCACGGCTATTTGAATAGACCGGTTTTTAGAAGTTTCCTAACAGTTAGGCGGTCTTCTGTCGTTTTAGTTTCCTGAGGGATCAAGTTCTATAGTTTGGCTATCGGATAGAAGAAGGTGGTGCCCCCCAAACTTTCTTTTCTTGTCGTGTATTGTTTCTATTTGGAGGTCCGTGTACAATCTTCAGTCTCTCCTCGGCTGGTATCAGGTGAATTTTTATGTATGTATTTATTTTTAGGTTGAATTTGGCAGCTTGCCCATGTAGTGATGTATGGGCAATGCGGAGGGCTTTGAAATTGATGGGTTGTTTCTTTACTGGTAGCCAGTGTAAACTTAATAGGGCCAGTGTGATGTGGCCTCTTCTATTTGGTCTTAGAAATAGTCTTTCTACAGTATTTTGGATACATTGTTTTTTTTTTATGCGTTCCGGTATTCCCAGGTATAGACTATTTGCGTAGTCTATCCTTGATAATACAAAGGAAAGGATTGCAATGGTTCTGGGTGCAAAGTTGAGTTAAGGGAGGATCCCTCTTATTAATTGGAGGATGTAGAAGCATCTTTTTTGCTACTCCGTTGAAATGTGGTTCCAAGGTGAGGTCATTGTCCATGTTTATTCCCAGATTGGTTATCTCTCTTGACGTGTCCAGTTGGGTTCCTGTGGTTGGCCCTTTGTGAGGGATGTTTTTGTTGGACTGTCTTCTTGTGGGACAATTTAATATTTCTGTTTGGTTTGGGTTTAGTTTGAGGTTGTTGTTTGCAATCCTGGTGTTTATGTTGGAAAGGCATTTATCGAGGGCGTTGTCCGAGTCATTGTCATCTTGAAGGCGAGTTGCGTGTCATCTGGATAGTTGTAGGTTGTCCGTCAATGGGTTAATTAGGGGGGACATATAGATGTTGAAGAGGAGTGGTGAGAGACTTGATCATTTTTGGTACACTTCAGGTAATATTTGTTTGTGTTCAATGTGAATGGTCGAATGTGGGTTCTGTGGAAGTATACATTAAATGAACACCAGTTCTCTTCCTCTTTCCCTGTTCAAATGTTGCACAACAGTTTTGCTGTGGTCCACATACAGAACCCCCAAACTTCCTCTGTGTATGTTAAGTTAGTTGCAGGCACTGCTTTCAAGCTAAAATTGCTTGCGGTTAAAATAGCATGCACACATTTAAAAAAAAAACAAAAAAAAAAAACCTTTTTATTGGCATTTAAGATATATATTTTTTATTTTCTTTTTTTGCATTATTAAAGCACTCACATAACACGCGGTCATCAAGGCGCTGTTACAGGGTTTTTTTTTTTTGTTGCATAACTGAATTTTGTTGTTGTCTTAGGTGTGTATTTATAACGCGCTTAAATACCCAGAGGTTTCCAAGCGCAGACCTGGGGATCGAACCTGTGTTGCTTCGTGTCGTCATGCTTCTAAGACAAACACGTTGCCGCTGAGCTATCCTCCCGGGACATATAACTGGCATTGTTTGCCAAAAATCACAACATCTCCTGGCCCGTGATTCCACAGATCATCTCAAATACCTGCTCCCAAAATTGTTGTTTGGTTGAGCAACCCTAAGCTACGTGGAGAAAGTCTGCCAACATACTATTGCATCTGGCGCACCCCCTGAAGTCTCTGGGAAATACTCCTTTAGCTTAGCCGGCGTGAAGTAAAACTTTTGAAAGTATTTGAAGTTAATTAGTTTAAACCTCACGTTAATGGCTCCCTTTCTAGTCATCTCGCAACAGTATTTGCACATTTCTTGCGAGATCTTCCGTCCCAAGGTCCCCTCCCATTTCCTCCGTGGTGAGGTCCTTGCCGCCACCCCAGAGTTTATGCACATAGTGTACGATCCTGATGTTACCCTACTGTCCATACCTCCCTGAAGCAGTCTGTCTAGTATCCGGGGAAACCTGTGGATGCTTAGGGAAGGTTGTGAATAGTTGGTGCAGAGTTACCTTCAATCTATTATAATACAAGAATGTACCCAGAGCTGATAGTTCCCCCTTCTCCTTCAACAATATTCACAGTTATAAACGGCCCATTGGGGAAGATTTCCCCAAAGTGCATCACTCCCAATCTCTTCATCAGGGCTACAAACCCTACCTCGCCGGTGATGGGAATCCCCGGGATGTGCATCACAGGGAATTTAGGAGAGTAGAGGACATCCCCAACCCCTAGTCTTGTGTTCTATGTGAGTCCAGGCTCTGCGGGTTACGTCCAACTTATTTTATTTAGTCTCCGTTGTGTTCGATCTGGTGCTGTAAGGATGACTGATCGCAGCATGTCTGGCGCCGCAATTGACCTCTGTACCTCCACATGCCTTCTGTCCCCTTGAATTTCATACCAATAACGAAGAAACCCCCCCTGTGCCACATTATAGTAAGTATCGAATTCGGTTAATGCCAAACCCCCCCACCCCCCTGTACAGGCGCCACTAGCTTGTCCGAGTACACCCTGGCTTGTTTACCTGCCCAGACGAACTGTAGTATCGCTGATTTCAGGTCTCAGAAATACTCCCGGGACACCACTATTGGGGCGTTCAAAAAGACATACAGAAACCTAGGGAGTAACGTCATTTTAACAACGGATATCAAGCCATATAGATTAAGAGCAAGGTTCTATTCAGACATGGCCTCCTTTGCCTGCTCCAAAACCCTCACATAATTGCTGTTATACACCACTTTGTTATCCCTGGCTATATTAATCCCCAAGTAACGAGTCTGGACCATATGCCATTGGAATCCCCACCCATCCTGGTACCGCTCAGCCCCCACTGTTAATGGGAAAAGTACTGATTTAGAAGCATTTACCTTTAGCTTCGAAAGTTCCCCAAATTGCTGCACATTCCTCATAATTGGGTCTAGGTTAGCACTGGGATCCTTCATGAACAACACCATATAATCTGCATATAGTGATATCACTACCCTGTGGGAATGCAATTGAATTCCGCTGTGTAAGTGCAATTCTCTTATTCTTTCCGCCAATGGCTCTATTGCCAGGGTGAACAGTAATGGTGAAACGGGGCACCCCTGTCGTGTCCCACTTTCCAATGATATGGTTGGTGTTAACTGAACATTCACCCTTAGCTTGGCTACCGGTTGCGTGCATAATAGACCATAGCTATATATTGCTCCTCCATACCCATGCGTCGTAATACAGCGAACAGATATGGCCACTTTAGTGGCATCAAGTAGGGCTGCCACTATTGAGTCCTCCTGTTGCACCGCTGCGATCAGCCTGAACATCCTTCTGAGCCCATACGAAGTAGAGCGTTCCGGGATAAAGCTCGCCTGTTCCGCCCTCACCATCGTTTGCATCATGGGCGAAATTCAAGACGCTAGGATTTTTGCTAAGATCTTATTGTTTATGTTGATAAGCGATATTGGACGGTAGGAGGAGCAGTCTTACAGGGCTTATCCGGCTTTAGTAACACCACAACCATTGCCTCCCTCAGATTCTGGCAGATGCCCCTCCTCCAGGCTGTTGAAATATTTCCAGCAAGTGGGGGGCCAGCCTGTCAGCATAATGTTTGTAGAATTCTGCCATGAGCCCGTCGGACCCCAGCGACGTCCTGTTTGATAAGGTGGGGCCAAGCCTGATTTGCATATGGTCTTTCCCTTCTGTAATGGCTTGGCAGGCGAAGAACGGTGGTCTGGAGGGTTGCCCAGAGCATTGCCAGTGGTTAAGATTAATTCTAAACCTTCCAGCCATCACCTCTTTGTTTTTGATAAGGGTTTAATAGCATTCAATACTTCGGCCAGTGTCAATGGGTGGTTCAGTTTTCCCCTTTGGTCGTCTGTGCACCTATGTAGTGCTACCTGGTTCGGATACGTGTCTCTTCGCGTGGGAGGCGCGAGTTTGGGAGGAGTATAATTGACCATAAAACCCATAGAACTGCTGTACTATCTCTTTGTCCTCAAACCGATCTACCCCTTGCTCATCCGCTATCGCCGGGATCCTGCCTCTAAGGATGTCCATCTTAGTCGCCCTCGCCAGTGTCCTCCCTGGGGCCTGTCCCTCCCCATATTGACGCATCACCACCTGGCCCCCGATTATAATTAACCTCCCTAAGTGCTAATGTCTGGAAATCCTGCAGTTGTTGCAAAATCTTCGCTTGTTCTTGGTTTGTTGGGGTGGGAGCAGCCACCTGCATTGCTCGTATACTACTCTCCTTAGCAGAAAGTTCCCTTCTGATTTGCCTTAGTATCTTCACTTCCTTGAATATACATTCTCCTCTAATCACACACTTGAAACATTCCCACAGTGTCCCTGCAGATCTCACCGATCCCACATTAATTTCAAAAAAGTTATCTATGGCTGTTGTTAAGCTTTCCCAAAACACCTGATCTGTGAGGCCTTTGCTCTTGAATCGCCTGGGGAGTTTTCCCATCAGCTGGCCCGACCACTCAATGACCAGTAGTACAGGGGCATGGCCTGACATGGGTGCGAGCAAGGATTCCTACCGCCCACACCTGCTCCAACAGCGACTGTGAAACCAGAAAGAAGTCCAACCGTGACGCAAAGTTATGGGGCGCTGAGTGGCACTTATTCCTGCTCATTCTGGTTTCTGACCCTCCAAACCTCTTCAACCTCCCATGTGAAAGCCATGCCCTGCAGCTTACTTGTCCCACTACCCCCCGCCCGGTGGCCATCCCCTGTTCGATCATATGCGGGGTTCATGACTGCATTTAAGTTCCTAGCCCAAATTATCTCCCCCAATGGCAACTTCCCCAACTGCTGATCTATCTAATCCAGTGTGTCTACCATATCCTGATTGGGACCATAATAATTAACTAGCATGTATAACTTCCACTGAATAGTGCCCTGGACCACAAGTGCCCTAACCTCCCTGTCATTGACAACATTGGTCTGGCGAAACCCACCAGAGCTGTGAATAAGGGTGCCCACACCCCGTGCATACGAGGAATACGACAACAAAATATCTATGACAACCCCAGCTCTTCCCAAATTTAGACTCTGCCTCCATTATTAGGTGGGTCTCTTGCAAAAAATGCAGTCCCAACCCGGTGCCGCTGCATATATAGCAGGACCTGCCGACACTTTGAAGGGAAGTTTAACCCCATGATGTTACAGGTAACAAAAGAAAGTGTTGCCATTGCCCTCTGTTACAACATGAGTTTCACCAGGGGTCAGATTTCTCAGACCTGTTGTCCACCCTCCTCCTTTCGATCACACCATGTAAGCTCCACACAATGTATATGTGGTATGGTACACTTACCGGTCTTGTCCCCCACCGACAACTCTAATTGTCATTAAGCAGCATGTCCTCTCCCCCACCCCCCAATTCCCCCACCAACACACCCAATATGACACATTGTTGATCCGCCCCCTCTGCTGATGTCCACCCCCCAGCCTCCCCCAAACACCCCCAACTCATCAGCTGTATCCCTACCCCAACTTTACGTAAACCTGAGCTTTCGCTTGAGGGAATGCCAGTAGTCGAGCCTTCCCCACACGCCTATACAGATTTTTTGTTATGACCCGACCCTCAGGGATCCAATCACATTCCAGTTCCACTGTCATGCAGCGTCAAAGGATATGTGCCACCAAGCATGTTGTCACCCATTGTTCCCTCATTGCCTGGCGTTCCTCGGTTGCAGTTCCAAAAAGGCATTGGCTTCCTCCGGAGTATGAAAGAAATTGCTTGCCCTTCGTGTTCTATACGCAGCCTAGCCAGAAACAGCATGGCGTAGCGGATGCCCCTATCTTGTAGTTTATCCTTCACTTCCATATATGTCCTCCTAGAGGCTGTATCTTGTCCGAGAAATCGGGAAAGAATTTGATTGTGTCTCCTTTGTAAGTCACTGTCCCTTTTTTCTCGAGCTTTGCGTACAACCGTGTCCATGTCTCGATAGTTCAACATGCGAGCTATAATTGGACTAGGTGGTGCACCTGGGATCGGTTTCTTCCCACTTGGTATGCGGTGTGCCCTTTCCACTATATACACCACTGAGCACTCTTCCGGCGCCATCGCCCCCCGTAGCAGCTCTTCCACGTTTCTCTGCTCTACTGATTCCTGGACTCCAATAATACTTAGATTGTTCCTTTGCGATCTAGACTCCAAGTCCTCCTGTTCATCGGCAAGTTCTTTCAGTGCCCGCTACACAGTTGACATATCTCTGGCCACCGATACCGACTCATCCTCCACACTGGACACCCTTCCCTCCACCGCATCCAGCCTCTCTCTCTGTGCTTGTCCAGACGAACTTGCATGTGGTCAACTTTACATGTAAGGATGTCCCTTCTACGCTGGATTGCAGTTGATTAAACATCTCCTTGATGTCCTGAAAAGCCCCAGCCGGATCTTTGCCTGGGTCCGTGACTCCTGGATTTCTTCCATTGACTTGTTTCTTATGAGAGGGTGTGCAACTTAGACTGTTGTTTATTCCCCTTGCTGGACTTGGACATCTCTGCTACCCTAGCAGCCTATATGGGCTTGAGGGGGCCCTACTCTGTGTAGGTCCACTTCCTGGTGCAGATCCCTTGTTGCTTCTGTCAAGCACCCTCCATTTAATGCCCTTGTGGCCCTGCCAATCGGGCCCAGAGCGGACAGTCTGGAGATGTATAGTAGGACGGAGACTCCTCGTATTTGATGGGATTTTGACCTGTGAACATGCAATCTATCTACTATTTCCACTAGTCTGACAGCTCTTTCCGCTCCAACGTTCTCCTTACAGACCCTTTTCCGTGACTAATCCGGGTCCAGTCCGGCCCTCGTCTTGTTCGTGCTTCTCACAGTGACAGAACTTCATCACAATTTGCCTAGTCTTGTGGGGCCTTCGGGAGCACTAGGTTCTGATCCCCTTTTCCACCTTCCAGAGCACTGCCCCAGGCTCAGTGCAGTGGGTGCTGAGGCTACCTGTGCGCTATAAGGCGTCATGTGAGCAAACTGTCCCCTTGTCTTTATATTCAGCTCTCCAGTAGCTTGTTTCACTCCACCTCCCTTTATCTGGGCCCCACTGCAGTTTAAGTCCACCTTTGTTGCAGTCTTTAGCTCATGCCAATTTCCAACATTTTTAGGGAGTTGCCTGATCTGGGTGTTATGATAGTCCCTGTTCAGGGAAGCTGCCCGGTCGTAATCTCCCCTTCTCCTCAGTGCAGAGTATGTCTCCCCCAGTCCCTAAATTGTGTGAGCTGTATCCGGGCCCGCCGGTGCCATGTGTGGATCTCCTCACCTCCCGATATACAAGATTGTGATTCTGCTAGCATGACGGTGTCCATCTCGCTCTCTCCTCCCTGGCACGCTGCCCCACGTCACCAGTCGAGGTTGCCCAAGCTGCAGCCAGGTTGCTCATGGATGTTGTGAGTACAAGGCTAACACCAGTCCAGCATCATTGCCCCCACATCTCTATTCTCCACCCTCGGGGCCTCAGCCCACTTTGGCTATCAAACAAGTTCTGGGCCCACCGTTATCTGCACTTCATCCATACTTTCCCTAATGTTGTTGCTTTACCGTATCATTAGATATTGTCGCCGTCACTGGCAACGCGGCTCCGCCCGGATGCGTTGCTTCCAACCCCTGGCTGGTTTACGTAGTCCAGTGGTTTGCTTTCCTGTGCGCCGGGAAGATGTCCACAAGGGTGGTTCCTGCGCTTGCTGCCTTAGGGCCTGGTTGTGAGTGCTCCGAATGCCGCTGTCACACCGCTGTCGGGAGGGGCACCACCGCCTCTGCGTTTTGTGGTTAATCCGGTGGTGAGTGGGCTCTTGTGAGTCATGTGGGCCCCATCCACCAAGGGGTGAGACCCGCTAATAGAGGAAACCACCCCTCCAGCCAGGCAACACAATCGAGGCTCCAGCGTTCTCCGCAGCTGCTTCTCGCACAGATTGAGCTCCTCTACGCACCATTCGCCATGCACTAGTCTCTGAGGAGCGTATGATATTGGCCGCTGCAGGTAGCGGATTCGTCCGTACCCTCACTCCACAGTTTGGGGAGCCGTTCCTCAGCAATACCAGCACCAAAAGGGGCTGCAAGGATGCTCCCCCCCCCCCCCTCGTAGCACCAGCTCAGACCGCTGGCTTCTGCTCCTTTGTGCACAGCCCTCTCCTGCTGGGCCTGGTCCGGTAACTCTCCCGTCTTCCTCCTCCATAGCACTGGGGGGGGGGGGAGGGGCACCAGCCTCCACCCCTTTCGTGGTCACCAGGGTCTGGCCAGTTCTGCACACCCCTTACACTCTATTGGGTTCCCGCCACTCTGCCTGTTACTCAACACGCCGATGACGGTTGGCTCAGGACGGAAAGACTTCAGAATGTGTGCCTCCGATTTGATAGATGAGCCTGAGGTTGTAAAAAACCCAGGCCTCCTCTCTGGAGGGCTGAAACTCTTTTCTGTGATATGCCCGACAAAGGGAACGATCACCTAAAAGAGTGAGGGGTGCACCACCACGATATCAGCTGTAAAGGAAAAAACAAAGGTCAGTGGTTGTTAGGTGCATGGTAATAAGCCTATAATAAAGGTGCGGTATAACCACCTGTTTCCTCTCCCTCCTAGAGATGACTGTGTAGGAATTATCACAGGGCCTTATCCCTACTAGAGTAGAACAATAGAATTGGCTAAATACCAAGTTGAGACTACAGCACTGTATTGTCAGGCCAATGGAGAGGTTAAAGTTGCTTACCGTTCCTTATCCGTTTTTGAGGATAATGATGAGAGTGTGCGATGACAAAGACGACGGGATAAAACAAAAAAAAGATGTTAGTAAGGGAGACTTGACCCAGGCGGCACGAGGGACGCACTGGAGTCAAAAGGGTGCACTGGCTGCAGATCATTCTGTGGTGCACTGTGATCGATGCCAATGTCCAGTGAGAAGACTCAAAGAGCGTAGCCGGAGTCCGTATACGGGTATTCAGTAAGCAAGGAGTAAACAAGGAAGTCAGGTAGCGTTGCAGGAGTCGGTACACTGGAGGGTTAGAACGAGGCCAGACTTATTCAGAGGCAGCCTGTGCAACGTAGCAGGAGTTGGTACACAGGATATCCAGAAAGAAACAAAGCAAAACCAGAGACAGTCCGTGTAGCATAGCAGGAGTCGGTACACAGGAGTCCCAGAACGGAGCAAGGCAATGGTTCCATTCTTTGTAATCTTTGACTTGGGAAACCTCTATCCTAATGTGTGTGGCTCATTATGGCGGAATAATATATGCGCTACAGGAAATAAGTTAAACAGGGTAAAATCATTTTCATATTTAAGGATCATGCTAACTAACCTAGATTGGGGACACATGCTAATATCGTGGTTATTAAATTGGCACAGACTAATTGTGCTAAAGTAAAATGTGGGCAGGACCTGAGTGGCCTCCCAATGGATCCAATCCTCTCTAATGCACAAAATCAAAGGGATTAGTAGTTATGATGCAGAGGTTTGGTGGCATGTAAACACAAGGGTAATAAAAAAAATTATATAAGTTCCTGCGTCGTGTGACCAGGGTTTCCAGGAGTGCACCCAAATCTTTAGTGTAGTCCGGTTTATGCTGCATTCAGACTTTTCATACCTATACAGTTGTGGGGAAGACTTTGGAAAAATAGAAATTCACACCTTACCCACAGACTTAATGAGATTTGGTGGCCCACTGGCCTCATATTTTGTTTTTAGTAGTCTCTGTCTACAGTATGGTAAATAGTAGTTGCTTCTTTGGGTCTCCTACAGATATTGCAAGCTCTTCTTTCTGTAGGGCCAATCTACATAGAACTATTGAGCTCAAATTATTTAGAGTAGAAAAAAACAAAAAAAGATAAAAAAAGAATAAGAGTTGAGTTTTTATTTGGCAATAGCTAAAACTGAACTTGAGCTATTATTCTGACAGTGACATTAATTGCTATTCAAATCTACGAAAGAGAATCGTTTTGTTTAATCTTATGGCCAATCGGCTTCTATTACCTTCCCTAACAAAAACGTAGGAATTGTGATAGTAGCTGTTGGGTAAAGATTTGGGGTTGTACCCTTTGGGTGCGCTACAACAACCTCAGTCTCCTGGCAATAGGGACCCAACCTTTGGTATAAGTCTGAACTACACAGGTTGATAGTGTGGCCTAGCGGCCAGGCTCATCTCAAGAGGGGTCAATGTGAGCAGTAGTGGAGTTACACAGCGATTCACAGTGACAAGTATTCAAACGAACACTAATACTCAAGGTTTCTTGATAAAACAATTATTTAAATGACTGGTAAATATTTTAATAAGCCTTCTTCAGAAGGAACAATATAAAAGCAACAATCAAATTCACTTCAGAAATACACTCTTAGGTTTCTCAGAATTAGTAAAGACCCATTGGGGATGGCACACGGACAGTTCCTACACCCTCGGGCGACTTAAATACTTAGGACACTGTGGACATTAATATATTACTGTACATTCAGAGTAGGCTTTGAAAGTGTCAAAGGAAAAGGGTTATTAGAACAAACAAGATATCACAAATATTCTTTAAGCAGGCAAATACTTTTGGACCCCCAATACAAAGTAAGTTAACCCCTTCCTGGAACGATAGGTGCACCACAATAATGGAGGAGATAAGTCATTCAGGGAACCAGGCTGAGCCAATGTCAATGGGCTAAAGTCTATGTGGACTGGAGCACTTCTTGAAGGTCAGTAAAATTATTTGCACAATGTTTTTAGAAGTCTTTGTTGAACAAGAAAAATCAAATGTAGGGCCTCAAGCCGAGAGACTTGTCAAGTAGAAGAGCAAGCAAATCTACAGTGAGAGGTAAGTTCTCTCGGACTTAACAGTACCTTTTAGGTTTGAAGAAAAGATGCAGCTGATGACCGGTGTTCCTGTGCAGCTCTGCAGATCCTGTTGTTCCTGGAACTCAGTCATGGGGACAAGAGGGAGGACTTCTGGGGACTCGTGCACCACAACGGGATGGTCACCGACCACAACCGGCAAACTTTCAAACAAGTGGCACTTCGGTGTTTCAGCTTCTCGCGGCAAACGGCAACACAGCGGTTCCTGGCTGTCTAGATGGACTTTCCTTTCTTCTTGGGTCCCGCACTCTGAGGAGCTCAGGCTCGGTCAGTCCCGCTTCCTGGGAGTCCGGAGGATCTTCCTGGAGCTCTTGGCTAACTTAAAAGCAACGCACACAAACTGGTGTTCCTCTCCCTGGTTATTCGGTTCCTGAAGCGACTGCAAAGGAAATTCAACCAGCTCCAAGAAGTATGTCCAGGTGGCTTACTTTGGAGTTGATTGGTCCCACCAACTCAAGGGGAGAGAAGTAGTCTTTGCAGGGCTTCTCTGTCGATACGAATTTGGAGCTTCAGCACCGCAGCAGGGCTTCACCGGGCAAACCAATGGTCCAGGAGTTGCAGCAGGAGTCCTCTCGGATTCCTTCATCCAGTGGTCGACTCTGCCTTCCAAGCCAAAAGCCTCGACTTTTATGCAGCTTGCTCCCATTCATTCCAGCCTAGCGGTCAGTCACCTAGCGGGGCGGCTGTCCTTGCCGGACAGCCAGCTGACTAATCACCTAGGAGTGCATTCTTGTCTCACTTCCTGCCCCCACCAGACACTCTGGAGACAGAGCAGGTTTCACTCGTGAAGCCCGCCAAACACAAAACAAATAAAGGGACCAAACATGGTTTGGCACGCAGAGTAAATCTCAAGAAGGACAAAAACAATAAGAAATGGCGAAAAAAGAAGACTGGGGCCATTTTAACAAAAATGGCACCCATGGGTGCTTTACTGTGGCTGCGAATGCAGTCCGCGGTAAAAACACAACACGGTAGTAAAAAGTACCACTGCCACCAGCCATTAATTGTGTAAAGGGTAACATAAAAAATGTTACATTAGAAGCTAGACAAAGGGGCTACAACCCCTCCATCACACTATTGTAAGATAGTGTGTGCTGGGTCTAGAAAGTTACAATGTACACTAGTCAATTTCACTTTATTGCTCTTGGAAACAGTAGTTAATCCAAGAGTAAGGTATTTAAACCTTGGGAAATCTGAAAGCCTTCCCTGTGTCACTGCACTGAAGGTGCTGTGTGATACAATGCAAAAAGATGCCTATGGAGTTTGTCAGACTCCAAAAACAGAGTTCAAATCACAGAAAAATACATGAGTGGGGAAAAAGGTCTCGCTCTCTCCAGGTTAAAAAATGTATAAGTCCTGGAGTCCAGCAAAAGTGCTCGGGGTTTCTAAGGTAGAGAGGAATTCCTCTAAATTCTCCCAAACAGTAGCCTCCAGTAAGTTGTCCACCTTTGTGTGAGATATTAGCTCTGTAGCGGATCGAAATTCTTCTTTTTTTTTATTATTTTGCCCATTTGAATTTTTGTTTTTGTACACAGAAAAATGTAATCCCTGTTCTTAAGGCTAGTAATTTTAGATACCTTAGAGAAGCAGACAAATATTTGTTCTCATTCCAGATCCATCAGATGCTCTCACATTGCATATGAAATAACGTTTTCTTCATAAAAGTACAAACAGTATGTTCTGATGTAATAGGCACCATTTTCTTTCCAAAGTTTGCCTGTGATTTGACCTTTTGTAAGTTAGAAAATATATAGACTTATTTCTTTTACTTCGATGGGAAATAAAAAATAGGGCTTCCAACCACCAGTCAAAAGGCATTATTGCAGTAAAGAAATACTGGTTAACAGTGGTGCACCTGTAAAAAGGGTAAGCATGTTCCACTGCCACCAGCCTATGGCAGGATGCACTTAAAAAGTTAACAAAATGTAACTTGGAGAAAAGAAATGAGGACAGCACTCCAGTTAAGGTTGCTTGTGCTGCCATACAAAGGTGAATGCTAGTGGAAAAGTAACAGGGTTACAGGTGCAGGCAGAACTTCTGAGGCTAATCAGTGCACCCCAAACGGTGTTCTACGGTAGCGGAGGCCAGGGTTGCCAGCACCTCTGATTACGCTCCTACTACGTGTGATCAACACGCTCAAATGGTGTCATTGTAGGGGGATACTCATTGCTCCGTCGTTGCAACGGCAGATCTGGTACCTGGAACCTGGACCTGCTCTGTCTGTCAGTGGCTTTGTCCACTAGGATGTCTCCACTTCCCAATCTTTTATCTCCAGAGAAAACAGAACCATACTGCTTCACGCCCCAGCGTTGCTGAACTGCACAGCCTGGTTCCTGCAGCACTAAAGTTTGGGCCTTATTCCCCTACCGCTGCAATGCAAGAAGATCCTGGCCAAGGCTAGAGTTTCCTCTACGTTGTCTTGCTACAACCACAAATGGAAATACTTCAGTGTGGTGCAGGTCTCGGAAGATTTTGCGGCTGCGAATCATAGGTCAGCAGCTCCTTCCGGATCCGCTTTCTTTGGCCAAGGCTGGCCTAGCTCACGGCTCTATTAATGTACACCTGGCTGCTAGATCTCGGTGCACCATGGCACTTGGTAAGCCCTCCCTGTGGTTGCACAGGTTTGTTAAGGAGTTCCTCAAGGGCCTCTTGAGGTCTTTTCCGCCAGTGAAAGCCCCTGCTCCACTTTGGGAGCTCAACATGGTTTTGACTAAGCTCATGGGGGCCCTGTTTGAACCAATACATCAGGCCCTTTGAGGTTTCTCTTGTGGAAGACTGCTTTTTGTTAGTGCCATAACCTCAGCCAGATGGGTCAGGGAGATCCAGACCCTCTTGCAAGCTATCGTTGCGCCGGTAGGAAAGGGCAGGAGACTTCTCTCCCCTCCAGCAGTACCCGTGTGCACAGAGGAGCCTGCCGTTGCCCCCACACCTGCATCGAGAAAGGTGGGTTCATTTTTATCTGGCTTTTGCCCCCACAATTCTGGAATAGTGCTCAGCAGCACTACAAAATCGGATCCAGGCAAAAACGGAGCCCAGAAGCCTGCCCACTGATCCTTCCTTTCCGGAGCCGCCATTACGACCAGCATGGTCAATAATCGCGCGTCCAGACATTTGAGCTGCATCTAGTCTCCTGCAGCAGCCTCGGCCTAGGATTGGCTACTTCTCCCAACACCTGCCCCTCGACCTCACTGACGGGCGTAAACCGAAGGGCGAGCCAAAGGGCCTGTCTGCGGATGGCCGCCGCACTGCAACAACAGTAAGTACACTATTTCGTAAGTGCCCCTGTAAATCCCCCCCGACCCCCTCACAACGACCCGTTGCCTGAGGCACCCACTCTGACTGCATCTGGGTCTTGCATCGTCGTCACAACAGCGCCAGGAAACCATCCCCATACTACGCACGAAAGTCCAGGAGCCCAACTATCTCACGGTTTCTTAACAACTACGATAGTGCTTTACTGTGTGCACCTCGGCATAACAAACCCTAGAAAGGATAATAACTTGATGCCCCAAACCCCCTTATCAGCGGAATACTGTCTGAGCTACCGAACTGAGCTCGATCACTTACCCCGCCAACCGAAGCTTCCAGTATCCCTCTCCCCTGCCTACTATACTGCATACTGGACGTATATTGTATGTGCATATCACAGCACCTACTTTTCCCTCTTTGAAATCGTATTGTCTTGAAAATGCAGCCCACTATGTATTATTGTGTCTACGCAGTATCAGGATTCCTCTCAGCATGTTTATCTATGCCTATGCCATCTTTATCTATGCCAATGTGTGATTATCAAATTGTTTAGTTTGATGCATGTAATCCATCAGGCCCTACTGGGTCCTTGGTGGCATATTACTTTTAACACTCGTTGCTACTCTGTCTATGTCTGTGTTACCCTGCATTACACTGTTTTAGCAAGATATTACATTCTAGCCCTCCTGCAACTGTCTTAACAGGATACTACACTTTAGGACTTTTGCTGCAAAAGTGCCTTGCAAGTTTACTGCATTTTAGACACCCTACAACAGTGCAACTGTGCCCTACTAGGATATGGCATTTTAGCCCTTGTGTAAACGTGTTTTGCTGCAAAAGTGCCTTGTGAGTTTGGACATCCCTTACTATATACCATAAGACCGATCAGCTAGCCCATCATCTACACTGTATTTTCAAATGCATGTACCTCGAGCACTGTAACTTGTCTCTGTACCATTTGCTATACCTAAGAAATATCCTTCATTTCACTCTGCCTACCTCCAGGACGTATCCACTAGCAAGCTGCCACATCATGATTAGCTTACTCTGCTCTATCCTCCTGTTACTCACCACTACCCGGTCAATCACTAGCATACTCCACCCTAATCAGATGGCGCCTCAGAGGCACCCGAGCTCCGCTACAGCCTTCAGCTCTAGGATCAAGGCTTCCCCCTTCCTACCTGCACTGAGCACCCTCAGCCTGGGGACAATACCTAGGCCTACTTAATTACTCCCCAATTTACACCCAGTCCTACCGAGGAACAGCAAAGGCATACCCGACATCCCAATTGCTGCCATAAATATACCTAACCTTGCACCAGGTTTACCCACTACCTACCCTAACACCATGGTCAAACACTAGACTGAGAACCAGGTTTCTCACTCATTACAGCCGACCGGTCAAACCTAACCCCAAGAATACTAATAAACACCCCAAAGGACTTGCATACCAGAAACAAACTGATGATAAAAGACCTCGCATTAATCTGAATGAGCCCGCAACAAACAAAAACCCCAGCCTCATTCAGAAGCAGCCCATAAAAGGAGCCTTAATAACCGCCAGGACCTTTGTAGCCCACGCCACTGAGATTGCAGACACCAGTCTGTCCAATAATCTTGACTTCCCCGCAGTAACTGAATCCTGGTTGCATGCGGCAGCAGGTCCATCACTCACCTTAGCAGTCCCTGACAACTACTCCATCCTCAGAGCCGATAGACCGAACGGTAGAGGAGGAGGTACCGCCATCATCTTCAGAACTACGCTAGACATAAGAATAGCCACCTCTACCCCCTTCGCTTCATGCGAAATCTTCAGTTAAATTCCAAACATCACCCAAAAGTACCATTACAATCCACATAATATAAAGACCACCAGGCCCCACAGGATCATTTGAGGAAGATATTATTACTTTTGTTGCCGACAACACCAAATATTCCGCACAAAATTTAATCCTAGGAGATTTTCACCTCGGTTACAACGACCCAAATGACTTACCAGCATAAGCTCTAGCCAATGCCCTGTCTGAACATGACCCACCCACGAGAAAGATAGGATACTCGACTGGGTTGCGGATCTAAATTGTAATATCACAATGAATGAGTCTTCACCTCAAACATGGACCGACTACCACCTTCTCTCCTTTGAGCTTAACGTCAACAACCTATAGAAGAAGAAAAGCCCAATTGCACCACCTGTCTCACGAGAAACGGACACATCACTGCAGAGGCCATTCTACCTCTTGTAATCCCTACATTAAATGCTCTACCCTTTACTAATGACACTAACTTACTGGTAGACATCTATAACGCATCCATGGCCAAAGCCACAGACACAGTCGCTCCTCTAAAAATGCGCAGTGGGAAGCCAAGAGCACATTTGAACTCCTGGTTCACCCCCAAACTAAAACTACTCCGCACTGAAAGATGAAACTAGAAACACTCTGGAAAAACACCCCCTGTTTTACGAGAATAAAACCAATCTAGCGAATGTTCCTGCCAAATAATTGTTCAGCATTCTGAGAGAATTGGAAAATCCCAACCCACCTGAGGACACCTGTCTAAAAGATAAACCCTGGTGCAGTAGCATCCAAAACGCGCTCTCCAACAAAATTGTAGGCCTGCAGACTAAAATTGCCAACAAACGGCATCAACTAACCGTCAGAGGCCCAACTACTTAGTTACCCACCGCCTCCACTCATCAACTTTCAGGCTTTAAATTCACCAATGTATCTGTAGCAGAGGTACAAAAAATTATAGCTTCACTGAAACCATCAAACTGCCAGGGGGACAGCTGTCCAGCGCAGATCATAAAAGATGTGGCCAGAGACCTGGCTCTGTTCATTACCAAATTAATCAACTCCTCATTCTCTAGTAACTCCGTACCTTGCATCCTGAAGGAATCATGGGTACTCCCCTTACTCAAAAAGCAAACGCTATACCCATCAATACCCACAAATTACCGACCAATCGCAACGGTCCCCTTCTTGTTACAAATCCTAGACCGGGTTGCGTATTTGCAAATACAAGACTATCTAGAGACAAACCTATTAGGAACACGACAATCTGGCTTCAGACATCAACATGGAACTGAAACGGCCCTTGTTGACATCAAAAGCCAGATGACGAACTATAAGACAAAGGAAAAGTGGCCCTCATACTATTTCTAGACTTGGCGGCGTTCGACCTGGTAGACCACAAGTTACTCTGTGATCATCTCGCCACGGCAGCTCATTTCTCAAGTACCGCCATCACCTGGATTCAGTCGTTCCTCAACAGGACCATGCGTGTCTTCTCACCCTTAGCAGCAACAGACCCTATACCCATTACCTGCTGCGTGCCCCAAGGTTCTTGTGTCTCACCTACTTTGTATAATATTTTTACAAAACCATTGTTTGATAAACTGGACCATCTGGGTGTCACCTACACCAATTATGCAGATGACACCCAGATACTCCTACCCCTATCAGGTAACTATGACACAGATGTATCCTGGATAAACAAAATCTACACCATCATTCAGGCATGGATGGCCATCCACGGCCTCTCCCTGAATGATAAGACTGAAATCCTACTGGTTGGCTCACCTACCAACTTAAACAAACTCAGCCCTAACTACACTAGTATTAGCATAGATGGGAACAACATTCTCATCGGCAAAGATGTAAAAACTTTAGGTTTTTACTTCAACGCCAACTCCAATCTAACCAAACAAGTGAACATGACTGCCTCTGCCTACGCAGTCAAGCTGATCCGGGCATGTAGACCTCTATTGTCGTCTAACAGCTGTCTTATATTAGCCAGAGCACTCATTCAGTTCAAACTGGACTACTGTAATGGTCTCTACCTAGGCGCTAGCAAGGCTATACTCAACAAACTACAGATATTACAGAAACACAAACTCAGAGCTGCCCTAAACATACCCAGAAGAGAGCACATCTCAGCAACCAGAAAACGCTGCAAATGGCTCTCCATTGAAGAACAGATCAACTTGAAGACCCTCTGTGTCACTTACAAAGCACTTAACCACCTAGCCCCACCCTATCTCACTGACAAATTCATACTGAGACCCTCTATTCGCACCACTAGATCCACCAATACTTCCTGCCTCGTAGTACCCAGATACAACCTCAAACGAGTAGGTGGTTCCAGCTTCCCAGTCATGGCCTCCCAACTATGGAACACACTCCCACTGGATAGATTTGCTATCTAAGTATTTGCTAAATTCAGAAGTAGTGTTACCACTTGGCTACTCAATAAGCATTAACCTTACTCTGTCTCTTACTTTTGCATCCTTGACTGCTCTGCAAAGGTACCCCCGTCCATGTATGCGAAGGTCCCCCCTGATCCCCCATCCATGGCTACTTTGTGTTCTAGGCTGAACTCGCGCTTGTAATAGGTATTATCTGAATTACAGCATTATTTCTATGTAAGATATATACTTCGTGTCTGATTGTATTCATGCCTGTACTATGTATTACCTGAATTCTTGCCTTTACCATGTATCATATGTACTATGTATCCAACTGTAACATGAAACCGTCTTCTTCTCACTAGCCCCCAGATATCCCTGGGTCAGGTGCGCTATATAAGTAAAATAAACAAACTTGTCCTTCCACGCTATGAGGGTGGTGCTGCGGACCCACCCCTCCTTTATGCTGAACGTTCCTTCAGAGTTCCACCTCAACAAGCATTTGGTTCTGCCAGTCTTCTTCCTGAATCCTTCTACACTGACAGAAAGGACTTTAAATTTGCTAAAAATTGCTTATGCCTTAAAGTGTTATGTAGCCTGCACAAAGAACTTTTGGAAGACAACTCTTTGTGAATTTTGGACCTGTGAATCATGTGAAGGCCTGGTCTACGGCTTCCATATCCAGGTGGCTCTCTCCTGAATCATGTACTGTCATCAGCTGGCCAACCGGCTTCTTCCAGGCTGGCCGAGAGCCCATTCCACTAGAGCCATTGCAGAGGCTACGTGGAGGTGATGAGATCCAGGGAGGAGTCCCACGTCGGCCAAGCGGTGCGACACAACCTGTTTGTTTGAGGTGAGTCTTTTCCAGGAGTAATTGTATTGCTTCGTTGAAACTTGCCACCTCCCATGGTTGTGTATAGGTACTACTATGTAATTGTATTTCTGAGCATGTGAATCCTTGCCAGACCCGTTTTGTATAAGGAACAAGTTACTTACCTGTAACTAAGTTCTCAAGCATTGGTCTGGCATGGATTCACAGGCTAACAAATATTCCCATTCAGGCTAGTTATCTTTGTTCCTTTTGTTCGTTTACTTCTGTTTGCAGCGTCTGAAATTCAGGCCCGGTCTGATGCTGAACCATACACCATTTTCTATGGGGACAAGGTGGTGTTGCATACCTGCCCTTCCTACTTGCCCCAGATTGTCAGATTGTCATACCTACCAGGGAGCTCCTTTATCTTTATTCTTTCCTAGCCCGCCTTGGGAGCAGAAATGCCTTTGCACAACTTTGAGGTCTGTAGGCCCCCATCTGGACAGACAAGTTCAGTCCTTTACTGCAGCCACTCTCCAAGTCAGCTGGCTTCTAAGGCCATTACAGTCAAGTAGATAGTTTCCTGCATCAGTGAAAGTTACAGGTGCCAAACGTTGAGCCCTCCAAAGGGCCTCCACACGCATCCGGTAAGGTTCTGGCCTTCCAGAAGCATATTTCCTTGGAAGGTCCTTGCTAGGACAGCCTAGAGTTTCTTGCCATTTGCGTGCACTACTGCTTAAACTCCGGTTCACAGGCTGAATCCAGGTTTAGTCGGGCAGTACTGCAGAACCGATTTGGTTAGTCAGTTTATATCCACTTTCCTCCTCTGTACTCTGGGCATTGCTGCTTTATAATCTCTCACAAGTATGGTTGAATGGTGATTGAAGTCCGAGTTGTAACTTACCACCTTAGTGACTACTGTAAACCTAGTCCATAGTCTCACTTCCTCCATTCGGCCTCCCACTTCCCCAGCTAAATTATACATTGGTTGGGTGTTGCCTAAGCAATGGAAAATGACTCCTTGGATGAGACTGGGGTGGCCCCTGGAGGTACATGGTCATGTGCAGATTCTCTTTCCAATAAGACTGAGGGATCTTTGTTCATGCTGTATAATGTCTTTTGTCCCATCCCGACCCGTTAGAATTCCTGAAAGTATGGCAGAAAGGAGAATACAGACTCGGAGTACAGTAGTCCCTATAGTCAGTAACCTTTACTGATGTCATGTCATGTCAAAAGAAGGGTATTCCAGTGAAGGGGGGGGGCAAGCACAGAGAAGAGGATGATGACACGGGGGGGCACAAGGACTGCAAGGTTGAGATGAGGAAGATTGCAGAGTATGTGAAGGAGTGTAGAGAGCGGTGCAATCGGCAATGTGGGTACTAATACCACAGAGAGGTTTCAGGACAAGCAAAGAGTTCGATTTTTTACAAAGGGAAAATTTTGCTTGGAAAGGCATCCAGCATGGTTACTGTGCTGCCACCTGCACTTCGGTGTAGTGGGAGCTTCATCCAGTGGGAATTACCACTTCAAGGATGTCTGGAGGTGGGGCACAGGCAGGCTTTCATCAGGATGTATGAATTGACTGCATAATGAGCATTAAATGCTTTACTGCTGTGTATGTTCATGATCTTAACAAATGCCTTAATGACTTTGTCTAGTATTGCTCCAGGGATACCTCCTCCCTAAAGCAGTTAACCAGCATATATTTCACACAAGTATTTGTTTGCACAGTATTGTATGAGGGGTGGTGAGTGTGATGTGGATGGGGTTGTGAAGGCTGCACCAGTGTCATTGTTCAGCGTGTGGGCAGTGCTTGCTTGCTGAGGGGAAAGAGAGGCTGTGGCTGCTCAAGGGACTGTGGCGATGCACAGTGGGATACTTGCCTGGGTGTATTGGAGCAAGGGTTCAAATATTGGCCCTTGAGCGGCCCTAATTCCTTGTCTTTGTCAGCCCTTGGCTACAGATGCTGGCATGTGGCAACCCAGGGTTGAGGGGGAATACTCCATTAAGTTTGGAACAGTGAGAAGACTGAAAACCAATGGGGGGTGTGGGGGTAGATGTTGCAGGAAGTGAGGTAAGAGTATCAAACTTTATCACATAAACAACTGACCAAGGTCTTAAGCGTTCCCTTAAGTGTCACAGGACCTGGTCAGCAGGTCACTTGAATCCTAATTTCTTAGACTGCGTTGATTTGGTAACTGTGTTTGGGTCTGCAGTAAGAACTTAGTTGGGTGGAGCCTGTCTTTGCAGTGAATTGGCACAGGGGCAGCCGGGGTCTTTGGAGTTTGAATCCATGTACAAGGCCAGTGCCTCCTTCCACTGTACTTATTCGATTGCAATTATATAACTTGGTTTAAGGAAATGGTTCAATGTGTTTACTTGATTGATGTTATCCTGCTTTGCTTCACTGTTTGGGTTTGGATCCATCAATTGTTGGCAAAGTTTTAGTAGCACAACACACTTCATTTTACACCATATGCTGTATTTGTTGTTTTGCAGGCTTCTTGTCTGATCCCTTTAACATTTCTACAAAATTGGATTGTAGGACTTAGCAATTTCTAAAGTTGTATTTATGAGTAAACCTCTTTGCTAAAACTGGTAACTCTTACAGTATAGTAATGGTCATGTCATTCATTAAGGGCAAACTTTTGAAACCTAAGTGAATGTGACCTTTAAAAGTGTGCATCTTGGCAGTTCTGAAAAGTAGTTACTAAGCAAAAAATGTGTTTAAAAAAAATAAATAAGTGGAAGTAGCATTTAGAGCTTCCATTAACAGAGGAACATGCAGTCAATAACTAATTTTACCTTTTTAAATTAGTTGTTCAAGTACTTGCTTACCATTGCCCTCAACTCAATACTTTTAATTTTATTTAAAGAGCACGAAATCCAGCAATTATAAGAATTGACCTGACCTTTGTTTGATATACAGTACAAATGTTAGCTCCCAGTCTAAACTTAATAACTGTTTATAATGTAGTCGCACCAATAACTTAAACATCCAAACCCTGAGAGTCTTGGGGTTTCTTGGGGGGGTTGTGGGGGCACATTACAGTTGCATCTCTCATGAGGGTTCAAGTTAGGACTCAATGGGGGAAAGCGTCTTTCGGGGATAAAGCACTGGGATTTCTCTTTAGGGGTACAGTTTGTTACAACAGATTTCAAAAGGCATGGATATATTTAAATTTAAAAGGATGTAATGCTGAAAACTCGGTCTATGATTAATATTGTAAATATCCTTAATTTCATCAAAATGTTAGTTATTTTAAATATGTACATAACTTTTTGCATTGGTATTAGTAAGCATTTTTTTAATTTTCTTTTTTAGACTCTGTATACTCATATTGTGAGTGATATCAAGAACATTAATGCCAAACACAAGAACAATAAAGTGAACACAGTAAGTGCTTTGCTTTGGGATTTCCCTCGGGCATTCAAACAGCCTGTTAGAAATTTGACTTTGTGTAAAAACCATCTTGCTTTCTCTGGTCAGGCTCTACAGAACTTCATGTACACTATGCTCCGTGACAGCAACGCCACTGCAGCCAAGATATCTTTGGATGTGATGGTCGAGCTGTACAAGCGTAACATATGGTAAGTCCATGTTCTTGACAAAGTTGCCTCTACATCATAGATAAAGCTTTAAAGCGGGCAGCTGTGTATGTTAACGGATGATATAAAAAAAAGCCTACCCACCCTCACCTTGTGTGCTCTGGAACCATCTGTTGAACATTCTAGCACATCAAAAGCTTTTTTGGAAGGGCATATTTTAGTTTTCAGCACTGGTATTGCCGTTGGACCATTCAGTTATTATGAATTATGTTTAATGGGGGTCTATAGCACAGACCCGGTCTAAAGGAGCATCATCATCCTTTATCAGCTGCTGCTATGTAGTGTGTCGCCTAGAGCTCCTGTGATCAGATGTACAGTTGGCCATTAACAGAGCAAATACTGCTGAGAGGGATGACAATGATTGCAAAGGCTAGGTGAGGTGTAGTTGAGAGGTAACAGAATGGTTTTCAGTTGGTCTATAAATCTTTGTAACTAGGGGGAAGAGCATAAGGAGGCTTATTTCTTAATTCTTTTTTCTGGAACATTGGGGATCAACTGCTGTGGACTGAGGCCTGCAACTCTGCCAGCTGCACTGGATTTTAAGGAGCCTTGCATTTAAACGGTGTGTTTTTCCAATGAGGTGACATTTTCTTTTTAAGTGGTAGGGTTTTTGGTATGGAGGCACACTTTGGTGTCGGAAGGGAATAAAGAGCTGCTTGTCTGTAACACGTCATTACCATTTAACTAATTTGTGGGGGAAGAGGGTGCATTGTGTTCTTGACCCCCAGAGAGAGGAGGGGTGAGAGCTTCTCCTCAGCTCTACCATTGATGGAGAACTTTGAAGATGATGCATATGGTTTGAAAGTGAACGTGCCTGAAGTTGGATCCTGAAGATCTGTGAGTGATGGGGTTGAATTTGCATTGCCGTGAGAACAGTAGTCCTAATACCTATGAGATGGTTGTGAGGGTGAATTGAGTCAGCAAGTGGAGAGCATTGCCACCATGAATTTGTGACAAGAGCTTGAGCGAAAGATGTTCTGGCGAAAGGGTTTGATTATAAATAGGAGATGGTACTTGGCCATTTGTGATTTCTTCTCGATTATGCTTTGAAGAATAGCTTTGTCTATCTGGGATCCCAGAAAAATTACAGAAGGGGATGGGGTAGTGTAGAAGTCTAGGGACATTGTGTGAACCATTTGTCTCTTAGAGTTTGGCAATTGCCTTTGTAATAATAATGCATTCTATGTTGGTATTAATGCTGTGATTAAATTAATACTGCTCTGCAGAAGTACATGGATGAGTAGTGGCTAAACCTCCTATTCGGCCCCACTCTACCACTAAACCAGCAGTGATCCCAATCATAAAGGTATAATAGATGCTGCTATACCACCTTTTCCTTTTGTGGTAACGTAGGCCAGGCCATACACTCAGGAAGGTTTTGAAGTGAGAACAGTTGCAACCCAATCAGCAATAGTACAAATACTCCAAAATAAAATATGTCCCATCAGGGTTTTATAAGAATCTATATAAAACCCCATTTGAACATCTTTTTAGCAAAGAATTTTGAAGCAATGAAACAGGAGTTTATGCTACTCTGAACTTCTCGGATTGGTGCGATTCCCAATCAAGTGATCCTAGGGCAAGGTGAGTCCTACTTGCTCTGCATTCCCAGTCCAGGGAGTGTGTTTGGAACAATTCAGGGTTTCCTTCACCTCCAATGGGAAGCCTGGTGCAGCTGGTAGAGTGGCAGACCTTGTTCCACAGCATTTCACCCCCTATGCTCCATGGGGTTAGTTGGAGACAGAGCTCTCCTCTGCTTTGGATGCCTTCAGCCTTCACATCTGCCATAGGTCGTAAGAATGGACTGCACTCCCAGCTGAGGTCCAACAGTGTATTTTTCTTCTGTTGTCCAAAGAAATGAAAGAAGGGGTGGGAGGCCCCTTCTTTATAAATGCAAAAGGTCACAGGGCATTGGCTCCAAACAAGCCTGCTGTGGTGGGGACCAGTCCTTATTGAACAAACAACTGACCCATGACTTCTTACATCATACCTAGTGTGCCTTGATCTGCTGGTAATGGATGGGAGAGGAAGCAAGAGGGCCTCAACAGAAAACCAAGATGGTGGAACACCTTATCCGCTCCAACTTCCCTCTGTGGCTACTCTACTCTGCCCTTTCACAAGCCTGCTGGTGTCAAAGACCCTTTGGTGTGGAACATCCCGATATGAAGCTGGCCTGTGTTATGCGAGTGCCCCTTAGAAGCAGGGTTCCCAAGAGATACCCTGGTGTGAGCACCCGTTCCCTGAGTGGAGGTGTTGCCTTTCCTCCCGAGAAAACAAAGAAAGGAAGCGTCGTGGCTATTGTCTCAAATGTAGCAGTGAAGATAGCTAGGTTAGCCATGAGTATGCATTATCTTGACACCACTGATCTGAGCTCGCAGGGTTGACACTTGCTTGATATCGAAATTGGGGTGACTTAAAAATGTGTGATATCTTTTCCAGTCACCACACCATAACCAGGTTTAGCTTATTCTTGGAGATTACCATCCATTGGACTTGTAAGGCATCAATTATTACTTTTCAGTTAATTGGTGCAGAAGTTAAAATGCTAAAAAGATTAATTTTAAAAGCCAGAAATGTTACGCCCTCACCAGGTGGCATCCTGTCACAAATGCATTTCCTCTTTCTGTCCTTTAAAACCTCCTTGGTCTCCCACCCACCTCCTAGTTGCTACTTTATTTTCCCTCTGTGATTTGTTCACCTACAGTGCAACAATGTCTTGTTAACTGTGTAGTTTCTTGTATCCTCAATTAGTGTATTCTCCAAATGCATATGATTGATCTCTATCTTTGCAGCAAGCCATGGTTCAGTTGCTTGTATGTAACCTTTAATGGTTCTCTGCTACAAATTGGGAATCCTAAATAAGTATTATCTGATCTTCAAATATTGTTGATTGCTTGTAGCTGTTTTTTTGTATTTGTTGATCAGTTGGTCATGGATTAAGCTGGGACGGTGCTGGGCTTTTACAGGGTGCATAAACCCCACCCACTGTCCTGGTGCATTCCTGAAACCCCTTGCCCTGCCATGAGTGTAACTACCATAACCATCTTTTGTCAAGTGATGCCTCTTAGTACTGGTTGGTTGTTTCAGGTCCACAAGGACAATGGTTTCTGAGGCGTATGAAAAGTGAACCTTTGGCCACGACACTGCTGGCGGAACTCTACCAAGAATTAACTTCCAACATGATGGCAAAGCAAACCCCTCACTGCGGCAAATGAAAAATGAAACCCCAGACCTGCAGCATGCCAACAGTACCAACTGCAGCCAGACTTGTGCAGGGCAAAGGACCAGGACTAAGAGGGGTTTTTAAAGCCTGGCAGTTGTGTAACTCAGTCCCTGAAGAAAGATTAGCTATAGATTGGCCCCACAGAATCTGTACAATGCTGGTACCTATGGAGGGGCGGAGATATAGAAACCGGAAAAGACCAGTATAAGTGGAGCAGGAATGAGATTTGGCTGTAGCAGCGCAGTCCGACGAAGTGGAGGTGGACCAAGGGAACAGGTGGAGGAAAGATGGCGGAGTGCTGAGCAGTTGGGTGCAAAGTTGGTGCAGAGTGCATGTGTGTGAGGGTGATAAGACGGGTGAAAGGCAGTAGGTGTATGGGAGATGAGCGGATCGGGATTTAGGAAGGGTGAGTGAGAGTGGAATAGAAGGAAAAAGATCAGGGAGAGAGCAAAGGGAACAAGTGAGCGCTAACTCTTAACGGTACAGTCAAAACATTCTTAAGACAACATGGTGCGTCCTAGATCAGACATTTCTTAGAACCTCTCTCTTTAGGCTGAATTTCCTAACCTAGTGAGTCCCCCAAAAGCTTTGCTGGATTTCTGGAGTTGGTTTTTTTCCTCCTGCCAAGAGTGAGACTCTTTTTCTCCCATTCTTGGATATGATTTATGGTATTCCTTTGACTGGTAATGTGTTTTATGGGCTATGGGGTCCTTTACTCCATAGGGTCTCATGTGTTTTTTCTATGTGTTACACCGCACCCTCCGTGCAGTAATACAGGGGTGTCATAGTGACACCCGACCATAGACTCCATACCCTGGGACTGACTACTGTCTTCCAGGACATGTAAAGTCCCCATTGGCTTTACTAGTCCCAAATTGTTAACAGAAACCAGTACAAACCATCATATTGTGGACGTACTGGTTGGGGCAATTCGATTGCCCCGGGATCTGTTAGTGGAGGGGGCACGTCTCCGTCCCCCCTGATCGAGTTTTGGCTGGTGGCAGTGGAAACTACTTTTTATATTCGACCGAGAATATTTCCCAATGGGATTTTCCCATTGTTCGAGGCTACCAACTTTATTTAATTCTCATAGCCTCGAACATACTGCCGATTTATTTAATTAATATTAATTCTCCGGTTGGTATTTTTTGCCAAGACTCGATTCTAAAATGGCGTTTGTTCTCTTCTGTGACTCCAACCTAAGTCGAGCCCTTTGTTCCACTTTTTGGCGGGCTTCTCCACAGAAGCCTCAAAGTGGTGCCACTCTGTCTGGGTACCACAGGGGGTGTGGGAGGGGGATTAGGCACCCTGGACTGAGTTACCTTGGTAACTCAAGTCGCACTCTTGTGTGATTGGCCCAAGTGGTGAGCCGGCCGGCTCACCACTTAGCATGTTTGATTGACAGCTAGGCTGAGTGAATGGGGGAATGCTGCATAAAAGCAGGGCTTTGGGGACTGGAACTTCAGAAGTCGCTACAGGACCTGAGAATCCGACGAGGGAGAAGCTGAGCCGACCTACCACGACGACACCACCGGTGGAGCCCTGCAGAACCGACTCGCCACTTCCCGACGACAGAAAAGATCTCCCGGCTGGAGAGGCTTCTTCCCCTGACTGGTGGGCACAACCAGTTTACCTTCTTTTCTTCGCACCCCAGACCGGTTTGTGGTCGAACTGCCCGTGCCAAGCATCCCGGCGGCCGGATAGCCACTCACAACTGAACCGCGAATCAACGGACCGCTCCTTGTACCTGAGAAACTCCGCGGCTGGTTTCTTCCCTGGCAGTGCAACGGACTCCTGTCTTCCTCCAAGACGAGATCCTCTCTTCCCCCGGACGAAGCACCGACTTGCATCCGCTGCCAGGAACAACTGCCCCCGCTGGAGTGTTCTCACCACTTGAAGGTACCGTGTCCGCCAGGCCTCCCTTTCTAAAGATTGCTACAAGGTAATAATAACTCCTTAACCTTCTGGAGTGGGCTGGCCGCCTTGACCCTCTAACTGGTCCCTTTCTTTGCTCCAGCTCCTTTTTGAACCATTACAAGACTTTTGTGCACTGCAACCGTGTGACCTTGGACACATTTCGTTTCGATCCTCTTAAAGCGGATCCGGCCTACTGACTCTGAATTCACGGTTTTACTTTGCCCTTCCTCTCTTGTTATGTTCTTGTAAAAGTGTTGGGATCTGTTTCAATTTGTTCTCTGCTTTTCTCTCCTTTTTAAAACAAACTATTAGAGTGCCATCTACGTTAAGCGCTCACCGCTGTCTGAAAATAAGTGGGGCTTTACTTAAGACTTGTCTAATATTCTTTTAAGGGAGTGTATATCTTTTAGTGACCGTGTTTTTGAATTGCTTACTATCAGTGCCTGTGTGTTTTTCTAGATGTGGCTTTAAATAAATAATTATCTCTCTTTTACACCAAGCCCTGGTCAGTGTTTACTTGTTCTATTGTGTGCTCTGGACCTATTGTGAATACTCTGTATACTGCCTAACTCTTCTTGAGGGAAGTCTGACTGCTCAGCCACAACTACCAAGTGAATCTGTGTGGTACAGACTGCTACCAAGTGGGTTTACTGCCAAACACCTGTAGTCTTAAATTTTTTGCAGTGGTCCCAGAGGGAACTGCACAGGTTTCCACCTAACACCCCTCCAGAGGGTGCCAGATAGATGAGGCTTTAGCCTTTTGGCCCTCTTCTGTAGCTACCACTTAGATAGTATAGTTAACGATATCCAATTTAGTCTGGTTTAGGGAACAGGGAGCCCTGTGGAAGGCTGTGCTAGACAAGCCTTTGGAGACCTTTTTGTACCATTTTCTAAATAAAAACCCTTGAACCATCTTTCGGAGATTGGACCTTATTTAAGCCATCCGTGTCAAGCACCCAGAACAGATTTAGCCGAGTTCTGATAGAATATACAGTAGATGCAGGACCCACTTCTTGATAAGGTACTTGTTTTGGCTTCTGTTTGGGATTATCACTGGGGCTTTGAGCAAATCTCAGTAGAATGTTTATAAAAGAAAAGTAGCATAGAAGTCCATTTTGCAGTTCACAAATACAAATTCAAACATTTGTCTTCTAAATAGCAAACTCAAGTTAATTGAACCAAACGGTAGTGAATTTGTCTTTCCTGTTCAACATAGCTAAGTTTTATTAATGTTGTCTGTATTTTGCGAAATCACGTAGAACCTTTGCGGTATACCGTCATTTCATCGCCGCACTTTTCATTGCAGGGTTTTTTGCCGCGATTTTTTTTCGGGGGGTACATTTTTAAAAAAATGGGTTTGGGTGTTCGGGATGTAAAAAAAAGAAAGGGGGGGTTGGGGTGGGTAACCCCCCAAAAAAAAATGTGATGTTTTTTTCTAAAAAAAAATTCACGACAAAAAACCCAAGATGAAAAGTGCGGCAATGAAATCACGTAGAACCATATTTTGCTACAAGTTTTTGTTATAAAAGGCTTGAATTTAAGCGGAAATGCTGCAGCACTTATAAAATAATACAAAATCAAAATAGACATTTTGTCCTTTGTTCTGATACCAGCATAAGCATGTATCATTTTTGTGTACTTAAGTTCAGTATAAAAGTCATCCATCACACACTAAGCTTCACATCATCTTAATCATCCAAACGTGTAATAATTTTTCATCCTGTTCATCCTTCCTTCTGATTGCGTTAAAAAAGTAAATATCCCAAACTGTGTTTGCACTATACTTTAACAAAAAGAATACAATTCCCGATTTCTACTTTGAAACTTTTCTTTGTCCTGTCTGTACCAAACAAAAGCAGATATTCAGCTAAATACTTAGTTTGGTATAATTTAGAATGTCCGCTCTTATGTCCCACAATGATGATTATACTTGTCCTCATTTTTGAGAAGCACAAGAAGACAAAAACCATCTAACAAATAACTATTTTATTAGACAAAAACATTAAACTGAAATATCATATTGTGACATCACAAACCAATATATTTTGATCTCACTTCTTCATGTTAAAAACTGCAATAAGGAGGGGGCTGCTCGAGCGCTAGAGAAAGATAGCCGCCGGGTGATTGGGCTCCAAGACGACGAGCTGAAAAACGTTTTAAATATCCTGATTACCGTTAATGTACTCTCTCCCAGATGACTGCAGACTTTACAGGATATGAGGGGAAGCATTCAGTGAAGTTTGAATGTTCTTGGTGCTGCGGGTCATCGAGCCGCCAGCAATGTGGCGAGGCCGCAGCACATTGTGCTTGGTGGGACAGATTCTCGCATACTGCAGCGGTGAGCACTGCTGCCTACTGTCAGGATCCACGTTGCTCGAGGCGGCTGAAGCCCCAGAACAGCTTGCGGGGGAAGTGGAGCGCAGGCGGGCACTATCCCAATGCCGTGCGGGCATACCGAAGTCCTTCACATAATGGTGAAGGCTGGGGAAAGGCCCTCCGCTCTCGCGGCCTGGCTGTAACGGTGAGTGGCAGTATACTAGTGCGCCTGTTCCCCGTTTCCTATGCGGTTCCCGCTCTTCTTCAGAAGCTCCATGGTACGCTTTTGATGCATGGCAGTGAGTTGGCTGCCATCACGCTATAATGCTGGGCTTTGTACCGGCGCAATATAAAGACAATCCGCCCAGAAGATAGAGCGGCATATTGCAGACAATATGCAGATGCCATAGCTGGGGATCACATGCCTATAACACGCTGCCTGCTCGTCAGCCCAAAGCTCTGATCAACCACAAGTCAGAATACTGCAGGACTACGTCATGTCTTCTCAGGCATAGGCAACACTGAGGAGTGGTACATGTGTGCAACGCTGGGGATCTACATGGGACTGCAGTCAGTCATTATATCAACATAACTCCCATTAGCAACGCGCTTTTCAAATGCAATGCTTTTTCGCTGGCTGCTTTTGAGAATGTCCCACCAGATGACCCAATTGAGCTGTAGGAGCCGACACCTGTGACACAGGTAACCTATAGGCAGCCTCCTGGTGTCCCTTAGACCAATGCTGCTGTTATACTCGATCACTGAGACTCCTGAGAATGGTGAGCAGGGCATACAGAGAAAAGGGCCCCTCTAACCTGGGGTGCTTTGAAACCGACTGCTGAACAGAACCCTACTCTAATGCCTGCTTTCCAGTGGCATGCAACGTGCGCTGGAACACCTAGAATTTGACAGTGGGGAAGACTTCAACCCCATCAGTGCTCCACTCGGTAGATTGACGAAGCAGCACTTTAAGATGGACATTCAAACATAGCTGCAGGTGATCCTAAGTGAAATAAAAATTATTGGCCAAAGAACACAAGAGACTAGCGCTACTGTGCAGGACATCAAAAAAGAGTTAGAGGATGTGAACACTGCGACGAAGGCCCAGCTTGAGAGGATTGGGAACAATGAACAGCGCATCAGCACCCTGGAGGACAATTATGATACTGTGAATACAGACTAGGATGTGCCTGGGGGCCGTGGTGGAAGACCAAGAAAACGGATCACGGTGTAATAACCTCTGAGTGGTCGGCCGGCCCGAGAACATTGAAGGATCCGACCTCGAGGGATACAAATACGGTCTCCTCCAGGATAAACTAAAGCTTGATAACCCTACTCCTATGTCATTTAAAGGGTCCAATGGGGACCCTGCTCCCAAATCCTCTCCAGGCCACTACCTGCGCACCATCGCAATGCACCTGCTAAACCTCCAGCACAAACCTGCGATCTTTACAGCCCATCGAGCGGTGTCGACTATTCGAGTGGACAATGTCATACGCTTATTTAACGACTGTTCTTTTGAAGGTGTCCAAACGCAGGCGGGCCTTTAATCCACTGATCGTCTCTTTGAAGTGTTCGGAACATAAGTACCATCTTAGGTTCCTAGCAGTGTGGTGTATCCAACTGAACCGTCAGTGGCATTCCTTTGAGGACCCAGAGGAGACATGGCACTTCTTAAAGTTACAGGATGTGATCACTGTGGAGTAGATCATGCAGCAAGACTTGGCTCCACTGATGGAGGGAGCTCGCTCGCTGCACCGTCCGCAATGACAACCTAGATCTCGAAATGGCAAGAACAAAGTGGGTTGGAACCCCGCCGGGAAAGCTCAGTGAGGGCATGTCCACCCAGTGGATTGCATGGGGTGGCCCCCTTCACATGGAACTCTTGAATATCTGCATGACTATGCTAGACTCTCGATCGCCTGAATGCCCTGGATGCTCTGAAAATACTAGTTGGAAGCACTGATGACGTAGTGGCCATCTATAGTTTTGCTGAAAACAAAGACCAGCACCCTCTATTGACACACTCTTGACCAACAGAATGACCCGGTGCTAGATCACAGGGATGGACCGCAATGCAGAGCTCGTCACCCGAGGAACATCACTGGCCCCCATGTTCTTACTCAGATGCACTTTTTAATTAAAGATCGATGAGATATCCAGACAATGTTGCTGGTGCGCCTAAGAGGGCATCAGTATTTGAGGACGGGGACATCGGCTGGGAGGGCTTGCCTGGCGATTACCTCGCATGGGCTCTGTTTGTTCAAAGTTGCATTGGAGTCTGGTTTTTGGACTCCAATGTTTTTCTGTTGGGTTGGAATGTGGGTGGGAGGGGGGGTTTATTTGTTTGTATTGTCAATGTGTCAAGTCTTATCTCTCTGTGACCCAGCTCCTATGGATATGACATGCAGAGATTGGGATCACCTCCTTCCTGGGGGCGACGACCCCAGCATACTGGGCCTCCTCTTTGCTACTTGATGACCGCGCTCAATAGTATCGCCATCAACGTCCAGGTGCTGGCCATCCTATTAAAAGACGGCCCCTATTGAATATGCTATGCGATCTCTGGTGGGGACAAGCAACGCACCTAGATGCGGGGGAATCTACAGAATTGTGCAGGGGATGGGTGGGGGTAGCAGCACGGGAAGAGGAGGGTATCGATTCTGGTCCACCAACGGGTCCCCCTCACAATATTGCCCACAGAGGACGACAAAGAGGGTTGGTTTGTTCTTGTACATGGCCTCCTCTCCCAGCACCTTATCCCTCATCAACGTATACAGCCCACAACAGACACTCCTGGGTTTTGCACACACCTTTTCGCTACATGCTTATACATTGAGGATTAGGATGTGAACATGGCTCTAGAACCCAGTATGGATAGGTTTAACCCCTCGCAATCGCAACCACAGACTGTTACACCTCCCAAAAAAGGGCATGCGCTACACTCCCTAATGCTAGACCTTAAAATAGTGGATGTGTGGAGGAAACTACACAAACACACTAAAAACTACACTTTCTACTCTAACCACCACCAATGCTACTCTCGTATAGACGAATGCCTGCTGTCCTGCACCATGATTCACAAGGTGGAGGCCTGTACGATTCTTCTTATGACCATCTCAGACCATGCTCCAGTACTTATGCAGCTCATCGCAGACTTATCACGCAAGGTGCCTATATGGAGAATGAACCTTATGGCACTGCAATACCCAGACATGGTAAACCTCCTTTAACAGGTTGTGGGCAGCTTTTGGCAGGGAACTTGGTGGTGGGGTTTGATAGTCTTGGGTGCTCGGATCCTTTTAAGGCCTTTTCCAGGGCCAATTTATCTTGTGTTTGGTGCATAAAAAGAGAATGTGGTCTGAAAGAGAGGCTGAACTGACACCGGAGCTGCGATCTGCTGAATACACACACAAAGTGGATAGGGAACCACAGACGTATGTCTGCATACTTAAGCTCCAGTCTGAGATCGCTCACATCACTACAATTGGGGCCCAGAAGTCCGCCTCCAAATGGGCGCTTGACCTCTATGCTGCAGGAGATGGGCCATTGCCCATGTTTGCACTCACCTGAAGGGGCAAACAACTGGGCCAGCTGATCACCTCAATCAGGGGGCGGAATGGGAGATGCTCACTGAGGATCAAGCCATAAATGAGTGATTTGCTGCATAATATCAGGGTCTCTGCTGCACCACCCGACGGGAACATGAGTCTGGCTTTTCTTATATTAAAACACAATTTATTGGCACTTAAACAAAACCTAAATCAATCAAAAACAAATGCAACACACTGACCTATCACAAAGCAGAAGGGAATCAACCAAGGGCAAAACGGGGTAAGGTGTCTCTGTAGTCGACACTCACCATTTACATAGTGCAAATAATTTCTCACATCACACTGCCGAATCCCATCAGCCAGTCTCCTCCCACTTACTCCATCATTTCAGAAATGTATTTGGGCTCCCTCGTGCATTATATATTCTCCTTTCATGACATACACACATCGATATCCACTTGCCACGTGTGGGCACCTCTCCGGTCCCCTCCCCCCTCCGCCTCCCCCCCAAACCATGGCTATATTTATTTTTGCCAAAATAGCTGCATTCAATATCAGTATCTTGTACCAGCGGTTGTAGGAGTCGATACCCCAAATGCCCAGCTACAGCAGCTTGGGATCAGTGCGTATCGGTTTGCCACATCGGTGAGTTTATTCAGGACCCTGCCCCAGAAACGATGGATAAGCAGGCATTGCCATATAATATCGAAAAAAAGTACCATCTACCCCGTCACATTTTAGGCACCGCCCGTGAGCGTCGCAGCCCCATCTAAAAACATTGTGTGAGGACAATATGCTCTGTGCAGAATCAAGTTGCACTAGGTGAAACCATGAGGAAATTGCCACCTCCCTCGAGGACATCAGGAGCTGAACCCAGTCCTCCAGGTATATGGCCCCCACTTCTGCCTCCATTTGTGCTGCCTCGATTTGTGCTGTAGTCCAACCAATCCCAGTGTAGAGAAAGAAGACATATTGATGCATAACAGAGGTAAATTTCACAGGAATTTGCTGTGACACAACATTGGCCACCAACGGGGAGCAGGGCGGGATATCCTGTATGTTTGTAAACTGGGCATGTAACGCATGGGTAAATCTGAACATGGGTGTTGCTTTCCATCCTTTGGAGTCTGTAGAAAGCTTGCAGAGTAGAAAAGGGAACCACTTCTCCATCGTTCAAAACTGGGCCCAAAGTCAAAATGCTGCATGAGGCCCATCTCTGGCCCACCGCAACCTTGTTTATCTCGGGCAGTAATAAGTTGTTCCACAGGGGTTGAGCCAGAGTCGGCCTCCTACCCCATCCATGTCCTGGCTTTTCTTGATGAGGTATCGCTCCCTACCCTTACAGCAGCTGATCTTGCTCTACTGAATGTCCCTCTAGAAGATGGGGAGGTCTTCAGGGCCATACGGGGACTGAACTCTAAGGCAGCAGGCCCGGACGGCCTGCCCATAGATGTCTACAAGCTAATTCATTGTAAGCTTGCCCCACGCATGTGACACAGGTTCTGAGAGGTGTTCGACTCTGGCCAGCTACCGATATAACCCTGCTGAAAGCCAACATAGTCTTCCATAAAAAGGGATGCAATCAAACTCTTCGCGGTTCTTACTGCCCAGTTTCCCTCCTAAATGAGGTCGCGAAGGTGCTGGCGAAGTCTCTGGCGGGTAGACTGGAGAGACTTCTCCCTTAATTCATCAAGACCAGACAGATTTCATTTTAAATAGGCACTCCTCAGATGATCTCTGGCTCTTCCTACATATCTTGAAGGGGAATGTGCAGCCCCGCGACGTGGTCCTATCACTAAACGGCCAGAAGGCATGCATCAAGGTACGCTGGGACTACATGTTTGAGGTACTGCGCACATTTGTCTTTTCAGGTTATTTCCTGCAGATGGTCCCACTTTTATATAGGGCTCCCTGCGCTTCGGTGATTACAAATGGCATTACCTTGGGCACCTTCCTGTATCAGTCCGGGACTCGACACGGTTGCCAGCTGCCGCTCCCCACCCCCCTCCTTTACACTCTAGCAATTGAACCCCTAGCTGTCAAGCTGAGGAATGATGGAGGGTGGGCGGGCATAGTTAAGGGACAGGAGGAACACAGAATCTCGCTGTATGCCGACGACATACTATTGTGTATCAGGCATTGCACTAGATCCCTACCACGCATCTCAGAAATTCTACAGGACTATGGTCACATAGCCGGCTACAGTGTCAACTGAGACAAGTTGGAAGTCCTGCCGCTTCGGCTAGCTGTCCCTTGGGATCTGGGTGGGGTTGCACCATTTAGGTTGCAGCTAGACCTTGGCCATCTTGAACTACCCACCTGTGCTAACGAAGATCCGACGGGACATGGCCACTTGGGTCTCTCCCTCTCTGTGTCTCCCTCTCTGTGTTTCCCTCTCTCATCCTACCAATGCCCCCTTTTGGAACACAATATATGGATTTTGATCGACAAGTGACAAGGTTTATATGGACTGGCAAGAGGGCTAGGCTAAATGGGTACATTCTGCAGGCTGCTAAATCGGATGGGGGGGGGGAATCTGGCACTACCATCATGGTTAACATGCTATATGGTAGCACAGAAAGGGTGGGCCAAAAGGTGACTCAACATGGAGGATGCCACGAGCTGGCACATTATAGAAGTACAAGCGCTTCTTCCACTTGCCCCTCGGGAGATCCTAGCGATACCTGCCAAGATCCTGCAAACACCCCCCTATACTGGGCCCTACACTAGAGCAATGGCATTGGATGCACAGAGTAACCGAGATGGACATACATACTGCCCCACAGTGGATCTCAATATGAGCGCTATTATATGGCATCAACGCACAGGTTCACGCACCACAGCAGATCCAATCGGGGATAAAGAGTGATGGACCTCTTTGAGGACGATGCACCCATCCCCTTAGAGGGGATTAGAACTAGGCTGGTGAGCACCGACTGGCTGCAATATAGGACCCTGCACTTGGTTATCTGTTTGCACATGACCAGGGAGGCCAGAGTGGCTGAACCCTCAATGTGTGAAAGGGAGTTCAGGAGGGACCCCACAGAATATGCTAAGGTCAAAGCGACCTACGCTCATCATGCACAATAACTACAAATGCAACCATACCCTGGCAGATATGCGGGAGAAGATTTGGGGCTGGAGAGGACAGTGGGGGGACATATACAATTTCTTCACTATGATAATCTCATGTCCTGCACTTTGAGACATGGGGAGGTGCAATTTGAAATCATTCAGAGGGCCTATTACACGCTGTCTAGGCTCTAAAAGTATGGGTATTGCCCAGGCGGTGGAATTGGGAATATGGGGCAAATGTTCTGGCACTGCCTGAGGATAGTGGCACTGCCTGAGGATAGTGCCGTTCTGGGCAAAGATCGCCCAGCGACTTGGAGAGATACAGGGGATCAGTGTCAAACTGCACCCAACCTTGATGCTATTTGGGTTGGGGTGGAAGGCTGGCACAAGGCCACACTGGCCCGCAAGCTGATTCATATTGCGCTCTTCACTGCCCATAAGGCCTGTGTTCTGAACTGGAAAAAACCAAAACCTCTGTCTCAACTACAATGGCAAACTCTGCTGTCCAGCTGAAAGCCTGTTACCGACGGACGGCAGGGCCCCGAATGGGTGGACAGGTTTTGGGAACTGGCAGACCTGTTTATTTAGGTCATCGGGCCCGCCATTGCCAGAGACTGCAGTTGGTTTTGCCCAGCAAAAACAAAAATAATAAAACTGATCCTTGATGACAATTGTTGCTTTCCCAGTTCTATTTGTTTTCGTTTACCGAGTTGAATGGGTCTGGAGTGGGAGGACTTTGGGGGGGAGGGATGGGTTGTTGTTTTGGTGGTGGGGTGGGGGGGGCCCATCATTGGATTTTTTACCCAATAAATTTGCACTGAATTGTATCGACTACTTTTATTTACACATATGATAGTTTATTCATATAGCGCCTATACACAATGTGTTTCAAAGCGCTTCAAGGTAAGGGAGGGAACAAGGGAAAAAACAATGACGTTCTTACAGGCCATGAACAGTACGGATGCGAAAGTAACTATCCTACTCGGCCTGACAACATTTCAGATAGTGCAAGAGCTAAGACATAGATAAGGAAGGGAGGGGGAGAGTAGGAAGGAAATGGAAACTGAAACGGACAGGCGACTACCATACTAGGCCTGACGACATTTCTGGTAGAGCCGAAGAAAAACAAAAGGTGAGGGAGAGGGGTGCAGAAAGGGAGGGGAGGAAGAAAAAAAAAACAAGTGACTATCATACTAGGCCTGACGACATTTCAGATAGTGCGGGACAAGTAAGGGGAGGGCGGAGGAGAAGACGAGGTTGCTATCACACTAGGTCCAGGGATGATTCTGATAGAGTAGGTGCATAGAAGAAAGTAAGGGGAGGAGATAGGAGGAGAGAACCAAGAGTAAGCAGTGAAAGAGTGGAGAAGCAAGAGGGGAGAGCGAATGCAATTGCAGAAGTCAGTAGTAACACATAATGTTGCAAACCAGGATACAAGATGAAGATGGGAACAGCATGATCCAGGGCCACCATGAGTACAAGATGCAAAGGAAGACCAGCATGAGAGTTGAGAGAGGGTGACGCACCGTGATTCAGTGAAGTCCATAAAAGTCAAATCCAGCATTGGCCACAGGATTGTGATGGTGAAACCAGAATGTATCAGGACAGACTCCTGCAGAAGTAGGCTGGAGGGGGGGCGGCCCGTATGTATTTTTTATTTTTTTGGGGGGGCTCGATTGCCCCATTTGTCTATGTGTTTTTTATTACGTGGGAGTTGCTGACAATGCAATAAAAAGAGGAAATCTAACAACAAAAAAACTGCAATATGCTTTCCCTAATTAATTTGCTAATTGTGTTCTAAGCCATGGCTCACCAAGCCGTCATCAAAATTGTATATTTCATTTTTCCTTTTGTTATGAAATGTTCTATTTTTGTTTTGGGCATAGTTACAAGGTGCTCATGTTCCACATTTGTAAAATATTGTAAAGCAGGAATGTGTGTAAATTCACATATATGTTCAAGTCATTTAACTTGGAACAAATATCCTTTCATGTATAAATTCACTTAGGATGTCTGTGCATTGGAAATTAAGCATATGCACAGCCAACTATGATCTAAAGATTTTGCACGGGGAAAGCAACTATCTCTGACCAGCCCTTGAACTGCAGTGGATTGACTGTTGCAGACAATCCGTCCTCTCATCCAAATCCTGAAGCTGTTCGAATCTGTATATATGGTTCCTTGGTGCAAACATTGTAATGCTAGGGTGAGCGTTGGGAAAATGCAATAATATGATACGTTATTTAGAACGCACTTAAAACCCAGAGGTTTCTAAGCGTGGACCCAGGGATCGAACCTGTGGTGATCCATGTCGTCTTGCTTCCAAGACGAGTGCGTTGCCTCTGAGCTATCCTCCAGAGACAAATCGGCACCAAGCCCAGTGCGCCCAATGTACTTGGTGATTGAAGCATACAATCCCTTTATCACTGACATGTTTAAACCCAGAGCTTTTTATTTGACATCCTTATGCTCCTAAAATGCTCTTTGAATTCAGAGAAAGCGGGGATTCTAGCCTGCTTGTTTGCCCCTTTCCTCTTGCTCATAGGATATTTTTTGAAAGTGTCTAATAGGAATGTACCAGACTGCCCATCTTGGAATGGTGACCTATCAGAAAATTGTGTATATGTTTATTCTATGTTTTGGTACAGTCCTTTTCACAATAGGACGAATGTAGCATTCTAGTAAGACTGTAATATAGTCTTAAGGTGATTGGAATTGTAAAGAACCTTGTGACATTTTAAAAAGAGCCAGTTTAGAAGAACTGCCTTTTTTATTTTAATAACTTTTGTAAAACATGCTCCTGATAGCCAACCCTCCTCAAACGCCCAACTCCTGATTCCCTCAAAGATTTTCTCTTGAGTGCCCCCCAACCCATGGTCGTGCAGCTGTTGTAGGGGGCAGAAGGAAGCGTGACTCACTCGCATAGCGACCCACTCGCATAGCGACCCAGTGAGAAATCACTAGATTGGCATATACTACTCTGTCTATAGATGGTGTTGGACAATTGCTGAATATTTTTTATTTTTTGTAGTTGAGGATGCACAACAGTTACTCGCATGTATAACGAAATGGCTGGGAACTTTTGAGTTCCTGCTCATTGCTTAGAAGTGCCTGGTTTGCTTGACAGTAACAGCTACTACACAGTACTTTGGACTCCCGAGGGGTATCGGGTCAATTTACTGCAGACATTATTTCTCATTCAAATTTATATATATATATAATATATATATATATATATATATATATATATATATATATATATATATATATATATATATATATATATATATATATATATATATATATATATATATATATATATTTTTTTTTTTTTTTTTAAAAGACCCTGGTTGTCCCACATGCTAAGAGCGGGAGGACTGACAAGAGACCCCATCCGAACAGTAAAAGAGGGTGGAAGGTGCAGCGGAGACGAGATGAAGAGAAGACTCAGGGAAAATGCGCTGTTGGAAGAATTTCATTTTTGTGCAATATTCACCCCACTTGTGAGCTCTTTGGACTGGCCTTTCTATTTTCCTTGCAATAGCTACTGTTTCCAAGGATAGGGGGATACTTTCTATCTTACCTAACTTATTTTGTGGAATTGGCACACTCACCTTATGTGGAGTGCTGAGGGGGACACGATGTGTATCCCTTTCTCCGCTTCCTCTTTAACTTTCTAGTTAGTGACAAGTTCATCTGGTCGCAGTGGATATTTTTAGTGAAACGTACACGCAGGCTGCTGTTGCAGTTGCGGTAAGGGACACATGGGTGACCATTGTACTAAAACGGTCCCAGTTTTTATTTTCAACAACTCTTTCTGACTTGTCCTTTCTTGAGCCTTCCTCTGCCATCCTGAGTGGGGTCGGGGTACCGCTCACTCTTTTGTCTTTGCTGGGCTCCCATTGTGAAGCCTGCCCGAGGACGCCAGCATGTCTGAGAGGGCAGGAAGCTGGGAGTACACCGAACCACTGCAACTTTGTTCTCCAGTATGTCTGCTTGAATCCAGTTCTGACTGGGAGGCTAGCTCCCTCAGACAACCCAGCTGTGTTCTCCCAGGCCTAAGGATGCTGGTCCTTTTGGTCTACAATCCTCCAGGTGGTCTGCCTGACCTCCCTGAACCACCTTTTAGCTAAACATGTTACCTACCTGCAACATAGAAGACCCCTGCTATTTTTGGCAACTGTGACAGTCTGCCTTTTTGTTGTTCAGCCCAGGGGCCCTGTACACCCACTGTCCCAACTGACTTTGAGAGTCTCATTCCCAGATAGGGCTGGACTTTCTAAAGTATAGGTTGCCTAAAAGTACTTACCAGTATCTGTGTTGCTTACTTCAAATGTTGGTTATAAGAAATGATTTGCTAAACTTGAATGCTACTCAACTACTTACCAGTATATCGTCTAAGAGTTTACTATTGAACTGAGTAATGTTTAACAAGTCTTACTGTATATACATGTGAATGTTTACTTACCTGTAATTCTAATACTGTTAGATGCCTTAGTGTGTATAATAAATAACAATATTTTTATAAAACTGTGTAAGTGTATTCTTGTTATGATATATTTTATTTGTATTGCTCTCATACACAAGTGTTTCAGAGTGCGGCAAGACAGGGGAACAGGGGAGAACACAACAACGATCTTACTAGGCCCAGTGACATTGAGAATGTGCAAGTGCATGGGAAAGGGAAAGGGAGAAAGTGGAAAGTGCAGAGCAGAGGGGAACAGATTAATAATAAATAAAAATAAATGGATAATAGAGGCAATAAACAGTGCTAGTGCAGCCAGCAAGTGGCAAGTGCTGTGTTTACAACAATAGACTGGGTAAGTCTGATAAGTGTAGAAAAAGAAAAAAAAAGGGGGTGTGGAGGACTGTGTGTGTACAGATATATTCTCGACTATGAGTGTGCCCGGAGGTCTTTGGACTTACCTACAGCGCATCCCCCTCATAGACTAAGCCTGGCTGCTCGTTCATTGCTGTCAATCTTTTTGGGTAGCTCGGGACAAACCTAAAAGCTGGAGCCCTGTACTCCTAAGAGTGAGACTTCTACAGTCCTGCCACAGGTGTATTTTAGTAAAACTCCCTAACATACACTGCCAAATAGTGAACCCCAATCCCACCCGAGACCATACACACATACAGCTGTGACATAATTGTGTATACAAGTGACAAGTAGGACATTTGAATGGATTTAGTCCTCCCATGTATTCCTCCCTTTGATATTCAATATCCAGCTTGAGAATTTTATTTTCGCCAGAGGGCGCTGTGCGTTGATGCAGTCGACTCGATGTCCCTCGATGGCCTCTGTCTCGAGGATGATGTCATCGAAGGTATATATAGCACGCGCAGCGCCTGTTGGCTTCAGTTCCGCTTTTCCAAGTGAGCATACACTTCGAAAACTACGACGCGCTGCAACGCCTCCGAGGAACTCTGCTGGGCAGAAAACAATTCAGCCTTTGGTAATCTACATTGATCATTTTTTGCAACCATTAATACAAGGTACTTCAACATATATTAAGGACACAACACACTTCCTACAGATACTCCAAGCCACCACCTTTCATCCAGATCTTCTATTTACGATAGATGTCAAGAATCTATATACATCCATACCACACACACTAGGCATCGAGGCAGTAGAATAGATACTCTTGAAGCACCAGAAATAGAAGCGAAAAAGGAATTCATTATGTCACTATTACAGTTCATATCAGAAAACTCATACTTCCAATACAAGAACCACTACTTTCTACAAACATCTTGTACATCGATGGGGGCAATCATGGCCCCACCTTATGCAAACTGCTTCATGCATAAATATGAGACAGATCATGTGCTGAAGAACTCCCAATGGAATAGATATATTGGACTATGGGTACGATACATAGACGATATTTTTGGGATATGGGCTGGAACGGAGACAGAATTCGGCAATTTCTTCATGTACATCAAAAGCATCGATGAAAGAATACAATTTACAAGTGACATCTCCACGAAAAAGATCCACTACCTTGATGTCAGAGTAAAAATCACAGAGGTAGGCTATAGCACTGGTCTGTTCTGGAAACCAACAGATAGGAACAATTTATTACACTGACTCAGTTTTCACCAGCCAAGTTTAATTCATAACTTACCATTCAGTCAACTATTACGGGTGAAAAGGATAGTGAGTGACCCAGAAGAATATAACCAGCAACAAACCATGATGTGCAATAAACTTCTAACACAAGGCTATAAAAAAGAAGAAATGGAATCCACAATACAAAGGATCAACACCACAGACCGAGAGACACTGCTTACCACCTGAGCAAAGACTAAAAAAGAACTCATAACCCCAGTATAAGTATCAAAATTTTCAACACCGAGTGGTAGGATAAAAACGCTATCAAGAAACATTAATGGAAGATCTTTAATGACGACATAAGAGTACAACATCTTTTTAAGGATCCTCTGGTTTTTGCATTCCAGAGAAGCAATAACCTATGAGATGAACTGGTGAAAACCAAACCACCCAAAAGAGATTTAGCAACGCAACGGAACCTATCCCTGTTTGCATTGTGCCAACTGTGGGTTTGTGAATAAAGGTGATACAGTGTACCATCCACACACAGGTGCAAAGATAAAACTGAAGACCTTTCGAACATGTGACAGTACTAATATTATTTATGGGATAAATGACCGTATGGACAATATTATGTAGGTAAATCTACAAGAGCAGGTAAAATTCGCTTGAATGTACACCGTTCATGCATTAGGAACTGCAATACGAATTCAGCGGTAACACGCCACTGGGTGAAAAAAGGATACAATTTATCCCAAATAAGATTTGTGATTCTTGAAGTAATTTTGAAAAACAACCCATATGAAGATATTGATCTGAGACTTGATCAGAGAGAGACATTTTGAATTGATCGATTGGGGTCTCTTACCCCGAATGGAATGAATGAGGAGATCAACTTCCATTGTTATATTTGAATTGTGCATCTGTAATAATCTGTTAAATTTGAATTGGAGATCTGTAACCTTTCTTTGTATAGAAAAGTGCAAACCAGTATGTTATGTGCTATTAACATGTGGCATTGTTGAGTACTTATTTGATTGTACACATCTAACCTTCTCTGTATTGGTGGGCCAGACCATATATCCCAAACTTTCCTTTTGACGTTTGGGACCCGAGGTGCCTCTTAGTGACACCAATTGGCCTGATTACATACATTCCACAAGCAACTGTAATGCTTGACACTTTGGTACATCTTAGTTACCATGGGAACCTACATTGAGCATGTAAGCGATAGCAATGTTTATTTTAGTTGCATTTTGTAAACACACCTATTACCGAACGATCATGCGAATCAGAGATATACACTTTCTCTTTTGAATACATTGCTCTGAAACGTGGTGAACACAACAAAGGAGTCTTGTTACTAGGGCAACGAACTGTAAACAGGAAATGGGACTCATGCAGGTTTACAGCGATGCACCCGTGAGGAACTGAAAGTAAGAACTACATACATTACAGTTACACAGTTTCTCCAGCATGGGGTCTGGCATGGATTCACATGCTCATGAATATTCCCCGTCGTCAGGCTGGGAATCCTCGGTAAAGAAAAAACCAGTATCAGTTTCGTTTCTCATCTGTCTTTCGTAGTAGTAACCAATCACTGGTCTCTGCACCATACTGACCACAGCCAATGACTGCCCTCTACCTAAGCACCGCCTCTGGCAGCCATCTTCAGATTTTTACCGCACGTTCATGTGTTGGGATCCTCGTGCTATTGCTCTCGAGCGTTAGTGCTATTTTTTCACGTTTTTTGCTCAAAAACTTCGTTTTTTCGGTCAAAAGAGCCTCAAGCTCCACCGACTCCTATCCGATCAACGGGGACCCGTGTCGGATTCGTCTACACCCCTCAAGGGTGAAGATTTCGTCGAGCTACGCTTTTGGAGGACTCCAGAAGCTTCTCAGGCCCGACATGGCCCAGGAGAAGGGAAGCTCGACGCCCGGAAAGCTGTTCAGGGTCTGCCCTGGATGCCAGCTACAGAACGTCTTTGAGGACGAACACTCCTTTTGTCTCTACTGCTTACATGAGGACAAGACGCACGTGGAGAAGGACTGTGCGTTTTGCGGCAATATGTCAGAGCGGACCATGAAGGACCGCCATCAACGTCTCGCCAACTGGCTGGAAGGGAAGAGCCCGTCAGGCGAGAAGAAGAGGAAGAAATCCGAGCGGTCTTCTAAGACCTTTTGAGGACGCCCCGGCGACGGGGGTCCAACACAAGGCCAAGCACCGCGAGTCCGCTGGCACCGGGAGCGCCGAACGGTCGGGCTCTACGGGCGCCAGGCAGGGCGCACCCTCCCCAGCACCTTCAGCCACGAGCCAACGCTCTGGGTCGGGTAAGAGGAAGGGCGAGCACCCGGCGAAGCTCCTGGAGAGGCCCCGGTCGAGCTCGAAGGCCCCATCGGAGGGGGAGCGAGGCAGTGTCCCCCCCCCCCCCTCAAGGATAAGGCGGTGAGCGCACCCAAGGTGGTGAAGGCCTTAATCCATCCGGCCAAGCCCTCTATCGATACTGTCGCGGCGGCCCTGGATCAACCTGTGGAGGCTACACCAGTGGTGGCGACCTCGGGGCTCAGAGTCTCCCTGCCACCTCGGAGGGAGTCCTCTTTTGTGCCCATCGATAGGACCCCCATGAAATCCCCGGCGGGGAAGAAAAAGGGGGGGCAGGGCGTCGTCATAGATTCGGCTTCAACCTCGGAGGAAGAGCTGATCGAGGTCTTAAGCCACGGCCTTAGCGTGGAAGAAGACCGGCCCGTCTGGATGGATCCCAACGAGGGTTCCGACGGGGCCCCTGATCGCCCGTCGGATTCCCCTCTGCCAGCGCCGCAAGACAACTCGGCGGCCATTTTGTTGGCTATACAGTCCTTATGCTCAGAGATAAGGACGAGACTGCCGTTGCCGACGGAGGAACCTCTCCCGTCGGGGGATCCTGAGCCGGGACCTTCTGGTGTTCCCCCGCCCAAGAAAAGAAGGATTCACCCTCCACCTCCTTTTCAGCCATCGCGCACCGTCCAGCCCTCCTCCCCGTCCACCTGAGGGGATGATACGGGGACTGACACGGCAGCGACGGGTACGGACGACGAGGATCTATCGTCGTCACCTCCCACCAGGGCTTCTCCGCCCGACGAGATTGGTTCGTTCCACTCCATGATCGCCAGGGCATCCGAGCTTTTCCAACTCTGCCCTGAGGAGAAGAAAAAGGAAGGATTCCTTTATCAACGGCGCGAGGCCAAGAGGAAGACGGTCCTCGCGGTGCCTCTACTGGATGACATTTGGGATGAGGGCCTCGCCCTCCTCAAGAACCCTTCCACTACGCCAGCTAGAAGAGACCGGTACGAGAAGAAGTACCGGGTCCCGGACGCGGCCCCTCTGTGCCTCCGGGCGCAGCCTACCCCGGACTCTGTCGTCTCCGCGGCGGCCAGGAAGAAAGCGGGGGGGGGTGCGGCCTGCACATCGACTTCCCCACCGGACGGCGAGGGAAAGAAATTGGACTCTATGGGACGCAGGGTCATCTCGTCTGCAGCGACGACTATTAAAGCGGCCAACGCCTTGGCCCGCTACGACAGGGAGCTATGGTACAAACTGGCCCCCCTGCTGGACTTCCTACCGGACGACAAGAGGGCGGAGGCCCTGGAGATCCTACAGGAAGGTGAGGTGGCGTCGGACCACGCCATCACGATTGCGACGGACATCGCCGACACTGGGTTTCGCCAGTTGGGCAACGGCGTGTGCCTTAGACGGCGTGGATGGCTCAAGGCTACGGACTTCCGTCAAGACGTACAGACCAGAGTCCTGGACATGCCGTTCGATGGGAACAACCTGTTTGGGAAAACAGTGGACGATTCCCTTCAGGCCATTAAAGCGGACACTGAGACGGCCCGGGCCCTTGGGGTCCTGCAGCAACGACGGACGCCCTTTCGGAGCAGCGGAGGCAAGGGTGCCTCCAAAGGGTCCGGCGGCGGTTTCTCCACCTACCGTCAAGCGGCCCGCTCGTCGTCTCAGGAGGCCTACAGAGGACGAGGCAAGTCTGGCGGACCCCGCCGTCGTCGCCAAGGAGGTCAAGGCGGCAAAGCCTCGTCGAAACAGGATTGAACCGACTGTGGGGTCGGGCCCCCACCGATGCACCCCGGTGGGAGGCCGGCTGGCGAGCTTCGTCAGCGTGTGGGAGTCCATCTCCACCGACCGTTGGGTGCTGGACGCCTTAGCCCGGGGCCACGCGCTTGAGTTTCAAAGAAGGTGCCCGCGCGTCCCCCCCGTGGCCAGGAAAGAGCTTCATGTCCCTCAGCTTCTCCTGGAGGTAAGGGCGATGCTCAGGAAGGGCGCCATCAAACTCGTCCCAAAGAGGCTTCGGGGCTCCGGAGTTTACTCGAGATACTTCCTCGTGAAGAAGAAGACGGGAGGATGGCGCCCCATCCTAGACCTGCGACGTCTGAACAAATTCATCAAGGCGCAGAAGTTCCGGATGGTCACCCTCCAGCACGTCCTGGGTCAGCTGGAGGAAGGAGACTTCCTGTCGTTGTTGGATTTGGAGGATGCCTACTTCCATATTCCCATCCTAAAGGGGCACCGAAAATTCCTCAGGTTTGTGGTCCAAGGGCGTCACTACAGTTCAAAGCCCTCCCCTTCGGACTACGGTCGGCACCCAGGGTATTCACCAAGTGCCTTGCACCGGTGGCGGCGCAGCTGCGCCGCGAGGGGATCCACGTCTACCACTACCTGGACGACTGGCTCATCCGAGCCAAGACGAGGGAGCTCGCCGTGGAGCACACGGCAAGGACCGTCCAACTTCTCACGGACCTGGGTTTCTCCGTGAACTACGCCAAGTCCCACCTGGTACCCGCACAAAACGCACTGTTTCTGGGAGCAAAGCTCGACAGTGTCCCTTCTGGCCTCCCCGTCGGAGGAAAGGACCAGGTCCATCCTGGGCAAGGTACAGCGGATGTTGGCTTCCGACGCGGCCAAGGTGAGGTCCATCAAGTCCCTCCTCGGAATGATGTCTTCTTGCATCTACCTCATTCCCATGTGCAGGCTCCGGATGCGCCCGTTGCAGGAGTTCCTGGACGCGCGCTGGATCCAAACGACGGGCGGCTTCGAGGAGAGGATCACACTCGACGAGAGTTTCCGCCGAGCGGTCCGGTGGTGGGGCACCCGCGCGCATCTGACGGCGGGCATGGACTTCCAGACCACCAGGAGACAGTGACCACGGATGCCTCCCTGGAAGGGTGGGGAGCGCACACCGAAAATCTGCACGCGAGAGGCCTTTGGCTCCCGACGGAGAAGTCCCTCCATATCAACGTCCTGGAGCTCCGTGCAGTGTTCTGGGCCCTCAGGTCCTTCCTTCCGTCCCTCAAGGGCAAGGTGGTGAGGATCTTCACCGACAACACCACCACCATGTTTTACATCAGGAAACAGGGCGGAACCAGGTCCCCAGCACTGTCCAAGGAGGCGCAGGACCTGTGGCATTGGGCCGTCGCCCAAAGGATGTTTCTGGTGCCGTTCCATCTGGCAGGGATAAAAAACACCATCGCCGACTCACTCAGCAGGGAACTGCGCTCGTGCCACGAGTGGGAACTACGGCAGGATCTAGTGGATCGCCTCTTCCGACGGTGGGGCACACCCCAGATCGACCTGTTCGCGACGAACTCCAAGTGCCGGAGGTTCGCCAGCAGGTTTCCCCAGGCGAGGAGCATGGGCGATGCTTTCTCGTTCCCCTGGGAGGGCCTGTTCCTCTACGCATTCCCTCCTTTGCCACTGCTAATCCGGCTCGTCAACCAGCTCAAGAGGTCACGGTGCAGGATGATCCTCGTCGCACCTGCGTGGCCGAGGCAGATATGGTTCCCGGACCTTCTGGACTTGTCAGCGTCCCCGCCAATCAAGCTGCCGGTGGACGCGGATCTACTCTCCAGGGAAGGAGGCGCCATCCTCCACCACGACCCGAAATCGCTGAACTTGCAGGCCTGGCTCCTGCAGCGCTAGAGTTTGGAGGATACGACATACCGGCCGACTGCAGAGAGGTTCTTGCAAAGGCCAGGGCGTCCTCGACTCTTAAATGCTACGGACACAAATGGAAGAGGTTCTCTGTCTGGTCCACGCACAGAAGATTAACCCTCTACGGATTACGGCTCCTCAGGTACTGCCGTACCTGCTGACGCTGGCCAAAGCTGGTCTGGCACACGCGTCCATCAAGATTCATCTTGCTGCGATCTCCTGATACACCAGAACCACGGGGCGGACGTCCTTGTGGTCTCTTCGTCTGGTGAAAGAGTTCATGAAGGGACTCTTCAGATCGTTCCCGCCGGTGAAGGCTCCGGCCCCGGCCCCGACGTGGGAGCTCAACGTGGTGCTGACCAAGCTCATGGGACCTCCGTTCGAGCCTCTGCACTCGGCCCCGTTGAAGTTTCTGTCGTGGAAAACAGCGTTTCTTGTGGCCATCACCTCCGCACAACGGGTGGGAGAGATCCAGGCCCTTTCCTGCAAGGCCCCGTACTTGACTTTTCACGACACGAGGGTAGTGCTCAGGACGCACCCCTCCTTCATGCCCAAGGTGCCGTCGGACTTCCATCTCAACGAACCCTTAGTGTTGCCTGTGTTCTTGCCTTCGTCGCCGGCTGAGAGGACTTTGCACTCGCTGGATGTGGCTAGAGCGCTGAAGTTCTACGTGGACCGCACGAAGTGTTTTCGGAAGACGTCACAACTCTTTGTGAACTTTGGACCTGTCAATCAGGGGAAGGCTCTCTCGAAGGCTTCCATTTCCAGATGGCTCTCCGGCTGTATCATGTACTGTCATCGGTTGGCAAACCGACCGCTGCCTGGCCGTCCGAGATCCCATTCCACCAGAGCGATCGCAGCTACCACGGCGTTCCTTTCTGGTGTGCCCCTGCTGGACATATGTAGGGCTGCTACGTGGAGGTCGACGCACACCTTCACGAAATTCTACTGCGTCGATCGGGATTCCAGGGAGGAGTCCAGGGTCGGCCAAGCAGTGCTGCGCAACCTGTTCGCCTAAGGTGAGCCTGGTGAGGAGGTAAGATGCTTAATGTTGAGCCTTTGCCACCTCCCGTGGTTGTGCATGTGTGTACTGCTATGTTTTCTTTATTCATGAGCATGTGAATCCATGCCAGACCCCATGCTGGAGAAGGAACAAGTTACTTACCTGTAACTGTTGTTCTCCAGCATGGGTCTGGCATGGATTCACATGCGAACCCTCCCGCCTACCCCTCTGCGGCTCTTCACTTGGTCATACTGCCACTTCATGTGCTTCCAAATCTGAAGATGGCTGCCAGAGGCGGTGCTTAGGTAGAGGGCAGTCATTGGCTGTGGTCAGTATGACGCAGAGACCAGTGATTGGTTACTACTACGAAAGACAGATCAGAAACGAAACTGATGGTTTTTTCTTTACCGAGGATTCCCAGCCTGACGACGGGGAATATTCATGCATGTGAATCCATGCCAGACCCATGCTGGAGAACAACAGTTACAGGTAAGTAACTTGTTCCTACTATTTTTTAATCACAGAACGCCCACGCTAGTAAAATAAACACATGATCACTATTTACTCCATTAAGCATGTCGCCTGTATACGTGTCAGAACACAATGAAAGAGTCCTGTTGCTATGACGATGAACTCTAAAGTAGGGAATTGAGCCATGCACGAGTGACAGCAGCTATGTGCCTGTGTGAAACGAAGTAGTCTACATGGAGAGGTAAGCAGGGGACACTTAGTTACCACAAACTTAGTTATGCGAATGAGATATTAAACAAGGATCTGTTTATTGAACAGCTTGTGAGTTTTGCAGTATGGCTGTTCAGCCACAGAATGGACTAATCCAGCACTTGCTAAAGACACAATGTCTGAAGGTAACATGGAAAGAATTGTCCCACTCACTTTTAAAACTAGGAAGATATTGTCCAAACCTTATATACCTTTCTGTATTTCCCTTTCTTACATGGGCTGACAACTACATGAAGCGTTTGAATCTGATATGTTTTATTCATTAGCTTCATTTGGTTTGTAAAATGGCATGATTATATTTATGTTGATGTAATGTTTTGAGTAGATATATGAAAAGGATTGCCCTGACGAAGGAATAATTCCGAAATGCATTGGCAATATAATCCTTAAAGATACATTCACACTTGTGCTGAAGTCTGCCTCATCTGAGTATTTAGTGAATCTAACTAAATATCATTATTTTACGAAAAAGGAATTCATGACTTTGGCCTATTTTTACTGACAAGAATTTAAGGAATACATTGGATGAATATATGCAATGTTGTTTTGAAACCCAAGTTTTGGGACATTATGAGAGCAGCTGAATAGTTGGATATAATATCCATCTTAATTGCATGGTCTTTGCAAGTCTGGGTGTCTCTGGACTCTTTTTTTCAGCTAGCACCTCTAAAATGAAACGAACAATGATAAACTAAACTTAGAACATTTACTTACGTGGTGCCCACCTTTCAAGCTTTGCAGAAAACAATACAGAACACAAACGAAAAAGGACTACAGTACAGGGAGGCCCTGTCCCTCCAATGCATTTCCAGCATCACACTTGTCAAGACCCCACCCCAAGTCTGGTGGTGCAGGCAGCTACTGCAACTTCAAAACGGGCAGCTTACACAACCATCCCTCCGGATAGGCATGACAAGGATAGATGCATGGGCAAGGAAAGTATATTCTGTGGGGAGCATGGCTCTTAAGTCAGCCAACTCCACATGTGCCTTGGCAAAGTTTTCATTCGCTCTATGGGACTGTATTTCTATGGCAGCTGAGCATATTCCTGAAGGGGAGCAAAGAGCGTTTCTTGGCTATTGTTGGAGACTGCAAGGAAGCCATGTGCGAGTCTCTTCAGTCTGGTCTGGTCAGCAGAGCCATGGCAACGAGCAACGTAATTTGCAGATTTGTGTGGTTGAGGAAGTCTGGATTTGCACTGGATGTTCAATCTAGACTCCTTAAGATGACTTTTGCCGGGTCTCCCCTTTTTGGCAACAAGGCTGACGAAAGCTTTGAAAAGTTGCAGACCTTGAAGTTGGCAGCCAAAACTTTAGGTGCCGCTATTAGGCAGCCTCAGCCCTTTCGCCCCAGTGGACAGCCTTTGAGGGATGGATCTTTTCGCAATTAACTCTCAGTTGGAAGAACACGAGGAATGGCTAGTCAAAGAAGATTCCCTTGTGGTGGACGAGGGAGAGGTGCAAGGCCCGCTCAAGCAGGGGCATCCTTACCAACAGCACTGTCAGCCGCCTCAACACCTCTCTGAGGTCTTGAGACACGAAACCCCATCTGAAAGAATGGCGAGACATTACTTTGGATGCTTGGGCATTAGAAACCATAGCCCAAGGTTACTGCCTTCCCTTAATTCAAAGACCTCAGAACCATCCAGCGTGGAGCCTTTCTTTGAGGGTAACAGATCCGCTCCTTGTGCAGGAAATGTTGACCCTGCTAGAGAAAGATGCTATAGAACCAGTGCCTGTAGCAGAGAGGAACAAAGGATGGAATTCTCCAGATTTCCTAATACCCAAGATGGAGGACTGAGACCCCTTGTGGACGAGATACTTGAACAAGTTCCTCAGGAATTACAAGTTCAAGATGGTCACACTTTCTCAGATCCTTCAGGCTCTCCAACTCCAGGATTGGATGGTGTCATTGGACCTTCAGGATGCTTATTTTCATGTGCCAATCCATCTCAAGCACAGAAATTACCCGAGGTTTGCCGTTGGCGGTTCTCATTGTCAGTTTCGAGTTCTGCCATTCGTGCTGACCTCCTCCCCAAGGGGTTTCACCAAACTGATGGCAGTGGTGGCAGCGAGTCTCCGGAGAGGGGGGATTCACTTCTACCCCTACCTGGATGATTGGCTGATCAGGGTGCGGTCTCTCGAACATGTTCTGGATCATCTTCACGTCACCTTCCACTCTTCACAGACTGGGCTTCTAGGCTTCTCCCTCAATTGCAAGAAGTCCCATATGACACCTTCTCAAAAGCTCCAGTTCATCAGAGCTGTACTGGATACATCTTTGGGAAAGAGCTTGCCACCTGAGGTGAGGGCTCAAGGCATTCTGCAGATCTCCAGTTTCAGAGTGCCCAGCATTTTCCAGCCTTCGATTTTTGAGGTTGCTTGGCTTCATGGCATCCTTCATTTTTCTGCTACCAGAGGCTCGCCTGAGAATGAGATCCCTTCAATTGGCTCTTCGAACACGATAGCATATGATATGGCATTTATAACGCGCCTATAAACAAGTGTTTCAAGGCGCGACGAGGCAACGGAGGGGGAACAGAGGGAAGACGGCTAACGATCTTACTAGGCCAGTTGTCATTCAGATCGCGCAAAGGAAGGGGGAAAGGGAAAAGTGCGGGGAGTGTGTGGGGGGTGCTCTACATGGGATAATAAAATAACGAGATAAATAAAAAAACGTCCAGCTGGTGGCAAGTGCAGGGTGAGTGCAGACAGGGGAGCACTGTAGGGACACAGAAAACAGTCCCCATGTGTAGGGGTTGCCCGGGAGGCAGTGCAGGCGTGCAACAGGCAGGGCTTGGGCCTGAGAACAGAAGGGTGGCCAGGTAACCAGTGCAGTCTCAGTATCAGCCAGGATGGTCTCAATTCTTGGGCAACATCTCAGACATACTTCAGGTTCCAAGCAGGTTTGCACAGTATGTCCTGCGGTGGGCCTGTGAGGAAAACATTCTGAAAGTAGAACCTTTTTGCCAACCATGGCCTGAGATCAAAGTAGTGACGGATGCCTCACTCATGGGCCGGTGAGCCCTTGCCAACGATTTGACAATCGGCGGTCGTTGGTCTCCATCGGAGTCCAAACTACACATCAATCTTTTGGAGCTGAGAGCAATCAGACTTGTGCTGAAGGCTGTTCTGCCCTCTGTATGGGAAAGAATGTCATGATAATGACTGACAACACAGTGCCCATGTACTACCTCAACAAGAGAGGTGGTGTACGTTCACTACCACTGTGCAGAGACGCAATGCAGCTCTGGTTCTGGACAATAAGTGAAGCAATCTCTAACGGCAGTTCACCTAGTCAGAAAGGCGAACACAGAGGTGGATGCTCTGAGCAGGCACAGCACAGTCTCCCACTAGTGGCAAGTAGCTCAGGAAGTCCTTCAAGAGATCTTCACCCTTTGGGGAACCCCTCAAGTGGATCTGTTCGCAAACCAATGTCACCAGGAAGTGTGAACTGTACTGCTCCAGGGAATTTCCTCCAAGAGGAGGTCTAGGAGACCCGTTTGTGGTGGACTGGGAGTTTCCAATCCTGTACACTTTTTCTCCAGTCCCTGTCATTCTTCATGTGATCAGGAGGTTGAGAAAGTTTGGGAAACTCACGATACGCATTACCCTGGATTGGGCCAGGAGGATGTGGTACCAGACCTTCTGGACATGTCATCTGCCCTCCAATACATCTTACACAAAGAGAGGACCTTCTCTCGCGAAAGGAGGGTCTGGTTCTTCGTCCAGAGGTCAAGACTCTCTCAGCCTTCATGCACGGTTTCTGAAAGGCTGAGATACAAGGATTGGGACCTTCCAGATGACGTAGTGAGATTTTGCTTTCATCCAGAAGGCCAGAAACGAAGTCCTTGTACCGCTGCCGTTAGAACAAATTCTGCAGCTGGTGCAGGGACAAGAATATAGACCCTTTACTATGCAAAACACCAGAAGTGTTGTCTTTTTAACTGTACTTGGCCAATCTGGGGCTCCAGGTTGGAACAATTAAAGGATCTTTGGCGGTACTGTCCATCTTTAAGTGCTCGTCTGAAGAATCTTCATATTTTAAGATCCCACTGGTGACACAATTTCTGAACAGACTGACCAATGTGTTCCCTGATTCTCCCCCCCTACACACACACACACACACACACACACACACACACACACACACACACACACACACACACACCCTGACCCCCACCTCACCATCTCCTTTCCTGGTTCCTGTTTGGGACCTTAAGCTTGTGTTACCATTTCTTATGTGTACCTTTTCAACCTCTACATTCATGCCCATTAAGGATACTAACATTCAAGACAATTTTGTTGGTAGCACTAACTTCAGCCCATAGAGTGAGTGAATTGCAGGCACTATCTAAACCACCCTTTACAATTTTCCACAAGGACATGGTCGTCCCGAGGGTTAAGCCTTCATTTAGATTTTCATGTAGGACAAAAAATGGTATTACCCACTTTCTATCCTCCACCTCATCTTGGCAAGGAGGAAGTGAGGTTGTCAAGATTAGATCCACTTAGAGCTCTAAGATTCTACATTTCTAGACTGTCTAAACTTCATCTAGATGATTATAGGCTATACAGGTCACAAACTGTCAGGCTGTGACAAAGCAGACCTTATCCAGATGGACCATTCTAACAATTTCAGAATGCTACAGGCTGGCGGGCAAAGATCCTCCAGAAGGCCTGAGGGCCCATCGCACTAGAGGCATGGCTACCTCTTCGGCTCTGCAAAGAGGTGTTCTGATCAAAAACATTTGTGAGGCAGCTACATGGTCTACTATACACACGTTCACGAAGCATTGCTGCCCTGATTCATCCCTGAGTGAGGATGGAAGCTTTGGAAAAGCTGTCCTCCATTTGGTTCATGGAAACCATTGATAACATTATTTTTCCCCTCCACCAAAACAAAGTGCTTTGGGAGTCTATCAAAGATGAGGAATACGTGGGAGGACACAATCCATTGGAAGAACAAGTTACTTACCCCTGGTAACTTTCATTCGACTGGATGTTCCTCCCATGTATTCCTCATCACCCTCCCAGCCTGCCCCACAGTAGAATTTCCCATGCTATTACAGCTTTCACTCCTTCAAAGGGGAGTACGGTCAAACCTGTTATGCAGGTAGCTCTACTGAAAGAAAAAACTGAACTGATGCCAACGGGCGCTGTACGTGCTATATATACCTTCGATGACATAATTTTCTAGACGGAGGCCCTCGAGGGATATCGAGTTGACTGCATAGATGCACAGCGCCCTGTTTTCCAAAGCAGCTGAAGCTGGATATTGAATATTCATGATGAATATGTGAGAGGAACATCCAGTCGAAAGAATATTACCAGGAGAAAGTAACTTCTAGAAGACTTTAAAAGAATTGTGGCTAAAATGTTAGATTCCATCTTGTGTGGAAGTTTGATAAGAAGCATGCTATACTAGCTGTACTCCGTGCACAGATTTTACTATTGCATACTTGGTCAAAGCAGCTGCTTTCAGCTTCTACTCCGTAAATATTTATTTCTATCTCTAATCTACCTTATTGACTTTCATGCTTCTGGTGGGTAAGATACTTTTTGAAGGGTGACACTGCCCTTATGTACACTTTCACTTTCTGTTATTGTGCATTGAGACATGATTTATCTGTTTTTGCCACAGGAATGATGCCAAAACTGTGAACGTCATCACAACTGCTTGCTTCTCAAAAGTCACAAAGGTGAGTTTTGTTTGGGGTTTCTATTAACAAGTACATGTTGCAGATATTAAAAAAGGTGTTTGGTGTACTTTGCTTCCTTATGCTTATGAGTGAATGCTGAAAAAGACATTAAATTGATGCCAAAATACAGGCAGCCAGAATGCAAGTCACATTTTCTTTTTGCTTGGAGCCCATCAGTACTCATAAATGTTTTCAAAAGAATTTTACCCTTGTACTTTTAAGGTGGCAGCAAATGGAACTATAGTGGATAAGCCACATTTGGCCGCCATTTGTTTAGTTGTAGCACTAACCTGCCGCCTTACAGTAGCATCTGCGCACTTAGCATTCTCCATTTCGTGAAGAATGCCTAGATTTGACAACCTCATTAAATAATCTGCAACTGGCCCCAAGTCATGGTGGTCACAAAGTACCGAGGCATCTAAAAACACCCTGCTCTTTTGGCAGGCTAGGGGGTGGTCCTGTTGATGCTTTCAAGTGAGAGTAATATTTGCTTTGCAAATTCCCAACTCTTAGTATTTTATCTCTCTTGCCCATGAGTAGGGGATGAGTAGAAATGTCCAATAGCTAGTCAACAGATGTAGTAGCCTACTGCATCATTAGTAAAAGTTGAAAACCATATGCTTGCAATTCACGGCATTCATTATGTATGAGCATATATCTGTTAAGAGGCATGCACAGAAAAGCTAGCCCAACAGGACCCTTAAAGCCCTTTGCATCTGTTGGGAGGGATTTTCAGAACTAGCCCTGTGGGAGGATTCTGCCCAATATAAGGGTTTTTCACACTTGGTCTTCCCAAACTCTCTTAAGGTAGTGCAGTAAGATGGACCTAGGCAAACGGAGGGTGGTTGGGGGGGCTTCTGGGGGGTTGGGTTGTTTTGTAGCTAAAGTTCAGAGACTGTCATTTCATAGTTTCGCACAAGTATCAAAATACACAACTTGCTTGGCCTTAAAACACATACAGGTAATATTTGGATACGCATTTGGGGGATGGGGCTAGCAGCATCCATTTATAAACATATAAAGGAAGGGGAAGATCCTCCGCCCACAAACTACATGAAATGGCAATTGGACACGGGGGCAGATATCGAGGAGTCAGAATGGCGGCATATGTGGGTTCAAATTCCGAAATTAACAAGGTCCCTCCAGATTCGGGAGATCTGATTAAAGTTGCTGGTCCAATGGCGTCTAACCCCAGTCAGACTAAATAGGATCTATCTGCTATCATCGCAGGGTTGCTGGAGAGCATGTGGGGGAATTGGCACATGGGCTCACATATGGTGGGATTGCCCAAAATTAGATATGTTCTGGGGTCAAATTCAGCAGGCTGTGGTACACACTCTGGGGAATGTGGGTGGTAAGAATCAAGGTCTAGATATGATAGGCTTGGGCAGAGTTTTGGGAGACATTCCCACCAAGTCCCGTCGCAAGGTTTATGTTATAATGATGATGGCGGCCCTGGTGCTGGCACGTCGATGGAAGTCCAAAGAACCTCCACAAGAACATGAATGGGTTACCAAAATGTGGTCGGTGCTAGCTATGGAGTGACTCACCTACTCAATACAAGGAGACCATATCAAATTTAGGTCGGACTGGGGCGATCTGATAAACTATCTAGAGGAGGGGGCAGGCAGAGAGCATGGTGCCCGCAGTCGATGATGCTGCTGGCGAATTGTAGAACCTCAGGAAGAGTCGGAACTGTAAGCGGAGCGACCCGAGAACGGTTTGGTGATGGAAACAAGTTGTGCTGTTTCTCCTGGATCGGGGGGGGAGGGAGGGAGGGAGGGATGGAAGGTGGGTAAGGGTGAGGGAGGGGGTGAGTCCTTTGTTAGTTGAATGTTTTGTTTTTTTGTTGATGTGAACATAAGAAATGCAAATAAAAATCAAGTTGAAAAAAAAAAACACATGCAGGTTAAATGATAAATACCCTACACCACTTACTTATATATAATAATCTCTGTATGCGCGTAAGGGCTATTGTGTGGCATTATGACATGTGTGACTTCGCAGAAATGTATACAAGCACACACGACTTGTGGGTTGCTTAGAAACACATAAATTGCATAGTCCGACATCTAGTCTTTGGTGCGAGTATTACAACGTTTTATTTCGAACTCAAAAATAGGATGTCTACGGGGTGTTCCTTTTTAATTCTATCCCACTATGACTTGTGCATTACCCATGATCCCTAACGCATCGCGGTCCTCAGATTGTTTTTTTTCCCCCCTGTCATCGGGTTGGCTCGCATTACGCAATGTTTGTACTGTTATTGAAGCTTGAGATCGACCAAAATTATCTGATAGTTTTTATTACCGAAGATGTCTGGATGTAGACTACTCTCCCAAGATGAACTATCACCAGCAGGCCTAGTGTTTCAGGAGGTTCGATGGTCGAAGTCTCCTGGCTTTTCAGTCTATACAGTAGGGAAAAGCATTAAAATGCACGAGTTATAGTTTAGAGAATGTCTCTATATATTTCCCTTTTTTAATACTCTCCCTGTCCACCAGCTTTGATTATGGAGAATACTCAATTTAAATGTTGCCCCTCCTGCAATAAAAGTGTCCCCTGAAAGGACACTTGCGAGGTGTCATTATTGCCTCCCTTGGGACCATTAAGAGGGTAAATATCGAACCTGCAAGCTCTTTAAACCTAGGACGGTCGAAACGCTAGGCGGTCTACGTGACGCGAGCTGAGTTATCCGTCAAGCACTTTGCATTAGCGGAAAACTCTGAGGCAGAGCAGGATAGTCTCCTTTTTCGAAAGAAAAACTGAGGAGACGACCAGAAGGGAACCCTCGGATCCCCATGAGCCAGTCCCTAGGTCCAGTAGGCTACCATCAAGCCCAGCGTTGGAGCATACTCCTGGTGACCAAAAGACCAAACATTTAAAATACCTGCACAAATGTTGCTCAGTTTTGGCACACTAAGCAGGTATGCCGAGTAGTCGCACACACAAGGTGAGAGACAATCAGTGTTGACGCTTGATTCATGTATGCTGAGTAGTCTTTCTCACTCACTCACTCACTCGTTGCATGTCTCCACCACACCTAAAAATACTTCAGTATTCACAGGCGCCAACAAAACACACACTTTACATAAATTAACCCATACAGATGGTTCTACCTCTCGCTGAGGTTTTAAAGAAGGTCTCTAACCAGTTTGAGGAATTACGAGGAGGAGGAACACATTCGGGGTCATTAAGAGTTGGCCAGTGCGGGTTAAATGCAACGGTATTAAGATATACCATGGCATTACCGCACTGCCCAACTTAGAGATGTGTAGAAAGTTGGAAGTTTCACCCCCAGCTATGAGCTGTAACTAAATCTGCTGACTTTCTGGGCATTTTTGGCAGAATTACTGCAGTGGAATTACCACTGCGGTAATTCCACTGAAAAAGCCCCATAGAGTCCAATGGACTCTAGGGGAAAAAAAAAAGGGGGGGGATTTACTCTTCCACCGCCACTTGTAATCTATCAGTAATTCTGCCGGACCAAGTGGCAGTAACGTTAATTCTGTTGGGTGGTATTCCCATTGATTTACCACCAGAATACCACCCAACTCATGATGTCTGCCAATTATTTAAAAAAAAACATCCCCTTTCTCATGTAAAGAAAATGTTAGAAGACCGTGGGTAAAATGTCTTCTTTTTTTGGACTTCATAGATAAGAATCCCATTAAGAGGAAGCTTCTGACTAGAGGAGGTTTTCCACTAGAGGTGGGTGAAAATCCATCTGGTGAAACAAAATTTGGCGAAATTCGTCAGCAGTTCCGTTCTGCCGACTGGCAACGAAATTGACAAAAATAGAATTTCTTCCAGGAAAAGGCCACAAACTGACAATTCCACTCCATGGGCGAAATTGACGGATTGGGCACAATTCTCCAGGATCTCACAAAGAAGACTGCTGACTATTTTAAATTTTGAAATCCATGAATTGGAGGAAGAGACATATATTGTGTGGACTAAAGAAGCATGTGGGGAGTCAGGGAAAAGGATAACTTAATAAATCACCTCTCCTGCGTTTACAAAGGCAGTTAACCTTTCCTTTTTTTCTTTCTATTCAATGTAATCCTTTTTTTTTTTTTTTACCTCATTGTCTATTTAGTTTAGGTGTTGCTTCAACTATTGCATTAGAGGACAGAAAGGCAGAAATTGCATCGGGGGAGACATACAGCTTGTAGGTGTAATTTGGTTATTTGCCCACCCATTGACTGCCCGTGGCCATGCTAATCCCACCAAATGCATGCCCCCTCCCCGCCCAAAACACCTCCTCATGGGATACTCTTTGAGCTTGCTTTAAAGTCTTACCATCAAACATTGTACTCGAAGTGCTTGCCGTGTTTTTTCAAAGCAGTCCTCTGGGAGTTAAAGACTTGCACCCTGATTCATGGAATTATTTGCCCGTAAAACACACATTTGCGCGCCATTCTTCCCAAAAATCCCCATTCCTTAAACAGGGATTTTCGGGCAGACTGGCACGCAAATGTGCATTTTACGTGCAAATAATTCCATGAATCAAGATAATTGGTGTTGTGTAAACACATTACTGGTGTAATAAACATGTCTTAACCAGGTCTGCTTTCAACCACTCGATGTATAAGCACTATGCATGTCCTTCACTGTTGTCCTGTTAAAAACAAGCACAGGCAAAGCCAACCGTATTGGGTATTTGCCAGGCACTGCTATTAGACGCCCAGTTACTCGTACCACTTTGCACCTGCTTCCATCTTTGGCCAGTTAATACCACAAAGACTGTGGTTGTCAAGTACCTTTCCCATGCCTATACAAACGCCCATACTGATGGCATTGTCAATACATGTTCCTTTTTTCAGCTTTCCTTCATTCCATATTTTCTTCTGTACATCTTTACTCCATTTCTTTTTTGTGCAGTTGATCTTCTCTGACTTTGTCTTGAATTCCCTTTCAGTGTACTTTTGTCCTTCATTGCAGATTTGTTTCCTTTGTTCGTTTTCATATTTTCTTCTTTCCATATTTTCATTCCTTTTTCCTTATTGCTTTCCTTCTTTCAATCTCTCATTTCTGCTGTCAATGGTGAAGCCTACGGATTTTGCTGAATTCGAGAAATGTGGATCAAATCCTCCTAGGTGCATATCATTGAGCCATTGTTAGACACGTTGTGTAGTTTTAGGGTCTGGGGGGCAGATGAGGAGGAATTCGGTCTTTGAGGAGTTAAGGTAGAGAGTCTGCATCAAGGGTTGGAAGATGGTTAGATAATTGCATAGACAATAGTACAATAAGTACAGCTGAGTATCGGCCACAAATTGGTGGATGGCCATTTCAAGTTCTTAGTGTGCCCAAAGGGTACATGTAAAGATTAAAAAGGAATCGGTGAGAGGATAGATCCTTTGGCACTCCACAGGAGACTGGGTGTCATTTAGAACGCAGCGTGTTCATCTGAACGTCCTGGTGTCTGCCTGAGAGGTAGAAAGTAAACCAATTAAGGACAGTGCCAGAATACCCCATCCTGTTGGTGAGTAGGATGCAGTGGTCGATGGTGTTGTATGCAGCCATGAGGTAAGGGGGCGGGGGGGGCGGAGAGGCGCCAGTCTCCCTTACCAATGGTTTGGAGGGTATCCTCCACCAGCTGGATGGTGTCTGTCTTGATGCTACTTGGGTTAGGAACACCATCTGAAAGTTGTTGTAGTTAGATTCTAATGAGTAGGTTTGCAGCCACTACTTTTTCCAAGATTTTGCCAATAAGAGAGGTGCGTAATGGGCCAGGTCATCTGGGTCTAAGGTCGGTTTTTTCAAAAGTCCAGCGCATCCAAAACGCTGCAGCCAGACTGCTGCTCAAACTACAGCGAATAGAACACATTACCCCAGCGCTGAAACTGCTGCACTAGCTACCAATAAAACAGCAAATAAAGTTCAAAACGATGTGCATAACACACGGGGCAATCCACGGCAAAGGAGCAGAGTTCCTAAAGGAGAAAATAAGTCTACCATCCGACAAGACCACGCAGATCAAGCAACGACATTAGGTTAGAACCAAAACCATACATTAAAACGAAAATTCGGAGGATGATCATTCTCACCTGGCAGCAAAATCCTGGAATGACCTACCAAAAAACATTCGCAACACCAAGGATCACCTGGAATTCAGAAAACTACTAAAAACCTGTCTCTTTGCTCCGCAAACAGGAGAAAACGACTACGAAACATTGGCCCATCAGAAAACAAGATTCCCAGGGAGAAAACCATAACCCCTAAATCAATTCCTCACCGAAGCATAAGGCGGAGGGTATGCCTCGACCAGCCATGCCCCATAACGCTAACCCACAGAAGAAACCTAGGTAGGTAAGATCCACACACGGGACGGGTAAGGAGAGAGCAGAGTCGTCTAACCTAAACCTTGCCAACCCAGGGTGAAGGAGCGCAGAAAAGCAAAAACAAATTGGTAAGGCGGAGAGAGAGACAGAAAAATTAAATAAATTAAAAATATTAAATAAAATAAAACTAACCTGCTAACCCAACTCTCAGCTTTCCTCATATAACTCTCATACAGAAAACCAGACCACCACCTCTCTGCACAGCAATCCACACACACTTCACCACAGTGCTAAAACAGACTAACAACACATAACCCAGCACAACAGCACATAGGAGTTCACACAAATCTGTTGACGGCGCTTAAGCTCAGCGAATGGTGCAAACCGAACAAGCTGCCAACACAACATCACAACTCTCACTTTCCTATACCCAACTTCACCCTACTAACCCTCCACTCCCCGGCCTTTTTTTTTCTTCCCACACCCTCCTTTTCAGATCCGCCAGAGCGCCATGGGACCACTTGGGTGGTGACAGCACGTGGTACAAATACATTTCACATTAACATTGTGTCTTTCTTTCTCGTTTACTTCTTTCATTCCATCCCTTTGTTTAATTTCTCTCACTTTCTTTACTTCAGATTTCATTTGAATTCTATTTCGTTCACTTTTCTCATTGATGCCTTTTTTTGTTTTTTTAACTGAGGAGTAACACTAGCTCCACCATGTTCAGGTTTTTTCCAGTCGTTATCAGTGCACTCTGAGATTTTTTTTAATGCATTCTCCATCAAACTTTCTTAGCTAATGTTGTTCCCATAAAGAAAGAACACTCTTACTTCCTGTTCCTAAATATTATTATGGAGTAAAAACGTATCTCCTCGTTCTACGACTGGTCGCAAAGTATTTACACTCTTACATTTTGGAGGAAGGCAAAGGCTGGGATGTATTACAGTTGACACTGTATCAAACCTTTCCCATTATTTACTATGCCTCTTTTCATTCAGGCCGAATTAATGAGAACTATGTTCTCTCTATTTTTGTGGTAGGGTAGGTCTGCTTCTAAATCCGCAAATGTGATCTGCTGCAGTCGATGCAAACCAAGTTTGGCGATTTTAAACCTCCCTTGCCCCCCTCCCTGTAAGGTAGAAAGCCCACATTTCACCTGAACCGATGGCGCCTTGTATTGTTCGCTTGGTTTCTTGGATTTTTTTAAGAATGTTCTTTCTCCAAGCCAGACTTGCTGCAAAGGCTGCCCGTGTGGCTCTGTTTTTGTGTTACCCTGTTGGGAAAGATTTCGTTTGTGCTGCTTTCCCTCCTTAAACCTTTCTGGACCCCCCTCTGTTTTGGGGGCAGGGATCAGTCCCTATGGCTATCAGTGCAGGGGGGACTCTGTCCTCCGTTGTGCTACATTGTGAAATTCCCAGTTTATTTTAAAGTGTGCACATCACCTTAAAGTGAGGTGCTGTAGTGATACTTTGTGTTCTTTTGCAGTTTATGGTTGCATACATGGGTCCAAGATGGGCCGGTGTCAATGGAGATTTTCCTACCATTTTTATATATTCTCACATGCACTTTTGCATTTTACTGCATAATCCCTATTATAGTGCCAAATACCCTACAAATTGACAGGCCACCAGATTTCACCCTGTCCTTTGGAAAACCGATGTTTTGGCCTTCTTCCTGATCATGGCCATATTCGCATGCATGGTAGGCCATTTCCTGGGCAAAGCAGAGGAATGTATTTGTTAATGTTAAAGGATATTTGTACAGTGCACTATCACCACCTGAGTGGTCCCCTGGTGCTCTGGTGGCTCTGATAAAATAAAAGGTAGGGGGGAGTTAGTGGGATGAGCTGGAGAAGTGCAAGAGAGCAGTGATGTGCTTTTGGCGACCTCAGCCCGGAATTCCGTTGGCTGGGCATGGGGTGTTATGCTGCCGGAAGACGTTGTGCGGGTCTATGTGTGCTTAGTTTTGTTGTTGCAGTTTGTGCAGATTGTTGTGTTGTAGGTTTGTGGTTGTGTTTGGTTAGAATTTGAGAGGTGTATGCAGAGGGTGAAGTCGTTAGTGGGATGGTTAATTGGCATTGCTGTCTTGAAGTGAGGCGCTAAATTTCCATATTTCTGATCAGGTGGGGTGTGTGGGCGTCTCCATGTCTGTCCAGATCAGGGCTGTACGACATTCACGGCCCCTTTCCCATATGGCATTCGTTCACATGCATAACCTTTCCAAAATTGGGCACCGGACTCCTATGTGACCCCTGTTTGTATGCAGGGCACACAGGAGTTTGTTCGTCCCTTGCAGTCTAGCCCATAAAGCATTCCCAGTCTAGTAGGAGGGCGGCATCGGTAATCCTCGGGTTTACTCCCTCCATGTGTTGGGGCTGCTCGGCATTCATCATCCTATTCAGTTGCTCATTCATGTTACTGCTCCCACCCCCTTTGGAACGTAGCAATGCTAATGCTTGTAATTATGTCCATGGGCAGTGTCTGCCTTCAGTCACAACTCTTTGGTCCATGCCCGTGCCAAGATCCACAGCTTAGTTAGTGTGGCTAGTGCTAACATTCACCCAACTTTATACAGGTATGGTATGATCTATAGTAGCATTTATCGAATGGGTGAAGGTTTTTCGCTGGGAGTTGGCTAGGGATGCTGGATTCTGTCCTCATGGGTGTCGCTTGTGTCCTATTAGACATAGTGTCCTCTCTCTTGTTGTAGTAAGAGTTTCTTTATTCGGTTCTAGATGTGGTCATTGTCCTAGATGTGTCCTCCTTTTCATTGTGTTTCCCGTTTGGTGGTTTGGTTTTTCAGTTTGAATCTGTGATGTTGAAGAGCCAAGTTTTTAGTAATTTTCTTAATTGTAGGTGGTCTTTGGTGTTTATTTCTTTTGGATGTTGTTCCAGGTTTTTTTGGCTAAGTGGGACAAGGAACCCCCAGGTTTTTTCTTAAGGTATGGTTTTTCTTCCAGACGGATTTCGTTGCTTGAGCTGAGAAGTCTCGTTGGCTTGTAGATTGTTAATTTCTTTAGCAGGAATTCAGTTCCTTGTCCGCTGATTGCCCTGTGTGTTATGCACATTGTTTTGAAGGTGATGCGATGTTTGACTGCGAGCCAGTGCAGTGTTTTTAGGGCTGGAGTGATGGGGTCTCTTCTTGATAGTTTGAGGAGCAGTCTGGCTGTTGCATTTTGGATCCGTTGTAGTTTCTTAAGGAGGTATTCTGGTATCCCGAGATAGAGGCTGTTTGCATAGTCGATTCTTGACATGATGAGGTCGACGATTGTGAGTGTTTTGTGGGCAAAGGAGAGGAAAAGTAGGATTCTTCTTGCTGGGTGAAGGAGGGAGAAGCATTTCTTGATTATTGCATTTATTTGTGGTTCTAAGGTTAGGGTGTTGTCCGTCAGGACTCCCAGATTTTTTACTACCTTAGATAGAATTGGTGCGGTTCCCATTTCTGTTGGCCATGGAATATAGGTGTTCTATTGATTTTTGGATATAATCATGATTTCTGTCTTTCCTGGGTTGATTTTCAAGTTTGTGGCAGAATTTGCGGGATGGAGACTGTCTAGTTCCAAGCCAAGGTGTCTGTTGCTGGGCATATGTTGGCTTGAGGATGTCCACGATTGGACAGCCCCGGCCACTTTGAAGGGTGCACATCCTTACCGTTGGTGGGCTTGGGAGCGACTCCAGCGAGATTCTTGGATGGAAGGACTCTTGCCACTGTACTGGTGATCACCATTGGAGCCAAGATTCCTTTGAAGAGGAGCATCTCACTGAAGACCTGAAACTTGTCATTTCAGCCATCCAGCATTGTTTTCAACTGTCCTGCAATGCCCTGCCCCTTTGCTGATCTCGAAGACCATCATGTGTCCTACGGCCCCTGAACCGGTGGGAACAACCAGTATTGACCTCTGCTTGAAGAAACGACACGTGGAAAACTTCTGAAACACCCTGGAACTATCATGCGGGCTGACAAGCTTCTTTGTGGGCTACCTTGCTGCATCAGACTTAATTCAGAGTTTGGATTTGGGACGCCACAGACCCTCAACTTATGAAACGAGAAGACTTGTCCTGCAGTTATAGCTCTCCAACACAAGGAGGGACCTTACAGGGCTAGCTTCCTTGTTTCCACCGAGGGATTGGCTTCAGCCCTTTGTTCACAGTGGCCAACGCTGATCTCTGCCTGCATCGTATCGTAGAGGCACTCTGATGACAGACAATGTGGAAGTCCTTTCTTCGTGTCATGGTCACCCTCCCTTCTGTCCTCCTCGACCTTTCCTCTGCCTTTGACACAGCCAATCACTGGACATGGAGTGGTTGACCACCTTCCTCCTGGACCGATTCTCCCAGGTGGGGGGGGGGGGTGTGTTAGTGTTATATATCTCTTCAAAGACTACTTGGCCTCTTTGATCCACCTGATCTCTACCTTCTGCACTAACTGTCAGTGGTATGCGGATGGCACTCCTCTTTCAGGCTCCCCTCAGCCTCCTCTTCTCTCTCCCTCATTCCTGAATATCTGCGATTCATAATTGGTGCGCCTCCAGTGATCTCTGCCTTAATGCCAGTAAGACAGAAATCTTTCTCATTGGGACCTCGGCTCCTCCTATCCCCTCTCTCTCTGGCTGCCCTCATTGGGCCCTCTTCCTTTCACTTCCTGTGAGGCAAAAACCTTGGTGACCTTTTCGAGTCCACTCTCCTTCCCTCCTCACATCAGAGACCTTGCCAAGAAGGCCCACTACCACCTGCACCTCCTCAGAGGTGTTGTTCCTTTTCTCACTTTCCAGAAGCTTACTGTCTCCAGAGCCCTGGTTCTCTCTAGGCTGTACTACTGGAATAGCCTCTTTCTCAATCTGCCTTCCTCTACTCTCCACCCTCTGCATCTAATCCAGAACACAACTGACCTCAAGCCCAAGGACCGCATCTCTCCAGCCCTGAAATCACCATTGGCTCCCGGTGGCTGCAAGCATCAAGTTCAAGACCCTTTGCATCGTCCACAGGGCTTCCTGGGGCTGGGGCCTGCATTACATCCAACTTTCTCTTTCAAAATACCTTCCTTCTCCGAGTCTGCTAGGTGCCATTTTCTTCATGATCAGCCCCCCGCACTGCATCCGGGCCTACCGCGTACTTGGGGGGGCTCTGTTTACCCACAGTCCCCTGCCTCCCTGTACCTACCCAGAGCTGCTCTTCCCTGGCTGCACTTACTCGGAGCAATGCTTCCCTGATTGCACTCACCCCCCCCCCACTCTCCCTGGCACTCCCCCTCCTCCCTTCCACCTGCACTTTGTCAAAGCACTTGCACGATCTGAATGACACAAGGCCTAGTAAGATAGTTTGTCTTGTCGCGCCGAGAAACACTTGTGTACAGGTGTGTTATAAATGACATATCATATATACAGTACTGTTGAGATGGATTTCTAGAACTTGGCTTGGTGGACAGAATTTAGGCGGCCACCCTAGTTATAGTGAACAAGGGGGACACTGTGAGAGTTTAGCCACACCCAATCCAGGTAAACGTGGAGCACAGTAAAGGCTATTCTCAGAGTGTGAGTGGGTTCAGGGGGTCCACAATGAGTCCACACAGTGAAGCTCATAATTCAATTCAGACGGGTAGGTCAAAAATTACACAACTCTCAATTATAAACATGTGTAGTGTCACCTTTTGCTTCTTAGGAATGCATTCAATAACTTATTCGACAAAAAGGAAGCTAAGTAGTGATGTAGTATAATGGAACCAAGCCACAAGAAATATAATGTCACTTTATAAGTCCAATCTCTGAGTGGGGCCTTGTGCCCAAAAGCCGCAAAGCTTTTTCTTAGAGCAATGGTCTGATGCAGGAAGAGTTCTTGTGTTGGTGAAATGTTCCAGAAAGATATTCAACAAAGTTACTGGTAAGTAAAATAATGTTCCTATCTTTCCCGTGACTGCGACTTTTTAGATGCATTGATCAAAAAGCGATGTAGTGGGATGGGTGAGGGTGATGCTTTGTTTTTATACGCCATGGCCTGGTAACAGTTGTTTTTGTTGCTAGCATTATATAACCAATAAAAGATAAAAATAAAAAAAATAAAATCAATGAAATGGACTAACCTAAGTTTATTCTAAGGAGAATAGGGGGAGATAATGTGTTGCGATGACTTACCCCCCCTGACTTTCATTTTTTTCTAGATGACTAGATGGGTCGACTGGGTGTTGTTGGAGGTGGGGTTTACTGCCATTGGGTCCAGTGAGAGGTGCCCAGGAGCTGTGGGTGCAATGCTTTTTCTGGTCGGTTCCAGGATCAGGGTGAAACCCTTGGTGAGGTAGAAATGCAGAATGCACAGATACAAACCTCTTCAGGACACTTCACCAGACGGGAGAGTCCCAGCAGTGGCCACCACACTCTGGTTCAGGCTGGCGTCCAAACAGTCATGGTTGAAGAAGACCTTCCAGAGCAGGATCCCTCGAAGCTGGAAGGCTGAAATACGTCAGGGAGGTGACTTACACCACAAACTTGCGACTACTAAATTTACGGCGAAGAACGCGGAATGGCGACTGTTCTAATGCGGTAACCACTGGAGAGCTGTTCATTCCAGGGACACTTCCAAAGGCTCGGGACAGCTGGATCCTCAAACGCGTCAAGACTGATAGGTCCCACCAGTCCAAGAGTTACTGCACAGGGCCTTTTGTAGATCAGGTAGGCAAGCAGAGCTTCAATGGCCCAAACGCAGGAAGGGATGCTGGTCCTCTTTAGGAGTCATCAATGGATATTCAGTCAGCTGCTCTTCTACACAGGATACTTGACTCCAATGCTGATCTGAGGAAATGGCTGCAGGAGTTCTCTTCTTATCCAAGATTCTGCCTGGAAGCAAGTTCAAGCCCACCAATTGTAAGGATCAGCACCATTCAAACAGCCAGCAATGGTTCAATCAGGGACTACTGTGGGTTTCATTTGTGCCACACACACCTTGACTTTCAGGCACCACGGATCTGACGGGGGACCAGACAATCCCATCCCCTTCCTGGGCCAAGCACACACAGGCAACATTAGCCCATGAAAGCGGCAGTTTTCCTGGACAAGTGCAAAGCCGTTTATGGGATTTCCTGAGCTGGGAAGGCAGGAAGAAGGCCACCAACAAGGCCAAAGAACAAGCATAAATCGCATGGCGTGGCTATTTTAGGGCAATAGCCATATTTAGTAGCCATGTGCAGTAAACGTGAATGTGCACACTAGAAATGAAACACATTGTACCACCAACTTGTCTTTCAGCACCTATAAAAGTAAACAGAAATCCAAACAGTAAAAGACTAGGGTGATACAAAAACATCCCCACTGCCTGCATTGTAAACTGCTTTTTGTACTGGTAAAAAGTTACCTTAAAGGTAAAAAGACAAAAGGGGAAACCTAGATTCCCAATACTCCATAGTCTGAAGGACTGATCAGTTTCCTGATAACAAAATGAGCAAAGGCGCGGGGGAAGTGAAGCTGAGGGCTTTATTTAGCTGTAAAAAGTTAGGACAGGGTCAAAAACCAATAAAACAAGTTTGGGGTTCCATAGAAATATGGAGGAAAAGTTGCTAAAGAATAAATCTTTCCTAACGTGCCAGGACCCGTCTCATCAGAGCATGTAACTATGATCTAGCTGGACCTAAATTCCAATGCTAAAAGTGATGTGCACCTGCTACCGGCATAACCCCCTCTTCCCCCAACCTTACCTCCAATGGAACCGAGACGCAAGGTCCAGCGATTTCAGGAGCCTCTGAAGTGGTCCCTGAGTGTATCCGAGCACAGGGAGTGAGGCAACGTACTTGTTCCCATGCCCCTGGTCCCCATAGGGTTTAACTGCCATAAATTCCTTGCTCTAACTCTCCCTTGCCTGACCGTGATCGGTATAGGGTCTAAGATTCCCCCCCTTGATTTCCCCTAAGGTGACTGGATTTGGAGAGGGTCTCGTGATAGCTTTACTTCTATTGTTCTTCAGATTTAAAACACTTTACACACTGGATGTTGGCTTTCTGTTTCTGATGACTTGCATAAGAGCAGAGTGGACTGTGAATCCGGAGGAGACTGCTACAGAGGGAGGAGAGTAACCGCAATGCAGAGGATGAGCTTCAGTAGGGACGACGTCCTGGAGGGGCGGGCCACTCCAAGCCATGGAACTAGCTATAGCGTGGGAGAAGTGATGCACACTAGCTGGAGGCTGAACAGCGGGCGCTCTGACAGTGTTCAGGAAGACAGAGGAGACGGGAAGACAACTGATAAAATTAGACAAGCATGCGTTGTACGTAAAACAGATTGAAAGATATGAATGCACTGCAACCAGGCTAGCAAAGCCAATTAGGTGACGGAACCCTTTTAATGCCTGGAGTGGGCAGATGCCTTATTTTTATTAAGGCTATTGAGAAACCATTCACCTACAAAAGAGCCACAGGACTTTGGGTTGTCCCAGTGGCCGAAGGTAGGACACGGACACTTGTGTTAAAAGTGATCCTGGAGGGGTTTGAAAACTTGTACAATCTGAGACAAGTAACCTGAGAAGAATACCTCTATTCCAAGAGGGGGTGGGGGGGAGGAGGGGGGGAGAGAAAACAATACAGAGGATTTGTGTTTTTAAAATATATATTTTAATTGTAGGTTACATGTATTACAAAATACAATGGGAGCCCATAATGTGAAGGACAGTCATAACCTAGTACAATCAAACCTTTCACAACAACTTTGCCCACAACTCAATTTATTGAGTCCTACTGAATGTCCACTCCATGCTTATATGTGTGGTGTAAAGAAACACCTCAACGCTCACACCAGAAAAAATACAATCAACTAGGGAAAAAGGGCCAGCACACATTTAGCAAGAAAAGCTGTTTTATTTCCACAAAAATATAAGTGTTCTAGCAAAGAATTCTGCTGTTACAGAACGTTCTGGCAAAATCATTACGAACACCACTTTATGAAGGCATAGCGCATCATCAGTTACGTAAATATAAAGTGCGAACCAGCGTGGCTAGTTGGTTGAGACCCTATACATGGACTACCTGCTCCATAAGGGATGCCAGGCCATTGGTCCCAGCCCCATCTGTTCATCTTCTTCCACGTGTGGTCCTCCTTTTTCATCATCGGGCCTGAAGGTACCACTGATTGGCAATTATGTGAAGGAAAAACAATACAGGCTCTATCTCTAACCTGATGTGCACCTGGTACTGCAGACATGGTCTAAGAGGATACTTTGAGGCCTTTGCTTCTAACAAATCATAGCTTGATTCCAGACACGTTGGCGCCCATCAAGGGTTCCCCACCCTCGTTTTAGCTATGTTGTTTTATCCATCCCAGCACAAATCACGCCACGTGTGGTGAAGGCAACTGATCCCTGTTTTCAGATCTTTTCTGATCTATTGGGGTTCTAACAGTTTTATGGTTGGTGGTCTGGGACGAGTTGGTATCTTGGAATGCTATTAACTAGAAATGGGACAGGGAAGGTCGGAGTCTCATGCCCTCCTTCTCGTGGGACTTGTCTCAGTGAGCTCTCAAGCCCCTCGTGGCCTTGCAGCAAGCATGCCCCTTGGGGTACAAAATGTTGACCACATAAGACATTGAAGGATCTATGAATCTCTGCAGATCAGCATTACCCTTGAATCATGACTCGCTGTGGTCGGGGTTCTCCTTCTGGTTCACCACCTCACCTTGCAAATAAATGTCCTCGAGGCTTTGTTAATTACTCACTAGGGGAAAAGGTTGGATAGCCAATTAAGGATGAGCAAAAATATCTGAGGGCTCGCGACCCAGCTCGGGACTTTCAACCAAACGGCTATCCCTGCTCTAGTAGCTATACTTGATCTGTTCTAGTAAGGCTGTGGACCGGGTGTGTGGTCTCCTTGAGTCTTGGTAGGTTGCTTTGTACTTCACAGAATATTTCTAAGAGGCTTCTTTTTGGTCTCTGTATTCTTCACGGTAGTTTCCTGCGGATGGTGTGGGGGGCAGGGAGGGAGGGTTGGTTGATATGGCTGTGTGGCGGTTCCAGTCTTCGTTGATATGTGGCACGTGGTGATCTATGTGGGTTTAGGGAGCAGTCCCCATTGGGCTGGGTTTTCTGGTCGGTGTGCATTTTTGTTGCTTTAGAAGACCTGTTTGTACGTTGGTTTTGGATACTGGAATCTGCCCATGATGGAGGGTCTAATAAATCTGAATTGTGGGCATAATAACAATAATATCCTGTGTTCGTTTAGCACATAGTGCCATATTCCTCACTCTTCTAAATTCTGTAATAATGGGCATTATTATACTCTATGTATCGACTTCAAAAGGAGGAAGAGCTAAGTCGGCTCTGCTGTATGTGAAATTGCAGACATGAACTATGTCTGAAGCAAAAATTAACATACTGTCAGTTGAAAACTGATGACAGCAATTGTTACTGAGGCATAAAGTAAACTGGCCATGATGTGCTGGCTAGTTTCAAATATGAATACATTAAAAAACAGAATATTATTCATTAAAACATTTGGCACGTTGCGGTGGTAGTGTCACTTTGATTATGAATTTGTGCATGTTTTTAGGCTGTATCACTTTCTTTTTCAGATTATTGTGGCTGCTCTGAAATTCTTCTTGGGACGAGATGATGGTGAGAAACGTGAAAGTGATTCAGAATCTGAGGTGAGTGAAGGCAAAAAAGAAATCCAGATTGTACGGAAGGAGTCATTTGAAATACTATCCCAAGGTAGATTGAAGCAGTGTTTGTTGTAATCACATATATAACAATATTTCCAGTGATAAGCAGCTGTGTCTTGCTATAATTTCCTATGTAAGACTATCACTTTGATTCTGATAGCAGAGACTTGACTAGTGCTCTTTGCATTTTAATTTCCTAGATAATCTAGCTCTTTTCTACAGCACTGTTTGCTCCTGGTAATTGAGATTCCATGACTTCATGCACACACAAACTTCACTGTATGCTGTGCAAAAGCATTAATTTTGCTTTTAAAATCCAATTTGGTTAATATATGTATTTGATTTAATCGTTGTGTGACTGGAAATCTAGGAAAATACCAGTTAAAATGTATGATCTGCAATATTGTCTTACATTTACTACCCATCTAAAGACGAGTAAAAGCCAGACAAGCTTTTCAAATGCAAAGATGGAAGCGAATTAATTACTTTACGATCTATCTACAGGATCGGACTTCAGCCAAAGGGGGCAGTTACTCCAAAAATCTTCTTGAGGCAGCTTGTTCACTGCATCTGGTTATTCCAGCACAGTGGTCTTGCTTTATGGGGCTGCATGTCTGAGGAGATTTCCACAAAGAAACCATCCTCTACTACTTGCTGCTCTGCTAAACCTTCCAAGTGCTGTGTCGGGAGGCTTTTCACCAGAATTTTAACCATCTGTTTTGGCTGCTAATTGAGGTGACCTGCTCAACTGCCCTAAGGGCTTCTTGATTAGAGTGATTTACCCCCACACTTTCTATCAAAATAAGAAACCTTTCTTCCTCCACTCCTGGCTGGTTTGGTATTGCAAAGATTAAGTCCATACTGTGACATTGCCTGCATTGTGTCGAGCCCCCGGTTCGCCAGAGTAGGACTGGAAGGACCAGCACTGAACTATTCCCAACACCCCCTGAGAGCGCAACTAGTTGGGAACAATCCTTGATGTAATTTGCCTTCATGATTACAGCTCGTCCAGTTTTTCCATCGTCTGCAGGTTTATTGTCTCAGTGATGTTGTCTGGGTAGGGTCTGTAGGGCTGCTTTAGTGAGTAGCGTCTCACCCCAGGGGTACAATTGTGGTGAGAGGGTAGATGCCAGGAGTGATGCGCACTGTTCAGGTCTGTAATGTTGAAACGGGGAAGGGCTGACGCGATGATGGACACGTTCATCTGCCTCTCTTCAGCACTAAAGTACATGAGTAATACGTTAAAAACATGGTCGACAAATATCCACTGCCACCAGCCCATCCTGGACACATTGTATTTGTAACCACAAACTTGCAAAAGAAAGTTATAAGGATATAAAGGGCCTCATTACCACCTTGCCGGTATCCTGGCGGTAAATCCGCCAGGATACCGGCAAAGGCTGTTACCATTTCCGGGACTCTGTCCGGTGGCATTGCCACTGGATTATGAGTGCCAGAGGGACGGATTAAATCCCCATTCGTGGAGTCCCATAAGACTCCATGAGGAGATTTGTGGCAATGAGGGCTCCAGGCAGGTAAGCCAAGGCGCCCTGCCGGCAAACCCATAGTCGGGCAGTCCGCTAAAGTGCTGGTATCCACGAATACTGGCACTTTTTTACCAGACCACCCGGCTTGGAATGAGTCCCAAAGTATCCTGACCGCACTTCACTTTCAGGTATGTGCAGCTTTAAATATATAAGAATTCCACTAAGGAAGATTGAGTCTCCCAGTACTGATCGTCTTCAGGACTGATCAGTTTGCCCATAAGTTGGCAAAGAGCAAGAGAAGTAAAGCTATGGATTTTACCTGCCCCCAAAAAGTCATGTCAGGATGGGGTCTCCCATAGACGTCTATGGAGTCGTCCGCAGTCTCAGTCTGCGTCAGTCCACTTGTCTTTCGGTTGCCAGAGGAGCTGCTGCGATGTCTTTTTCTTTCTTCTGAAACTGTGAATACGGAGGATTATTTATTTTGTTTAACGAGCGCTGTGCTGTTGCTTTAAGGCTGTGAGCTGTAGGCTGTGGGCAGAGCCTATTTATTTCAAAGCAACGCGCGGAGAACGCGCGCAGAATCAGTCTGCGTCAGGCCGTCTGGCTGTTTGCCGACCCCTGCTATGACTGCGCAATCGGGCCATGGAAGCCCGGTATTAAGGCGCAAAACGATCCAGCAGCGCCGAATGAAAAATTCCTGGACAGCCCTCAAGCCGGATTCAACATCCGCGGTACCAAAGAAGTCAAAGGTAAGCGCTTCCTTGTGTACGTCCTTGCCTAATGACTCCTGCGAACCCCACAAATCCTCGTTAGAGCCCTTGGACAAATCTACGGCTGGCGTTACAAACGCTGTAGCCGAAGCAGCTTTAACATCCGTATTGAGCTTGCCAGCCGGTAAAATGGGTCAGAACGTATTGGAGCACAGCAATCCTGGCATCCTCTCGGACCAATTTCATAATCAAGAGCAAGCCACAGTCGTATTAGAGGCTCCCCCGACTGAAATTGTCTGTCGCTGAAATCATTGTTATTGATGATGCCACGAGAATAGCTCCGAGTATGCAGAACGCCCATATTTCTGAGTCCTTTCACCACATGCGCTTATTGACATTAAAAGATCTACCTTTGATTCCCTCATCTCCATTGAGACTTTCCCCACCAACAACTAAAACACATACAGAGATGTCGCTTCTTACTACAGAAACTGTAGATGAGTTTTTCTCCCCATTTAACTTCACGGATGCAGAGCTAATGGAAGCCTCACAATGCGACGAAGAAACTGAATGCCAGCACAAACCTCCAAAAGCTGGAGCGGTGGTCTGCACTCCTTTGGTAACTGATGACGACGAGCATCGGCTGACCGGGAATGCTGACCCCACGACTTCAATTCCTCCTATCTGTGTAGTGATTCCGCTGCTTGGAAACAAAACAGTAGAACAAAAACAAACGCTACATACAGTTGCCGAGACACATGGGTTATCACATCCCTCATTCGCTGGTATTGATAACACAGCCCGGTTGCAAATCCAAGACGAACATCACCATAATAACATTGAGCCCATCACGCAGCGTCCGGCGGTGTGGCTGGATGCCATTCTACAACTCTTGTCAGGAAAGAGTACCACTCTGGGAGTGCCACCTCATGTAGGCAGAAACATACGCTGTCCTGCAGACGCACTCCTGCAAACTAATATCTTCAAGCCACATTTGCACCAAAACAGAAAGGACCTAGCTAGTACCCCCAGAACTGCAGGTTCACGCTTGAAATCAGCACAATTATTAAGAGACAATAATGCTGCTTCAATGGAAAATATATCCACATGTAGTGACTAGGATTCAGAGAATCCTAATAACTCACGCTCATGTTTGGATGAAAATCTTGGGTCTAAATCCAAACCCAGTCTCCTCTGCAGCAGCGATGCAAATTTATAACAACGTTTTGGCGGCCTCTTCTGCAGCCCTACTCCCGTTTTTAAAGATGTATGAATCACTGCATGAGATCTTCAAAGATCAAACTTAGCTTATAATAAGCTTAAAAGAAAAGATGGAAAATTCGAGGCAGTGACCACTATTCTACAGACGCAGTTAAATCAAGAATCCGAATATACATCAAGATGGCAAGAGCGGTTGAGTGACCTAGCCGCTCAACATCACTGCCAGAACAACACCTTAATGGATGAGCTACTTGATGCAATAAAATGGATGTGGCACTCAATGGTCACCAGAATGGACCTTTTAGCTGCTGACTCGTGTTGCGCACCGCTGAGCCAATTGACCAGTTTGGACTCTCAGGCAGCGGCTGTCCAACAGAATGAGGATTCGCAAACAAAAGAGAATGAAACAAAAAACAAAAAGAATAAAAAACCCTTGCCGGAAAAAACACAACCATTTGTGTTAGATGTTCCGATGGCGCCTCAGACCATGGCAGGTGACTCAACCAAAAGTACCAGAAGTAGCGAAATTGGATAAACCCCAAAAAGATGACGTTGAACAAGTTAAGGGGATGAAACCTCAAAGACCTCAAAACAGAATCGCAGCAATAGTGATACAAAATGTCTTGTTTGGCATTTTCTCAGGTCCGGCCAAATCAATACAATCTGCAAGTGCAAAGCCGGCTTTATTAGAAGAGGAAAAAAGTAATAGATCGAAAACATTCATGAAAACACCCCCTTTGAAACGGCCACATTCAAATGGCGCAAAGAAATTTATAAGAAATCTGACAACTTCAACGCGCCTTGTAGTGGCCACAACACGTCCTATGATAACAAGACCAGAAAAGTTGAAAGAGAAACGCGATACTACCGAGGAGGCAGGAACCTTACCACATTCATCCATAAAGCGATCACGTGAAGTTTCAATCTTGTCTGATGAAATATCCTCAAGCTCATCGATCTGTGCAACCTTTCAACATACTCCACTGAGAACGACGACGTCTCAGACTTTTGATAGCTTGGGTGAAGATCGTCCCATGAATCGTCCCGAGAAATCAGCTAAAGCCAAATCACGTAAAGCAATGCAACTCGGCACCAGGCTGCATGAACCCATCAGGAATAAGGAAAAATCAAATGAAAAAGGGCCGCTGGCCGTTTACGTCGACCAACATTATATAAGGAATAAAACAACAAAACCGGAAGGAACTGCTTCATCAAAGTTCAACCCGAAACAAACTTCAGTCCAATTGCAGAAGCAAGCACATCATAAGACCGCATCAAGAAATTCGTCAACCGTGTCTTCAAAATCAAGCTGGTGGAAATCGGAACTGGAAAATATCCTAGAGGAAAAAAATGAGGTAAATCTAATTCGAGCCAACGTAATGAGGCTGTTACATTACGTCCCAGCGTTACGGAACATAACATCTGATGACCTAGCGATAGTAGAATACAAATCTGAACTAAGAACTGACTGGGTCATTTTACACATGAAATCAAGACATGTAGCAAAACCGCCGCTTGATGCCAAAGAAGATCTATTGTTTTTCGGTTTTGATCTAATGTCGTGTGAAGATCAGCTGTCATCCCAAGCTTCAGCGGCAAATGATCAGCAAAACACCGTCCCTAATAAAGCCAAAAGAGAAGTTCTGTGGAAACAACTCAGACAGCAGTCATCTCTTTCACTTATCTTGAACCACCATGGAAAGAATGTCTAGGACAACATGGGGTCAAGAAGCTTGACCCAGTTGTTAACCTCATGGAACACACGAGGATTCGTTCATTTGTTTCAAGAAGGTTCCGCTGCGGAGATAAGAAGCCCAATAATTTGCCTGCAAGAAACGTGGCTCCGTGAATTACCTTCCTGTGACGGCTATTCCGCATTGGCCGCCCTTTTTCTGGATTACTCAAGCTGATAAAGAACTCATTCGGATGGGAAGGGATAAACATCTCAAACCCTAAATTGTTTGTGCAAGCAGTAACTCTTGAATCTATACAGGAAGATCCACCAAAAGGAAAAACACTTGATAATAAACACGTATTGGAACCCTGTAATGATTACTGAGTCCGTTTATTTAACATCATTTAAGCCCAAATTGATGCATGCCTTTCTTTGTTTGACAACCCATTTGTGCTGATATGCGGTGATCTGAACTATTCATGGTTCAACAAAGAAAAAACGCGAAACACATCGAATCTGCTTAAAGTTCCAACTGAATCAGCAGATCACGGCCTTAAATGGGACTATGAACTAAACTTACGCCACTGTGTGGTGTTGAATGGATGTACTAGGGGCGACATCCCGGCAGCTGACACCTGGCACAGAGGAGATCTAAGAAAAACTCTAGATTATATATGGGTGTCTGAAAATTTACATTATCACATCTCCAAGCAGACAACTATCAAATCAGCAAAGAGTGACCATGATGCCTTAGTTTTATCCTGGGAGTGGAATCATAACAGAATCCAGCCAACCTATAAAACGCCTCTAACCACTAACAGTGCTCAAAATTGATTGAAGATAAACTGCACCCAGATCGACATACTGACAGCTGATTTCATTCGTTTAAATAAGTCCAGAGTCCTAACAGACTACGTGCCCTTGTTGTTGCAAATTACTTCATGTTCTAACAGGCACAAAATGAAAGTAACAAAAAATAAAGATCCTTTCAGCGCCGAATTATTCGAAGCTAAGAACATTCTAAAAAAGGATCTTCAGCGATTAAAGAAATCTGGCGAGGAAAATACAAGTTCCCTGATTGCAAAGAGACGTCTACGCTACCGAAACTAGCTAAAATCATTTAACCGCATTCGAGATCAAGAACAAGCAGAACTAATGCTACGTTTAATAATTCAAAAGGACAGCAGAAACATCTGGCAAATTATTAATACTGTACATTTAAAGCAAGTTTTCGCATTAGCAAATGGGGTGAATGCTGCAAGCTGGGTGAAGCATTACGCATCAGTCTTCACAAGTCAAGACGCTGATGACACCGCTAAAACATTGGTTGAAAACTGTGAATGGGATGTCATTGAAACAGTGGAAGATATCGAAAATGCCATCTGAAACTTAAAGAATTCGAGGGCCGCTGGTCCTGATGATATATCAAACTCAATGCTAAAATCCAACAAAGAAAACTGGGCGCAATTCATCAAAGCCCTATTTGACCATATAGCGTCGGCATTGGCAATCCCGGCTTCGTGGACAAGGGCAGTGATAATCCCGGTGTTTAAAAAGGGAAACCGAGAAGATCCGGCGAACTATCAGCCCATAGCGTTGCTTGACACAACGGAAAAAATATTTGCTATTTTCCTCCAAAAAAAGATTGCAAGGTGGGCCGAAGGAGCAAATCTAGTCGACGAAAGGCAAACTGGGTTTACAAAAGGTGTAGGAGTTGAGTTAAATCTGTTGCTCCTAAATTTGGCAAAACTGGATGCCTTAAGACACAAGAAAAGGCTGTTTCTGGCGTTCGTTGACCTAAAACAGGCTTTTGACAGTATCAATCGCCAACTCCTATGGAAAAAACTTAAGGGCTGCGGCTGTCCTCACCAGCTACTGATTCCCCTGATAGCACTATACTCGAATACCACCATTCGGGTGCGACTGAATGCTGAAGGCGACGTAACGGAAGAAATAAAAACAACTAAAGGTGTGAAATGGGGCTGCCCATTAGCATCTTTACGATTCAAACATTTTATATCCGATCTACCAGCAGCCTTGTTACAAATGAGGTCATTTCCCCCGAAAGTGAATGGTAAACATCTAAGCTGGGTAATCTACGCTGACAACGTAGTCCTACTTGATTCCACTGAATTTGGACTCCAAAGATTGCTGACAGCTTTACAAGGTTATCTTGTTCAAAATCAGCTAGCAGTAAATGTTAAAAAAATCAAGTCATTGCCTTCGGTCCAAAGATGCAAACAAGGAAAGAAGCGTTTAAGTGGAAAGTGTACAATGAAGCCCTAATGAAAACAGAAGTCATCCGCTACCTAGGAGTGTCTAACATCTCACTAAGAGAGTGGAGTTGGACCCATGATGTCTTATCCCGAATGAAGATCTTTGCACAGCAAGGAGCGAAATTACACGCAAAATATGGCAAATTCACTTTGCAGCCTGTAATAACTTTTTATTTACAAAAAGTGCCGCCTGCTGTTTGCTTTGGAAGCAAAGCAGGATGGAACATTGACGCTGGTTTTTGGACTCAACTGGAGGGGATTTTCTGGTGAAAAGTTCTTAAACTACCACTGAGTATCAATGGTAGCGATCGGACACGAACTGGGTCTAGACTCTCTACACTCTCTTGTGGTGTTGAAATCAATATCAGCTCTTTGGAAAATGTGTTTGACGCCGGCAGCAAAACCATACCAGATTTTGAATGCAAAAAGTAACGACCCATCAGCCTTCCTATTAAATCAATGGGAAGATAAATTGAAGTAAATTCTATGAGGAGCCGACATTAGTATGTCTTTGGTACTGCAAATTCCACAGATAGCGAAAAAAAGTTCTGACAATGGAATTGGATAACAAATATGGATAAACAGAGCTCTCTAATTTCTTCAATGGACCTGGGAACGTCAACGCATAGTCTGGGAGAACTGCCGAGGTACCTTTCTAAATTTCCATCTCGATACCATAGAAAACCAGTTCTTAAGATTACGGCTTAACCTTCACAACACTCACGAGGTCTTGATGAGAAGGAAAGACTCGATGATAAAGAGTAACATCTGCCGGTTCTGTTCAAAAGATGTGGAAACGATCAAACATCTAATAACCGAGTGATCAGAAATTGTTGAGCAATGCTCACTACATCCCGCACGATTTGCCCCAAAAAACAGAAATATGCTGGAGTGGTGAAGCTGCCTAATCTCAGGGACGAATATTCAATCTCTGCAATCATTAATTTCATGGACTTGATTTTAACAAACACCTACTTGACTTGAGGCACTTGGTTCTTGTTTTCGTTTTCCCTCTCTTTCTTGTCTTTCTTTTCTTTTCCGCCATTTTCCTTCGCTTTCCTTCCTTTCTGCAGCGTTCGATGAACCTGGAATGTAGATGAAGACATGGTTTGGTTTAACAAAAAAGTTTGTTTTTCTTTTGCAACACTGTCAGTTAAAAAAAAAAGTCTATGGGAGGGAAACATCCAAAAGAAAATCTTTCCTAACACCCCCCTATCTACTGTTACTGCTGTAGTGTCCTCTACTTTGTGGGTTGTTTTCTTAGGGGTCTTCCTCACTAGGAAAGCCTCATCTTGGTCCTGCCAACAATTGGGGATTAAGTTATTCAGACCGTGGGCCCCGACTGTCGCGCAGCCAATTCCAATCTAGCACCCAAATTTAACTATGCCACCTGCTGTTTCACGACTGAGTTACTCCTCCCTTCCCCCAAACACCTCCTTCATATGTCTGTGTGCCTTGCTGCTCTTCCCCCACCTGCTGCTTTTGTCTATCTTCTGGAAGTCCCTCGGACGCGCCAGCCTGCTGGTTGACCGCCCTGCTGTTGCTTTGGTTTTAAGTTATACTTCTCTTACTCTTACGTACCGTCCCCTTTCCTTCATACTCTGTGGGCGTCCCTTGCGAGGGACGGGAGACAGAACCAGAACCAGAAAAAAACCTTCTTCCCCTTTTAAATTTAGAGGCACGTGGGGAGCATGGGCTCCCCTGACTCCGCCTGCCGGCGCCACTCCCCAGTCCCCTTTTCTGCGTAGTCGGGAACACACCAAATTCACTAGCGCTGCTGGGTTTGGCTTCGGCCATGTAATTCCACACACGGATACTTCTCTTCTTTCTTTTTGTCCTAGCTCTTCCAGATCGCTACCAGAGGACCTGAAGGACTTTGTCAATCCAGGCCAAGGTAGGGCCACTCTTTTCCAGCACACCCTGCAAGGGAGACTCCCTCCAGGGACTTGCCCACGCGGGAGGAACTGCTCAGGTTCTCATACCAGCACGAGTACCGAGTCAGTCAGCTAGGCCAAGGGGTCAGTGGATCCTCCAGGTGACAGTGCTGAGGGACAGGAAGGTTATTTTACTGGGTCTTCATCTGAGGGGCGGGATTAGGACCTTTCAGGTCCTAATACCAGTCCAGGTACCGAGGTTGCTACAGCTACCGGCCGTCCGGCCAAGGGGTTGCCAGATCCTACCGGACACTGTGCGTAGGGGCCGCAAGGTTCTATTACTGGGTCTTCATCCGAGGGGCTACGCCCTAGTACCAGACAGATGTCCAAAGGGGCACCTGTACGCACCATGCACCCCGCAAAAGCAGCTCCTTCACCAGGAAGCGCAGGAGTGGGAGGGACCCTTCAGGTCCTGGTACCAGGGCTACTACAACTACCTGCCGTCGGGCCAAGGGGCGCAAGGTTCTATTACCGGGCCTATGCTTGAGGGGCTACGTCCTGATACCAGACCGTTATCCGACGGGGGCGCCTGTATGCACCACGTATCCCAAGCAAAGGCAACTCTATCCGAAGGAAGCGTAGGAGCGGGAGGGACCTTTCAGGTCCTGGTACCATGCAGGTACCGAGGATGTTACAGCTGCTGCCCGTCAGGCCCATGGGTCGCCAGATCCTACCGGACACTGTGCTGAGGCGGCATGAGGTTCTATTACCGGGTCTGTGCCCGAATGGCTATGCCCTAGTACTGGGCAGATGTCTGAGGGGGGGCGCCTGTACGCACCACTGACCCCGAGAAAGCGTCTCCCTCCCCAGGAAACGTTGGAGCGGGAGGGGCCTTTCAGGTCCTGGTACCAAAGCGGCACAGCTACCAGCCATCAGGCCTGGGGTCAGGTGAGCCCAAAGGGAAATTACCTGTTCTACACCCGAGGGGCTATGCCCTAGTACCAGACAGATGTCTGAGGGGGCGCCTGTACGCAGCACTACCGCCGACCTCGCTGAGGGCAATCTGCCTACCAGGCCCTGTCCTGAAGTGCAGGGTAGGCCTCAACCGCCACTGCCAGGAGTCTTGGAAGAGGCGGGGCCCAACGCAGAAAGCACCCCGACACAGGCATGTGGTATGCCGCCTGACCAAATGGCCACCATTCCAGATAAAATATCGGCTCATCCGACACGTTCAGGTAGGGGAACAAGTTTCCAGCTGGGACTGGTCTTCACTAATACAGAGCCCACTGAATATCCTTCATCGTCGTAGGACCGATATACCCCTCAGACAAATGACAGAGTGGGTTCAGGCCGCAGCACCCTCAAGGACCAGCGCCTCCAAGCGCTCCACCGGCCTGTGAAGACTGGTTTTCTCGAGGAGACATGACCCTCATGAGGTCTCCGCAGATGGGTATCATCCTCAAGGAGGTGGTCAGGGACATATACTCCCTCCGGTTCTGTTGCTAGCACCCACGGCCACTCCGCCCTTGGTTCCAGCACCTCCGGCTCCTTTGCAGCCCCAGCCCATGCCAGTACCCACTACTCCGGCTCCCATGCCTTCAAAGACCTTGGCAGCCCCACAGTTTCCTTCTCAGCAGCCGGCTCTGGTCAGCACAGCTTAAACCCCATTCGGCGTAGCCTAGCAGCAGGTGCCTCCACGCCAAGTTTAGGCAGCTGGAGGGGCCCCCTTTTGCTGTCGGCACTCTCGCAGCCAAACTCCTCGGCCACATCCGGAGCAGTGGCAGGCACTCTCCAAGGTAGAGCTGGCGGAGGCCAAAATTAGTTGCACAGGACGGAAGGCATCCACCGTGGTGCACATTGACACCTTAGGTCGTGCTGTTTGCACCGCCATTGGCAGGAAGACTGCCGGGCTACGGGCGACCACTTTCTACCCGAACGCACAGGAATACTAGACCTCCCCGTCAGTGGGGAAAGGGGAGGAGGGGAAACATGTTAAACCCCTCCCTGGATTAGGAACTTGATAAAGGAGGAACAGTCTCCTGACTGCTGAATCCTTATCCATCCTCGCTAAGGCTCCCCTAAGGCATATAGCCAGATGCATGCCCATGCGGGCGCACAAAGTTCTCAGACCCTTGGATCCTCCCTGCAGTGTCCTTGGGCTACCGCCTACCGATCCCGCCCTCGCCTCTCTCCTCCCCTCCCATAGTTTGGGAAAATAACTCGGTGGACTGACGGTCGCTTGCACGAAGAGAGGCAGGCGGTGGAGGAAGTTCCAGCCTCTCAGCGTGGTCTGGGCTCCTATTCTGGGATTATCGCCATGCTTGGTTACCCCAGCACAATTGCAGAGACATTGTGCATGGGAGTCTGGATGTGCTCCCTGGATCTGAATGAGTCTTGCCTTCATTTACCTCTCTGCAGCCCCATTGGGCCTTTCGTATGGTCAGGATAATGGGGCTTCCATTTCCTAGACAAGGTCTACCCTGTGGGCTCAATTTGGACCCCAGGGTCTGTACAGGTGGGGTGAATGCATGGCAGCCCTTCTGGGGTCCCAGGGTCACCATGCCTATCCATGCCTAGACTGACTCATCAGGACAAGGTCTCCGTAGGCACTCCCCCCACACTACCTCCTTCCCTTAGGCTTCCACTACACAAGTTGAGATTTTCCATCAACCTCAAGGAGTCGCAGCTGGAGCCCAGGCAGACTCGTAACGCTCCTGGGCCTCATCTGCGATATGAGCTCAAAGATTTCCCCTCAAGGGTCAAGATCACAGCCATCAGTGGCCCAGGGGGCATTTTCTCAGCAGAAGCAGTGACCTTGGCACGGTGGTACAGACGCCTAAATAGTAGTTGCACTACATAGCCTCCTGGAGTCAGGAGAAGGGGCCTCCAGGCGGAGCCGGTCAGCACTCTGTCACAACCTAGTCGGGTGGAGCACAGACAGTAACTTACGGATCGGCAGGCCCTTTCGTCATCCAGCTCCGCAGGTTGCAATCACCACAGGCTCATCCCTAGCTGGATGGGAAGCTACTTTGGACTTCACAGTGTCCACGGCGAGGGTTCGGTCAGGAGCAGGCGGCCCTCGTCAACTAGCTCGAGTTGATGGCCATCTGGCTCGCCCTCAAAGCCATTATGGTGGCCACTCGGAGCATACAAAAACTCAGAGGACGTTGTCTCATCTGCCAATCTGGTGGTTAAAAGATAATTGGCGGGCCTCACCAGACTTTACCCGCCCAACAATGGGCCACACCTTGTGTTGAACCCCTGCATATTATGGGGCGCCTGGGCGCATAAACCCTCTGGGCCAATGGCATCCACGGACATCAGGCTAGTTACCATTAGGTCATCCCTCTTGGTGGGTCTTCTGTCTTCATGCTGGGTCAGCAAAATCCAAGCTCGGAGCGCATCCGAGCTATGCACTACCTTTCACTGGGGCAGGGTGGTCCTCATAACGCTCTTGCGTACTTACCTAAGGTAGTCTCTGTGTTCCATCTAAATGAGGAGATAGTACTCCCTACTGGCTTCGCAGACCCTATGAACCTTGCTCAGAGGGTTCTGCACTGTCTTCATTTTAGACTAGTGCTAACGTTCTATCTGGGCAGGACCAAGAGCTTCCGCAAGTCGGAGGCTCTATAAATCACCTTTGGCAGGTCAGGGCCAGGATATCAGGCTTCCAAGGCCTCCATAGCAAGGTAGATGATGGCCACCTCAAGGAGGCCTAGGAAGGGCAACACAAACCACTTCAGGTAAATGTGTAGGCCCTCGCAGTCAGAATCAAGGCCACCACTGTCGCCTTCCTGAGATTCGTAACGTGGCAGGTCATCAGCAGGGCTGCCACTTCAGCCCTCCCTCAGCTTTCTGCAAGCACTACTGTTGGGATGCCGGCTCTAGGTCGGACGCGGTATTCGGGCAGGCAGTATTAAGGAACTTGTTTTCTTAAGGAGGGTCACCTCTCCACCCTTGGGCTATATTCAGTTCTAAGCACCCATACAGTATGGAGCAAAGAGGGGAGGGGACGTAAGAGTAATCACAAGTTACTCGCCGTAGTGACTAATGAACTCTTAGTTCATAGTCCCCTTTCCTCCATACGTCCCACCATCCTCCCTCCTAATTAAACTGGTGTCAATTAGGCAATTGTAATTTTTTCGACGCCTCAATGGGGACTGAGGAGTGGCGCTGGCGGGTGGAGTCAGGGGAGCCCATGCTCCCAGGGCCGCGCCCCTATCCCGCCTCTAAATTTAAAAGGGAAGAAGGTTTTTTTTCCTGCTGAAAAAGGTTGTCTCCTGCCCCTTGCAAGGGACACCCATACAGTATGGAGGAAAGGGGACTGTGGACTAAGAGTATGTTAGTCACTACGGTGAGTAATTTGTAATTACTTGTGTTATGTAAAGTTTGTATACAGTACCCTCTGGGACCACTACACACAACTCGGACTACAGGTATAGGCAACCCAAGCTTTGGTATAAGCTTGTACTACACAGTTTTGGTAGCGTGTTGAGCAGCCAGTAAATGTGAGCTGTAATGGAGTTATACAGAAATTTACAGTTACAGGTATTCAAATAAACTCTTACACTCAAGGTTTCTTGCATAAACAATTAATTGGTCAGTTAGAAAGCCTTCTTCAGAAGGGAGCAATATAATAGTAACACACAAATACACTTCAATACTGTACACTCTTAGTTTCTAAATCAGTAAAGACCCTTTTGGGATGGCCCACAGACACAACCACACCCACAGGTTACTTCAGTAACTAGGGTGCTGGGGACATTAATATCTTATTGTTGGCATTTAGAATACTTTTCGAAGTGGGTAAAAGGAAAAGGTTATTGGAACAAGAGACCCCAAATATTCCTAGACGGGCAAATACTTTTGGATCCTCCAAGAAGTCGTACAATTAAATAGGCTAAGCCAAAGTCAATGGGCAAAAGTCTTGTATAGGATGCAGCACTTCTGGTAAGTAAATGGAAAAGTCTTTGCATAAGTTCTTATGGGTCTTTGATGAAAAGAAGAATCAAATGTAGGGCCACAATCTGATTAGACTTGTGAGTTGTAGAAGTTTCAAAGCAACTCTAAGTTCTCATAGACTTTTTACAGTACCTTAGAAATGAAGAAAAAGATGCAGCTGATGACTTCTGTTCCTGTGCAGCTCTTCACATCTCACTGTTCCTCAGTCGTGGGGACAAGAGTGAGGACGTTGGGACTCCTGCAATGCACTGGGATGGTCAAAACGTACAACCGGCAAACTTCACGTTCAGTGGCTGTTCAGTGTTCAAGCTCCTCGCGTCTACCGCAAATAGCAACACTGCGGTTCCTGGCTGTTGAGATGGACTTTCCTTGATTTTGGGGTCCCACACTCTGTTGAGGAGGCTCAGGCTTGGTCAGCCCTGCTTCCTGGGAGTCCAGAGGATCTTCCAAAAGCTCTAGGCCAGCTTAAAATCAATGCACACAATCTGGTGTTACTTTCCCTGGCTATACGGTTTCCAGCAGCAATTCTGTGGAAATTCAACCAGCTCCAAGATGGATGTCCAGGTGGCTTACTTTGGAGTCGATTGGTCCCACCAACTCAAAGGGAGAAGTCGTCGTTGCAGGGGCTTCTCTGTCGATGTGAACCTGGTGTTTTGGCACTGCAGCAGGGCTTCAGCGGGCAACCCAACGGGCCAGGAGTTGCAGCAGGCGTCCTTTTCAAACTCTTCCTCGGTTCCTTCGTTCAGTGGTCGACTCTGCCTTCAAAGCCAAATGACTCACCTTTTATTCAGTTATCTCCCATTCATTGCAGCCTAGCTGTCAGTCACCCAGCAGCACCCGGACAGTCAGCCGGCCTATCACCAGAGTGCAGTTGGGCCTCCTAGAAGACTAAGCAGTGGGAGTTTCAGGCATCTCCCTCACTTCCTGCCTACCCCAGACACACTGGAGCCAGAGGCGGGGTTTCACTCGTGAATCCCGCCAAAGAAAAAACGAACAAAGAGACCAAACCTCGTTTGGTGCGCTGAGTAAATCTCAAGAAGGACCTTTTCACAAAGAAATGGCAAAAAAGACGTCCGGGAGCCATTTTGACAGATGGCACCCGTGGTTGCTTTACAGCAGCTGTGAACGGAGCCTGCGGTAAATGCACACCATGTAAGTTAAAACGAAACCACTGCCACCAGCCATTCAGTGAGAAAAGGGTAAAATAAAAATGTTACATGAGCAGCTAGGCATGGGGCTACTAGGTAGGCCCTCCATCACTCTATTGTAGGATAGTGTGTGCTGGTCCTGAGAGTTACAATGGTAAGTAAAGTCAATTTCACTTTACTGCTCTGGGAAACCGTAGTGTATCCCAGAGAAGGTATTTAAATCTGGAAGACTTCCCTGTGTCAGTGCACTGAAGGTGCTTTGTGACACAATGTAAAAGACGATGCCTATGGAGCTTGTCAGACTCCACAACCAAAAGAAACACAGAGGTAAAATTCACATTAAAATACATGAGAGAGTGGGGAAAAAGGGTCTCGCTCTCTCCAGGTAAATAAAATCTCCTCAAAATCCAGCAAAGTTACCGGGGGTCTCTAAGGTGGAGGGAATTAGCACATTTCTGACAATTCTCCATAACAACTTGACATAACTGTGGGAGGCCTGTTGGGTTTGTCCTGTTCTTTCCTACGGGAGAACATTTGGGTCTTGGAAAATTCATTCAAAGTGACTAAAATAAGTACTTATCAGGACTCTGACATTTTCCCCTCTCACGCTTCCCCACTCTCTTGAGGTCCATGAATGTTCTGCACAGTTGGTGTATTTGTTAGAGGTACCAGTGATTAACATTAACATTCTAAATTGTATATATAAAGGATATTTGTACCGCACACTATGACCACTGGAGTGGTCCCTTGGCGCTCTGGCGGATCTGAAAGAAAAAGGGGGGGTTGGTTAGGGCGTGTTAGTAGGGCAAAGTTTGGAGAAGAGCAAGGGAGCTGAGATGTACTGTTGGCAGTATTCGCTGAGCTTTTTGGTGCGGTATATGGTCTGAGTCCGTTGTGTGCTGTTGTGTGAGGGTCTGTCTGTTGCGTTTGTTGTTGCAGTGTGGTGAAGTGCGTGCGGGTTGCTGCGGTTTAAGAGGTGTGGTTGTGTTTGGTTAGGGTGTGAGAGGTGTGTGAATAGGGATGAGGTTTTTAGAAGTTTTTGTAGGGTTGGTTAGTAGCATTGTTGTCCGAGAAATGCACACTCCTATTGTGTCTTTCGGGATTTAGACAAGGTTGTCTTCCTTTCGGTGACCTATTTCTGCATGATAGGTTATCTCATCTCTCTGTCATTATATTAGGTTAGCTAGTCTTTGCATTTCTATCTTTGTTTTGGTTGGCCGCTATATCCCAGTTTGCGGTTGGTGCTAACTAGTCCTCTCGGATCAATCTACTTGCGACCTACGCCAGTACCCAATGGCCTGTTTTGAGAGGGCAAGGTTGGTAGTTGTGCCTTTTGTGTTAGGCTTGTTTGCTATTGTTCTGCGCTGGTGGAGATGTCGTTCGTAGTCGATTCCCCCTTGCAATGTCTCTCTCGTTTGTCAGGGTTTCCCTTAGTCTGTTCTAGGTGTTGTCTGCGCCATCCTTGATTTGGACAGCCTGTTATTTTGTATTTTCTGCTGGATTATTTCAGTTGCTTTCGTCTGGTTCCGAGGTGTTGAAGGGACAGGTTTTTAGTAGTTTTCTGAATTTTAGGTGGTCTTTGGTATTTTATTTCATTCGGGAGGTTGTTTCAGGTTTTTTCCTGGCGTATGATTTTGGTTCCAAGTAGATGTAATTGCTTGATCTGAATAATCACTGCTTCTCACTCTTAAAACATTATCTAATCAAGGTCTAATGTATCCATGTTAATACTCGTTCCTGCTGGGTTGTGTGGCTGAACTGGGTCCTTCATTGATCCAATCCTGCACTATCTTTTTTTTTACTTAGCCGATAGGGATTACTATTAAGGTCTGTGCACGTTTACCTACTTTCACCTGCAATGTGTATATGTAGGACTGATCTGTTAGGATTTGTCTAGTCTAAGTTTTGGAGGTAGCGGGAAAGATTTGTTCAACTCACTTATCTTTTAATATACTTGCTGTGTTTGTCTCCTGGAGTTTCTGAGAAGCCTGCTATTTTACTTTCCTGCTGAGAAGACTTTGGTGCGAAAAAGCTTCTGCTGAATTTTGGGACCCATTTTAGCCCCACACTGACTGAGCTGATGTCTCTGTACCCTATTTCCGGTGTTGTCAGGTACTGGACCCCCTTCCTGGGCTATCCTCTTCTTTGACTGGGTATTCCATCTCAGTCCTTGTCTCAGCCTCTTCCTTGTTCTCCCGTCTTAGTTGTCCTTGGTGTAAGAAGCTGCTGTCGCTACACTGCCTCTCCTGTTCTTTTGGGCTATCCTGGGTTGCCATCACCATATTAATTGTGGGGCCATCCATATTCTGCTAGCTAGCTGCCCTTGTCTGCACTCCTAATCATCAAAATCTGATTTCCCAGTTTATTCAGTGTTCTAGGAGGCATCCTGGCCATTGCTTTGGGTTTTGGCTAGTGGGTCCCACTCTGGTGAAGATGGACTCTTCTTCATTTTAGCTGTCGTCGGATCTTCTTCATTTTAGCTGTCATCGGATGTCCATGGCTCAAGTTCAGATCCTGTAAACTGTATCTGAAAACCACTATACTCAAGGGGTTGTTCTTCCTGAACAGTGTTTTCAAGAACCACGACCATGGGTGTCTTAATTCACAATACGTGTAGGAGCGCGATACAAATAAAATATCATATTAATAACTGTTTTCTTTTTCCATACACTGTGCGTTCCTAGGTTATGTTTTACTTGTGGTACTTATTTTTGACCTAATCTTTTTAAATTTAGAAGTCTGTATATTTACAATATATCAGTGTGAGTGTGTTCTTTGGTTAACAGTGTGGACTAATTGTACTTCACTACAAGCCCTCATTTTTCCTGAGGATAAGCAGGACTTCTTTAATTTCTACTACCTTAGAGAGGGCCCCTTCCTTTTGATTAGACCAACTGAAAGTCTTTAGATGGTTACACAGCCCTCATCAGATGTTTGTACTTAAAAGGAGATTATGGCAACTGTAAAAAATGTTTGGAACAACCGCCTGTCCTTTGAAAATTCTATTAAAAAGAATTCCTGACCCGAGTTGTGTTAATTCGGGAGTTTTCTCTACTTTGTCTATCTCCAAGTGAATTCTGACTGAGTTAATGCTTTATCTTTAAAGGACGAAGGACCAACAGCAAGAGACTTGATAATAAGATACGCAACTGGAAAGAAAAACACCAAATCAAAGAAGAAACTTGAGAAGGCCATGAAAGTTCTGAAAGTGAGACATTTTTTGCTTTTTATGTGGGCTTTGATAATCAATACTTTTGATTAGTCTGGGTTGTGCAATGTTTAAAGAAAAGAGCTTCTACCTGCTTAATTTTGTGACTGATTTATTTTTTTATGGCCTGCCATTTACTAGCAGACTGGTGTGTTCATGAATCGCACACTAAATTGGTATATAGTGAACTTTTACCTATTACTGCTGATTCTCATAGCTCGGCCTCAAATTAGGTCAATATTGCCTACACAGGAAGACTTGGTGACTTGTCCACTGCTCTAACTTGTATCTTCGTAAACTAATGAAAACTGCAGTACTAGTCATAATAGGCAGATTTATTCCATTCGACTTGTGGAAAAAGACAATACATGTATATCATTCCAACAATAATTTCTGACTCATATTTGACTCACTCATACTTCATTTCACACCAGATTTTATAAAACTGTACACAAGGAACAGTACACTGAAATATAGTTTAAAAAGTGCTAAGGTGCAGATAAAAGTGGAACAGGGCAATTGAACTTTCAATTCTTGTTATGATCCCCATTTCACATTTTTATTCACAGATCTCTAAGTATTTTAATACATATGAGCACAAGATGGTAATTTTACATATATACCTATGGAAGATTTGCCCAAAAAAATGTCAAAATAATTTGTACATCATTAAATTGGTCAACGGACTCCTTTTTTTGAATGATCCCCATTGCATTAAAGTGCTTAGTGCCTCTATACAATGCCTACTAGCAAGAAATTTTATGCAGTAGCTACGCCTAGAAAAGAGGAAGTCTGTGTCTAGACTAGTGCTTAATTGGCCAAGCTAGGAGTCACTCGCCCACTTGCATGAATGCCAGTTCTCCACATGCACTCATCACACAATTTCAAAGTCAAGCAAATTATTATTGTGGTAGCAGGTTTTACCTCTACTTGTAAGATTCTGTGAAGCCAACCTCTGTGGGCTCACACATGTTTCAGACAAGTCAAACCAAGCACTAAACTCTCCTAATGATCAGATTGCCTTCAGAAGAACACACTCGAGCACCCTCTTATCTCAATTAAAAGTTGCATTTACAAAATTGGGAACAGTCTCTGGTAATTAATCCTGTACCTACCATTGGCTACAGCTCAGTTTCAGGAGAAGTATCCTGCTAAGCCATAGAGAGGCAAGGCCTCCTTTCCTTTTGTTTCCTACGAAAGAGAGAATTATGCTTGTGCCTAAACAAGTCCCGTGGAGTACAAAGTATCAGACATTGTATCTAAAGGTTCTGATTGACATTTGACTTTTTGGTTGGCTCTTAAAGTAGACCCAAGTTCTTTCAGAATAATCCTAGAGCCTTTTCTGAGCTTCATTACTTGGCTGTAACCTGCACCAAGTAAGGTTGTGTACCCCCTTTTAACAAGCTTTTAAAATGATGCTCATAAGATCTATTGTCTGTACATCCATTTGGTCAAAGTAATACGGTTTCCCCGTCTCTCCCACCCCTAACGGCGACACATGCACAGCATGACAATCTGAAACTGAGGCAAGCTGCAAAAATGCTGGAACTGATCAGGAATCTGCAGGATGGCACAATATTGAGTTATCAGTCTTTTCTGGCTGTAGGTGTGCTCACCATGAAAACTAGTGATGGGCATTCAAAGAGTGTTTTTTACAGCTACATAATGGATCCAAGATAACATTGACAGCCATTGTCCAGATTTCTGTATGTCATGGTGAAGTGCTGTAAATGTCTTAAGGAATTGCCATTTAAGGTAATCTAGTTTCATTTTTTGATTACACACAGAAACATAAAAAGAAGAAGAAGCCAGAAATCTTTAACTTCTCCGCCATCCATTTGGTCCACGATCCACAAGGTTAGCCTAACTTTCAATTTACAATTTTAGATCTGTTCATCTGAATTGGAATTCTATATTTAACCCGTCGCTACTTACCTTAGGATTGAGTAATAATGTGTTATATGTCAATTTGTATTGTTAATTTAGTGTATTTTATGGTTTGTGAATCGGACCTGGGTAAGAGGAGAAGTCTCGTTGTTGGGTCGAAAGTCCTGAACTGTGGCTCTGGTATGAGGATGCTTCCCTTTTTACTTCTCTTGAATGGTTTGCTGACCTTAAGCCTCTCATTGCCCTAAAAGGGCTGCCCTTGTTTAACGGGTTTGTTAGCAGTGGTAGTCCCATAAGGTGGTCTAAGGAGAATACCTGCTGCCTGGGACAGGGCCCCGAGGAAGCACTCATGCATTTAATAATCATTGCCGCTAGATGTTTGAAAGGATGTATGGTTTTGCTTGGAGGCTGAGTTTGCATTCAGCTTAAACCATTTCTATAGGATAGGGTATTCTGCACCTAATCCTGTCAGGTGCTTGGATGAGTTCTGAAGTACCAAGAAGCAACCTATTTCAGAGGATGACCTGTGGATGCTCTACTTTGACAACCTGCCATTGATCACAGGAAGGTAGAGTGCTACTCTGAACTGTGGATTACAGCCTTCTTATCTGGCCACAGCGGAGTGTCAATGTCTCCTTCATTTTTTTGTATTTTATGCAGATTCATGATACAAGCAGTAATGAGTATCAAACCCAGCATTATACATTTTTGCAATATACTAAAAATCAAATCTACAATCCACAACATACTTTCACACAGAAAAGAAAATTACAAGAGTCCAGTTTCTGAATGATAAAACTTAGCAACCCCGTCAAAATGCATAAAGGTGCCGCTCAAACAGACTACCATATTGGATAATGAGCAGACCCTGGTTTTTCAGTTCCACTCACAGATGCCAAATTCTAGGCACAATATTGAATTCTCTTGCACATTATAAAGTAGCGGGAAAGGATTCATTTGTTGTGTTTTGTCTAGAGGTCATGAGAATTGGACCACAGTAAGTATACATAGCCCCGATATCTAGACCTGGCCAGTCTAATTTTCGCCAGCTGGAGCCCAAGTGCCTAAAACACTTCGGCAGATGATCAGCAAAATTGAACAGGCTCGGCTCGTGGGAAAATAGAAGGACTTCCCTCATAATTTCTCCGATATTTGTATGTACTCCACCTTAAACTTTTCATTATGCAGATGGGATCCTGCCAAATACAAACTGTGTCTGCATCCAATATCTAGCACTGCTATCTGCCACCTCTGGGGGGGAAAAACATATGAAAACTACAAGGAGTGTTCTACCTTATGCAAAAACTCAAGTGAAAAAGTTTTAATCCTTGGACGATTAGTTTGTTGACATATAAAGACCCTGTGCCCTATGACAGTGACTCCACGGTCATCACCACATGGATCTTGCAATGACCTTATCAGATTATCAAGACAAGCCATATCCCCAGGCTAAGCTGAGCGTGAAAGGACCAACAGTCAAGTTTAACTCTAGAATTTCCCATTTAGGTCAGAGGGAAAGCCTTCAACCTGAGCCACATCCAGCATTGTTGGATATGGACTTTGGTGGGGGGAAGGTTATTGGGAATTCCTAAACTGATCTTAGCGAGCCATACAAACACCAGAGTACATGTCGCTAAACCAGGCCACTTGGACTCTGCCAACAGACCATGCAGAGAGAGAAAAATTATCTCTCTCATAATCTCCCTTCGTACAGAAGAAAAACCTTTACTGGACTAAAAACGCATACACTGATTTGTTGCTAGGAAAGCTTTGCAGAAGATCAGAACACTCAACATGAGTACTTCCACGCATCAGAGAATGGCCATAGGTAGCCTGCACCCCCTCTCTGTTATTATGTATTGTTTTTTTTTTTTAAGCCTGGCCAACTTTCAATTTGTAATGCTCAGCACACCTACTTGTTAGGTAAGATTTTCTTATCCACGATAATCTTCCTGGCCTGTGCCAACCCCAGAGCTTTTTGCTTTGCCCAGGTAACTATTTTACCTTGTTTCTATGTGAAGAGGAATCTCCCTCCCCCCGCCCCCTCTCTCACCTAGTCTTTTACCCTTTTTATGCGTGACATTTGTCTGTCTCTCCATACTATGTTTGAAGTTATAGTTTCACTTTTGGGCTTAGGCTGGGTTGCCTCTTTGGGCACCCCTGTTAATTTCACTTTGTTTATTTATATTGCGCGCCTGACCCAGGGGTATCTGGGCGCTTAAGGTGAAGATAATGGTTACAATATATACAGATAGATTGAAGATGATACATTCCAATAACAGCGATGCAAGAAGACTCATTTAAATAACAGGATCGGCTGGGGTGAGTGGGGAGTATAACATGGTATGAGATGCAAAGCAGGGGGGGCAGATGTATACATAAGGTAATGGGAGTGCAGAAAGATGTCAAATGGAAGGTGAGTAATGTTAGTTTTTGTTAGTAACCATGTGATGACATGGCTTCTGAATTTTTCAAAGGTTTGAATAGATTTGATCTCCTGTAGAAGTGTGTTCCATAATTGGGCGGCTAGGACCAGGAAACTGGTTCTGCCAGCTCTTTTTAAATTGTACCTGGACACCACCAGGCAAGATGTGTTGGTAGATCTTGTGATTCTGGCTGTTGATATCAGAGTGAATTTGTCTGAGATGTGGTGGGGCTTGATGGTTTTGTACAAAAAGACTATCTAAACGGTCGCATGTACAAAAGGTTCTACAAATGCTAGCACCAAAAGTTTGAAAACCAAAAGTTCGACCTTTTGGTGCTAGCATTGCAGGTAAGTTTAAAAAAAAAAAACGCGGGGATCTCCCCCGCAGCACACCTGCTCACTATACTGTGTGGTATAGTGAGTGATGTGTTGCGGGGGACACCCCCGCAGCACACCTGCAAAAAAAGAAAAATGGGGGCTGCGGGGGGTGTCCCCTGCAACACCCCGCTCACTAGAGTAAACCCCTGCAGCCCCCCGTAAAAGAAAATAAAAAGGACCCTGCAGCACCAGTTCCCGATCACGGAGGGTGCCGTAGGGACCCAGCGTGAAGAGAAGTTAAGTGGGGTTTGTTTATGTTGGGGGTGGGGGTGTGTCATGGGTGTTTTGTGGGGGTGTGGGTATGTGCGCATGTTCGCATGCGAAAGATGCAAACTTTTGGTAGTTTGCACCTTTCTCATGCGAACATTCGGGCCGCAGTCAATTCATCCGCGGTCGGATCACGTGGATTCGGGCTTGATGGTTCAGAGCTTTGTGTGTGAGGCAGATGGTTTTTAAGTCCCTTATTTCTTGCATAAAAAGCAGTTTGCAAAGCTTTCTGGTGGCTGACACGTGCTCCCTTCTAGGTATGTTTAATGCAGCTCTAAGCGCATTATTTTGGAGAACCTGTAGTTTAATTATGGATTTATTTGCGCCTAGGTATAGGCCATTGCAGTAATCCAGTTTGGACTGTATAAGTGCTCTGGCCAATGTAAGGCAACAATTGGAAGATAGTAGGGGTGTGCATGCCCTGATTAGCTTGCCAGAGTAGGCAGTGGCTAAGGCAGTCATATTTACCTGTTTTGTTAGATTGGTATTAGTGTCAAGGTAGAAGCCAAGGGTTTTTACATTTTTGGCAAGGGGCAGGTTGTTCCCATCAATGATGATGCTACTGTAGTTGGGGCTAAGTTTCAGAAGGTTGTTAGGTGAACCGACTAGGAGTAGCTCAGTCTTGTCATCATTCAGGCAGAGGCCGTGTGTGGCCATCCATGCCTGAATGATGGTGTAGACTTTGTTAATCCGGCAGACATTGGAGTCGTAGGTACCTGATAATAATGTTAGGAGTATCTGGGTGTCATCTGCATAATTAGTGTAGGTGACACCCAAACGGTCCAGTTAGTCGAATAGGGGCTTTGTAAAGATATTGTACAAAGTGGGTGATACGCAGGAGCCTTTTGGGACACCGCAGGTGATGGGGATCGGATCGGATCGGATCGGCTGCGGCTGTAGGTGAGAAGACACGCATAGTTCTGTTAGCGAGGAAGGATTGAATCCACGTGACGGCATAGTTGGAGAAGTGTGCTGCCGATGACAGGCCAACCAGATCAAAGGCTGCCAATAAGTCTAAAAGAAGTAGGATGGCGACTTTACCTTTGTCAAGTTTGGCGATCTGGCTTTTAAGGTCAACAAGGGCAGTTTCTGTTCCATGTTGGGGTCTAAAGCCAGACTGACGAGTTCCTAATAGTTGGGTTGTCTTTAGATAGTCTTGAATTTGCAAGTATGCAACTCTATCCAAGATTTTTAGTAAGAAAGGGACTGCGGTGATCGATCTATAATTAGTGGGTATAGCCGGATCTAATGTTTGCTTCTTGAGTATTGGGATAACTCAAGATTGTTTCAGGTTACTAGGGACTTGGTTGTTGGCGAATGACAAGTTTATTAGTTTAGTAATAAAAGGAGATAAATCTCTGGCTGCATCTTTTATGATCAGAGCTGGGCAACTGTCACCTTTACAGATAGATGGTTTCAGTGATGCTATGATTTTTTTGTACCTCCAGGTATGGATACTTTGTTGAATTTGAAACCTGAGTTAAGGTGTGCGGTCGGGGGCAGGATAGGACTGGTGAGATTGCCAGGGGTAAGTTGGAGCCATTTGTCAGCTATTTTGGTCTGGAGCCCTGTGATTTTGTTGGAGCATTTTGAATGCTAGTGCACCAAGGTTTATCCTTAGTGCAGGTATCTACAGGAGGATTAGGGTTTTCTAATTCCTTTAGGATGTTAAATAATTCTCTGGTGCTGGATCCTGCCTGGTTTATCCTGACATTGAAAGTTTCTTTTTTGGTGCGGATTATCTCGCTTTTATAAGTGGCAGAGATATTGGTTAGGTTAGCTTTGTTTTCTGGAGAGGGGGCCATTTTCCAGAGTCTCAATTTTTCTTTTTTCTAAATGTAGTAGTTTAAGTTCAGGGGTGAAGCAGGAGTTCAGATGTGCTCTAGGTTTACCTTTGCACAGTTTTCGCGCGGCAATGGTGTCTATAGCTTTGGTCATAGTCATTGTAGGTGTCGACCAACAGATTCAGGTCGTTTGTGGCAGGTAGTGCGTTGAGTATAGGGACTACCAAAGGTACTATGGCCTCAGCTGTGATGTTGTGTTTGTTTCTGGTCAGACAGGGTGGTGCAATAGCATGCTTCTTTGGCTCTAGGTTGTGGACTTTGATTTCTAGGGATAGGAGGTGATGATCAGGCCATACAAGTGGTGAGGAGTTGTTTAGGGTAATATTGCAGTTGAGAACTGCTACCCAGTCAAGTATCCTGCCTTTCTCGTGAGTGGGTTGGGTACTTATTTGTATGCAGCCTTCTTCTGATATCGCATTGGCTAGGGAGTTGGCAGGTAAGTCATTAGGATCATTATGGCCAAGCTACTAGCGACATAATGTCTTCTTCGAAGCATCCGGGAGGACATGGAGGCCTGTATATCAGGTGGATAGTGATAGTAGATAGGAGTTCACAGGATGTCAGAGGAGAAGAGGTGGCTAGTCTCATGTCTAGGGTTCATTTGAAGATGATGACCATTCCTCCTCCTCGAGCATTGGGTCTGTCAGCTCTAAGGATGGAATGAATAGTTGTCGGGGATAGCTAGGGTGAGAGATGGGCCAGCTACGTCATGCAGCCAGGTTTCTGTCACGGCGAGGAAGTCAAAATTGTTAGTTAATATGACATCCGCGATTTCAGTTGCATGGGCGACAAGCGATCTGGCATTTAGTAGTGCCCCTTTTTTATAGGGTTTTTTTGGGTAGCCTTCTGTATCTGGCTCGGTACTTTCATGTACTTGGGAGAACTACTGTTCCCAAGTACTAAAGAGGGATTTTCATCCCCCTTTGTTTTATATAGTGAGCCAGCACACATCACCTTATGTGGAGTGCTGAGGGGATGCAACGTATCACCTTTCTTAATTACCTTGAAACGTTTTGTTACAATTGCAAGCTTCCTTGAAAGGCTGCTGGCAGTGTAATAAGTACTTTAATGACTTTTTAGTCTTCATTACTCTCGGGCTGTTAATTCAGCCTCTGTAATGCACAGAAGGGCCACCATTTTTGCTAAAATGGAGGGTGCCATTTCTTGTGCTTGCTGTTTGAGGTCTTCCTCTGCCATTGTAAGTGCAAACAACCTCAGTGGCTGTTTTGTCTTCGGCAGGAATCATGTGGATTCCCCGCCCAGGCTCCAGAATGTCTGGAAAGGCAGGAAGCGAGGGAGGAGTCCAGAACTCTGCAGCCCTTTTGTCTTCCACCTTGCCATAAGGGAACACACTCCCAGTTGGGGTTTGGGGGTGGGTGGGCTGGCTGTCCTGATTGGTACAGCCAGACCACCCTTTACTGTAAAATGCAGGGAGCGAATACAGAACTTGTGCTGTAGTTCCTCATAAATACTCCGAACCTGGAAGCTGCTGACAAGTCGACCACTGGAGCTGAAATAGAAGAAGATGATAAAACTATGGCTTTAGCGGTGTCCAGCGACCGGAGAGCCTGCTGTGTAAGCAGAGCCCGTGTAACCAGAGCCTGCTGTGACCCTTCCTTCCAATCTACCTAAGGATCCCGAAATGGGCAACCCTGAACCAGAGCATGGTGAGATCCACTAGACTCGAGAGCTGTATTTATAGCCATCCCACGTCGTGCCGCCACCTTGCCAGGTTGCAATATCCCAATACCCTGGGACCTCTGGCCATTGTGCGGTGCACAGTGTTCCGAATTCCGAATCGAGCTGAAACCTTGGTGGCATCCTGCTGGAATTCCAGAGACATGATTTTAGTCCAATAAGTCCCCTCACCAGAGTGCTGGACTTTCCAAGTGAGAATCCAACCAGCGATATTCAGTCTTCTTCTGGCTCCTGAAAAAGGGTGCCAAAACCAGAGCCACATCCATCCAGCTGCGAAGAAACGGTTGCCTGGAGCCTTCCCCATTCATCCTTGTTTCAAAATCCCTTCCAGAGTGTTAGGGAGATTTATCATTATTGTGCTTCATCCCCTCTCCTGGTGAGGCCCCCAGCACTTTTTACTGGACTTCTGGACCTTTTTCTTTTACCCTTGAATGAGTGGAGCCTTTTTCCTTTCATTCATTCTTATGGGCTCTGTCTTTGGAACTCTATTCTTTGTATTCTACCTGTACTATGGAGTAGGTCTGCTCTTAAATGCATCTCTGTGATCCTACTGCAGCACACAGCTCCTTATGGGCATTGTTGCTGAGGACCCTATGGGTCTTCCTTTAAGGCTCCTTTTAAAAAAAAAAAAAAGTTTTCCTTAAATAACAACAGTTCTTAAGGCTAGAGAGGTTTGTTTTATTTATTTGTAATGCACGCCAGACCCTAGGGTATCAGGGCGCAACAGATAACAAGAATATTCAAGGCTTGGTTACAGTACTGTACAAAAATGTACAAATATATACAGAGGACATGGTAAATGTACATAATGAATATACAGATATATATAGCGACAAAGTACAGGTATCGTTACAGGCCAGAGTAGCAGCAGTATGTGGGGAAGAGGTCATATAGAATGGTGGGCCAATGTGTGGGCCGTGTGAGGTTTACCGATCATTTTCCTTTATCCAATGAATGTAGTTGCGTCTGAAATGTGGATAGGTTTGGTCTGCCCTTAAGGAGGGAGGGAATTCCAATGTTGGGCAGCTTTCACCTGGAACCTGTTGCTGCCTGTTTCGGATCGTTTGAATCTTGGTACTGTGAGGAGGTTAGAGTTAGCAGTTCTGGTGGGCCTGTTGGGCCTGTTGGTGAAGTGTCTATTGATTCTATCTACGAGATAACGGGGGGCGGCGTTGTTCAAGCATTTGAGTCAATGAGGCTACTTTCAGTAGGATTTTGTCAGTTGTGGTGAGCCAATTGTTAGCTCTTCTAGTGTGTGATCTTTTTTGGACAGGCTCAGTGCTGCTCTGAGGGTATTGTTTTGCAGAATATGGATTTTGTTAGTAATGTTTTTGTTAGCTCCGAGGTAGAGGACATTATAATAATTCAGTTTTGCGAGGATAAGGGCTCTAGCCAGAGCGGTGCAACTATCGGTGGAATGGAAAGGTTTAGCGGCTCTGATTTCATTTACATGTATAGGCTGTGGCGGAGGCCATGGAACTGACATTTTTGTTGAATGAGAGGTTGGCATTTATGTAGAAGCCTAACGTTTTAACTTCTTTGGCTACAGTGATGGAATTGCCATCTATGATGAAGCTCAAGTAGTCTGGGCTGAGTTTGTTAAGGTTGAAAGTGGTACTGATGATTATGAGCTCCGTCTTGTCATCATTCAGGCATAGACCATGAGAAGCCATCCATGCCTGGATGATTAGTTACACCCTGTTCACCAAGGCCAAATCCTTGTCGTAATCTCCTGTCTTAAATACTTAGTATTTATCCCATACTGTATAGTCTGTATAGTCTGAGAGACTGACACACGCTGCCGTCAGTGGAGTGCCAAAGGTGTTAGGGAGAATTCTCAAAAATGTGCTAATTCCCTTTACCTTAGAGACCCCCAGCAACTTTTCTGGATTTTGAGGACTTGATTTTTTTTTACCTGGAGAGAGTGCAAGCCTTTTTTTCCCACTCTCTCATGTATTTTGATGTGTGTTTTACTCTTGTGTTCTTTGATTATGGAGTTTTAGACAACTCCATAGGCATCCTTTCATATGTGTTACACAGCACCTTCAATGCATTAACACAGGGAAGCCTTTTTAGGCTGACCCAAGGTTTAAATGCCTTCTCTGGGATAAACTACTGTTTCCCAGAGAATGTAAAGTTAAATTGACTTTACTAGTCTTTTTAAATTCCTAGACCCAGCACACACTATCTTGCAATAGAGTGCTGGAGGGGTTACCTAGTATCCCCTGTGCCTAGAAACTCATGTAGCAATCAAATACTAGCCTTTTCTTTTGAAATGGCTGGTGGCAGCGGTTTTACAACGAACTACCATGATTTTTCCCGACCGCAAACACCGGGAGCTCAAAATCGCTCCAGCCATGTTTTTCAAGATGCCGCTTTAATCCCCTTTGTTTAAACAGGTCCAGGTCTTATTTTTTCACCATTTCTTTTTGGAAAGGTCCTTCTAGAGTGTGTCTCTGTACGCCAAACTAGGTTTGGTTCTTTTGTTCCTACTCCTTTGGCGGGTTTCGGGACTGAAGACCGCGTCAGGCTTCTGAGTGTCTGGGGTGGGCAGGAAGTGAGGGGTGCCCAAAACTCCCTGTGCTTAGTCTCCTAGGAGATTCAAATGCACTTTGGCGTGATTGGCTGGCTGACTGTCCAGGAAGGACAGCCACCCTGCTGGGTGAGTGGCAGCTAGGCTGGAATGAATGGGAGAAAACTGTTTAAAAGGCGAGTCTCTTGGCTTGGAAGGCAGAGTCAACCACTGGAACGAAAGAACCGAAGACGAGCTGGAAGAGGACGGCTGCTGCAACTCCTGGACCGTTGGTTTGCCCGGTGGAGCCCTGCTGCAGGTCCGAATCACCAAGTTTGCATCGACAGAGGAGCCCTGCAAGGACGACTTCTCCCTTTGAGTTGGTAGGACCAATCAACTCCCAAGTAAGCCACCTGGACACCCATCTCTGTGCTGGTTGCATTTCCTCAGAGTGCTGCAAGAAAATGTATAGCCAGGGAGAGGGACACCAGATTGTGTGCGTTACTCCTAAGCTGGCCTAAAGCGTTTGGAAGATCCTCTGGACTCCCACGACATTGGACCGACCAAGCCTGACCCCCTCAGCTGAATGCAGGACCTCAGAAGCAAGGACAGTCCACCTTGACAGCTGGAACCAGCATTGTTACCAGTGCGGTAGCTGAAACGCGAAACAGCCACTGAAATTGAAGTTTGCCAGTTGCGAGCTTTTGACTCTCCCAGTGCAGTGCAAGAGTCTCCCGACGTCCTCCCTCTTGTCCCCACGACTGAAGCCCAAGAACAGCGAGATCTGCAGTAATTGCCAGGAGTCAGCAGCTGCATCTTTTTCTTCATTGTAAGGTACTGTAAAACAAGACTGAGAATTTACCGCTCATGGTGAAAGTGCTTGAAACTTTTGCAACTTGCAGGCCTAATCGGCTTGTGACCCAACATATGATTCTTCATTTTACAAACTACTTCCAAGAACTTGTGCAGAGACTTTTTTATTTACTTACCAACCAGAACTGTTTTATCCTATCCAAGACTTTATCCCATTGACTTTGGCCTAGCCTATTGAATTGAATTGACTCTTCTGGTGAACTCAAAGTATTTGCACTGTCTAAGAATAATTGTAGCCTTTTATGTTCTGATAACCTTTGCCTTTTACTCCTCTTGGAAAGTATTCTGAATGCCAACAGTAAGATATTAATGTCCCCAGCACCGTTTTACTAAAGTCACCTGTAAATGTAGGTTGTGTCTGTGGGGGGTCTTGTCTGATTCAGAAGCTTGGAGTGTACAGTTTTGAAGTATATTTGTGTGTTACTATATGTTTGCCTCCTTCTAATGAATGTTTTATAACTGACTGATGAATAAATTAATAAATATTTATCCAAGAAACCTTGCGTGTAAGAGTTTATTTGAAAACCTGTGATTCTAAACCTGTGTAACATTACTGCTCACATTCCCTTCTTGAGGTAAGCCTGGCTGCTCAACACGCTAACAAAACTGTGTAGTACAGACTTATACCAAAGGTTGGTTTGCTTACACCTCTGGTCATAGTTGTGTGTAGTGTTCCCAGAGGGTACTGCATACAAAGTTTGCCTAACACAGGCAACCAAATATGTCTCAGAATCCACTTGCATACAGCTGAATCAACACTTCCCATGGTTAGGAAAGGTTTTTACTGCTTTCTTTCCTCATTCTATGGGAGCTCCCTGCTGGTTTTCTGTGTTCTCGACCAGGTTCATTTTATACTTCACTAACTGATATAACCTATTATTCGCGACAGCATTGACCAGCACACAAGTGGCAGCGAGTGCAGGACGACTGTCACTATCTTTTCAGTGATGGTAAGGTATGGCTTTTTAATGGTGCATGAGGTTGCCTTATTTAGCTGGGTAGTAGCCAGAATACTCAGATGTAATTTTAAGACCCTGTCTTTCTGAACCACTGGCATTGTTCATATTATTTCTCACATTTGCAGGAGGGAATGAACATACATCACCTTTTATAGCAACTGTGCACAAAAGGTAATCTTGTGTCCCGTTGCCCTTTTCTCCATACTGCAAGGGCGTCCCTTCCAAGGGACGGGAGACAGAACCTTCTTCCCCAGAAAAAACCTTCTTCCCCAGAAAAAACCTTCTTCCCCAGAAAAAAACCTTCTTGCCCTTTTAATTTAGAGGCGCTCAGCGCATATAGCCCTGGGAGCATGGGCTGCCCTGACTCCAACCTCCGGCCAACCTTTTCTGCATCGACAGGAACGGGCTGAATTCACCAGCGCTCCTGGCTTTGGCTTCAGCCATGTAATTCCACGCGCAGATACTGCTGTCTTTTTTATTATAGAGGTACTCTGTCCTCAGGCGTCACGCTCCTCTCCAGTGCATGTTGACTTCCATAGGGTTCAGCAGGTGTCCTTCCTGCGACTGGCTCTTTCCAACTTCAGACCCCCACGCCCTCTGCCTATGTTGCCTTGGTCCAGAACATGGGTGGCAATGGGTGGCAAGCTTGTCCCGCGTGTGGCGCCCTTTCCTCAAGGTCTCTGAAGCACAAACTAGCCAAGTGGAGGGAGCCCTTCCAGAAATTGTCTCCAGAGGAACTGAAGGACTTTGTTTACCATCGATACATGCCTAAGTGTAGGGCCTCTCTTCTCCATCGCACACCGTAAGGGAGACTCCTTCCCAAGGACTCGCCACGCGGGAGGGTCCGTACAGGTTCTTTTATCAACACGTGCACCAAGGCTATCTCAGCTACCGGCCGACAGGTCGAGGGAATCGGTGGATCCTCCCGGTGACCGTGTTGATGGGCCGGAAGGTTCTTGTACCGGGTCTATACCTGAGGGGCCATGCCCTAGTACCAGCAATATGTCCCAGGGGGCGCCTAAACACACCCTCGACCTGCCGACCGGAAGAGCTGCAACACCTACCTGGCCTCGGCCTGAGGAGCAGGGTAGGCCTCATCATCTACATTCAAGAGTCCTGGATGAGGCTGCGCCCAGTGATCCGAGCAACACGACGCAGACACGTAGAAGGCAGCTCGACAAGATGGCTGCCGCGCCAGACATTAACACCCGGCCGCCGCCGCACAGAGGAAGGGAGCTGGTTGAGGAACGATTGTGAAGGTGGGACTGGTTTCAACCAGGTACGTGGCCTACAGCTTATCCTTCTTTGGCGCAGGGCAGGTTCCAGCTGCGTCCACATGGGTGGGGTATGCAGCGGTTCCAGCAACTTCCCGCTACTCCGTCAATATCCCCTACTGCCCCACCAGCCTGTGAGGACAGGTTCTTCGAGGGGTTCCTAGGGCTCATGAAATCTCCGGGTATGGGGGACATACTCAGGGAGGCCATCCGGGACGTACTGCCTCCAATGCTTCCGGCCACGCAGGCCCCTGCTTGGGTGCCTCTAGCCCCAGCGCAACCTTTGCCATCTGGTCCGGCCCGCCAACCGATTGGGAAGGTGGTTCCGTACCAGCCTCCTCCACAGCCTCCGGACCCTGCTACTCCTCCACAGAGACCTGATCCTCTGGACCCCCAGGTGGACATGGACGAGGAGGAGGACCCAGACACACCCTTGTCAGCCAAGGCCTTCCATGAACCTCTTGCGGGACTGAGTATCTGGGCCTTCCTCAACCCGAGGCCAAGCAACCAGCAGAGGGTGTCCTTGCATAAGTCCTCAGGTGACGCCCCTCTGCTAAAACAGGAATTCCACTGCAGACCGATATAGTCGCCCTGGCCAAGAAGGATTGGCTCAAGCGCACTCAGCCCAGCCGGTCAATAGACGCCTGGACGCCACGTACAGGCAGATGGAGGGGGGATACACTCTTGCTATCAGCCCATCCTCAGCCACACTCCTAAGTGATCGCGTCGACATCATTGTACTCCAAGCCTCAGTCCACAGTATCCTCCTCTACGGTGCTGCTTGGCAAGGAGGAGAAGATCTTGGAGGCTTACGGGAAGAAGTTGTATGCCAACGTGTTCTTGCATCTTCGTCAGGCCAACGCTGATGCCATGCTGGAGGCCGCTAACCATTGGTTATGGTGGGAAATCGCGGACTTCCTCCCAGAACTTCCCACGCCGAGCCGATCATGTTTCAAGGCGGGACTGGCTGAGGCCAAGCTGGTGGCGCATGACATCATGGAGTCCACTATGGACCACATTGATACCATTTTATTTATTTTTATTTTTTGCATTTGTTAGACGCCCAGACCCTTGGGTATCACAGCGAGGTTACAGACAGCTTGTTAAAAACATTAGATGATTCATAGGTACAGTGCAAAAATAAAAGCAATCATAAAAGTAAACACAGTAAGACAATAGAAAAACACAGATACAATAATTTACAGTTTCTAGGCTAAAGGCGTTTTTAGAATTGGTTAAACAGCCAGGTTTTTAACAGTTCTTTAAAGCCCATGAATGTGTCTTCTTTTTTTTTTTTGATGCTGCATGGGAGAGAGTTCCAGTGTTTAAGGGCTAGGTATTTGAAGCTGCTGCCCCCAGCTCTGGTGTTTCTAAAGCGAGGAGTCGTTAGCAGAAGGTGGGTATTAGATTTTAGGGTTCTTGTAGATTCTTTTTTGGTTATGGCATTGTTCAAATAGATGGGGGCTTTTTTATGGTGGCACTTCTGGGTGATGCATAGAGTTTTGAAAATTACTTTAGCTTTGATCGGGAGCCAGTGCATATCTCTTCTAACCTTAGATATATGATCAGATTTTCTTATTCCTAGGGCAGCCCGTAAGGCCTTATTTTGGATTAGTTGTAATATTTTGAGATTAGTAATAGAAGTACTGAGTAGCAACACATTGCAATAGTCCAGTCTTGATAGGATCAGTGCCCTGGCCAGCGTGATGCAATTGGTGGGGGGGTCAAGAACTGGCGGCTTAGGGCAATGAGTTTGGCGATGTAAGAGGTGGTTGATGAGAGATTGCTAATGTGTTTAGTCATTGTGAGGTTGGCGTCCAGATACTCCTAAAGTTTTTACTTGCTTCAGTACAGGTATCATTGTGCCATCAATGTTAATGGAGGAGTAGTCTGGGTGGAGAGAAGCAATTTTAGGCTGGGAGCCCACGATGAGAATCTGTCTTCTCATCGTTGAGGCAGAAACTGTTTAGTGCTATCCAATTTTGTATTATTGCATATATTTTGTTGATAGTCAGTGTCTTGGCCGTAATTCCCAGAAAGTGGTATAAGGATCTGGGTGTCATCTGCGAAGTTTGTATAGATGACACTGATGTCATCTAGTGCTGAGAAGAGGGAGTTTAGTATATGCTTTATAGAGAGTGGGTGAAAGGCAAGAGCTTTGGGGTACTCCTGTGGGTACTGATATGGGGTCTGCAGCTTCTTGCCTATGGAGACTCTGGAGGTTCGATCAGCTAGGAAAGATTTGATCCACATGGTGGCATTAGTGGAGAAAATGAAATCTTTGACTAGTGTGGAGCACAGTTTGTTGTGATCCACAAGGTTGAACACTGCGGATAGGTCCAATAATAGGAGAATGAAAAGTTTGCCTGTATCTCTGATAGTTTCCATCTGAATTTTCAGGTCCAGAAGGGCCGTTTCCGTGCTGTGATTGGGCCTGAAGCCAGATTGTCTGGTGCCAAGGAGTTGGTTATGTTCCAGATGAGCTTGGACTTGATTGTAGGCTATTTTGTCGAGGATTTTAAGCAAGAATAGAACTGTCGTTATTGGCCGGTAATTAGTGGGCACAGTGGGATCTAGGGTGTTTTATATTCACTTTTTTTTGTATTATTTTTAGTATTTTTTTTTTTTTTTTTTTTTTTTTTTTTTTTTAGAAGGGATGCGACCCAGGCTTCTTTAATACTGGCTGTGGGACCAGGTTGGCATTAAAGGAAACATTGACAAAGTCGGTAATGATAGGTGTTAGGGTGTGGGCGCATGCTTTGACTACTTGTGCTGGGACAAGTCTCCTTTGCAATTCGATGCTTTGAGTTTAGATAGTGTCAAGCACTTCTTCTTGGGAGACTGGGGTGAAGAAGAAATGGGGTTTGGTGTTCATATTAGAATCAGGGATGTGGTTGTCGGTAGAGGATGTGTCGGCTAGAAGTTGGCTTTTGGTTGTAATTTTGTTTTGGAGGAGGTCAATCTTGGCGGCTAGAGCACCTTGAATGGTGGTGCACCACTCTTTACTAGCAGTGGTAGAATTGCTGGCCGTGGTCTCTGACCGTGCCATCTCATTGCCACGGACATGAGAAGAACAGCCTGGCTCTGTGCTACTAAATTCAATCTGGACGTCCAGGAACGCATATTAGACCTGCCATTCGAGGGCAGTGACCTCTTCCATTCCACCACGGACGAGGATCTGGATAAAAAGAACAGCTCACAAACGGCCAAGTCTTAATCCATCCTGACCAAGACCACGCCTAAACAGTACACCCACTCACAGCAGCGCTCCGACAAGGGGCGTATATACGGAGGGTTTCCGTGGCTTCCAAGAACAGAGGTCCAGGCAGCCCGACCGCTCGCCTACTCTACATCGGTGCAAGCAAGAAAAAGGGGGAGGAGGGGATTTTTCCAGTCCCTCTCCTCCGCAGCAGCCTCTGAGGGAAAGAAGGCATGACACGCCGCTCTGGGTCCACCTGTCTCCAGTGGGCGGCAGGCTTGCTCTCCATGCACATTTCTGGCGCCAGAATTTTACGGACCCCTGGATCTTCCCTGTAGGATCCACTGGGTACTGCCTACCCATCCCTGCCTCTCGTCCCTCCTCCCCTCCACTCTCTCAAGTTGGGACAGCAACTCCTTTGGCGGAGATCCGCTCGCTCGTCGAGAGCCAGGCAGTGGAGGAAGTCCCGACCTCCCAGCGAGGATCTGGCTTTTACTTCAGGATTTTCGCCATTCAGAAAAAGAACCAGGCTGGCCTGAGAGTTGTGCTGGACCTTTCCACCCTCAACCTCTCCCTACCTCTACAAAAATGCAAGATGGTTATGCCAGCTTTTATAGCGGAGACATTGTGCAAGGGAGACTGGATGTGCTCCCTGGATCTGAAGGACGCGTATTTACACATCCCGATTTGGCAGCCCCATCATTCTTTTCTACAATTCAGGATCATGGGCTAACATTTCCAATACAAGGTGCTTCCGTTTGGTCTCAACTCGGCCCCCAGGGTCTTTACCAGGATGGTGAACACAGAGGCTGCCCTCCTCAGGGCCTCCACATTTACCCATACCTGGATGACTGGCTCGTCAGGGCTGCTTCTCCGGAAGCGGTGCACCACACTTCTCATGCACTCATGAACACTCTGCACGATTTAAGCTTTTCGCGGAACCTCAAGAAGTCGCAGCTACAGCTTACGCAGACACTGACCTTCTTGGGTCTCATATGGGACACGTGCTCCGAGAGGGACTTTCCCTCGGAGGACAAGATTATAGCCATCAAGAGGGCCACTACGCACTTCCTCAGCCGAGAAGTGACTGCGGCCTCGTGGTTTCAACACCAGCTGGCTCTCTTGGCAGCGGTCCTATTAGCCGTCCCCCACACAAGACTCAAGATGAGGAATTCAGCTGCACTTCGTGGCATCATGGAACCGGGAACGGGGCTCCCAAGTGGAGATGATCAACATTCCTCCAGCTCTCCATTCGGACCTCACATGGTGGTCCTCGGTCTGCAACCTACGGACGAGCAAGCCCTTCCGGCCTCCCACTCCACAGGTTACCGTCACCATGGACTCCTCTCTCGAGGGTTGGGGAGCCACCCTGGACAATCACTCGGTCCATGGCACATGGACCCAGCAGGAGCAGGACTACCACATCAATAGGCAGGAGCTCAACGCCATCTGGCTAGCGCTCAGAGCTTTCCGTCCGCTTATCAGGGGCAAGGTTGTCCTCATCCAGACAGACAAATCTACTAGCATGTACTATGTCAACAAGCAGGGACGCACCAGGTCCCCTCCACTGTGCCGACTGGCGATCATCATCTGGGAGTGGGCTCTGGACAGCAACATCTACCTCACGGCAGTCCACCTTCCGGGGGAATCCAACCTGGAGGCGGACAGGCTCAGCAGGTTGGGAGCGGACAATTACGAGTGGCAACTAAACAACCTCATCCTTCAGGAGATCTTCAGCAGATGGGGACTCCCCCCAGGTGGAACTCTTTGCCACTTGGCACAAGAAGTGTCAACAGTTTGCTCCCTGGTTGACTCATTTCAGATTCAGTGAAACGGCATGACAGCATACGCCTTTCCTCCCACACCGTGATTCAGAGCGATATGCAAGGTCAAGGAATCGCACCACCTCAGCATCATCCTAATAGCTCCATGGTAGCCAGCCAGGTCATGGTTTTCGGAACTGCTCAGCCTCTCGGAGATACCTCCGGTCCATCTCCCGACGGGCCCAGCACATCATCTGGCGCAGCCGGGAGGAGGCACAGAAGTTAGCCCTCACAGCGTGGTTCCTGAACAGGTAACGCTAGGGCACCTCGGCCTCCCCCAGGCTAATCTAGAGATCATACAGGGCGCTAGGAGCAAGGCGACCAGGTCCCAGTATAAGAGCAAGTGGACCATGTTCTGCCATTAGGCAGATTCTAAGAGAATTGACCCCCTTGCATGTATGCTGGATGACGTGCTCTCCTTCTCTGCGCTCCTCGCCCACTCTGGCGTGCAGGTTTACACCTGTCGCACTTACCTCGCAGCCATTGGGGCGTACAGGAACTCGGAGGATGAATCCTTCTACTCCAATCCAATTGTCAAGAAGCATTTGACGGGACTCGCAAGGGTCTACCCTCCTATCAGGAAAGCACACCCCATTTGGGACCTGAACATAGTCTTGGTTGCCCTCGCACACAAATTGTTCGAGCCAATGGCATCTGCGGACATTAGGCTGGTCACCATTAGGACGGCCTTACTAGTCTGCCTCACCTTGGCTTGCAGAATCTGCAAATTCCAGGCTCTGGTCGCCTCAGAACCCTATACTACCTTTCACAGGGACAAAGTTGGCCCATGTGAAGATTTGACTTAGGGTGAGTTATTATTGAACATTTTTTTTAGCTAACTACTACCCTCTCTATTTACACACGTGTTAATAATGAACCGTATTAAGTGATTGAATGAATATTTTAGGTTTGTCAATTTACTTACCAAATATATGCAACTGTGAACATATTGTGTTTTTTAAGACTTACCATTCGAAGAATAGCAGACTTTTGGGATGTTAATTTGCTTTTGTTAACAATCCACTCCATCTCTGCTGATGAGCCATTGAACCGAAAATGGTGCAACACGTGTCGAGAGAAAAGAAAATTATTTGAAATATAAATAAAAATCAACATTTCTTTTTGGCAAAAGAAACTAGTCAGTATGTTACTTTAAACCAAGACCTATCTAAAAACTGGTTGGCGCAAAACGATATCATCCCTCTTTCATTACCATCTCTTTTAGATAATATATTTAAGGAAAACATATATTCAGGTGCCGATTGGTCCCTAAGCCCTGCTGGCAGCAGCCAACAGGGCGTGCCTAATGGGGACCTGTGCCAAAATGTCCAGCGTTGAACTGGCCCCGCCATAACAGGGCGTACCATGGGGGGGTGTGGCCAGCGAGCTTGGAGTGAGGTCGACTTCCTAGAGAGCTCCTGCCCATGATCCTACAACATTCGACATTGCGGCATTTAAATTAAGGAGGCAGATTTGAAAAGAAGCTGAGGCATAGAAGAACCCTTTTGCCACCCTCGACCATGTCGGCGGAGAAAATCGGCAACGGAAATGCTGAAAACAAAGCGTCCGAAGAGACCCCCCCTGTGGCGCCCAAAATGGCGGCCGCACCAAGCAGCCTGTAGCGGGGAGGTGCTAGAGGATCTGCAGGGCTGGAACGCGAACTGGAGACCTTCCACGGGCTGCCGCAGCGACTCACCTTCAACATTAATAAGGGAGACATTCCCTTTACGTTTACACGGTCCCGATCCGTATTTGGGGGTGAGGACCCTGAGAACGATCTGGAGCGTCGGAGGGCTGCAGGACCCCGAGGGCCCCGGACAGTGAGGCCGAGCAGAACCGGTCGAGCCACCTACCGCCAACCCCGTCGGTCCATCCAGAGGGAGCGCCGGCGCCCTGGAATAACACTTCCCGGCTCTCCGCACATCTGTGGGACCGGGAACGAGACCTGCGGGTCCCAGAGAGACCCGATCGCAGAAGGCTCTCCCAGCACACATCAAGTAGGAAATCAGCCTGGAAATTGGAGAAGAGGACCTGAATATGCGGGCCATTCTGGGCGGCCGGGAGTGCACGAGGCAGTCAAGACAGCTGCTGAGAAGCACACGAGGCACACAGACTCGAACAGGGCCCGATGGGGAACGCATCACGCCAATCGGGCCACAGAATCTGGCAATACAGCCCAGGTAACACCCGTGGGCTCACCAGAAGCCAAAACGAAGTAAGTGACTGCCCCCCACACTGACGCTCACCGCCCCACTCCACCATCCTTTGGCAAGTGGCGGCTACCCGCCTTGAATGGCCCACAGTGAACTGGGCACCACACCATAGGTGTTACGCTCACCTGATTCCCACGGGGGCGTCGATCTGGACTGGCCCGCTGTTGCTTCCACCAGAGTAACATGTAGAGCCGAGATGACAGACTGGACAGACCCACTTAGCTTTGTTTGTTGGACTCGTACGAATATCTTTCTGCAATGGAGAAAGGGAATTAACCTCACGTAATCTGAGCGTTAACCCGCCTTCCCACTTCCCTTATCTGCCCAACGAACACTCCTGAAGTTCCCTCTAAATCTCACCTGAAGATTTGGAAAGATGAGCTCTCCATCCTGCGTCGAGCACAGGGGCGCGTAGACGACCAGTTACTTCACTGGCGTGGAGGAATTGGTGAGTTCCAGTACTGACTCTAAGTCCAATTGTTCGTAAGAGTTCAAAAGTCTGATCTTCACTCTGCCAGATTCCTTGCAGGTTGCGGATTTAAACCACCAGAAGAGTTCCAAATGGCAATTGGTAAGATCCTGGTAAGTCTATTGTGGTTCTCCCCTTTGGGGCCGGGGTACAGCGATGATGCAGAATTAACTGCGCCGACCCGAGATGAGGTGAGTACCCCCCCTGTGGTAATCAGGTAAGTCTTTGGGGGTAGGTTGTATTGTCCTTGTTTTCCCCTTAGGGGCCGGGGTGCGGCAGTGATGCAGAATTGACTACGCCGACCCGAGATGAGGTGAGTACCCCCCTGTGGTAAATCAGGTCAGTCTTTGGGGGTGGTTTGTATTGCCCTTGCTCACCTATCTGTTCTTGTCTCCCCCAGGTGTTTGTCATGATCTCTGCTTCCAAAAGGTCAGGGTTTTCCCAACTCCCTTGGAAGCAGATCCATAACCCAGGTTCCGAGTGCCAACCAGTCCCAATTGGGACCTTTTGGACCCAGTCCTGGCGCCAGTGGCACCAGGCTCATAAATATGCCCAGTCCCAGCGCTGGAAGCGCCGGGCTCATAATGCTTGGGTGGACTTACCTGCAGCAGACCATGCTGGCTACTTGCCTGCCAGTTGAGCCTCTGATCCTCTTCTGTTTGGAACTACTTTTCCTGTTGGGTGGGGCTGGAGCCACTCCCTAGGTTCAGAACACTGGAACTCTTCTGGAAAGCAGGAACTCTTTTCTTACCTAGGCGTGGCTGTGGAAGGAGACACCTAAGCACTACAGGAGGCTATTTAAACCACACCCGATGGATGAATCTTGCTTTGCGTTATTCTGCATCCTCTGCAGCAGAACGCTCATCGTGTCTTCTGCATCTGATCCTGGGCCTAAGGAAAAAGGCTTACCATCCTGAATCCAGTCTTCAGCAACACCTATAAAGACAAAGAACAGGTTAGCATTACGGTCTTCAGTGACAGCTCTTCACTTACCTGGTCCATCGGCTGTCACCAACGCCTCGCGCTGCATTCCGACATCTGAAAGACAAAGGCTTACCTACTCTTCGTGCGCTCCGGAGGTCTTCACACTGCATTCCGGCATCTGAAAGACAAAAGCTTACCAACTCTTTGCACGCTCCGGAGGCCTTCGGCGCTGCATCCCGCATCTGAAAGACAAAACAAGGTGCGTTTAAAGACATTGGGGAACTTTAATACTCACGTGCCATTACTCCTTTCCACATCTAACCCAGTGGGTGTTCCGGCACCCTGCAGCCGCTCCGAACTTGTACCTGCAAAATAAAAAGACAGTTAGAGCACATCGTGAAGCAGGCAACAAGCGCTTACTTACGTGCTTCCAGGCGCTTCTATTCATCACACGGGCTCCATCTTCAACTCACTTCAGCCCGTCATCCACCATCGCCGGAACCCTGCAAAACAAGAGACTTCATTACTAAAGACTTTAAAGACATTAGAATTACTCGAAACTTGCCGTTCGTGCAGTAAAGACGGACAGCAGACCTCTGAAGTCAAGAGGCCTGCTCCCCTTATCCAGTGAAGAAACTGGTTACAGCACCCTGCCCCGAGGCAGATGGAGAGCACGGCGTTCACTTACCTAAGACATCTTACCCTTCGAGTCAGACATACAGTGCACAGAGGTCCAGCCCAAAGAGGCAGCCGTGTGTTACACATCACCTTTGAAGATACGGTATACGCCCAGTCAAGACCGGCGCCTCTACGGGAATCAGGTGAGCGTTACAGTGTTGAAGAATGGCCTGGAGATGCTGGATTTGCGATGGAGTAAAGGAATGCAGCCCCGGTTGGTGAGTTCAGCGCGGCTCTGCGAGGTGCGTGGCAATGCACCTGCGAAGGCTTCTCTCTTCCAGATCGACGATGTGCTGGATCAAGGATTCAGGTAAGGGTTTTGTTCTGACCTCTTCTCCTTCTCCTTTTCTTGTTCCAGCTGTTCCAGGGCTGAAGCGGGCGTGGCTGAAGACTGGAGCTGCTGAAGACACGGTGAGCGTTACGCTGCAGCAAGCAGAATAACGCGAAGCACGTGTGGCTGTCCGGGTGTGGCTTAAATAGCCTTGGAAGAAGTCTCAGGTAAGTATTCTTCCACAGCCCCACCCGAGAGGAAAGGAGTCCCTGAGGTAAAGTAGTCCCTTTAAGCCTCATTGGCTTGTGGCTTCGTGCAGCATGGTCTGCAACAGGTAAGATCTCTGTAATGAGCCTGGCGCCATAGGCGCCAGGACTGTAGCCAAAGAGCCCCTAACTGGGGTTTTTGGACATGCTTCAAGTGGCATGATGCCTGCTTCCGGGGTTGCTGGGCCTGGTCTGGCTTTCCGGGGGCAGGCATCGTGACAATAGGTGGAACTCTAGATCGGCATAGACGCGGCAAGGAGTTGAACCTCCGCTCCACCTGCCCGCTATATAAGACCGGCTGGGGAGAAGACAGACCAGCAGGGGATTCAAACCCATAGCTGCAAAACTCCCAAACGAGGGCTGCCCACAGTAGACTAAGGAGACCACGAACTGACCACAAGGCTAAAGCAGGTACCACACTGCATTAAACTGGAATCCTCGTGCGGAGAAATGTCACCTCCCAACAACAGATCCAAAACTGTAACAATGGACTCTTTCACCACAGTCCGACCGAAACAACAGCCACCGCAGGAGGCCAACGCCATAGACGAGTCACCGGCCCCGGCGTTTGACCCCCGAGACACCCAGATCCTTCAGCCAATCGCAGCACTAAGAACATCCATTGAGGATAAGATAGGTAAAATTACATCGGACATACAACTGATGAGGCAAGATGCACGTAACCTGACCGAAAGAGTGACCAACACGGAAGCCTCCCTACAGGAAACTGCAGAGACTACACAGGAGCTAAAAGCGAAAGTTAAAGAGCTGGAATCAACAGTGGCCCAATTGGAAACACGCTTCGAAGATGCGGAGGGCCGAGCCCGACGAAATAACATCCGTATACTTGGGATTCCGGAAGACATGGAGGGCCCGGACCCCACTGAGTTCATAGAATCACTGCTGCTACAGGAAATCGGAGCAGGTAAACTCACTCAGGGGTTTTCCGTGGAGCGAGCCCACAGATCCCTCCAGAAGCGACCACCCCCCGGGTCATACCCGCGACCAGTAATAGTGAAAATTTTAAACTTCAGGGACCGGGAGACAATACTGAGGTTTTCGAGAGAAGGAGGAGAGATCAAAAGGGACGGTGCCTCAATAGTCATGTACCCTGACTACACTCCTGTAGAAACTCCTTCATACCGGTAAATACCAGACTACGGAAACTTAACCTTAAGTATATGCTACTGTACCCAGCAAGACTTTATAAGGGAAAGGCAAACTTCCTAGAGACCCCAGCTGCAGCAAACTTATGGCTCGAACACAATAACCTTGCGGAAGATACTGAGGAAATGGTGAAAGACAACAAACGCTAAATTTGAAGACTGGAACCACACGAGTAGCTGAATGCCGTACTATATAGGGTGATAATTCCTAAATAAACCTTAATGCCGCATCAAGCGGACATCGCAATTGGGCAGGGACTTGGAGGCCCAAGTGCAGGATTGCCGATGACCCGCCCCAGCCGAAACGGTGCAGGCGAAACACCTACACACCACCCAAACCGAAAGACCTGGAGAGGCCTGGAAGGCTCGGGAGCCCTCGAGCGTTGAGAGTTTGAAACAACAGCTGGGGGCAGTTTCTTGTTCTTTTTGGTTAATCCATTCCACGGATTGGAAGTTGGAAAAGTTGGAAAGTCTCCAAGTGAAAAAATGCAACTGGAGGGCTGGTGGGCTGGAACGGAGGTCTCGACGGGTCGGAATCCACAATTTAGAGAAGACTTTGGGGCCCTCAGTATGACCGCAAACACTACTGGGAGGAGAGGGCGTCCCCCGAATTTCCTGCGAAACCAGGATGGCTATGCACATTAAGGTAATGACTTGGAATGTGAGGGGCCTGGGCACCTACCTCCGCAGGAACAGGATTAAATCCTACCTACACAGGAAAAGAGTGGACATAGCCCTACTGCAGGAGACTCGCTGCACTATCGCAGCGGATGAAAAGCTCAGGGAACACTGGGGGGGACAGGGCTTTGGAGCCCCTACTCCAAATATGCCAGAGGGGTTTACACCTGGTTCAACCCCCAAGTACCATTCCACCTAAATAAGATGGAAAAAGACCCAGAAGGTAGATACCTGATAATATGGGGGACCTTCGAACAAAGAGAAATTTAGCATAGTGAATTCATACTCCCCCCCCCCCCCCCCCCAACAATATCCCAGCCCACTTAAAAGTACTAGGTGCCAAGATGGCTTCTTTTTATGGGGAGGTGATTTCAATTGTGTCCACAACTCCAAATTCGACAGGTCCTGGCCTCCAGCAAAAGACCCTTCCGCTGCCACCACATCCCTGAATGCCATGGTCCGGGATCTGGACTTGATAGATGCATGGTGGGAACTACACCCAGGCGAAAGAGGCTATTCGTACTACTCATCCCCACATAAACTCCATACGAGGCTAGATTATTTCTTCATAAGTAAGGAACGTTTTCCTCAAATAGGGGACATGCAATATCTAGGGAGGACTATCTCTGACCACTCCCCACTCTTGTTAGACTGGCACCACAATAGTCCCAGACCACCCATCCCCATGTGGAGGATGCCTGCGGAGGCCCTGAAAGACCCGACCTTCAGGGAGGAGCTACAAGAGTCCATAGAGAATTATATAACGGAAACCTCTGGCAGTGTTGAACATGTTAGCACGCTATGGGATGCCTTAAAGGTGGTGACACGGGGAGAAGCTATCGCGAAAGCTGGGGGCATCAGGAGAATATTATAGGGTGAATTAGACCAGAAAGAGCGGGGGATCCTACGACTAGAGGCCGCCTCGGTAGACACCCCGAAGAGGGAGGAAGAGCTCAGAACTCTTAGAGAGGACTGCTCTGGGGCGTGGAACAAACTAGCCAAATTTGATTTTAGCTCTAGAATGAATAGAGCACATGCAGAAGCCGATAAACCTGGCCGGTTGCTGGCCTGGCTCTGCAAAAGGGAACACCCCAGGCATATAACCACAATACTGCAAGATGAACAAGGCACGGAGCATAGAACCTAGCAGAGCATCAATGACACCTTTAAGTGCTTTTATGCACAACTATACTCCCACACAGACAGGGTCCCACAAGAACAAATATTAAACACTCTAGAGGAAATAGGTCTGCCCAAATTATCGCCTGTACAGTCTGAAACCTTAGACTCTGACATCACACCGGAAGACATAACAGAAGCTATTAGATCCCTAACCACGAGCAAAGCCCCGGGATGCAACGGGCTCCCCCCCCCGAATTCTACAAAGCATTCAAACCCTCCCCGACGCCCTTACTACACCAAGTCTTCTCAGAGACCTATGAAAGAGGTATCCTACCCGATAGCATGAGGGAAACCCTAGCGATCCCAATGCTCCAGCCCAATAAACCTGATAAGTGCGACCCCTATCGCCCGCTTGCCATGCTTAACGATGACGTTAAAATATTAACGACAATCCTAGCAAAGCGGCTATCCAGAGTGATAGGAGACATAGTGCACACGGACCAGAATGGTTTTATACCTGGTCGTAACACGTCCCTAAATTTGCACAGGCTTCAGCACATCATAGCCCAAACTAACACAAGTGATGAACGGCTTGCACTACTATCCTTAGATGCCATTAAGCTATTTGACTCCATATATTGGGAGTGGCTGGTAGCGGTTCTGGAGGGATTTGGAGTCGGTCAGAGATTCATCAGATGGGTCAAGATTCTTTATAATAAACCGAGGCCTAGGCTGAAATCGGGGAGGTATGTGTCAGATGCATAGGACATTCATATAGGTACTAGGCAGGACTGCCCACTCTCCCCTATGCTCTATATTTTGGGACTAGAACTCATTTTTAGGCAGCAGTTTTTTGATGCAGGAATAAGGCTAGGAGGAATTGATCACATTATCTCACTATATGCGGATGATGTTCTGATATATGTTAACAACCCTCATCTTGATGTGCCAACAATACTGGAAGTCCTTGACAACTATGCCAAAGTTTCTGGCATACAATTTAGCAAAACTAAATCCTGCTTGTTCCCCCTGGCAGGCCTGAAAAACAAGAGCGCTGTGGAGCTCCCCTCGGTGGGCGTAAAGTGGCAGACTACTTCTTTCCGATACCTCGGGATCCAGATAATGCACACCCCGGAGCTGATGCACGAGCACAACACGAAAGCTGCAATACCCACACTACGTAAATCCATAAGATTCTGGACAAAACTTCCATTATCCATGCTAGGTAGGGCCTCGATAGTTAAGATGATCATCCTCCCTAGATTCCTGTACGGGTTCCAAAATGTGCACTTCTACATCACAAAACCCTTCTTCCAACTTGACACAATAATCAGAGAATTCTTATGGGGAAGAGGCAGACACCGGGTGGCCCTATCCACCTTAGTCTTACCATACAAACAAGGGGGGATCCAACGACCAAGCCTAGAAAAGTACTACCTTGCAGCACAGTTGAGCTATGTGTCCAAGTGGTTAGCAGATGAGACCACCTCAGAGACCCCCCTGCTACAAGCCATGATCTCCCCAATTCGACTGAAGGAATTGATCTCGGCCCCTCAAATTCTGCTGCACAGACAACCATTTCTGGCAACCCTGTGCAGGAAAATATGGCACAGAACCAACACAGTCTTGCGCTTGAAGCAGCCATACTCCCAAGAAGTGGCAATAATTTCAGGGCTTGGTAAATCTGACACCAACCTACATAGCATTAGGCTCTGGGAAAATAAAAGGGTGTACACTTGGGGTGACCTGCACACTGAAGGTATATTCAGGGAGTTCACTGAGTTACAGGCGGAAGAGGACTTTCACGCCGGCCAATTCCTGTGATACCAAAATATCCGCAAAATAGCCCGCACGAAATGGACCACCTGGCTAGAGGAACCGGAGGCAGATCCCTTCTTGACACTGCTGTATAATCTGAACGAAGGAGGGAAGGCGGTATCTCAAATCTATAGTCTTCTAAATGACACCCCCAACCCTCGTAGTGCTGCACTAAGGACCTGCTGGGAAGCGGACATGGGACAAGAGATGTCAGAAAAAGAATGGGACAGAGCACTGTCATTCCCAAAAGAGGTCTCCAGGAACCAGAGATTTCGACTAATACAGATAAACGTACTATACCGCACTTAACCCCGAGCAGAATAGCAATGTTCAACAAAACTGCTCAGGCATAGTGCACCTGGTGTGGGACAGATGGGGCAGACATGATCCACATGTTGTGGAACTGTAACAAGGCACAGAACCTCTGGTCAAAAGTGAAACAAACTTGTGAAGAAGCAGTAACTGGGTATAAATGGACTCCGGCTGAATGCCTCCTAGGCAGTTACCCCAGACTGGCCAAACTCAAATATGCTGTTAAACTGATGGACTTGCTGTGTATAACGGCCAAGAGAACTATTGCTATGGCCTGAAAAAGGCCCGCAGGACCAAATTATAAAGTATGGCGCAAAGAACTTGAAATATGGGCGAACGCTGAAACAAGAGCCTGGGAGGACAGCGTAGCCAGATCCACCAAAGACTCGAGCATGGCCCTAGCAGCATGGAAAGACACCATGTCTAGACTGTTTCGCTCCTCTGATGATAAACCCCCATGAACAATTCACCCGGTCGACCATCTGATCCACACGGCCGGCTAAAACACTCGAAACTAGACCCCCACAGCCCCGGATTATACCTGGAAAGATTCCACCCACCCCCTGGTGCCCAATCACCTTCCCTGTTCGGAAACCTGTCAACTATCACCCACCCCTAGTAAGGAGACAGTTAATGTTAATTTGTTGTATGAATGTTGTTGTTTGTATTTTGAAAAGGCACAATTTCAGTAAACAAGTCGGCTATTCTGAACAAAGAACCCGACCAGTAATATTGTATGATTATAACTATAAATGCCAATAAACAAATTTTAAAATAAATAAGAGGGCGTACCGTAAATATTTGTCTGTGAATCTGGTTTGAGGCACGCTTTGCATAGGCTACCATCTAGTGGTTGGTTCAGAGTATTTACTTTTTTTGTTTTTCGAAAATAGGTTATCAACGGGCGCATTTTTACTATCGCTTGGTCACATACGAACAGAGTAAGGAAACGAGTATCATAGATGCCGCCCGATGGGCACTACTGCTGTTGAGAAATACCATAGGAAGAGAATACCTCTAAACCCTGTTCTGACTGTTCTTAAAACTGCACTTGATTCTCTGACCACCCAAGGATAACTCACTTTTGCTCTAACTGTAATACGAAATTCCCTTGGAAGGATACAGTGCTGCCAAAAGCATAAGACAATTGAGGAGCACTTAGTTTAGCACCGGGCAGCCAATGCCAGCTGAGTCGGCGTAGGATACAGTCTTGGCCTTGAGGTTGAGCGATTGAGACCAAGATCAAGGCTGACCTCTGGGAACCTGCTTTGTGGTTGCCAAACTGCCCCATCTCCAAAGGACCAGCAATAGAGCTGTGCTACGTTGAAGATCATAGGCGGCCATAGGACTGCCTCAAACCTGAAACCCAAACACAGGCTAAAGCCTCGAAGAATTTGCCCTGAAGAGAACGCTGAAAGTTCTGGGTCCGCTCTGAAAGTTAACGTAGTCGGACCAGGCAGAGACGTAGACCGCAACAAGCATCAACATGTCAAAACGGCAGCACAAACACCCTTCCATTCTACAGCAGGGAAAAGGCAAACGCGCATCGTTGGCACAGGGGTGGGTTCTTAAGGTATGTCCACCCTCGCAAAATAAGTACCCCCCCCCTCCACCCCCTGACACATACGGAGTCAGGATCAGACCTCCTTCCTACAATGCAGCATCAAGACCTTCTGCAATTCTCAATGAGGGATGGGAATGCAAAGGAAGGCCAATGCAGATATAAAAACACGTGTTTCACAAAGCAAAATGTGCAGACCCATTGACAAAAAATACCACTTTTATGGGAGACTGGGAACTAGTGCAAACATGCAGTATGTTAATGGACACTGCTGACTCCCCACTATCCAACACACAAAGGATTAAGGTAGATCCCTTAACTGATTTAGTTGTCGTCATCACCCCCCCCCCCCATCCCTGAGAATCTTGAAGCAGATAGAGGCATTCCCACAAGAGGGGGAAGTCCTGGAACACCAGGGAGAGTACTCCTTGTACTCACCAGAAGACAGACATCCTCTCATTACAATCTACCAGTCAGACGGTCATTGAGTATACCAAGTTACTTAAGAGAGCAGTGGGTACTTTTGAGATCAAGGCCCAAGAGTCAGACAAGGATATGGATTTTGTTGAGAAGAGAACATCAGAAACGTATTCCATACCCCTATGTAAATATCTCAAGAAGCGCTGGATTCCCTCCCCGCGTATATCGGCAAAAACAAAGTTCACTGACTTGCACATAGAGACAAACATAGCTCTCTACATCAGATCCCATGCACATCCAAGAGCATCCTATAACGAACTTTGTGGTGTTCACCACCTCCCCCAAAAGAGGCAATGCCCCTCTGTCGACAATGGAGCACACACCATGAAGTGAAAACAAGCTGATTTATGCCCTTAGTCACAGATTAGCCACTTGCGCGGTGTATAGCATTAGCATTGTTGAGGCCACAGCATTAATGGCATGCTATAATAGAGCTCAGTGAGATGAGCTAGACTCGCTCATCCAGGAAGTGCCACACTCCTTGCAGGCGGCTTTTCAAACCAGTTTGCAGGAAGGGAAACTCGCAAATTGCCAAAGCAGCAGTAGTGAAATGTCATGCATGGCTATGGGGCAGAGGTTTCACATTAAAAACATGTGCGGTGACCCTGCTTGACAAACCGCTAGAACATTCACTTCTCTTTGTGAAGGAAGTGGATGAGATGTTAGAGAAAAGGGGGTGGCGGGGGTATACAATTCAAAATGCTGAGCCAGATTGGTTGCAAGACATACCAGCAGAGCTGGTGGTATTCTAATAGATGTTCAAAGACACAGCTACACTCCGCCAACCACGCAGTCAGCCTTTTATTTATTTTTTTAGGTTGGAACAGGGGCTTTGTTTTGGAGTGTTTTGGAATAGTTTGTTAATGCATCCCCCCCATCGACATCACTAGAATTCCCCACGTTTTTGCAATTTGATTCATGTGTTGACTTTTGAATGTAGGTGAAGCCTTTTGCTTTGTCACAAATGGCACAGAAAGCAGTGTCTTTGACACTGTTTAAGGGTTTTTATTTTTAGCCTTTCGCCTTTCTCGTCTCTTTCACCCTTTTCTATCCAAGGCGTCCTTAATCACAGGTGAGCGCTACTGATGGTTTATCCCTCGATTTTAAAAGCTACAGCTGAGCTGCAGAAATGGCCTAAATGCAGTGTCTCATCTCTCTGTAGCACCCCCATGGTCCTGTTCACTCTCCCTACACTATCCAAGGATTAGTTAGTGCTCTGTATGTATTATGTAGCATTTATTTTGTTCTCTCCCTCCCATGCTCATCTCATGCTCACGCCTACCTACCCTCCTTACTCCTCCCACCAAACTTTCTTGCTCCTCCGATTTTTCACTCCTTTTGTTTTGCCTCCTGCCATAGATGTTAACTCTCCACCCACTCCATTCGCCTTCCTCTCTGCTACTACTCTGCCTTCAACTTACTCCTCCTCCCACTGTGCCCTCCACTCCCTCACAATGCCAACCCCATAACCACTTTCTTCCACTCAGTAATATTGACTTCCTATACTTACCTTACTCTCGAGTCTTAAACCCGATTGCCACACAAACACTGGCCTTGTTACATTGACTTCCTTTGCTTAGCTTATCTGTTTTGGAGGCACTGGTCAGTCCCTAGGGCTAGCAGTGCAGGAGGGAGGGGAGGAGGAGGGGGCTTTTTTTCGTCTATGCAGCACACATCACCTTACAGTGCAGGGGTACCCTTTTTTTCTTTCAGTATAATGTCTATCATTTCTTTCACTTTGTGTATAAGACCTGTTGTTGGCAGTGGATATTTTTCCATATTTTTCAGGGTTTTTTCACATGCACCTTTTGTATTTTACTGCATAATGCCCTTTCAAGTACAATATACTCAAAATGGTTGAGCCACACATTTGTTCACCTTGTTCCCCTGGCCATCCTGTCCTTTAGCCTTTTTCCTGCCCTCTCATGTCAGGAAATGCCATATAATGGAAGTCTCGTACCTGGCAAAACCTTGGGTTTCCTGGGCAAAGCAGTTTTGTTAGCGTTTGGCTGGATGTGCGGGCTTAGATTATCTAGTCTCAATCCACACTTGGGCCACGGGTATGTCTGTTGCAGGGCCGATGGTTGGACAGCCCTTGCCAGTCGAATGGTACAGATTCTTAACACAGGTGTTGGGTAAAGATTTGGGGTAGTACCCTTAGGGTGCACTACAACAACCTAAGCCTCCTGGCAATAGGGGCCCAACCTTTGGTATAACTCTGAACTACACAGGTTGGTAGTGTGACCTAGCAGCCAGGCTTAACTCAAGAAGGGTCAATGTGAGCTGTAGGGGATTTGCACAGAGATTCAGTGACAAGTATTCAAATAAACACTTACACACAAGGTTTCTTGATTTAAAAAAAAAAAAATAATAATAATTTATTTACCAGTCATTTCAGTAAGCCTTCTTCAGAAGGAACAATATAAACGCAACACTCAAATACACTTCAAAAATCCATACTGTTAGGTTTCTTAGATTCAGTAACTCCTCATTTGGGATGACTCGCAGAGAATTCCTACACCCTCAGGTGACATAAATATCTAGGATGCTTGGGGACATTAATATAGAACCGTTACATCTAGAGTAGGCAAACAGTGTAAAAAGAAAGGTTAAACAGAATAAACAAGATCTCAAATATTTCTTTAATAAGGCAAATACCTTTGAAACCCCCAATGCAGAGTAAGTTAACCCCTTCCTGGAAGGATAGGTGCAACACAACACAGAGGAGAGAAGGGTCAGTCAGGAAACCAGGCTAAACCAATGTCAATGGGCAAAAGTCAATGTAACTGAAGCACTTCTTGAAGGTGAGTAAAGGTCTTTGCACAATGTTTTTAGAAGTCTTTGATGAAGAAGAATCAAATGTAGGGACACATGCCGGGGGACTTGTAGAGGAGCAGCAGACTTTACAGTACCTTTTGGTTTGAAGAAAATATTTAGCTAGTGACCTCTGTTCCTGTGCAGCTCTGCAGATCCTGTTGTTCCTGGGTCTCAGTCATGGGGACAAGAAGGGGGACTTCTGGGGACTCCTGCACCACAACGGGACGGTCACCAACTGCAACCGGCAAACTTTCAAACAAGTGGCACTTCAGTGTTTCAGCTTCTTGCGACTACTGCAAACAGAAACACTGCGGGTTTTGGCTGTCGAGATGGGCTTTCCTTGCTTCTGGGGTCCTGCTCTCTGTTGAGGGGGCTCAGGCTCAGTCTGTCCTGCTTCCTGAGAGTTCGGAGGATCTTTCTGGAGCTCTTGGCCAACTTAAAAGCAACGCACGCAAACTGGTGTTCCTCTTCCCTGGCTATACGGTTTGCCAGCAGCACTCTGTGGAAATTTCAACCAGCTCCGAGATGGATGTCCAGGTGGCTTACTTTCGAGTTGATTGGTCCCACCAACTCAAGGGGAGAAGTCGTCTTTGCAGAGCTTCTGTCGAGGCGAACCTGGAGCTTCAGCACCTCAGCAGGGCTTCACCGGGAAAACCAATGGTCCAGGAGTTGCAGCAGGCGTCCTCTTCAAGTTCTTCTTCGGATTCCTTCGTCCAGTGGTCGACTCTGCCTTCCAGCCAAAAAGCCTTGCCTTTTATGCAGGTTTCTCTCATTCATTCCAGCCTAGCTATCAATCACCCAGCAGGGTGGCTGTCCTTGCCGGACAGCCAGCCAGCCAATCATCAGAGTGCATTTGGGACTCCTAGGAGACTAAGCACAGGGAGTTTCGGACACATCCCTCACTTCCTGCCCCCACCAGACACTCTGGAGCCAGAGGCGGGTTTCACTCGTGAAGCCCGCCAAAGACAAAATGAACAAAGGCACCAAACCTGGTTTGGCGTGCAGATTAAATCTCAAGAAGGACCAAAACAAGAAATGGTGAAAAAAGAACGGAATGCAGCCCGCGGAAAAGACACGACACGGTAGTAAAAAGTAACCACTGCCAGCATCCATTAATTGTGTAAATGGTAACATAAAAAATGTTACATGAGCAGTTAGATGAAGGGGCTACGAAGTATCCCCTCCAGCACCCTATTGTAAGATAGTGTGTGCTGGTTCTAGAAAGTTAACAATGTAAGTAAAGTCAATTTCACTTTGCTGCACTTGGAAAAAGTAGTTAATCCAAGAGTAAGGTATTTAAACCTTGGGAAATCTAAAAGACTTCCCTGTGTCAGTGCACTAAAGGTGCTATGTGACACAATGCAAAAATATGCCTATGGAGTTTGTCAGACTCCAGAAACCAAAAGAAAACGTTAGAATCTCAAGAAAAAATACATCAGGGAGTGGTGGAAAAAGGTCTCTCTCTCACTCACTAGGTTAAAAATGTAAAGTCCTAGACTCCAGCAAAAGTGCTGGGGGTCTCTAAGGTAGAGGGGAATTAGCACATTTCTGAGAATTTTCCCTAACAACGGGTAGGGTGGAGATGAACCGTTTTCAAATTTGGGATAAAAGGAGGAGTCTTGCAGCTGTTGTTCAGATAGTCGTTGGGAGCCAAGACCGCTATGAACAGTTTCAGCCCGCTAAAGACAAGAGGATGACTGTCCAGCTTTGCCTCCAGTCCTGTCTCTCTGGATCGAACTCCTAAAGACCCTCGTCAGTGTTTCCATCCTTGGTCTGCTGGGACCAACCAGTACAGACACCTGTACGAAGATCATGCCCCAAGTAGCCTTCGTAAGTGTCCCAGAATCATCTTACTGGCTGACCAGCTTCATCAAATCCAGAGGCATCTCCAGTACACGTTATCAATTCTGAATGGTAGCTTGCAACTTCGCAGGTCGTTGGCATGTGGCCCTAGACCCATTGTCCTGCACCTGCTATTCTCGATCATGTGGAGGTTTTTCTCGAGAAGTGCCTTCTCACAATGAATTTGGCCTGCTGCCCTCCGGTCGGGTGTTCTTCAGTTGAGTCCTAGGAGGTCTGGTCCTGATCGGTGGAGTTCTGGTAAAGTCTTCTCCCCACCCCTCCCACACACCACCCCCCCCTCCTCACCCTCCTGCCCCCGAGCTTCTCCTAGAGTGTTGGAATTGGGAGGTGACTCCTAATGTTTCAAATTGACCTTTGTTTCTTTTCTATTGGAGCAGTTTACAGACTTGTTTGCTTTGCCACTATTGGTTGTTCACTTCTACAGCCTTCCTTACTGGGGACTTGGGACTCTTTAGAGCAAAATGCCTAGTTACCTAATCAGGCAAGAAAGTTTCAAGTGATGGGGACCTTATTTTATAAGGCAGGGTAAGATGTTTCCATTGCTTTTACTTTGTTTTTCTTTGCTTTACATTGCCTTTTATTCATGAATTGTTTCTCATTCGCTTTACTGCCTACAGTTTCATGGCTGAACTTTTTCTAATTGTATTGAAAAGTAAAGTGTAAGTAATCTCTTTTAGATCATCAACTGCGGATGTATTTATCTTTTATAGTTTTAATTTATTAATACTGCTTACCTGTGATTTTAATTGCTTAGTGTGTTAAGGCCAAAGTATTTTTTTGCTCCATTCAGCAGCAGTCTTGGTCTTTTACCTCTGCAGGGCATTCCCAACTGAGTGGCGAACATCTTTTGGATGGTCAAGGGTCTCCAATCTGAAGATTGCACCTGTTCGGTACCAGGTTGATCCTGATTGCTCCGGACTGGGTCCAGATAACATGGGTATCCGGAGTTGCTGTACATATCCAATTGTCCTCCTTGGTGCCTTCCGAGGAGAGTGAACTTGCTCTTCCAATTGGAGGTGCAGTTTTCTCTACCCAATCGGAGGGGCAGTTTTCTCGACCCGAACGTCAGCAGCCTGAACCTTTATGCTTGGCTACTGACTGGCTGAGATGCAAGGAGTGTGGGACTTGTCAGACAACATCCTTGATATGCTCCTCTCAGCTCAGAGACCTGCAACAAAGTCTACATTTATGCCTGCAGGTGGTGTAAATTTGCATCTTAGTGCCAGGAGAAGGGATTTGGACCCCTTATCCAGTTTTGGATGTTTTGCTGTCCTTGGCCCAAACTGGACTGCAAATTGGCACTGTTAAGGGATATCTTGCCGCAATTTCGGTTTTCGAGAGGTCCCCGGAGCAGATCGCATTCTTCACAATCCCCACTGTCATGACGTTTTTAGTGTTTATGTAACAAATTTCACCCATGCCAGTTTGTGGTTCCGGCATGGGATTTAATTTGGTTTTGACTTTCCTTATGGGAGCGCCATTTGAGCCTCTTCATTCCTGTTCGATTAGATTGCTCACCCTTAAGGTCATCTTCGTGGTTGTCGTTGCTTTCGTGAGACTGGTGAGTGAGCTCCAGCTGTTATCCGTTAAACCTCCTTATTTGGTTTTCTTCAAAGAGAAGGTGGCTTTGAGAGGGAGACCCTCTTTGCATCCAAAGGTGCTCTCAAAAGATCCATCTTCCAGTGTTTTTTTTTTTTGTTTTCCCTCCACCTCCTTCTAAAGCAGAGGAATGATTCCATCGGTTGGACCAGGTGTGGGCCTTTAGCTAAGTCTTTCGGACGATGGAGCCTATGAAATACGACCAGCTTTTTTCGCTGCGGCTCGTGCTGGCACGACTGTGACTAAACGGACCCTGACCAGGTGGATCATTCTCTGAATCTCTGAATGCTATGATCTGGCTGGGAAGGATATGCCCTAGGATCACGGAGCCTATTCTGCCACCTCTGCCCTCTAGAGGAGTCCCTGTCCTGAACAGTTTCATGTTCATTGGTCGATGGGCTTTTTTTTCCCAAAGTAATTTCCAATTCCGAAATTACTGTGAAAAAACCCCATCTATTTGTATCTATTTAATTTTGGGGGGCGCTCCCTTTTCCTATTTTACCCATAGCACAACCTCCTCCCCACCCATTTTAACCCTCCTAACGCCCCCATATATTTCAATGTTTTTTTTTTTTAAAGTAATTTCAGCGTTGTAAATTAGTTTGACAAAAAAAACCTGTCTGCAAATAAACAAGAGACCGTCCTGGACACCTGCCCGGCAGCAACATGGGTGTCTCTACACACGTTTGCTTAATATTACTGCTGGATTCCCTTTCGGTCCAGGATGCCCACTTTATTAGGGCGGACCTCCAGAGTTTTCTGACATAGGTGGTGTCCTTGATCACCTAACTTATCTTCGTACTGCTTTGGGAGTCTGTTAGAGCAGTTTTTCGGACGTTCTACCAACCTTCATTAAAACCATTCAACTGAGACAGTACAAGACTCCACTCTTAGTATAAGGCTGTACCCCCCTGAGTTCATGGTAGCGTAGACAGAGCAGCAAAAAAAAACGAAACCATGTATTACTACACAGTGGCCTGAATAGGCACTCCTAGGGGGACAAAGGTCCCTGTTAATATTAAAAAATGTCCATATGTGGACAATACAGTTAGGGTGGGTCGGTATGCAATATTGCTATATATTCTTATTTTCGATGTTCAATGGCAAAGATCATGTAAATCTGTATCACCAACATTGACATCAGAAGAAAGTTACTTTCGATAATTCAAACATAGAACAAACACATTTATTTACACTGTTCAATGCACAAACCAATATACATAATAGCATGAACGTGTTGTAACAATTGGCACAGACAGGCGGTCTGAGCAAGTTGGCCACAGTCCAGTGTTTACAGTCTTCACACTTCGACATAGGCAAGAGTCATAACAAATTCACTGTAACTCCACAATAGCTCCTTTTGGGTGTCTCAATTAGCAACGCGTTTCGGATTCTAGATCCATCTTCAGGGTGGGAGCTATGTTCTTTTTCATATGTGAGACCTATTGCGGTTACAAAGGATACATATTCATTATGGAATGTTAATGTAGATCAACGCTAGAAAAAACTAGCATATTGAAGGATCGAAAACAAAGAGCACTAACCTTCACATTCTTGTCAAAATTCTCAAGCAGGGTACCTTAAACGTTGAAGATAAAGTTTGTGCGAATATGGTTTCTTGGGACATATTACTCAAAGTAAAAGTGGCTGTTGTGCTGGCCAGAAGCCAAAACATAACCAAAGACTACTCACCCCATCACTTGGGTGCAGTCGAGACATAGTGAGAAATGGCAGTGGCAAAGTCAGGCAAGTCATATCTATATGATTGAAAGAAAGTCACATTTAACTAGAGGTAGAGACTGGGAGGACCCAGAGGGTCGGGAATCATTAATGGATCTGACAGGCAAAAGTGGAATGCTGTGGTGAGTCATGTCGTTAGATCACTTACATAACCTATACCAGCATGTCCAGTGTGGTTGCCCCCTTATAGTCACCCCATGGTGGTATGCTTGGGGGGGGGGGGGAGGAAATGTGCCTCACAGTCTATACATCTAGTCCCAATCCGGCTTATACTATGTATCTATGCTGCATGAAGGCAACGTTCAATGCTATGGCAAGCATTACCTGTGTTTTCCCCTTGTTAACTGCCATAGAGGCAATAGATAAAGTGAGGACCTAGCCTACTGATGTGCCTATTGATGGCCAAGAGCAATGCTCAAAGTAATGAAATTCATTGCACGTGATGTCCCATAGTAAACAGCCACAGAGGTACTAGATCGAGGTTCAATAGGGTGAACAAACAAACGGTCACTTGAAAAATGGCCACTTGATAAAATCAGTCCCAGAAAGTGGAACTGTGTATCGTACGGTTAATAAACAGACCGAGATCGTATAAAGATGGTGGTCAAAGACAGGTCTTACCTGGCACACAGGGACCACGAGTACTCCAGCCGCCTAGTCGCGGCTGCCTATGAACTTGCAATGCTAACACGGTAGGCATGGTTCCCACGTGTATGTACGCAGCGAGCCATGACTAACGTCAGCCATATTGGTGTGGGCTAAGGCATTGCTATGGACGCCGTGAGTCTGAAGCATGGTGTGAAAAGGATGGCATCTCAAAATTACTAAAAGGTAAGTAATGACTTTTGTAATTGTTCAATCTCAGAGTTAGTTACCAACTAACTCTCTTTTATAAGTGGGTAGCTTTTAAACACTTGTTCTCTTTTCTAGGCAAAAGGCCAATCCTTTAAAAGCCTTTCCCTTATTCTTGGAGCATGAGTGTTCTCAGTGGCAGAAGGGGGGGGTGGTCATTAGGGTCCAGTGGCCTACAGCAGGCAGTGTCCGAATAGGTTCGTAAGTAGCAAAAGTCAGAGTTCCTAAGGAAGAATGTTCAAACAGGTCCGGTTTTTACTTTAGAGTTAGTTGCAGGTCCATGGGCTTCACAGAAGACACCCTAGGAGGATTCCAGCAGTGGGCCTGGGTGAACTGGGTGAGAGAACTGTCACAGAACACACCCCAAAACTACATAGGAATCACAAGAGACTTAAGGTAAGTAAATACCCAAGCCAGCACAGTACCTCAGCAAAGATGACGATTTTGCAGCAGGATGACTTCAGAATCTGCAGCCAAATACCGGTTGGTGGATTCTTTGTCGTGGTGACTGAAAACAGGACCTTGGCAGGGATTTTGCAGCTGGGATCAACGGGGAAGGCTCTAGGCAAGGTTTTCCTCACAGCTGGATGCAGCTCTGTGGATTTGGCGCCTTTTTCAGGAGCACAGAAGACAGAATATCGCCTGTCGTATTCTCGTCATTACAAAGGTCCAGCACTCTGGTGGGGGACCTTTTCGGACTTGAATCGTTTCTCTGGAGTTCCAGCAGGATGCCCACGAAGTTTCAGTGAGATTCGTAATTCGGTAGACCGTGCACCACACAATGACTTGAGGTCCTAGGGTATTGGGGTATTGCCGCCCTGCAAGCAGGGCTGGACTAAGAACCAAAAGTGGCCCTGGACATTTTTTTCAAAGCGGACCCATATATATTTCGCGAGCGAGCACAGCGCATAAGCCTAACCTTTCTATGAGGGGGATTGGGAGTATCCCCCAAAAAAATGTTGAATAAAGTGTGTCAATTAGTGCATTTAAAGCGGGATTTAAACATATATGGATTAAAAAGTGATGTTTTAAATAAGTTAATCATCTCTCAAAGTAGATCTTCAATGATAGAGGGACCGGGGACGTTCCACATTTACAGATTAGAAAAACAAATGAATCCGTTATTAAAAGTGCCCAGACAACATGCATCCCTAATCCATTTCATCCATTGGTGAGAGGGGACAGCTCAAGGTCAGCGTATTTGTCGCAATAAAAGAAAAATTATAATGATAATCCTATTCCCATGTTGGGAAGGGTACACAGATAAAAAGGAATTCTTAAATTTGAATTGGCAGTGCCAACAGTTTTGGCTTTTGTGTAGGCACGGACAAGGCATTTACCAGACACTGCCATAGTGGTATTAATTGGACTGTTGCAGCTGCAAAGTGGCGAGAGTACCTGGGTAAATAGCAGTGCCTGGTGAATACCTCATATTGATGCACAAGTTTAAACTGTTGACTTTGCCAATGCTTGTTTTGAACAGAACTTCAGTGAAGGACTGGCTTTTATAAATCGAGTGGCTGAAGGCAGACCTGGTTGACATTTGTATTACACCAGTAACGCGTTTACAGTTCCAATGAAGTCGTTAACTCTCAGAAGACTGGTGTGAGAAAACACTGGCAGGCACTTAAGAGAACAAAGTTTGATGGTAAGGCTAGCAAAAGGAGATCGCAGGAGGATGTGTTTTGGGTGGAGAGGGGCAGAAAGCAGGTGGAAATGACCATAAGGATTAGCATGGCCATGGGCAGTCAATGGGTAGGTAAATAACCAAACAACACGTACAAGTTTGGTGTCCCACCTCATATGATATTTCTCCCTAGCTGCACTCTATTGCAATAGTTTCAGCGTATAGGTAGCATTTTTATCCAAAACTAACATAGAGAGTGAGTCATGCCAATGAAGCCCCCGCAGTGTCCTGAGAAAGCGACTCCGCACCTGTGCGTTCAACCATAGTTGTACACTTATCAGTTGATCCACTTCACCAATGACACTGTTTCATGTTGCTCTTGTTATGGCGAAAGCTGTATTGAGAGCGTGGGGCCTCATTCAGTTCCATACGTCCAAAATATGAAAACATGGGGTGGGCATGTAGTCACGGTACAGATTCACAGTCCATCTGTGTGCCAGAAAATAAAATATCAGAATTCTGTGTTGAGAGGCTCGCCCGCATTTCATATGTCAGAAAACGAAATTGCATGCATATATGTAATTCAGACAGTCCATTTTGACAGCTCTTCCTTCCCAATTCAAAGAGTACTATTGATTGCAGGAAAAACACACACCACCTATTATCAGTGACTAAAGGCAATTCAGCGTGCTAATCATAACTATGCACCAATCCTCTACATGGTGCTGCTGTGTGCTGCAGGCAATCGGTGGCAACCGTCTCTGCAGCAGCCACTCAACCCACTGATCCTCTTTGTACCACCAACACTGCAGACCGTATATAGGCTGAATTTCGTAGCGCTCTGCAGTGCAGCTGATGGCACAGCGACTGAGAGATCTCTGGATGGGAGGGGAGGGAGTAAGCCCAAATAACCCTTTTTACAGCTCCACTTAAGAAACTGGGCTTTGGATTAAAACTGCTTAGTACCATCATCATAATAGTTTAATCCCTGGTGGCAGGCTCCTAAGTCAGAGGGAGTGACTATTCCCATTTTAAAGGCCTTGGTGTCCTCTTTCTAATATTCAGGATCGTTCCAACAGAGCCAATGTATGAATTGGCCACCCAGTATTCTTACTGAGGCAGTGAACCACGCCTCACCTTAAACCGTGTAAAGCATCCAATAAAACAAATGCGTCAATCCTCGTTGTGAAAGAACGGCCATCTGGCCTGGTTTAAGTACCAGTAGGTAAACTGTTCAGGCCAGGAGAATTTCGCCTTCTTATTTACTTTATTTGGGTGGTTGCAGTGCTGGTCATTGGGCCGGCTCTCGGTGGATCCGAGATCCGGCACCAGATGTGTATCCGGATCTCAGGATCCGGCCAGAGTCAGCTGCCCAAGCCCATGAACCGCGCTGTCATACTTTATAAAAAAAAAAAAAAGTTTAAAAAGTGCCTGTGATAGCAGCATTGTCGTTTACCGCTGGCTTTGGCACTGGTGTGTAATCCACAATGCTCGCTACATGTACAACTGAAAGGAATCAGTTGCACATGTAGCGAGCATTGTGCATTACACCAAAACTGACGGTAAAAGGCAATGCTGCCGTCGCGGGCACTTTTTGTTCTTTCTTTTTTTTTTTTTTTTAAAAGTATTCATTTGATCGGATGGCCACTATCAACTCCGCCCCCTCTAGACCACGCCACCTCTGGCACCACCCCCCCAAACTCCTCACCCACCCCTGCCCTTGTGGGATCAGCCACCACATTTTTTCCATTTCCACCACTGGGTGGTTGTATTGGCAGGCTATAGAACGTGAAGTAGTTCAATGAACAAGTTTTCCTCAGTGCCTGAGTATTTATGCACCAGATAATCACTATGCGCAATGCAACTGCGTCGAAATGTTAAAATGAGATGATCGTCCAGCGTGCAGGAACGGGGGAATGCCAGTGTGAAAAATGCATTTATTATACATACGTCGATAATTGATGTATAATAAATGCATTTTTTCATACCATGGCACAGACGGCGCTGATGACGGTCCTACCGGTGAGCGGGGCAGGCCCCCTGCCCTCAGTGTTTTTTTTTTTTTTTTTTGGTTTAAGTAAAGTGCTATGTCTTTGCTATCATTTACGATAGCACGGGCGTACCACTTACACCGAAAAGTCGAAAACCAACACTGGGGCCAAGTCACCTGTACAACATGTACCCGAGATAAGGCCCGGAAAAGGAGAATAGATGCACAGACACGGGCACGATAAATCACTCACCAATGGTGTGTCATGATTCATGACTTACTCAAAGTGTGTCTGGAAAGTAGTGCTGTTATGATATAAGTTATTTATAATGCGCTTATTACCCAGAGATTTCTAAGCGCGGGCCCGGGGATCGAACCTGTGTTGCTCCATGTCGTCTTGCTTCCAAGGCGAGCATGTTGCCCCTAAACTATCCTCCCGATAGTAACCCATTAGCATAGCATTCAGAAAACAAACACACGGAGAAACACTGCACTTTACGATTTTACCCAAAATATTCTAGGAATGCTGCCAGGAATGGTAAACGAAAACTTAGAACCCACGAATCGCTTCAATTCGGTGAATGCATCTGATAAAATGCACACACGTTTTATTCTGCAGCAAACTCTACGCACATAACGGGCACAACACTTCTGTATATGTCAGTGATCAGAGCGCTTCGATGCCTTTACATATGGCTGGAGGTGCTATATAAATATAAGGTAACATAACATTGATACACGGCTATATTAAGGGTCTTTCTAGTATTGGGAACAAGTAGGAATTCTGGACGTTTCTAATTTTAAAATCCTTTTTAATCTTCTAAGAATTGCACTTTCTTTGCACTATTTGATTGGTTGAAAAGTATTCAGACTTCCTGCACATTGCGTTACACTAGCAGGTAGCACTGGCGATGTGTGCACGTCAAGGGTAGACATGTGCACATAAACTGCCCATAATGTCTCTTCTGCCACAGGGCCAGCTGAATGGTGGGGTCCACTAGTCGGTAGCTGGCTCCGGTTTCGTGCTTGTGTGCACTACTGCACTGTACTTGCTTTGGGCCAGTGTCAAAGGCGTGGGCATTGGGGACCTCGGAAAGCATTTTAGCAGTATCGGCGCATTGCAATAGCGCCTTGGCAAGGTTATTCACATCTAGGCACGGGTGGATGCCCTTGCGTTTCGCTTCCTCACAGTGGCACATCCTTTGATCAAAATTATACAGTGCTGCATTTCATCAGCACTGATCAGACTGTCAAATAATGCACCTCACTGTTAGACCGCCGATCGTCGATGCAGGGCCTATCCGGCCTGGCCTGGATCTGCAGCTGCTCCTGACTCGGCTGGAGGTCTAACAACTAGGCCCTATGCTACTCAATTGTGAGGGCACGATTTATTCCACAGTACAGTGGAATATCTTTCATGTTGTGTAGCGCACACGCAACCACTTACAATATGCAAGTATCATGGTAGCAATCTGTGTGTTTTGCAAATTGAGAGTGACATTTGTCGTAGTGTTCTGCGTTAATGTTGACATATGGACATATGCTGTGGAAATGAGGTGACTACTTTAGTTTAAGAGCCATTTTACTGCCACTGGGTCGAAACCTTTGCAGCAGGTAAAACGTGAGTGTGCCAGGCACGCACCAACAAAATGATATGTACATTGCTGACGGGCAAGCATACACGCCAACTCCTCCTTATTCGGGAAGGAGACTCACGATTTTGCAGACATAAATGTTTTTCCCATAAAGTTTTACCTTCTAAAATCCCTCACCCCATTCAAGTCCATAGGCGAACTGAATTATCCTTATTTCCGTCTCATAATCTCCCACTTGGGAAGGGGGAGGGAGGGGTTTCATTTTGGAAATGTACAACCATCTACATTTCGTGCCTAATGGGTTAAAAAAATTGGTCTTGGGAAACATCTGAGCAAAGCGCCTATTGCACTCAAAAGCGTAGATTGCTACATCTGAACACTGCATGCTGATGCTCCCTATACGTTCCATACCGGGAGGGAACACCGAACACAATAAGAAATGAACATATTTCTCAACCTGAAATTGAGAGCCATGCTAGATTCATGCAAGCACTCTAATCACTGCACCAGCTACTGCTCAATGAAGATTGTGCGTCACTGGCAGCCACAACTTTTAAAAGCAAACCAGCGGTAGCCCACATCTCGTATGCGCTGCTATTGCCCTACATTCCCCAGGGCAGGGCACCTGGACGGACAGTCCTGAAGAGCACTGTCCTGGGGAATGATTTGAGGGACTGGCTGCCGCTGCAATGCACAATTCAAGAAATAGATGATTTTGTTCAGTCAAGTAACTTGACTTGCAGGCTTTAAGTTAAGTTACTTAACTGAACGAAATAAACTATATCATCAGCAGTAGCAGTGAGTGACCATCACAGATCAGAGGACCAGCAGAGCCAGGCCGGGATAGGTCCTGCTGCATCGACGCTCGGCTGGGCTCTCCCTCACCCAGGTGCTGAACCCACACCAGCCGAGCATCGATGGTCCTACCTAGTCTGGCCTAAGCGGTTTTGTCTACGGCCCAATAACGGGGCACTGGGGAATGATTTGAAGGCTGGTCAGGCAGCCACTGCAAGTTAACTTTACTCACATGGACGATCTTGAGTTGAGACTCGAGATACATATCATCAACTTGCAGTGTGTCTCGATTCTTACCTGACAATCGATCAATCTTGTGGCTTGCCAGGCCTCATGCAGCCCAGACCAGCTGCCTGCCTGCACTACTTGCTAATGTGTGCACTGTGCGCGCAGCCTGGGCTGCAGGCAGGGCACATGCAGTTCCAATCTGGTGCCCAGCCCAGGAGGCCCTGCGCAGGCGCGGGCCCAACCCAGCTGCTGGGAAGAATAAAAAAAACCATGGTGCCTCTGCCTCGGTCAGTGGTGGCAGCCAATTTAAGGCAAACCACCCAGGCGGAGCCAAGGCAAAATCACGCGATGTGTTTATGCTAACACATGTGTATCCTTCTGCTCAAAAAGAGGCCCTACAGGCCAGAGGCCTACCAGGGATGTCCCGGTGGGGCAGTCAAGCCCTGCCCGCAAGGTCGCAGCATGGTATGGGATGGCTCAAAATGCAGAGCTTCCTGAGTCTAGTGGGTCTCGACAGACTCTGGGCCGGGGTCGTCGTTTTTGGAGTCCCTAGGTCGAGTGGAAGCAAGGGCTACAGGAGGCTCACGTTACACAGCAGGCTCTCCGGTCACTGGAAATTGCCTCAGCTGCTTTTCGTTCATCATCCTCGTCGGTTTTGGTTCCAGTGGTCGACTTGTCTTCAGCTTCCAGGTTCAGAGTATTTAAGAGGAACTGCAGCACAACTTCTGCATTCTCTCCCTGCATTTTACAAAAAGGGGCGGTGTGGTTGTCCAATCAGGACAGCCAGCCCCCACTGGGATATGTCCCCATTCAGGCAAGGAGGACGAAAAAGGGCTGTGGAGTTGTGGAGTCCTACCTTGCTTCCTGCCTTCACAGACAAACTGGAGCCTGGGCGGGGAGTCCATGGGACTCCCGCCGAAGATAACATATCACACAAGGGAATATCCCGCCCAGAATGTCAGGGGAAGGAACAAGAAAGGACCAGGAACACTACAATGGCGAAAAAACAAGACTGGGTCAATTTTGGTAAAATGAGCATCTATGAGTGCATTTACCGGGGCTGTGCACACTGACTGCAGTAAAGGAGCACCAAATTAATAAAAGGTATCACTGTCACCAGCCATTAAAGGTAGGCTTGTCCCTGTAACAGAATCATTACAGTTTTGGTGTGAAAGGGGATACATTGTGTCTCCCCAGCACTCCACGTAAGGTGGGGTGTGCTGGTTTCACCAAATATGTAAAGATCCTTTCGACCCTTGGGAAACTGTAGTTCTCACAAGGTTAGCCAGAGAAAGTTAAAAGGGGAGCCCAAAGGGCAACCCAGCAATAATCGGGAGTATGTGCCAAAAGTTGTCAAAGAGGATAGAATTAAAAAGACACTATCGAGAGTCTAAAAAATGACACCCATAAAAAGAGTAAAAGACTGTGTGTGCGGTAAAAGGTTCCCACTCAATGAGGTATAAGGAAAAATAACCCACCAGTAAAGCAAACATTTCTGGGATTGACACAGGTCAGGAAAATGTATCATTACCATGATCATCTTATCTAACAGAGTCTATCATAGATGAGGAATCTGTATGAGGAAGGAATAGATTAGAAGAACAAATGACTTACCTCTTGGTAATGATATTTCGGATGGATGTACCTCCCATGCATTCCTGGTCACCCTCCCTACTCGCCCCTCTTGGCAAATCGTCAGTACAAATCCCTGGGACAATTGACTAACCCACGAACCAAAGAGGGAATAGTAATTTTCGTCACTCACGCGGCCAAAATTCCTAGAGGGGCTCCAATTACGCACAGGGGCAGGGTACATCATGGGGTGGCAACCAACAGACTACCCAGAGTTACGGCAGAGGTAATAAAAGGGCCTGTGGTAGAGCTAGAGGCAGCCCAGCCAGAGGCAGGACGCCTGTCGGGAAACAGTGACTCTCCACTCAGGGTCCCTTCCCATGCATCCCCAGTAGGGGGGCGCATTTCCATCTTCACCCAAGCATGGGAAGGGATCACATCGGACAGATGGGTGCTGTCCACAGTGTCCGCAGTATACTGCATCAAACTTCTGGAGCGCCCCCGCAACCACCCTCTACGTCAAAAAATTCACTCCCTGGACCATCAGAAGATCCTCCTCGAGGAAATCGCCAATCTTCTAGCAAAGGACGCGATGGAACTCGACCCGGCCAACCAGGTAAACAAGGGTATTTATTCAACTTTGACAATGCGCCCAGTATTATACTTGCGCCCTGCAAACAAGTTTGTCAAGCCCCAAAGATTTTGCATGACTACTCTCCAAGAGGTAATCCCCCTCCTAAAAAGAGGGCATTACCTGGCAACATTGGACATGAAAGATGCCTATTTTCATATTTCCATGTTCCCAGCGCACAGAAGATTCTTGCGCTTCAAGGTGGACAGTCAGCACTACCAGTCAAGGTGCTGCCCTTCGGTATAGCCTCGGCTCCAAGGGTATTCACCAAGGTACTGGCGGTGGCGGCAGCACACCTACACAGGGAGGCAATCCCAGTGTACCCTTACCTGGACGAATGGCTCATCACGGGGGAAACCTCAGTAATTTGCAGATCCAACATCCAAAGAACTATTGACCTCCCCTTCGAATTGGGTTTCTCGATCAACAAGAAAAAATAAAGCCTGGTGCCAAGCACCTCCAAACAGTTCCTAGGAGCTGTCCTAAACACTCAAGAGGGGTTGGCCTTTCCATCAGAGGAAAGAAATCAGAATATACTGCTGCAAATTCCTATATCAGCCCGGTCGTCAGATAAGGGTGTGGAAAGGAATGCATTTGGTAAGCATTATGGCGTCATGTATTTACCTGGTTCCCCATGCGCGCCTGCAACCCATGCAGGAATGGTTGGTGAAACGATGGTCTCAGGCAAGTGGTCAGTGGGACGATCTAGTGGTTGTTTCGCCAACACTTGTACAAAGTCTTCACTTGTGGACGAGGGAGAACCTGTCAAAGGGGAAACCCTTTTTCGATCCGGAGATGCAAGCTGTAGCCACTACAGGTGCATCCCTATTGGGGTGGGGAGCACACCTCCTTCACTGCACAGCTCAGGGTCTCTGGTCTCACACAGTGTCCAAGAATCACATCAATCTGCTAGAGCTTCTGGCATTCTTCAGAGCGCTTCAAGCGTTCGAACCCCACCTGATAAACCTGTCGGCGCAGATCTTAACAGACAGCACCACAGCCATGTTTTACATAAACAAACAGGGAGGGACTCGTTCGCCAAATCTGTCCAGGCTTGCCCAGAAAATTTGGATATGGGCACTCAAACGGAACATTTACCTGTCATCTCAACATGTTCCAGGGGATCTCAATTCACTGGCGGACACTTTGAGCAGGGATCCCATTCCAGAAGAACACGAATGGGGTCTGCACAGAGAAGTCGTAGAAGACCTCTTCTCACAGTGGGGTTTCCCCACTATAGACCTATTCGCCACAAGCGAAAACAGACAATGCCCAGACTTCGCATCCAGGTTCCCCAAGCCAGGCTCCAAGGCGAACACCCTGTGGATGAACTGGTCAGGGATGTGTGCCTATGCTTTTCCACCCACTCCTCTGATGAGGAAGTTGGTCAACAAGATGCACAGGGAATCGACAATGCTCATCCTAGTTGCTCCCATGTGGGCGAGACAACCATGTTTCCCGCACTTGCGCAGACTGGCAGTGTGCGAACCAATCAAGTTCCTGTGCTGGCACAACCTACTATCCCAGCACCAAGGACAAACAGTGCGCCCTCAACCCATTGCTCCTGAAGTCATAGAGTTTGGCCATTTCAATCTACCTCAGGGATGCATGGATATCCTAAAGGAATCCAGGAAACCAGACACAAGACAATGTTACTTTGATAAATGGAAAAAATGTGTTATCTGGTGCCAGAATAAACTAACCAACCCGGTTGATTGCACTCCTTCCAATATTGTCACCTACATGCTCCACCTGCTGGACGCAGGTTTGGTATTTAATTCACTCAAGGTACACCTGGCGGCGCTGTCAGCCTACACCACCTCCCATAACAAGGTGTCATGGTGGAAAGTACCAGTGGTTAAAGCCTTCATGGAAGGGGTAAAGAGACCCCACCCTCCAATTTCAAACCCACCACCAGGATGGGACCTTAATGTGGTGCTTGCTAAACTCATGGGGCCACCCTTTGAACCCATGCATAATGCTAGTCTCAAACACCTGACCTATAAAACTGCCTTCTTAGTAGCCATTACATCCATAAGAAGGGTCAGTGAAATTCAGGCTCTGTCAGTGCAGGATCCTTTCGTTATTGTTCATAAGGATAAACTGGTTCTACGAACACACCCTAGGTTCTCACTTAAATTAATTTATAAATTCCACGTTAACCAGTCCATTGAGCTTCCGGCCTTCTTCCAAGAACCCAAAAGCTCTGCTGAGATGAAACTACACACGCTAGAAGTGCGAAGAGCAGTCCTCTACTATGTAGACCAGACCAGACCGCTGTGAAGAACAAACCAACTGTTTGTCTCCGTAGCTACAGGCAGAGAGGGAGATCGCGTCTCTAAAGGTGCCATCTCAAAATGGATAGTAAACTGTATCCAGCTGTGCTACTCCCTTTCTGAGAAAACTCTGCCTTTTACGCCAAGAGCTCACTCTACTAGAGGCACTGGGGCCACTCTGGCTTTCATTGCAAATGTTCCCCTTGACACCATTTGCAAAGCAGCTAAATGGAGCTCTATTCACACTTTTACTCAGCACTACTGCATTGACACTCATTCCAAGACAGATACTCAAGTGGGACAAGTGGTTCTAAGACATTTGTTGGCTCATGACCCTTCTCACATCCCACCTCCTTCTTCTAACACTGCTCGCTAATCTATGCACAGCATGTGATCTAAGCAGATTCCACAAGCCTCAGAGGGATACGTTACTCACTGTAATCGTATTTCTGATGCTTGTATCTGCTTAGATTCACATGCGCCCGCCCTTCCTCCCCTCTGAGAGAAGGTGCATGGATGCTTGTAGTCTTATCTATCTGCTTGGATAATCTGTACTCGCGCTACTCCTCATGCTACCTCATGTCAGAAAAAATACAATCTGAGGGTCCTACACCCGTGAGGGATCATGGGTACAGTGGACGTCACACTAGGGATAGTGTTACTGACACGCCCTATGTCGATGCCCATTTTCGAGTTTCGAAAAGCAAACTGTAATACTCCGCAGCTTCCACTAGATGTCGGCCTATGCACAGCATGTGAGTCTAAGCAGATACAAGCATCAGAAATACGATTACGGTGAGTAATGTATCCCATACTGACCCGACATCTTGTCTGGCACTGCACCCCCTGGTGGCGGAAGAGTTTCGAAAGAAGAGGTGCACTGTGGCTAGGATTATCATATGGATGAGGAATCTGTGGGAGGACCAGCCATCAGAAAGAACATTACCAAGAGGCAAGTAATTCATTCTAAAGATGCATCGCAAGAAGATTGGGGCGGGGCGGTGCATTGGTAGTTTTTAGTCAAGTGTACAGCTCAGCAAGTGCCACAGCACACAAAAGTGTTGGAGCTAATGGCGGTGTAAATAGCCTTATGCACGCGTTCCAAATGCATCTTCCATACAAGATCGTCCTTATCAACACACAACACCACAGCAATGTTTTACATGAACGGGGCAGGACACACTCCAAGGTGCTCTCCATTCTCGCACAACAAATTTGGCATTGATGCATTACCAAATAAATCCTAAATTAGGCACTGCACGTTCCAGGAGTGCACAATTACCTTTTAGACTGCCTAAGCGGGTAGTAGTTCCAACAGGACAAATGGAAACTCAACACAAATAGATTTTCACTGGTACTTTAAAAATCTGTTTGCAGTAAAAGAAAATGCCCAACATTCATGGTATACCCATCTCCTGTGCTTGTCGTTGAATTCAGTTTCATCCATTTCACAAACTCCTCACACATCTGCAAATAACGCCTCCCAAGCCACAAAATATGCACTTGGCAGCCTGGCTCCTAAAGTCCTAGTTTGGTAATGCATGCCTGTTAGGGAGATGTATCGTGTGTATGCTTCATCCCCTCTCCTAGTGAGACCCCCAGCCCGTTTTGCTGGACTTCTGGACCTTTTTCTGAAATCCTAAATGAGTTGAGCCTTGGCCACTCATTCATTCTTATGGGCTAAGTCGTTTGGAACTCTGTTCTTTGTAGTGTACCTACCTGTGGGGTCTATTTTACTCCATACACTCTTAAAGGCATCTATATTTTACTATTGCAGCACACCACTCCTTATGGGCAGTGTTTCTGGTGACCCTTAAGGTCCTCCTTTTGAGATTATTTTTCTTTATCCTAGAGTAACTACAGTTATAAAGATCATATTTGTCTAAAGAGGTATTGTTTCAACATGCATGTATTTTGTATATCTATTAGTGTTTACTGTATCTTTACATCACCCTGCTTTCCTCCTATGATCTAGGTTTGGACTACTCTGTGACACTACACTGGGGGGGAGCCTGGTGAACTCAAAAAGAATTCTTAGTCAGGTGGATGTCCCAGAGTCCTGGAAACAGAGTCTAAAGAAAATTCCACTCAAGCTCTGAACATAGGGTTTGAGAAGAATCTTCCGAACACAACTTTTACACTGTAACATTTGGTCCATGAAAACATAGGATATTTTTCTGTTGAAATTCTGTGCGACAAATTCCATTATCTCTGTGCTCTCTTATTGTAAATTGTAATGTCATATTGGCACAGAAAAGCACTCAGAATCTTAGAGACAGTGCCAGGGTTTTCATTAGTATTTCTTTTGTAGGGCCTATGGCTCTCCCAGTCCCTCTCGTCTGCCCATGTCTGCTTCCCTAACCCAGGCGCCCAGAACCCCTGGCCTAGTTAGTTTGATAAAAATGTTGATCCCTACTGTCTAAAGATCTAACTTCTACTGGTGTTTCCCTGTATACAGGCTGTCTTAAGTCCCTTAGAGGCTTTCAAACTGTCCCTACTTTAGCCAAGGAGCAGTGTTCTTGGGGGGAGGGAGGGGGTGCTGTGCACTTGCTCTGTGTTTTTTCCACCTAGTTCACTCATGCTCGCTCATGTCCCCTTTTTTTTCTACTCCTACAACCACTTTTTCTTACTCACTCCTCTCACTAGTTCTCCATCCCTCAGATGTTTCACTCCTACTTCTTGCCTCTACCCTTTGCTGTAACCAACCCTCACACTCCACATCACTACTTCACCCTTCAATCACTCTCCTTTACACTCCTACCGCTTCAATGTTCTCTCTCCCACTACTACACTCCTCCTCACACTAACAGCCAAAAATCCCATCTCTTCTACTCAGTACCATTAACTTCACAGACCTGCCTTACTCTCTCTTGTTCTGTACCCAGTTGAGACACAAACATGCACACACACGCTCAGCAAGACCAATACCGACCTTCTCCAAAATACACCTCCAAAATCCAGCTTTCATTCTGTCGCTCTGCTTGACTATTGGTCCTCCTCCTCTGACCTCATCCAAATCCTCACTTCCCAGCTCCTGCTGCCCCTACTAGTTGCCTGCTCTCTAGTGATTGGTACTCTTTCCCTCACCAATCCGAGGTTGCCAACTCCATCTTGAGGGTTGAGCATGTGCAAACTTTACAAAATGAGCTTGAAGCTATGCCCATATGCTTCACTGCTTAACAAAACTAATGGTGGCCTGTTACGAGCAATGTTCAAGTTTGTTTTTCTGGGTTCTTTCAGTAAGATAAGTTCTGATGGGATGACCCAGTCTGTCCCACCATTCCCTGATGGTTTAGTTGGTCATTGGGTGTCTGCTGATGCTACTGGGCAGCACTGCACTCTTTCCCTGAATACAGTGGCAGCACCATCTCCCTTTCGTTTTCCATGCTGCTCAATTTTGAGTCTACTTAGCTCAAACATGGTCTAGATGCTCCCAAAATTTAGCGGTTTCAGTCTTTCGTGATCTGTGTCTGTGCTTCTCTGTATTTTCTGTCATTTCTTCAAAAAGAGCGACTGGCAAGCAATTTTGAAAGGAAGCATGGTATGAGTTGAGGTACTGCAGTATTGCATTTTGCCACGGGGAAAGGTGATCATGGATTGGGCCCTGCTTTGTTGAATTTCCCCCTGCAACTCCCATGGACGTGGCGACGGATGCTTAACCACTGTTGACAAGGCCAAGGTTTTTACCTTGTCACACAAACCATACAATAAGATAGGCAAAACTTGATATTATTTCGAAACTTCTTTTGCTGAAAATTTACTTTATAGAAATGAAGGCCTCCTCCATCCATATTCCTTATTAGTCATTGTATCTCAAAGCATTGGCTCCTGAGCCGTTCTCTGAAGCACTACGTGGAAATGTACTCACCCACACTACGGAGCTTAGAGAGATTCTTCTTTTTAATTTCAGATTTTGCAGAAAAACTGCTTAAACAATTAGAAACCTGCAAAGAGAGATTTGAAGTGAAGATGATGCATATGGACCTGATCTCTAGATTGGTTGGAATTCATGAGGTATGTGGTATTACTGTTTATTCAGTGATTTTTATTTTTTGTTTGTTTTTGTTTTCATCATCATTTGTCATGTTTTAAATCTCACAGGAATGTTCCCAGTTATTGTTTAATTTACTTGCTAATATGAAGCTATTCGACATTTGCTATTTTGCTACTCTAGCTACTTATATTTTGCAGTGTCGGCTCGTCCATAATGGGTGAGGGGGTGCCGACCAACCTGAACCCTTGCCCGTTAGGGACAAGCCACACCAGCCCAGTGTAATCCCTGAGCGCTCTCCCAGGTGCTTGTTGCAGCTGGGGCAACACTCATATGCTGGCTTAAACTGTCAATGGGAAACGCGGTTTCCCTTTCACATTTTAGTTCCCCAGCACACATGGTCAAGGAGTCATGCGAGCCTGGGGCGTTTTGCTTCCCCAATCTTGCATGGACCGTTAGGCACGCAGCCTGGGGAACTGCACCTTTGTATGTGTGAGGGGGGTGCTCCTGTGTCTCACTGCACATACAAATGGAACGGGGGCTCTGTCATTAGCGCTGAGGCTCCTGCATGCATGTGCCAGAATTAGGAAGGGTTTTCTGAAGCTCATTTGGGGGGAGAGGTTTGTTTTACTGGGCATGTGTGATACTCTATCGTAGATGTCCAGTAAAAAATGTCATGCCACTATAAGAAATTGTTTGACTGATTGCATCAAAATGCATTCTAGCCGTATAATAACACTTTTCATGGTTGCTTTAAAGGCATGATAAAACAAGCATTAGAAGTGTTATTACGTGGCTAGACAGGTATTTTGATGCAATCAGTCTAGCCACTTCTTACTGTGGCATGGCACTTTTTAATGGCCATCTGTGATAAAGCAAGCATGAGAAGTATTATTACATGGATAGACTGGCATTTTGGTGCAGCAAGTCTAGCTATAATATCTTACTGTGGCATGGCATTGTTTCCTGGACATCTGTGATGAAGCAAACAGAAGTGTTGTCTGGGATGGCCTGCATTGGAGAAGCCAGTTTGACCATGTTTTCTTATTTTGGCATGATATTTTTAATGGCAAAGCCAAAAGGAGTGGGTTCTTATGTGCAGGTACTGGCATATATTGACCGAGCCATTTTAGGCATGCTTTATTATGGTATCATTACTCGCATTGTGCACGAAGCAAACATAAATATGTTCTTATATGTGAATACTGGTGTATAACGATGCAGAGAGTGTGAAAAAATGTGTATACTGCCAGATATTATGTCAAGTTGATTTATACTGCACACCGCTGCCATTTCTATGGTCTCCAGGTGCTCTTGTGGCCCTTTAAGGCAAAGTGAGTTTGGTTGGTTGGGAAAAGAGTGAGGTAATACTGGTGGTGTGCTCAACGGCTGATGCGTGTAGAACCACGATTAACTGGTGTCTGTGCTTTCTGGGGGTGCTTTGCTTTGTGCTCTAGATGTTTGTTTCCGGATGAGTGGTGTCCACTGATTGTGTTGGACTTTTGGGGGTTGGTTTGAGAGTGATATGCCGTTTGGGTGTTTAGCAGGGTGGTTCGCTATCCATCGGGGTGAGTGTGTGGTGAGGGAGGTGTTAGGACAGTTTTTCTAAAGTCTAACTAAGGGCTTCATAAAACCATACATCTGAGGCAGCACATAAGCTCCAGTCTTAGTATAAGGATTTACCACCTGAGAATGTGGTAGCATGGACAGAGCAGCCAGGCTAATCTTAGGAGGGAGAAAGGGCTGTAGCTTGGTACAAAGAAATTGTAGCATACATATGGTCCAAAGAAACACTATGTATTGCAAAAATAAAGGTTTTTGTTAAATACAAATAGGCCAAGATAATTCTTAGGTGGTTAAGTAAGTACTATAACATCTTATAAACACAATCATAAAAACCAACCCAATACCTTGTTGCTTGGTCCCAAGTGTCTGCCAATAACCCCGTGATGGCACCCTTGTGTACATTTGGTGGTCTGTCCCCTCTGCTCAGCTGCAGAACCTCCCCAGGGGAGCCTCAGTCACCGCCTTACCCATACGTAGCCATATTTCTTTGGGGTTCCCCCGAAAACCAATCTTTTAATATACCTCAATTGGGCCAGCTTCATAATATAGAGAAAAATGTGGTAAACCCAGCCCCCCCCTTGCGTAGCAGGGCCACCATTGTGTGTAGGGGTCACCCGCGGGTCCTGTTCCACACGAAAGCTACCAGCATCTTGTAGCCCCGGGAGAAGTGCTTGGGGGATAAGAATCAGGAGAATAAGAATTGGTTGTCTCCAATAGTGAATTATAGTTGGCGTCATATAGTCCCCCAGGGACTTAGTTATTGTTACCCCCAATAGCCGTATACCCTGCGGCACCCATCGAAAAGGGGTGCCGTCAACGGCCTGCTGCAGTGAGTCGCCTGTGAGCACCAAGTTCAGGATTTCAATTTTTGCAATGTTGACCTTCAGTCCTGCCACCTCCCCTTCTATCTCCCGTACCATGGTCCGAAGGGAGTACTCTGCATCGGTGAGGGCGAGGAGCATGTCTGTGAACACCATTACCTTGTTGTCCTCTTCCCCCAAATGGGATCCCTCGAATATCCCCCAGAGATCTGATTTTACTCAGGAATGACTCAAAATGGATGGCATAGAGGAGTGGGGATAGGGGGCAGCCCTGCTTGGTTCCTCTTTTTAGCAGGATGTCTTGGATAGCTGTCCATTAATTAATAGCCTAATTGTCGGGTTGCTATAGTTGGCACGCACCTTTTGCAGGAATGCCGCCCCTGACCCCATCCGCTCCATCATGCGGAACAAGAAGGACCCACTTCACGTGTTAGGCAAAGTTTGTATGCAGTACCCTCTGGGACCACTACACACAACTCTGACTACAGGTATAGGCAACCCAACCTTTGGTATAAGCTTGTACTACACCGTTTTGGTAGCGTGTTGAGCAGCCAGGCTTATCTCAAGAGGGGTAAATGTGAACTGATGGCTTGGTCAGTCCTGCTTCTTGGGAGTCTGAAGGATTTTCCAAAAGCTTTAGGCCTGCTTAAAAGCAACACACACAATCTGGTGTTCCTCTCCCTGGCTATACGGTTTCCCGCAGCAACTATGTGGAAATTCAACTAGCTCCGAGATGGATGTCCATGTGGCTTACCTTAGAGTTGATTGGTCCCACCAACTCAAAGGGAGAAGTCGTCCTTGCAGGGGCTTCTCTGTTGATGCAAACTTGGCGTTTTGGCACTGCAGCAGGTCTTCACCGGGCAAACCAACGGTCCAGGAGTTGCAGCAGACGTCCTTCAAGTTCTTCTTCGGTTCCTTTGTCCAGTGCTAGACTCTGCCTTCCAAGCCAAGGGACTCGCTTTTTATTCAGTTCAATCCCATTAATTCCAGCCTATCTGTCAATCGCCCATCCACTATCACTCCCCTTTTGGCAGACAACCTAAAGAAATCTACCAAAGCGATCCTCGGTGATGTCAACCTTTGTCTTAATGACCCCAAGGACCCTGCTTCCAAAGCACTCAACTCAGCCCTTGAAACTCTGGGTTTCTCCAACACTGTCACAGACCCTACCCACTCACTGGGCAGGACACTTGACTGGATTGCTCAGCACAACTGCCCTCTAACAATCACTGGCAACTCCCCCACCCCATGGTCTGACCACCACATCATCACCTTCAACATCCCCACCTCCTTCCCCCCACTACTCCCCCCCCCCCCCCCACCCTCTGCCTCCTGCCCTCACCAGAAGCACCCACCTCTTCACCAAAGAAAGACGTCTACCATTCCTCCAGGGTCCTGCCTTCAGACCTCCCTTCTCCAATGACCCAGAAACCCTGGCACAAAACTACAACAAGGCTATATCGGCAGCAATCAATTCCATTGCTCCTCTCAAACCTCGGAAGTCCAAACCCACAAGCCACACCAACACCTGGTTCACCCCAGACCTACTCAAACTCCGGACGGACAAACGCTCTGCCCTTGCGCGCTGGCAAACCTCCCGAGATGACAAAGACAAACTTGACTTCAAAACCCACTCAAAGGAATACAAAAAAGCCATCATTCAAGCAAAATCCAAATCATTCGAAGCCAGAATCACCAAAGCCAATTCCAACACCAAAGAAATGTTTACCATATTCAGGGAACTTGAAACCCCTACCCCTACACCCCAGAACTTCACTAAAGACAGACTGGTGCGGTGGCATCCAAACTAGACCTCCTTCAAGCCAAAATCTTGAACTCCAGACTCTCTCTGCCCACCCCCCTACTCCCGGCCCCCCCGCCCCCCCTCTCTCTCTAGATCCCTCCCCCACCTTCTCCTTCAAAACCATCCAGGAGAAAGACATTACTCTAATGAAAGGCATCAAACCCTCTAACTGCAAAGGAGACCACTGCCCCGCCACCATTATCAAAGACTGTGCTGAGTCCCTCGCCCCATTTCTCACAGCCTTTGTAAACGCATCCTTCACTACAGGTATAGTATCCTCCTCCCTCAAAGAAGCATGGGTCAAGCCTCTCATAAAGAAACCCACACTTGACCCCACCTCACCTAACAACTACAGACCTGTCACCACTGTCCCCTTCCTCCTTAAAATTCTCGACAAGGCAGCCTATCTGCAAGTCCAACACTTCATCGAAGAGAACCAACTCCTAGGCCTGAGACCGGAACCGAGACCGCCTTACTGGATTTAAAAAACCAGATGGATGATGCCAGAGACCTGGGCAAACCTGTCCTGCTCCTCCTCCTCGATCTCTCTGCTGCGTTTGACCTTGTGGATCACAACGTTTTATGCCACCACCTAACCTCCACTGCACATTTTTCAGCCCATGCTAGTGCTTGGATCACTTCCTTCCTACATGGAAGGACCATGCAGGTCTTCTCTGATCTAGCTACTGCATCCCCAACCATTATGCTGTGTGGGGTCCCACAAGGCTCCTGCCTCTCTCCCACCCTCTACAATATATTCACTCGCCCCCTCTTACTCATCCTTGACGCCATGGGGATCTCATACACTAATTACGCGGACAACACGCAGATCCTCGTGACCCTGACAGGCGACTGAGACTGACTCCAAGACCCTCAACACCATCTATAACGCAATCCAAACCTGGATGGCTGCCAACAGCCTCTCTCAACCCTGACAAAACTGAACTCCTACTTGTAGGCTCCCCCGACACCCTAAAAAAACTTGATGCGCAGTTCTCCCACTTCACCATTGACTCTATCATAATCCCAGTATCTGAGTCAGTGAAAACCCTAGGCGTCTACCTGGACTCCAATCTGTCCATGACCAGACAGGGGAACGCCATTGCCTCCTCAGCTGCCTACCAGGCCAAACTCCTCAATGCAGTTAGACCCTACCTCTCCAGCGACACCTGCACAAACATAGCTGGGGCTATCACGTGATCACGGCTGGACTACTGCAATGTCCTCTTCCTAGGGACCTCCACAAAAAACCTTGAGAAACTGCAAGTCACTCAAAACAACGCCCTCCGCGCAGCACAAGGCATCTCCAAAAGAGAGCATACATCTACTGCCAGAAGAGCCTCCCACTGGCTACCTATAAAAGAGAGGATCATCTTCAAAACCTTGACCCTCACCCACAAATGCATCCACTCTGCAGCACCAGCCTACCTGGCACAAAGGATTCACCCGGCCATGTCCTCAAGACCAACCAGGACCCCCTACACCAACCTACTCACTGTACCCAGGGTAAAAAAAGCAAGAGCAGGGGCTGCCAGCTTCCCCCACCTTGCGGCCCTACACTGGAATGCCCTCCCCACTGCCCTGCGAGCTGAACCTTCTCTGACCACCTTCCGCAAAACCTTGAAAACCACCGTTTGCTTGATCCTCTACCGTCTCTCATGTACACCCGCCATATGTATACCTGACCTGTGTACGCATCTATGCATATTATGTGTTACGCCTATGTACCCAATCTGTAACTTATGCATAATGTAACTAAGTTGTCTGCAAGTAACAGCGCCACAATGCCCTTGGGCTGCCTGCGCGCTATGCAAATGTAAAATAAATAAATTAAATAAATAAATAAGGGTGGCTGTCCTTGCTGACAGTCAGCCGGCCAATCATCAGAGTGCATTTGGGTCTCCTAGGAGATTAAGCACAGGGGGTTTTTTGGGCACCTCCCTCACGTCCTGCATACCCCAGACATTCTGGAGCCAGAGGTGGGCTTCACTCCTGAGTCCTGCCAAAGGCAAAATGAACAAAGAGAACAAATCTGGTTTGGCGCACAGAGAAAATCTCAAGAAGGACCTTTCCACAAAGAAATGGCGAGAAAAGAAGACCGGGTGCCATTTTGACAAAGATGGCTCCCGCAGTTGCTTTACAGCAGCTGTGAACGCAGCCCGCTGTAATTCCACACCATGGTAGTTGTTAGGCAAAGTTTGGATGCAGTACCCTCTGGGAACACTACAACCAACTATGACTTCAGGTATAGGTAACCCAACCTTTGGTATAGGCTTGTACTACACAGTTTTGATAGCGTGTTGAGCAGCCAGGCTTATCTCAAGAGGGGAAATGTGAACTGTAGTGGAGTTACACAAAGATTCAGTTACAGGTATTACATACTCTGACTCAAGGTTTCTTGCATAAACAATTATTAATAAGGGAGCAATATACTAGTAACATACAAATACACTTCAATACTGTACACCCTGAGTTTCTTAATCAGACAAGACCCTTTTGGCATGGTCCACAGACACAACCTACACCCACAGGTGACTTCAATGACAAGGGTGCTGAGGACATTAATATCTTATTGTTGGCATTCAGAACACTCTTTAAAAGTTGGTAAAAGGCAAAGGTTATTAGAACATAAGAAATTACAAATATTCATAAGCAGGGCAAATACTCTCAGATATCAGTTAGAAGTCATTCAATTCAATAGGCTAAGCCCACGTCAATAGGCAAAAGTCTTTGTATAGGATGCAGCACTTCAGGTAAGTAAATGGAAAAGTCTTTGCACAAGTTCTTGGGAGTCTTTGATGAAAAGAAGAATCAAATGTAGGGCCACAAGCTGATTAGGCTTGCGAGTTGTGGAAGTTACAAGTACTTCTACAGTAAGAGGTAAGTTCTCTTAGAATTATTTTACAGTACCTTGGTAAACAAGAAAAGGATGCAGCTGATGACCTCTGTTCCTGTGCAGCTCTGCAGATCTCACTGTTCCTGGGCCTCAGTCGTGGGGACAAGAGGGAGGATGTCAGGCGGGGGGGAGCTCCTGCACTAGGACTGTCAAAACTGGCAACTGGCAAACTTCACTTTCAGTGGCTGTTTCGCATTTCATCAAATAGCACAAAGTGCGGTTCCTGGCTGTCAAGGTGAACTGTCCTTGCTTCTGGGGTCCCACACTCTGCTGAGGGGGCTCGGCCTTGGTCAGTCCTGCTTCGTGGGAGTCTGGAGGATCTTCCAAAAGCTTTAGGGCAGCTTAAAAGTAAATATACGGTTTCCTGCAGCAACTCTGAGGAAATTCAACCAGCTTTGAGATGGGTGTCCAGGTGGCTTACTTTGGAGTTGATTGGTCCCACTAACTCAAAGGGAGAAGTCGTCCTTGCAGGGGCTTCTCCGTCGATGCGAACTTGGCAAGTAGTCACTGCAGCAGGGCTTCACCGGACAAACCAACGGTCCAGGAGTTGCATCAGGCGTCTTCTTCAAGCTCTTCTTCGGTTCCTTCGTCCAGTGGTCGACTCTGCTTTCCAAGCCAAAAGACTCTCCTTTTATGCAGTTCTCTCCCATTCATTCCAGCCTAGCTGTCACTCACCCAGCAAGATGGCTGTCCTTGCCAGTCATCCAGCCGATCACCACAGAGTGCATTTGGGTCTCCTAGGATACTAAGCACAGGGAGTTTTGGGCACCTCCCTCACTTCCTGCCTACCCCAGACACTTGGTCGCCAGAGGCGGGTTTCTCTCAGAAACCCAGCATAAGGCGAAATGAACAGAGAGAACAAACCTGGTTTGGCGCGCAGAGAAACTCCCTAGAACGACCTTCCCACAAAGACCTGGCGAAAAAAGAAGACCGGGCACCATTTTAGCAAAGATGGCTGTACGCCATTTTAAAAAAGATGGCTTCCGCGGTTACTTTACCAGAGCCGCGAGCGATCGCAGTAAATGTAAACCAAGGCAGTTCAAAACGAATCCACTGCCACCAGCCAGTCAAATGAGGAAAGGGTAACCTAAACATTTTTTACATGAGCATTTAGACACAGGGGATACTAAGGAACCCCCCAGCACCCTATTGTAAAATAGTGTGCTGGGTCTAGCAAGTACAATGCGAAGTGAAGTCAATTTCACTTTACTGCTCTGGGAAACAGTAGTTGATCCCAGAGAAGGTATTTAAACCTTGGGAAGTCTGAAAGACTTCTCTGTGCCACTGCACTGAAGGTGCTTTGGGACACAATTGGAAAAGATGATGCTTATGGAGTTGGTTAAAAGAAACAGTGTATAAAATCGCATTTTAAATACATGAGCAAGTGGGGAAAAAGGGTCTCACTCGCTCCAGGTTAAAAAATCAAGTCCTCAAAATCCAGCAAAGTTGCTGGCGGTCTTTAAGGTGGAGGGAAGGAACACATTTTTGAGAATTCTCCCTAACAGTAGTTTAAACGAAACCACTGCCACCAGCCGTTCAATGAGAAAAGGGTAACTTAATAAATGTCACATGAGAAACTAGACCAAGGGGATACTGGGTAACCCCTCCAGCACTCTATTGTAAGATCGTGTGTGCTGGGTCTAGAAAGTTACAATGGTAAGTAATGTCAGTTTCACTTTACTGCTATGGGAAACAGTAGTTTATCCCAAGGAAGGTAGTTAAACCTTTGGGAAATCTGGAAGACTTCTCTGTGACAATGCACTGAAGGTGCTGTGTGACTCGATATAAAAGATGATGCCTATGGAGTTTGTCAGACTCCACAACCAAAAGAAATACAGAGGTAAAATTCACATTAAAATACACGAGGGGGAAAAAGGGTCTCACACTCTCCAGGTTAAAAGATGAAGTCCTCAAAATCCAGCAAAGTTGCTGGGAGTCTCTAAGGTGGAGGAAATGCTCCCTAACAACGTGGTCAAACGCTTTTTCTGCTTTGAGCGATAGGAGGACCGATGGAGTGGCCTTCCTTGCCCAAATACATAATTTTCAGAATGGCTGTCAGCAAATCCCAGGTAAGGAAGAACTTGTATACTTTTTAGAGGGGCTAGAAGCAACTCAAAGACAAGTATCCACTCCAAGACTGTTTTAGAAATGCCCTAAGCAGATGGGGGGGAAAGCAAAACCCAATGATATACTTTAAGAATGGCAATCTGTTATTCAAGGTAGGTATAAGCTTTTACATTCATTCACTATAGAAATAACAGTACTAATCCTTTTTACTTTTCCGAAGTAGGTGGAGACACCATTCAAAGTAAGTATATTTTTAGAGGGGCAGTTTGCAATTTAAAGGTAAGTATAAACTTAATGAAACTTTGTAACTTCTTTTTTTACAGAGATATAGTTACCACAGTAAGCACTTTTACACTTGTTATAGTTTTTTCAGATAGAAGCGTTATCTTTTAAAGTCCTTGACTAGTCTATGGCATGAGTTTTCTCAGAGGCAGAAGAGGGACCCCAGTGGTCTAGGAGCCAGCTTTAGGCAGGTTGGGATAGGTTTGATTGCAGGAAAGTCAGAGTTCCAGAGGATTACTTCTTCAACAAGTATTAGCTTTAGAGTTAGTTAAATGTTCAGGGACTTCAAAGAAGGCTCCCTATATTCATTAGGCCTGGGCAAACTCCCAACCACACAAATTAGCCACTCAGCCTCACAGGATTTACACAAGACTTAAGGTAAGTATTACCCAAGCCAACACAGTACCTTGGAAAAAATAACTTCTGGGTGGATGCCTTCAGGCTGCAGCAGCACAGGATCTGGTCCCTGGGTTCTTGGTCTGGAGACTGAAGAAATGGACGCTTGCTCGGAAGAATTCTCAAGGTTTAAATACCTTACTCTTGGATTAACTACTGTTTCCAAGAGCAGTAAAGTGAAATTGACTTTACTGTACATTGTAACTTTCTAGACCCAGCACACACTACCTTACAATAGGATGCTGGGGGTGCGGGGGTGGGGGTTACTTAGTAGCCCCTTTGTCTAGCTTCTCATGAAAACATTTTTTGTCACCCTTTACACAATTAATGGCTGGTGGCAGTGGTTACTTTTTACTACCGTGTTGGGATTTTACCGCGGGCTGCGTTCGCAGTCACAGTGAAGCACCCATGGGTGCCATTTTTGTCAAAATGGCCCGGTCTTCTTTTTTCGCCATTTTCTTGTTGTTTTGGTCCTTCTTGTGATTACACTGTGCACCAAACCAGGTTTGGTCCCTTTGGTCCCTTTGTTCATTTTGTCTTTGGCGGGCTTCACAAGTGAAAGCCGCCTCTTGCTCCAGAGTGTCTGTTGGGGGCAGGGTGTCTGGTAGGGGCAGGAAGTGAGGGAGGTGCCTGAAACTCCCTGTGCTTAGTCTCCAAGGAGACAGGAATCCACTCCTAGTGATTGGCCGGCTGGCTGTCCGGCAAGGACAGCCACCCTGCTGGGTGACTGACGGCTAGGCTGGAATGAATGGTAGCGAGCTGCATAAAAGGCGAGGCTTTTTGGCTTGGAAGGCAGTCGACCACTGGACGAAGGAATCTGAAAAAGATCTTGAATAGGACGCCTGCTGCAACTCCTGGACCGTTGGTTTGCCCGGTGAAACCCTGCTGCTGTGCTGATACTCCACATTGGTATCGACAGAGAAGTCCTGCAAAGACGACTTCTCCCCTTGAGTTGGTGGGACCAATCAACTCCAAAATAAGCCACCTGGACATCCTTCTCAGAGCTGGTTGAAATTCCATTGCAGTCACTGCTGGAACAAATAACCAGGGAGAGGAACACCAGTTTGTGTGCGTTGCTTTTAAGTTGACTAAGAGCTCCATGAAGATCCTCTGGACTCCCAGGAAGCAGGACTGACAGAGCCTGAGCCACCTCAACAGAGTGCTGGACCCCAGAAGCAAGGAAAGTCCATCTCAACAGCCAGGAACCGCAGTGTTGCTGTTTGTGGTAGTCACGAGAAGCTGAAACACTGAAGTGCTGCTTGTTTGAAGTTTGCCAGTTGCTGTCGGTGACCGTCCTGTTGGGGTGCAGGGGTCCCCAGAAGTCCTCCCTCTTGTCTCCACGACTGAAGCACAGGAACAGCAGGATCTGCAGAGTTGCACCGGTACAGAGGTCATCTGCTATATCTTTTCTTCAACCTATAGGTACTGAAAAGTCTGAGTGAAGTTACTTCTCACTCAAAGTATTTGCCTTCTTAAATAATATTTGTGATCTCTTGTTTGTTCTAATAACCCTGTTCTTTGACACTCTCAAAGCCTACTCTGAATGTGCAGTAATATATTAATGTCCGCCGTGTCCTAGCTATTTAAGTCACCTGAGGGTGTAGGAACTGTCTGTGTACCATTCCCAATGGGTCTTTACGGACTCTGAGAAACCTAAGAGTGTGTATTTCTGACGTGTATTTGAGTGTTGCTTTTACATTGCTTCTTCTGAAGGCTTGTTTAAAGGACTGGTAAATAAATTGTTTTATCAAGAAACCTTGAGTATCAGTGTTTGTTTGAATACTTGTCAAGTTGAATCTCTGTGTAACTCCACTACTGCTCACATTGACCCCTCCTTGATGTTGGTAGTGTGCCTTCTAGGCCACATTACCAACCTGTGTAGTTCAGACATAAACCAAAGGTTGGGCCCCTATTGCCAGGAGGCGGAGGTTGTTGTAGTGCACCCAAAGGGTACTACCCCACATCTTTACCTAACAACACTGAAGGAAAACTGTTGGCAGTCATAAGGCGGAGGATTCCAACAAAGTATTCTTCTCAGATTTTTGTAGCTCTGTGGAGTTGGTGCCCTTTTACAGGAACCAGATGGAGAACGAATATCGCTGGTCGTATTCTCCTCACTCTGTCCTGCATTCTGGTGTGGGGACTTCATGGGTTCAAATCATATCTCTGGAGGTCCAGCAGGTGCCCACCAAAGTTTCGGACAAAGTCTGACTTCGGAAGACCGTGCCACCACACACTGGCTCAAGGTCCCTGGGTGTTGGCGGTTTGCAGCCCAGCAAGGTCACAGCACGTTGAGGGATGGCTTTTTTTGCATGTCTTCTCCAGACTAGTGGATTCCACCCGCCTCTGGGTAGGAGTCATCGTATTTTGGACTCCCAGGTCACTTGGAAGAAAGGGTGACATCAGGCGCTGGTTACACAGCATGCTTTCCGGTCACTAGAAATCGTTACAGCCGTCTTTTCTTCATCTTCCTCTTCAAATTTGATTCCAGTGGTCAACTTGTCAGCAGCTTCCAGAATCAGAGTATTTATCGGGAACTACAGCACAACCTCTGCAAACTCTCCCTGCAGTGCACAGAAAGGGGTGGTCTGGCTGTCCAGCCAGGCCAGCCCCGCCAGTGGAAACAGGTTCCTTTCAGACAAGGTGAAAGACAAAGGGCTGCAGAGTGTTGGACTTCTCCCTTGCTTCCTGCCTTCTCAGACACTCTGGAGCCTCCACAGGGAATCCAAAGGATTCCCGCCAAAGACCAAACTTCGACCAATGTATTTCCCGCCTAGGACGGCGAAACCAAGTAACAAGCAAACAAGAAATGTTGAAAAAAGGAGCCCGCCATTCTGGCAGAATGGTGACCCTCCTGTGCATTAACGCGGCTGATTTGACAGCCTGCGATCAATAATGACCAAAAGTCATAAAAGTAGTTTCACTGCCACCAGCCGGTCAAGTAAACTTGTAATTGTAACAAAAATGTTACTAGGTAAGTAAGAAGGGGGATACATTGAACCGCCACAGCACTCCACATAAGGTGGGGTGTGCTGGCCACTATATAATATGCAAAGGAGATGGAAATCCCAAATTTAACCCTTGGGAACAGTAGTTCACCCAAGTACATTAAAGATAAATTAAAAGTATAACTCCAATCATACACTATGGAAAGACATAAAAAGTTCACCCCCTTCACCTAGGGACAAGGACAAATAATTACCAAGTCCAAGCAAAAAGTTCTGGGGTTGACACAGGTCAGGAAGATTATTCGCATTTATGAAAATCTTCACTAACAGGACCATCCTAGCAAATATGGGAACAAATCAAAAGATATGTTAATTGTTTTTCATAGATTAGCCACTGGAGCAACAATTGGATAAGTGTGTCCATCACTTGGCCTCTAACTATCTGGCAATAGTTCATCCTGGGCCCCGACCAAGAAGTGCATTCATTATCCATGTAAGAAAATTCCGAAAAATAACTTTTTTTGAAGTTGTGTATAGGCAAACTGCCTTTTGCACAGTACACTAGCCACTGTGTTTGTAAATGAGCCACACATTGTCCCTATTGTAAAAACTGTGTTGATGAATTACCAAATGTTAGTCACCTGTCCTCTGTATTCCGATTATAAGAATAAAATTGATTAAGTCAATAGTTAGCTTACAGGCTTCGTGCCTCACCCTAATGTTAAGTAAGTCCCTCAAGACTGCTGAATCGATTTGTGTAGTCAGTGCAGTCAAATCGTTTCTAATATTAGCACTGGCTCAAATAATTAAATATATTTAATATTTCCATTTTATTTGTAAGCTGATCTATGCGTGTATAAGCCAGAATACGTGTCCCTTTTTAAAATGGGTGATCCTGAATACATTCTGATTGAACAGCTATTCTTGTATACTACTGTTGATTTACTTATTTTTATTTGAAATGTTTTTGTATGCGTTGTACCCATTGATGGCTTTTTTTCACCGAAATAAAGCTGACTGACGAATATGGTACTATAATTGAAGTTCTTTTTCTGACTGTTACACAACACACGTACTGATTTTTTTAAACCCCAAATCCTCCCACAGAATACCACTTTGGTAGCGTCAGAAGCAGGAGAATTCTCTTGAGCAGTTTTTAATCATAAATATCTTCTCTCCACAGCTTTTTCTCTTTAACTTCTACCCATTTCTCCAGCGTTTTCTGCAACCACATCAGCGAGGTAAGAAGCAACACAATTTATTGTCTTAAGTTTGTCTTTCTCATAACTGACTTGTGTAGTGGTGTGGCATTGATTTATGTTGGGTAAAGATTTGGGGTAGTACCCCTAGGGTGCACTACAACAACCATAGCCTCTTGGCAATAGTGACCCATCCTTTGGTATAAGCCTGAACTACACAGGTTGATAGTGTTGCCTAGCAGCCAGGCTTATCTCAAGAGGGTTCAATGTGAGCAGTAATGATGTTACAGCGAGATTCACAGTGACAAGTATTCAAATAACACTGATATTCAAGGTTTCTTGATAAACCAATTATTAATTTATTTACCAGTCATTTAAAGAAGCCTTCTTCAGAATGAACAATATAAAAGCAACACTCAAATACACTTCAAAAATTCATGCTCTTGGGTTTTTCAAATTCAGTAACTTCCCATTCAGCATGACGCACAGATAATTCCTACACCCTAAGGTGACTTAAATAACTAGGACTCTTGTGGACATTTATATAGTACTGTTACATTTAGAGTAGGCAAAGCTTGTGTAAAAAGAAAGGGTTAGCAGAACAAACAAGAGATCTCAAATATTCTTTTAACTAGGCAAATAATTTTGTACCCCCAATGCAGAGTAAGTTAACCCCTTCCTGGAAGGGCAGGTGCAACACAATAACAGGAGTGAAAAGTCTTTCAAGGAATCAGGCTAAGCCAATTTCAATGGGCAAAAGTCTATGTAACTGAAGCAATTCTTGAAGGTGAGAAAGTCTTTGCACAAGGTTTTTAGAAGTCTTTTGATGAAAAAAGAAGAATCAAATGTAGAGCCACAAACCGTGAGACTTGTGAAGTAGAAGAGCAAGCAAATCTACAGTCGGAGGTAAGTTCTCTCAGACTTTACAGTACCTTTGGTTTGAAGAAAAAGATTCCGCTGATGACCTCTGTTCCTGGACAGATCTGCAGATCCTCTTGTTCCTGGGTCTCAGTCGTGGGGACAAGAGGGAGGACTCCTGCACCACAACAGGACAGTCACCGACCGCAACCGGTAAACTTTCAAACAAGTGGCACTTCAGTGTTTCAGCTTCTCGCGACTGCCGCAAACAGCAACACTGTGGTTCCTGGCTGTTGAGATTAACCTTCCTTGCTTCTGGGGTCCTGCACTCTGTTGAGGGGGCTCAGACTCGGTTAGTCCTGCTTCCTGGGAGTCTGGAGGATCTTCCTGGAGTTCTTGGCAAACTTAAAAGCAACGCACACAAACTGGTGTTCCTCTCCCTGGTTATTTAGTTCCTGTAGCGACTTCAAAGGAAATTCAACCAGCTCTGAGAAGGATGTACAGGTGGCTTACTTTGGAGTTGATTGGTCCCACCAACTCAAGGGGAGAAGCCGTCTTCGCAGGGCTTCTCGGCCGATACGAATTTGGAGTTTCTGCACAGCAGCAGGGCTTCACCGGGCAAACCAACGGTCCAGGAGTTGCAGCAGGCGTCCTCTTCAAGTTCTTCTTTGGATGCCTTTGTCCATTGGTCGACTCTGCCTTCCAAGCAAAAAGCCCCTCCTTTTATGCAACTTGCTCCCATTCATTCCAGCCTGTCAGTCACCCAGCAGGGTGGCTGTCCTTGCCGGACAGTCAGCCGGCCAATCACTACAGAGTGCATTTGGGTGTCATGGGAGACTAAGCACAGGGAGATTCGGGCACCTCCCTCAGTTCCTGCCCCCACCAGACACCCTGGAGCCAGATGCAGGGTTTCACTCGTGAAGCCCTCCAAAGACAAAATGAACAAAGAGACCAAACCTGGTTTGGCGTGCAGAGTAAATCTCAAGAGGGACCAAAACAACAAGAAATGGCGAAAAAAGAAGACTGGGCCATTTTGACAAAAATGGCACCCATGGGTGCTTTACTGTGGCTGTGAACGCAGCCTGCGGTAAAGACACAACGCAGTAGTAAAAAGTAACCACTGCCACCAGCCATTCATTGTGTAAACGGTAACATAAAAAATAATAATCCCTCCAGCAACCTATTGTAAGATAGTGTGTGCTGGGTCTAGAAAGTTACAATGCAAGTTAAGTCAATTTCACTTTACTGCTTTTGGAAACAGTAGTTAATCCAAGAGTGAGGTATTTAAACCTTGGGAAATCTAAAATACTTCCCTGTGTCACTGCCCTGGAGGTGCTGTGAGTTTGTGAGGCTCTATAAACCAAAAGAAACACAGTTGGAATCACAAGGAAAATACATGAGTGGGGAAAAAGGTCTCACTCTCTCCAGGTTAAAGTCCTATAGTCCAACAAAAGTGCTGGGGGTCTCTAAGGTAGAGAGGAATTGGTACATTTCTGAGAATTCTCCCTAACAAATGTAAAGGCCCCTTTTACATCACTGTACCTGAGATTTTGGTTGCAAACTATATCTGCAATATCATACATTGGTTTGTATGCCTTATTACTTTGTTTTTGCATCAAAACCTAAAATGTTAATATTGAAGCCACAATCCAATCATACCCAACCCTTTTTCTCCTTTATTTTTGTCAAAATAACCTTTTTGTTTCAGCATTTGGCAATGATCCAAGTTTTCCAAAGATTGATTACTGTATTTATGAAACGTGTGCAACTCTTCTGAACATCTAGAAATATGTACCTGGAAATCCATGTTTATGGACTTGCTTTATGTTGAATATTGCTGTGCTTGTGTGCTGTTTGTATGTCCTAAGCCGGCACCTTTATTTCCCGGCTTTCAGGCACTTGAGCCTGCTGTACAACACTTTGGAGGCTTCCCTGGCTGTTGGAGCACTAAAGGCGGTTGGGAAGTACAATCCCAAACCACCCTAGGTGCAGCACCATCATCACGCAGCCTGCGTGTTTGTCCAGTCATGCATTAGCATCAGCCTGGCAGATGCTAGTCCTGGATCAAAAAATGCCTGAGGAAAGCTGCAAAAAGAAAATCTTTCCTTCGATAGGTATCTATGGAACCTCCCAGCCATTTGCTTTTGTTTTGAACCTGTCCTGTCGTTTGAAAGTAAGTAAAGCCTTTTTTGCTATATTTAATGTGATTAGCTTATCTATGTTAGCAGCACTGATTGATCTCTGACTATCAGTGCTGGGGGACTGTCACTTATTACAAAGTTCCATGTTTGTTTAAGCTGCGCACTTCACAATGATGTGTGGCAGGGGTACTTGGTATCCATTTTTATTTTGTATTAAGTAACATTTGTTACTAGCATGATGTGTCCAGGAAGGCAGTGGATATTTTTCAAATGTGTTTTTTATTTCTCCAGCATGGGGTCTGGCATGGATTCACATGCTCATGAATATTCCCCGTCGTCAGGCTGGGAATCCTCGGTAAAGAAAAAAATCAGTATCAGTTTCGTTTCTGATCTGTCTTTCTTAGTAGTAACCAATCACTGATCTGTGGGTCATACTGCCCCCAGCCAATGACTGCCCTCTCCCTAAGGCCCGCCCCTGGCAGCCATCCTCAGATTTTTACCGCATGCTCAAGTGTTGGGAGTCCTCGTGCTTTAGCTCTGGAGTTTTTTGGTGCGTTTTCACGCTTTTTCAGGAGATTTTCTCATTTTTTCGGTTTAATCGAGCCTCAAGCTCCACCGTTTCTACTTCCGACAACGGGGACCCGTTTTCGGAATTCTTCTACGCCCCTCAAGGGTGAAGCTTTCGTCGAGTTTACACTGCTTGGAGGATTCCGGAAGATCTGCGGCCTACCTCAACGGACATGGCCCAGGACAAAGGAAGCTTGATGCCCGGATACAAGCTGTTCAGGTGCTGCCCTGGATGCGGATTGCAAAACGTTTTCAAGGAGGACGAGCATTCGCGATGTCTCTACTGCCTTTATGAGGACAAGACGCACGTGGAGAAGGACTGTGCGTTCTGCAAGAACCTTTCGTAACAGACCAAACAAGATCGTTGTTCCCGCCTCGCCGCCTGGCTAGAGCAGGGCACAGCAGGTGAGAAGGCGAAGAAAGTCTGAGTGGGCTTCTAAGTCCTGTGAGGGCGCCCCGGCGACGGGGGCCCAACAGAAGGACAAGCACTTTGAGTCCGCGGACACTGGGAGCGCTGAAAGTTCGGGCTCTTCGGCTGCCAGGCAGGGCGCTACTTCCCCGGCACGTTCCACCACGAGCCAGCGCTCTGGTTCGGGGAAGAGGAACTCCGAGAACCCGGGTAAGCCGCTGGAGCGGACCCGGTCGATCTCGAAGGGGGAACGAGGCACTGACCCTCCCCCCAAGGCAAAGGCCCAGGACGCACCTAAGGTGGGGACGGCTTTGATCCAGCGGGCAAAGGCCTCTATCGAAGTGGTCGCTGCAACCCTGGCGAAGCCGGCTGAGACTACGCCAGTGGAAACGGACCCTGGGCCTGGAGTATCCCTGCCACCTCGGAGGGAATCCTCTTTCCAGCCCATCGTTAAGACACCTGTGAAATCCCCGGCGGAAAAAGAGGGGAGGTGGCGGTGGCCATTACAGACTCGGAATCAGCCTCTGAGGAGGAGCTGGTGGAAACCGAGAAGGGCCTCAACGAGAGGTCCATAGGCCTCAACGAGCGGTTCGAGAAGGTTCTATCCCAGGGTGCGGTCCATGCTGACGTGATCGAAGATAGCGACGATGACGACGAAGAGAGCCCAGTGGAGCGGCCATCCCGTCCGTCGCAGCCATTACCCGAGCCCCAGGATAGCTCTTCGCCCATTTTTTTGGCAATCCAATCCTTATGTGCCGAGATAAGGACGATATTACCACGGACCCCGACGGAGGATCCAGAACCAGGCCCGTCGGGAAGCCCTCCGAACAAGCGGAGGAGAGTCCACCCCGCTCCACCCTTCGTGCCTGCGAGAGCTGTGGACCCCGCATCCCCCTCGCCGGACCCTAGAGAGGATACGCGACGGATACAGCGACGAGGACGGACGATGACGGCGGCGATGACGCAGCGGACATCCCATCATCACCCCCTCCCGTCCCGGGCTTCTCCAGCCGACGAAATTGGCTCTTTCCACGCCATGATAACCAGGGCATCCGAGCTCTTCCAGCTCTGCCCTGAAGAACAAAAGGAAGGGTTTCTGTACCAACAACGAGAGACCAAGAGGAAGACTTTCCTCGCGGTGCCTTGCTCGACGACATCTGGGACGAGGGGCTTGCTGTCCTCAAGAACCCTTCCACGACACCCGCCAAGAGGGACAGGTACGAGAAAAAGTACAGAGTCCCCGATGCCGCCCCCTTGTGCCTCAGGGCCCAGCCCACGCCTGACTGTCGTCTCGACAGTGGCTAAGAAGAAGGCAGAGGGTGCGGCGGCTTCAACTTCCACTTCCCCGCCGGACAGCGAGGGCAAGAAGTTGGACTCCATGGGACGACGAGTCATCTCGTCGGTGGGGACGACGATTAAGGCGGCCAATGCCTTGACGATCGCGGCCCGCTACGACAGGGAGCTCTGGTTCAAGATAGCTCCCCTGCTAGACTTCCTGCCTGACAAGAGGACGGAGGCCCTAGAGATTCTGCAGGAAGGCGAGGTGGCGTTGGATCACGCCATAACGGTGGCAACGGACATTGCCGATACCGGATTTCGCCAACTGGGCAACAGAGTTTGCCTCCGACGACGAGGATGGCTCAAGGCGACTAACTTTCGCCAGGACGTCCAGACCAGAGTGTTGGACATGCCGTTCGACGGCAACAACCTTTTTGATAAGGCGGTGGACGAGTCTCTACAGGCCATCAAGACCGACTCGGAGACGGCCCGGGCCCTAGGGGTGCTTCAACAGCGACGGCCCTTTCGGAGCTCCGGAGGCAGACAGGGTGCCTCCAAAGGATCCAGCGGTGGCTCCTCCAATTACCGCCAGGCGGCCCGCTACTCTTCCCAGGAGGCCTACAGAGGTCGCGGCAAGCAAGGGGGATCCCGCCGTCGTCGCCAAGGAGGCCAAGGCGGCAAGGCCGCCTCCAAGCAAGACTCACCCGGCCGTGTTGTCGGGCCCCGACCGAAGCACCCCGGTGGGAGGCCGACCGACGAAGTTCATCAGCGTGTGGGAGTCCATCTCCACTGACCGTTGGGTGTTGGACACCCTGGCCAACGGGCACTCGCTGGAATTCCAAAAGAAGTGCCCTTGCATTCCTCCCGTGGCCAGGAAGGAGAATCATGTCCCTCAACTGCTGTTGGAGGTAAGGGCGATGCTCAAGAAAGGTGCCATCGAGCTCGTCCCCAGGAGGCTCCGGGGCTCCGGAGTGTACTCAAGGTACTTCCTCGTCAAAAATGACCAGCGGTTGGTGCCCCATCATGGACCTGCGTCGGTTAAACAAATACATCAAGGCGCAGAAATTCAGGATGGTCACCCTCCAGCACGTGCTGGGACAGCTGGAGGAAGGCGACTTCCTATCGTCGTTGGACCTGGAGGATGCTTACTTCCACATCCCCATTCTGAAAAGGCACAGGAAGTTCCTCAGGTTCGTGGTTCAGGGACGCCACTACCAATTCAGAGCCCTACCGTTCGGATTAAAGTCGCCACCCAGGGTTTTCACCAAGTGCCTGGCACTGGTGGCGGCGTGGCTGCGCCTGCAGGGGATCCACGTCTACCTCTACCTGGATGACTGGCTAATCCGGGCAAGGACAAGGGAACTCGCCGTCGCACACACGGCGAGAACCGTCCGGTTGCTCACGGAGCTGGGGTTCTCCATCAACTACCCCAAATCCCACCTGGTTCCATCGCAAGTAGCACTGTTTCTGGGAGCGAAGCTCGATACGGTGGGGCAATTGGCCTCCCCTTCAGAGGTGAGGACCAAGACCCATCCTGGGCAAGGTGCAGGGTCTGTTAGCCACGGACGTGGCCAGGGTGAGGTCCATCAAGTCCCTTCTCGGGATGATGTCCTCATGCATCTATCTTGTACCCCTTTGCAGACTTCGGATGCGTCCGCTACAGGAGTTCCTCGACGCCCGCTGGTTTCAGGTGACGGGCTGCTTCGAGGACAGGATCCCTCTCGACAAGGAGTTCCGTCGGGCGATCCTATGGTGGGGCACCCGTGCTCACCTCACTACGGGCACGGACTTTCAAACCCCGGCCTTTCAGGAGATGGTGACGACCGACACCTCTCTGGAGGGTTGGGGGGCCCACACCGGAGATCTCCACGCAAGAGGCCTTTGGCTCCCGGAGGAGAGGTCTCTCCACATCAACATTCTGGAGTTCCGACCAGTGTTCTGGGCTCTCAAGTCGTTCCTTCCGTCCCTCAAGGACAAGGTGGTGAGGATCTCCGACAACACCACCACAATGTTCTACATACGGAAGCAAGGGGGCACCAGATCCCCAGCCCTATCCAAGGAGGCCCAGGATCTGTGGCACTGGGCCGTCACCCAGGGGATGTTTCTGGTTCCCTTCCACTTGGCAGGAATAAAAAACACCATTGCCGACTCACTCAGTAGGGAGCTGCGCTCGTGCCACGAGTGGGAACTGTGCCAGGATCAAGTGTATCGGCTCTTCCAACGATGGGGCAAACCCCAGATCGACCTGTTCGCGACGGCGACGAACTCCAAGTGCCAGAGGTTCGCCAGCGGGTTCCCACAGCCGAGGAGCATGGGCGATGCTTTGTTGTTCCCCTGGGACGGCCTATTTCTATACGTGTTCCCTCTGTTGCCGTTGCTGCTCCGCCTCATCAACCAGCTCAAGAAGTCCAGGTGCAGGATGATCCTCGTTGCACCGGCGTGGCTGAGGCAGATCTGGTTCCCGGACCTTCTGGACTTGTCAACGTCCCCATCAGTCAAGCTGCCGGCGGACGTGGATCTTCTCTCCAGAGAAGGAGGAGCCATTCTCCATCACGACCCACAGTCCCTGAACTTGCAGGCCTGGCTCCTGCAGCACTAGAGTTTGGAGGGTAAGATATACCGGCTGATTGCAGAGAGGTTCTTGCAAAGGCCAGGGCGTCCTCAACTCTCAAATGTTACGGTCATAAATGGAAGAGGTTTTCTGTCTGGTGCCGTGCACAGAAGATTAACCCTCTGTGGATTACGGCCCCTCAAATACTGCCGTACCTACTGTCGCTGGCCAAAGCTGGACTGGCTCACGCCTCCATCAAAATACATCTGGCTGCCATCTCCAATATACCAGGACTATGGGAACGGGCGTCCTTGTGGTCTCATCGCCTGGTAAAGGAATTTATGAAGGGACTATTCCGATCGTTACCGCCGGTGAAGGCTCCTGCCCTGGCGTGGGAGCTTAATGTGGTGCTGACCAGGCTCATGGGGGCCCCATTCGAGCCTATGCATTCGGCGCCTTTGAAGTTCCTGTCATGGAAGACAGCGTTCCTCATGGCCATCACCTCTGCACGACGAGTGGGACAGATCCAGTCCCTATCTTGCAAGCCTCCATACTTGACTTTTCATGACACGAGGGTGGTGCTGAGGACGCACACCTCCTTCATGCCCAAGGTGCCGTCGGACTCGAACCTTTCGTGTTACCAGTTTTCTTCCCGTCGCCTTCGGCTCCGGTCGAGAGGACTTTGCACTCGCTGGATGTAGCTAGAGCGCTGAAGTTCTACGTGGACCGCACAAAGAGTTTTCGGAAGACGTCACAACTGTTTGTGAACTTTGGGTCTGTGAATCAAGGGAAGGCTCTCTCGAAGACTTCCATTTCCAGATGGCTCTCCGGCTGCATCATGCACTGTCACCGGTTGGCAAACCGACCGCTGCCCGGCCGTCCGAGCCCATTCAACCAGAGCGATCGCTGCTACCACGGCGTTCCTGTCTGGTGTGCCCCTGCTGGACATCTGCAGGGCTGCTACGTGGAGGTCGACGCACACCTTCACAAGATTCTACTGCGTCGATCAGCACTCCATGGAGGAGTCTAGGGTCGGCCAAGCAGTACTGCGCAAACTGTTTGCCTAAGGTGAGTCTGGTGAGGAGGTAAGAATTGCTTAATGTTGAGTTTGTATGTAATGCTTAATGTTGAGCCTTTGCCACCTCCCGTGGTTGTGCATGTGTATACTGCGATGTATTCTTTTATTCATGAGCATGTGAATCCATGCCAGACCCCATGCTGGAGAAGGAACAAGTTACCCTCCCACCTACCCCTCTGCGGCTCTTCACTTGGTCATACTGCCTCTTGGCATGCTACCAAATCTGAGGATGGCTGCCAGGGGCGGGGCTTAGGGAGAGGGCAGTCATTGGCTGGGGCAGTATAACCCAGAGATCAGTGATTGGTTACTACTAAGAAAGACAGATCAGAAACGAAACGGATACTGATTTTCTTCTTTACCGAGGATTCCCAGCCTGACGGGAATATTCATGAGCATGTGAATCCATGCCAGACCCATGCTGGAGAACAACAGTTACAGGTAAGTAACTTGTTCCTTTTCTCTCATTCACCTTTGCATTTGACCATATGCCATTTGACTACCCTACACTCTAAAATGTCTGTTCCGCAAGATTTCGTCTGGTCTTTTGGCCTTCTTTCAGCTGTCTCTTGGCCAGATATGCCATATATGGTAAGTCTGTTCCAAGGCAAAGCAGTGTTCTGTTTGTGGCTGTATGTGGGGGCTGGGACAGTCTAGTCTCAGTCCACATCCTGTCCAAAGTGTCTGTTGCTGGGCACAAATAGTGGCTGCAGGTTGTCTGTGATTGAAAAACCCCCACCAGTTTAAATTATACAGATCTTTTCTATTTGTGTGCTTAGGTGCCTCTTCAATTCGAATTTAGCATAAGACTCCCCCCTGCCCCTCCTCAGCCATTCTTCAGATATTCATTGGAGCCAAGACCCATTTGAAGAGGAGCATCCTGCTGTAGTACCAGCGATCATCTCTACAGCCAATTAGCATTGCCTTCAGCCAGGTCCCTGCAATGCCCTGCTCCTTTGTCTGATCTTCTCAAGGCCTTCATCAGTGCTTCAACTCCTGGCCAGTGGGAACACCCAGGCTTACCCGTTAGCTTTTTCTTTATAATTCTCCCCAACTCCACTTTAGAGACCCTCAGCAACTTTGTTGAACTTTGAGGACTTGCATTTTTTTACCTGGAGAGAGTGTGAGCCGGTTTCCCCACTCTCTCTCATGTATTTTGATATGTGTTTTACATCTGTTTTCTTTGGTTATGGAGTTTAAACAACTCCCTAGGCATCAACTTTTCATTGTTGTCACACAGCACCCTCAGTGCAGTGGCACAGGGAAGCTTTTCAGGCTTTCCCAAGGTTTAAATACCTTCTCTGGGATAAACTACGGTTTCCCAGAGTAAGTAAAGTGAAATTGACTTTACTAGTCTTTTAAATTCCTAGACCCAGCACACCCTATCTTACAATAGGTGTGTGTGGATACTCTTGTAGCAATCAAATGCTACCCTTTCCTCTCAGAATGGCTGGTGGCAATGGTTTTACAACGAACTACCATGATTTTTCCCGACGGCGAACTATTCGTAGATCCGGTAATGTTAAATCGCAGGAGCCATGTTTTTCAAGATGCCGTCTGAGCCCCCTCTGTAAAAGCAGGTCCCGGTCTTCTTTTTCGCCATTTCTTTGTGGAAAAGTCCTTCTAGAGTTTGTCTCTGCGTGCCAAACCTAGTTTGGTCTTTGTTCATTCGCCTTTCGCGGGCTTCAGGAGTGAAGACCACCTCTGGCGCCCGAGTGTCTGGGGTGAACAGGAAGTAAGGGAGATGCCCGAAACCCCCCTGTGCTTAGTCTCCTAGGAGACCCAAATGCAATCTGTGGTGATTGGCTGACTGACTGTCCGGAAAGGACAGCCACCCTGCTGGGCGAGTGATAGCTAGGCTGGAATGAATGGGAGAGAACTGAATAAAAGGTGAGTCTCTTGGCTTGGAAGGCAGAGTCGACCACTGCAACGAAAGAACCGAAGAGGGCGGCTGCGGCAACTCCTGGTCTGTTGGTTTGCCTGGTGAAGCCCTGCTGCAGGTCCGAATCACCTCGACCAAGAAGCCCTGCAAAGGACGACTTCTCCCTTTTTGAGTTGGTGGGACCAATCAACTCAATAGTAAGCCACCTGGACACCTATCTCGGCGCTGTTTGCATTTACCTCAGAGTGCTGCAGGAAACCGTATAACCAGGGAGAGGGACAACCAATTGCGTGCGTTACTTACAGCCACTGGAATTGAAGTTTGCCAGCTGCAAGCTTTTGACTGTTCAAGTGCAGTGCAGGAGTACCCCGACGTCCTCCCTCTTGTCCCCACGACTGAGGCACAGGAACAGCGAGATCTACAGGAACTGCCACAACAGAAGTCATCAGTTCCATCTTTTTCTTCATTGTAAGGTACTGTAAAACAAGACTGAGAGTACTTACCTCTCGCATTGAAAGTGTTTGAAACTTTTGCAACTCGCAGGCCTAATCAGCTCGTGACCCAAAATATGATTCTTCTATTTACAAACTACTTCTGAGAACTTGTGCATTTATTTACCAGAACCGCTTTATCCTATCCAAGACTTTAGCCCATTGACTTTGGCTTACCTATTGAATTGAATTGACTCTTCTGGAGAACTCAAAGTATTTACACTGTCTAAGAATAATTGTAACCTTTCATGTTCTATTAATCTTTGCCTTTTACTCCTTGAAAAGTATTCTGAAATAGTATTGAAGTACATTTGTGTGTTACATAATTGCCTCCTTCTTATGAATGTTTTATAACTAACAGATAAATTAATAAGTATTTATTAAAGAAACCTTGAGTGTAAGAGTTTATTTGAACACCTGTGATTGTCGACCTCTGTGTAACATCATTTTGAGGGGATTTGGTCCTTCGACGTATTCCATATCTATGACAGGTAATGTCCACAGCTGTGCTGCTTCGGAAAATCTTTGGCGTCTGCGTCCTGCGTTGATGACGTCGATGCGCCGTCCCCGAGGACCTCCTCCGACGGCCGACGTCACACGACGCCCATAGCCTCAGTTCCGTTTTTTCCCGCGAACGTGTTTGCTTCGTGAATCTCGGTACGCCTCGACTCGTTGGAGTTTGCTGTTTTCTATTCTCGGTTCGTTGAACCTGTTCGGTTTGTTGTGAAGACCTGCTCGTGGCGATGTCTTTCTCATCTTCAACCCCGCATACGGGCTTCAAGAACTGCGGGGACTGTGGGTCCAAGATGTCGGTCACGGACTCGCACGACGCCTGCCTCGGGGAGGCCCACGATACGGACGACTGTGTCGACTGCCAGTCGCTCACGGCAAAGGTCTTGCGGGAACGCAAGAAGAAGCTGTCGGTAGGCCGGGTGTCTAAGCCCCGGAAGTCGAGGTCTGCGGGGCTTTCGACGGATGACTCGAGGGGCGACTCTCCGTATCATCGTCGGAAGTCCAGTGGGTCTCCTTCCAGGAGTCTGTCTCGCCACTCCTCCGCCTCTTCGAGGCATTCCCGGAAGCGCTGGCATAGGTCGCCTTCCCCGTCCTCTTCTGAGGACTGCGCCCGTCGGCGGGTCGCTTATCCCTCCATGCAAGCGACACCGGAGGAATGGGCTTCCTTCAGGAAGTAGATGCTAGCGATTCTTGAATCGAAGGGCACCGGTCTGTCCGCGCCTCCGCGTGGGGTCGGTCGGCACCAGTCGAGAGACACCGCTCGTACGCCTTCGGACTCGGGTGGTCGGCATGGCTCGCAGGCGAGGTCCTGCTCGGATAAGGGTAGCCGTTCTCGCCAGGCCCGTGCCAGGTCCCGGTCTTCGACGTGCTCGAGACCGTGTGATCCTGTGCCGTCTTCGAAGACGTCGACGCCTGTGGTGCCGAGGTCGTCGACTATTTCTCTTGAGGCTCCGCCTCCGAGGGGGCCGTCGGCGCCTAGGTTGTCGAGAGACACGCTCGGAGCTCCGGCTTCGAGGACTGTGTCGACGCCGCCGATGCTGGCGGTGCTGCAGCTGACGTCGACGCCTTTTCTGTCGACGCCGGCGCCTTTCGAGGCGGTGTCGGAGGGGCCCCGTGGCACGGGGTTTGCCCCTAGAAAGGCTGTGGCTAAGGTCCGGCACTGCTTTGGTCCACAGAGGTCTTCCTCTCCCCGCCTGGAGAACATTTCAGAGGGTGATGAAGGCTCTGATGGCGGCCTGGTTCCGGTTACGGTTCCAGATGACCTTATCTCAGGCCATAGCCAGTTTGATGACCTGAGGCAGTCGCTGCATGATGCCATTGGACTGGACACCTCTCCAGAGGTGGAGTTTTGTCAGCCGGAGCCTGGCACTCATGCCGATTCTTCATATCGGCGCCTTATGTCTCGGGTTACCGAGTACTTGGGTTGGTCAGCTCCCCCAGGGGAGTTCGTTCAGGATGATATCACGGACATCCTTGATCTCAGTCCACCCACTGACCGGTTTTGCCTTTTCATATGGCTCTGCAGAGAAGGGTGGCGGCGGCTTGGACTGCTCCGGAGAGTCTCCCGGCAGTGGGCAAGTCTGTCGCGAAAATACCGTCCAGCCAGTAGCGACCCCTGCTACTTGTCTAGGCACCCCACCCCAGAGAGTTTGGTGGTGCAGGCGGCTACGGCCCCGGCAAAGCAGGCGTCGTATCCTACCATCCCTCCGGATAGGGACGACGAACGTTTTGACGGCTGGGCAAAGAAAGTGTTTTCTTCGGGGGTATGGCGCTTCAGGCGGCCAACTCCATATGTGCCTTGTCTCGTTTCACACACTCTGTGGAACTGTGTTGCATTAGCGGCTGATCATATTCCCGAAGGGGACGAACGGGATGGTTTCCTTGCTATGGTTCAGGATGGCAAGGATGCCATGTGTGAGGCCGTTCAGTCGGGTTTGGACTTGGCGGATTGTGTCAGCCGGTCCATGGCGGCGAGCACTGTAATGCGCAGGTTTGCGTGGTTGCGAAAGTCTGGGTTCGCTCCTGATG